>NW_025814867.1:17590000-18240000 GCF_022079265.1 Lynx rufus | reverse complement strand
ATAAACGCATGGAATTGTAGCCCAGGACTGAGGTATCAAGCATGCTTGGGGGCTGGAAAGAGATAGCCAGGAAATAAATATCCAGCATAAATGGATATTAAAACAGAACTCTCCTCACAGTGATTTTATACAGGTGGCAGACGGGCAGAGCAGATGAACAAGAACCAACTCCAAGAAGAAAAGAGCGACTAATCAAGTTGTTTCTCTGGCCTCACAGGTGCCTCCCTAAATAGAGTTGTCCACTGTGAATGAGTAAAATTCACTTTATACGGTTCATGGGCCATGACAACATTGGGCTTCCTGTGGCATTTTCATGCTCAGCCAAGCCATTGACTCATGTTCATGCCAAGGTGAACCCTGCTGGTTACTGTAGAAACTACCAGAGATTTTTCCTTAGTTGTTTTCCTTTTTTTTTTTTTATTTCTTATTTTTTATTTTTATTTTTTTATTTTTTAATATGAAATTTATTGTCAAATTGGTTTCCATACAACACCCAGTGCTCATCCCAACAGGTGCCCTCCTCAATGCCCATTGCCCACCCTCCCCCCACTCCCACTCCCCATCAACCCTCAGTTTATTCTCAGTTTTTAAGAGTCTCTTATGCTTTGGCTCCCTCCCTCTCTTTTTTTTTTCCTTCCCCTCCCCCATGGTCTTCTGTTAAGTTTGTCAGGATCCACATAAGAGTGAAAAACATAGGATATCTGTCTTTCTCTATATGACTTATTTCACTTAGCATAACACTCTCCAGTTCCATCCACGTTGCTAGTAGCTGTTTTCCTTTTAATACTAGAATCTTGAGGAAGGACTTTAATGTAATAATTTAATTATATTTTCTTATTAAATAGTTCTCTTTCAGCAAAGGAGAGCTTAATGAATGCAAAATGGGTTATCAACTCTAATCCCCCCGATACGTCATGCCTTACCCCACACTCATCTGTCCTATTCTCCTTCTCCATACCTTACTAGGCACACAGTGGAGCACAAGGAATTTATGCGATTTAATGGTGCATAGCTAATAATACTGATCACAGTAATAATGATAGCTGCCATTTAGAGAGCACTTATGAGAGGTACTATGCTAAATGCTTAAATATATTATCTTATTTAATTCTATCAACAATCGTATAAACTTGCTCAAGGACAGAGCGGAAGGGCTAGGATTCTAGCCCAAACTTGTGACTTTAACCACTGTACCATAGTTACTGCCTTGGATCCAAATAGAGACTGTTTCCTTTTGCTTTTAAGGTATAACTACAAACTGAAAACTACAGTATTGGGAACTCTGGGTACCCAAGGCCAAGATTTTTTGTCAATGATGGAGACATAGATGGAGCCTATGAATGAATAAATGAGTGACTGACTGAATGAATGAGTATGGGTACCAACTGTGAATGAATCAAATTAGTTTGTGAGGTTCTTAGATGACGAGGATACTACAATTTCATGTTGGCATTTCACTGTAAACCAAGGAGTGACATGGTTTTGATGCCAGCTCATAAATTCTGAAGACACACTCTGGTTGCAAATTCTAAGACTAAATCTCAATTGTTTCTCAAACAAATTTGTGTGCCCATGCACACACACAGGCACACATTCTTGTCCTATATGCTCTTTCAAAAAAACCTTAATTTGTTCTTTTTCTAAATACCCGTTCAGTTTCTCAAATCCCCAAATAATAGAGAGGCAGTTCAAACACAAATCTTCCCATTCAGAACATGTATAGTTTTGACTACACTCAAATCAGAGCTCATACCACTATTTTATTATTCTTAGATAATTCTATTTTCAGTTGAAACAATGTACACACTCAACTTCCCAGGTCAACTGGTAGTTCTAAGGAGATTATCATGTGTTCTCTGAAAAGCTAAAAGACCAGCCGTTTTTTGATAGAATGATCATGTGTTTATCTTCAAGTTAAAACGGTATGTAAAAGTCTTTCATGGCTCATATAGAAAAGACTTTACAGACTTTTGTTAATATATCTTGCTGAGTGATTGCCAGATTTCCAAAAACACAATCTAAAACTTAGTCATGAGTCAAAGTCCTTAAAGAAGAACCAAAAAGATCTCTTCTCCCCCTACATGCTAAATTGAAAAAGAATGGAAAGTCACATGAACGTGGACATTTAAAAGCACAAATGAATTTACAAAGCACACATTTTGGGGAGCCCTAAGACAATAAAGCGATCAGCACAAAGACATCTGTCAGGGTGGAGGCAACCTGAGGTAAAGACCAGTTAAATCTAATGCAATCAGGAACTTAAGGCCAGTTTAACACTTTTTTTATGAGGTGACAACCTCCTAACACCATAATCTTGCCTTTCAGGAAGATGACACAAGGATTTAATGAGTAAAAGAAAACAACTTAAAACCTCTCTTTTGAGCATGAATTGTCTATTTTGGTTAAAGGTAGTCTTTGAGATCCCATTAGCCATTGGGAAAAGAAACACACACACACACACACGCGCGCGCGCGTATCAAAGGCAAGTAGTTATAGAACGATAGCAATGTCTATTTCTACTCAGATTCAAAAGCAGAGTTAAAGCCAAAGCTAACAACCCATCTGCTAATTAGAGAAATAAAAATGTCTTCTCCTCAAGTGTCCAACACAACATGAAACTGAAATTAACTGCTTTCCTTTGGGACTCATTTATTTATGTTCAAAAGAAGATTTGGGGATAAAGAAACCCTGCAACGGAACAGTTGGGGAAAACACATGGACACTGTGCATTGGAATAAATGGAGCTGAGCACACATTTACAACAGAGATTTTTTTCTGCTTGTTGAAGAAACAACTTGGTAGGGTCTAATAAAAATCGGGTTACCTTTACATTTCTTCTCTTCTGTTTGGAAGGTCTGGGCACTTGGGACACTCTGATCAGTCACATCGTCATGGTCCAGATGGAATATTGAGCTAGTCCAAGTGGCCTGGATGAGATGTGGTGATGTCTGTTCATTTTTCAATGCGCTGCGCCTCTCCGCATGGCTCTTCCTATGTAGGCAGGCTTCAGACATTCCTACTAGCTTCCAGTCGTGTTCTCGGTCTGGACAGTGCTTTGGTTTGTCCCAGGCTGGAAGGCCATTTTCTGGAGGGTTGAAAAACACGAGATGACGAGCTGTTGGCATTGTCAAGATTTTGTTGAGATGCAGTTTTGGAAGGCAAGTTGTTTCTCAATTCTTTGGGGCTGACAGTATTCACATGCACCTCCACTTGACGGCAGTGATAAGATGCAGAATTTGTCAGCCTTGGGCATTTAGCCACCGCAGTTGGATTGCCTGTCGGAGTAATCAACACATTCCCCCTTATTTTTAGTGCCTAGAAAGACATTAGTTCCTCCATGGAAAGGCTGTGCTTTCGCCAGCCAGGCTTCCACAGCAATAGCCCAAGAGCAAGTTTACGCCAATTTATGTTACTGCTTAGACGATCGTTTGAGGTCTTGAGGGTCAGGGCTGGCCATGTACACTTTTCAGATCCTTAGGACATAAAACATCCAGGATTCAGCCTTGTTTGACTTTGGTTTCATCACAGGCTGACCTGAGGGGCACCCTTGTTACTTAAGTGGGACATGCTCACGTGGTTCCTCAAAGAGTGACGACTCAGTCCTCCCTACCACCTTCTTCCCTAACAGCCTGATAAAAGGGACTGGATCTTCAAATGGATATTTGTAAATGTAGTCCCAAATAGGCAATGAGATCCAATGAAGGAAAGCAGACAGTGCTTTAGTTGTGGGGCCGATGAGCAGCCCTAATGATAGAATAAGCTCCGGATCTCTTTGGCTGAGGTAGAGGCAGTGAATTACTTATGTATATGGTGTTGTTCTTCCTATTTAATTTATAGGGACTTGAAAATCTACCCTCTAGAAAATAGGAAGAAGTGGAATAACATAATGAAAACTTTCTCACACTGATCTTCCCCGGTGGCAAACTTTACCTCCTTGAATATCTTTACTGTACATGGATATAAGGTAGTGAAAATGAACAGGCTAATGTATGTATTTGTATATACAAAAAATTAAAAACAAAATCCATCTGGTCATCCATATTTCTAGAAATTCTTAGGCTACTGTCAAAATGAGAAAAATACAATATAGAGTTATACTTTTAAATTGATCATATACAGTGATTGAAAGACTGTAATTTATAAGTGAATTTTTCCTTTATGCAGAAATTACCAAAGGAGCAAAGATATCCATATTAGAGAGAAGAGTCCATCCTGATCTGTGCATAGTATTGGAAGGTTTTTTTCTTTTTTTTAATGTTTATTTATTTTTGAGATACAGAGAGGGAGACAGAGTGTGAGCAGGGGAAGGGCAGAGAGAGAGGGAGACACAGAATCCGAAGCAAGCTCCAGGCTCTGAGCTGTCAGCACAGAGCCTGACACGGGGCTCGAACTCACAGACCGTGAGATCATGGCCTGAGCCAAAGTCGGACATTTAACCCACTGAGGCTCCCCAGTATTGGGAGTATTAAGTAAGCTGCCTTTCTAACATTTAAAACGACTTTTAAATTATTTAACGCAAGGGTTAAAAATGCTTTAGGTTTTCGTAAGCACCCTCTCTAAAGGACTAAACGTTTTCAGTTGTTGTTAGTTAGGACGGTGTCTCTAAAAGTGTGACCTACTCTCAGTCACTTTGGAGGCCACATTTACCCTGTGAGATTTCAGGTTACTATGTGGAAATTCTAACACACATACACTCTCTTTCTACTCCAGGAGGCGACTGTGAACATTGACAACGAATAATCAACACATGATTTCTTTGTGTGGCTTGAAATAACAAGGCCAGTAAGCAATAAGTCCTTGCAAAAAAAAAAAAAAAAAATTCTACTGTGACAGCTTTTGGATACAACATTTGATCTTATTCAGAGAAGAGCCCTGAAAATTCACTGTATGCAAACGGCCGTGCTAGGCATTGTGTGAGGTCATGGGTCCTTTCTCTTTGGAGATTACGTGGCCTTATTCAATGCATGGTGAATCAAGAAATCTGGACTCAACCACAGCCAGCTACTGTGCAATTACAGGTACCTATTCTCACTATCCATTAAAAGAAAACAACAGATTAAAATCGTGAGAGATTGTATTGCATTCAAATTAAACATATCTATGTAGAATCCATTCAAGTTTATTATCCGCGAGGGTTTGAGGTTTTCATGAGCTAAATATAAAGCTACTGAATGCAAGGGTTAATTCTGGGCCTAAAGAGATTGATTTTATTTCTACATACATAAAAAGGTTTCTGACCAATGCATGTTTCTATATGTCTTCTTTGTTTTCAGGGACTCTCTAAATCCTTGGTAAATTGCATCCTGTAAAGCTCCATGTTAAGTAATGCTAAAGTTATCACACTATTTTGTAAAGCCTCCAACATTTGATTTTTCTGCAGAAATTCTTAAAATTTGGTATCAATTTCCCTGATCAAACAGAAATTAAGAAATTCAGCCAAAGTGAGTAGTTACTGCTCCCTAGTGAAGGGAGCTAGTGACCACGCTTGGATGAGAGATGCTGAAAGGGACTCCACCCAAGGGGACATTCCTCCTTAAGCACAGCCTATTAAAGCTTGCTCAGCGTGTCCCCTGGGCCAGCAAGAGCAGGGATTTCTTCTAAGCAAGGGAGGTTATGTTTGGGGTGAGGCAAGGGATAAGATTGCCATCCATTTTCCTAAGAAAAGAAGTTGAGATGGTTGGGGGAAAGGGCTTCATTCATGGGAGGCATTTATGGGCTCGTAAATTACTGTCTGTAATTACATTCATGATAATGATATTCAGCCACTTAATTGGCAAGTTTATTGGTTGGGGCACCTGCTGGGAAACCTGGGGACTGAGAACTCTTGGTTGGGTCATGGGAAAATTTGAGAGGATTCTATTTAAGGAGGATTCTTGATTCTTATCCTTCCATGAACAGGGCAACACATACAAGTCCTATTCCATTCCAAAGGAGGGATAAGATACCCACTACACCGCGCTCCTTAAATTCTGCCCATAAGTTACCTCACGTGTGTTTGCTTGGCAGTGCTGGTGTTCAGGGGTACCCTGCTATTTCTATGTCTAATGCTCGTATCCTTTGCTTCCCCCCAAACTCAAATCAATGAGCCATATCTTCGTAGAGGGACTGAAATAGCAACAGATTAAGTCAACCATTCTCAAACCTTAGCGAGTGACAATCACCTGAGGCACTACTAAAGAACACAGAAGACCAGGCCTATTGAAGTGGGATGGGGCCAGGGCGTTTGTTTATTTACTAAGTTCTCCAGATGATTCTGACACCCAAAAGAGTTTGAGATCCACAGAGTTCAGAAAACCGAAGGCAGGAAAACAAATTACTGGCAGGTTCCAGGTAAGGACATAGTCTCCATCTCACACCCTGATGTTTTTACACAGCCTTGAAGTAAATTTGCTTTATAATTAAACAATTCATCAACTGTTTTGGGATCAGCTGTGTGAAGCTTTAAAAGTCAGATGTTATGAAAATATTCTCAGTGCCATAATCATCAGGGAAATGCAAATCAAAAGCACAATGAGATATCACCTCACACTTGTCAGAAGGGCTAGAATCAAAAACACAAGAAACAATAAGTGTTGGTGTGGATGTGGAGAAATAGGAACCCTGGGGCACCACTGGTGAGAATTTAAATTGGTGCAGCCACTGTGGAAAACAATATGGAGACTCCTCCAAAATTTAAAAATAGAACTACCCTATGATTCTCTAATTCCACTACTGGGTACTTACCAAACAAAACAGAAACACTGATTTAAAAAGATATATGTATAATATATGACTTACAATAGGCAAGGTAGGGAAGTAACATAAGTGTTCATTGATAGATGAATGGATAAAGAGGTGCTCTACAAACACACACACACACACACACACACACACACACACACAGAAAAATTACACAACCATAAAAAAGGATGAGATGTTGCCATTTGCAACAACGTAGATGGACCTAAAGAGTATTATGCTAAGTGAAATAAATCAGACTGAGAAAGAAATCCTATCTGATTTCACTTATATGTAGGTAAAATCTGAAAAACAAAATGAATGAACAAACAAAAAGCAGAAGCAGATAGATAAATACAAAGAACAAACTGATGGTTGCCAGAGGAGAGGAGGGTACAGGGTGGGTAAAATGGGTGAAGGGAAGTGGGAGACACAGGCTTCCAGATATGAATGAAGAAGTCATGGGGATAAAAGGTACACCACAGGGAATACAGTCAATGGTATAATAATAACGTATGGTGACAGATGGTAGCTACCTGTGGTGAGCACAGCATATTGTATAAACTTGTAAAATCACTATTTGTACACCTGAAACTAATGTAACATTGTGTGTCAACTATATTTCAATAAAAGGTCAGATATTAATTGGATATTATCTTATAGATGGTGGGTGCGGATGTAAGTAAGTATTCCCCTAAAAAGTCTGTTGCTCTGGGCATTAATTATCTGGGACATGATGTGAACAATAGTAGCAATACACTAAAAATTTTCTAATGTTTATTTATTTTTGAGAGAGAGAGAGAGAGAGCAAGCAGGGGAGGGGCAGAGAGAAAGGGGGACAGAAGATCCAAAGCAGGCTCTCTGCTGTCAGCAGAGAGCCCAATGTGGGGTTCGAACCCACAAACCATCAGGTCATGACCTGAGCTGAAGTCAGATGCTTAATCAACTGAGCCACTCAGCTGCCCCGAAATACATTTAAAAAAATTTTTTTTTGTTAATGTCTTTATTTATTTTTGAGACAGAGACAGAGCAAGAGCAGGGGAGGGGCAGAGAGAGAGAGGGAGACACAGAATCCAAAGCAGGCTCCAGGCTCTGAGCTGTCAGCACAGAGCCTGATGTGGGGCTCGAACTCAAGAACCGTGAGATCATGCCCTGAGCTGAAGTCGGACGCTTAACCAACTGAGCCACCCAGGAGCCCCACATTTTTTTTTTAAAGGAGGATTCTAGGAATGACCATATCTTGTTATTCACATGCAGTGTGAATCCTTTGCTCTTTAATGGATTCTAGCTAATACCTGGCTTTTAATACTTCATATTCTAGACATCAAGACAATTAACCAATTTAATTTATCCAAGAAGAATTGGAGAAAATAAGTAGATAGGAGCATGTGAACTGCTACTGAAATAACCAGGCACACATTGGCCTGTGTTTCTCAAGAGCGTATAGATCCAGTGGCTGAATTTGTGTTAGATGTCTACAATTCTTGTGACTTTGAATGACACAACACCAGTCTAAAAAGTTATTTTGTAAAAAGAAACAAACCTACATCTCATTATTATAACTACCTACAGCCTATCTCAGGAAATTTCATTAAATAGGATCGGAAATAAATCTGTCCATCAAAAAAGGGAGAATTACATGGAAATATTCAAGTATTTCAGGACACAAAATCAAGCTGATACATTAGAAAAGCACTAAGGCAAAGGAAATAGGATTATGACAACCTGGTCAGTGAGGGTCAGCTGAGTAGGCTGGGATTTCATGGCACTCATTATAAGAGTGTTTAGTTTGCATTAAAGGCCATCAGTATTAGGCATTGAGACCCCAACCCATACTCTGTGGTAGGGGAATGTGTATACAGTGTGCTTTGCAAACCCAGGGAGTGTGTTGAATTATCACGTATAGCTCAGGATATTAAGTATGATGTCTCTAATTTCCATTTCAATTTTTTACTCGAGCCCATTAAGCTTTAGCTTTGCCTAATTCTCATACTATGTACATATCAACTGACTTTTATTTGTGGAGTCCGGTAGAACAGGAGACTAATGTTTGGCTGAGCATTTACTAAGGGCCAAGTATGGAACTAGACATTCTTACTCATCTTCATGAACATCCAGGGAGGTACACAGTGACACTGCTTGATTTAAGAGGAACGTTACATTCAGAGAAGCACTTCATCTGCTCTTTCATACCTTTGTGCTGTTAACAGATAATATTATCATTATTTGCCTTAGTTTGATGAGTAGCCATTAGCCTATTAATAGTTATCTTTTTTTAATAAGAGTAATTTATTTTATTTAAAAAAAATTTTTTTTGAGAGAGGACACAAGTGAGAGAGGAGCAGAGAGAGGGAGACAGAGAGAGAATCCCATGAAGAGCAGAGAGAGGGAGAGAGACAAGTGGGGCTCACATGAAATGGGGCTTGAACTCACTAAATGGAGCTTGAACTTACGAACTGTGAGATCATGACCTGAGCTGAAGTCAGATGCTTTACCCACTGAGCCACCCAGGTGCCCTAATAGTTGTCATTTTATTCTTTCAAAGTTCCTTATCAACTATGTTTATTATTCAATTTTCTCAGTTACTCATTTTAATTTTTTTTAATGTTTTTTTATTTTTGAGAGAGAGAGAGCAAGAGTTGAGGAGGGGCAGAGAGAGAGGGAGACCCAGAATCTGAAGCAGGCTCCAGGCTCTGAGTTGTCAGCACACAGCCCAACATGGGGCTTGAACCCACGGACCCCGATATCATGACCTGAGCTGAAGTCAGATGCTTAACTGACTGAGCCACCCAGGCGTCCCTCAGTTACTTATTTATATTCACAACTGGTCTGCCTGCTTTCATTCTAAGCCACCTACAGCCCACTGTTCACAGAGCAGGCAGAGTGAGCTTTCAAAAATATACATTACTACAGCCAGAAAGACTCCAAGAGATTTACCCTTGCCTATCCCACCGAGCTGCTCCCCTGTGGCGTTGGCCCCTTGCCTTTTGTCTTCTGGCTGTGTGGGCTTTTTCTAACATGTGATGCTTGCTCCCACCACAGAGTCAGCTCCTTAATCCTGGAGTGCCCTTTCCAACTCCATACATCACCTCCTCTTGATGTATTGAGAACAATTACTGGGATCACCAACCCCTGCCCCTTTTACATGAAGGTTGGATTTTCCCTTTTATTTTATTTTTTTTTCAATGTTTTTTATTTATTTTTGGGACAGAGAGAGACAGAGCATGAACGGGGGAGGGGCAGAGAGAGAGGGAGACACAGAATCGGAAACAGGCTCCAGGCTCCGAGCCATCAGCCCAGAGCCCGACGCGGGGCTCGAACTCACGGACCGCGAGATCGTGACCTGGCTGAAGTCGGACGCTTAACCGACTGCGCCACCCAGGCGCCCCTGGATTTTCCCTTTTAAAGAACCTATCAGGGTTGCATTTCTCAAGGAAGATAATCGAAAGTAAAACCTAATGGTTTGGGGGTGCCTGGGTGGTTCAGTTTGTTAAGAATCTGACTCTTGATCTCAGCTCAGGTCATGATCTCACGGTTAGTGAGCTCGAGCCCCACATGGGACTCTGCACTGATGGCCTAGAGCTTGCTTGGGATTCTGTCTCTCCCTCTCTCTGCCCCTCCCCCACTCTTTCTCAAAACAAACAAACAAACAAAACCCTAAAGGTTGGATCCCCATATCGACCTGGAGGCGACTCTGTTTTAGTGAACAGAGGAGAGAGGGAAGTTGGAAATCTGAGTCCCACTCTTTTGGTGGCTGAAGGGTCCAATTTTGGAAATCACGGCCACTTTCTAAGCCTCAGTTCTTTCCATTTGTAAACTGACCATATAAGGTTGCTCATAGGATTTGATCTGTTCTCAGCCTTCAAAGCCTAGATCTACTTAGGTTTTCTTGAACCATCCCATCCACCCTCCAAACTTCATTAACACTTTCCATGTATCTTTCTCTGTCCATGTGCTACTTCATAACTCATGATTTGTGGGGAAATAGGTTCTACTTACATAAATGGGTTAGAAAGAAGCTTAGGGCAGAAAGCTGTGACCACGGGGCAAAAGCGCCCGAGGTTAGCTAGCGAGATAGTGTAATGGAATCACGAGTAACTTGTTATATCACCTGCAGGAACTTACTTTCCATCTGACGCCAATGTACTATTGTATTTTGATCACAAACTCCACTTGCCCCCCTTTGGTTCTTCAACACACAAGTTAATAATTACTGTCTGATTGTTTTCTCCACGTTCACGTGTGTAAGATCTTGTTTTCTTCACGTTCACCACGTGGGTAATATCTTGTGAGCTCAATAAATATGGAGATGAAAGGGCAGTTCGGGCTCTGGTCTCCTCCGGGATGTTAGCGTTTTTTTATACTGAATTCTCTGTTTTCTTGCTGGCCAAAGTGAAAACTCCAGACTCATAGTCTGGGACAATGATTTAATCATTTCCTTTTTTAAAAGAATTTGTTGAACACGGTGCCTAGCACGATGCCTTAATTACCATCCTAACAATCTGGTAACTTTGCAAAGAGAAAACGATTTCCTAGGCACAGACTTCTTGCCTGTTTTCTTATCTAAGTCACTGATAAGTCCCAAGGAGGACTCAAAACTATGAAAACAACTTCAATGCAGATTTTCTACTGCCAATACTGTCTTCTCCAGACTGCTGAGAAAATGAAAACTGTCTTTTTAGCGGTGGGGTGCTTGGGTGGCTCAGTCGGTTAAGCGTCTGACTTCGGCTCAGGTCATGGTCTTACGGTTTGTGGGTTTGAGCCCTGCATCGGGCTCTGTGCTGACCATTCAGAGCCTGGAGCCCGCTTCAGATTCTGTTTCTCCCTCACTCACATTCTGTCTCTGTCTCTTTCTCTCAAAAATGTAAAAAAAAAAAAAGTTGGTTTTTAGAAGCGGGGTTTAATAGTGGTTAAGAATCTGCACTCTGCTGATTAAGGTTCAAATTCTGGCTTTGGCATTTATCAGCCGTGTGACTTTGGGCCAATTGCTCTACCTTTTGGATCTCTCTTGAATGTCTATAATCCTTGTCTGTCTCTCCTCCGTAAGGCAAGAACTTACCATGTTTTCCCTGTATTACGTCAATGGGATCCGTACTTCCCCTCCCCCCTCTATTGGACTCTGATCAACTTCATCTCTCAGCTCCTACAGCACCAAGCACAGGGCTTTAACACGACAGGACCAGAATGAATATTATTTGGAAATAATCTAACCTAATAGAGACAGGTCCAGATACTTCAGAAGCCTTACAGAGCACACAAAGACTTGATTCTATCCAGGGATCTTCTGCACTGAGCCATCACGCGCTCTGTGTGAGAGCTAGTCAGCCAGAGCTGGTTCGCATCAATGTTCTGCAACAAAAGGTAGCTTGGCCATAATCAGATGCATGTCAGCCTTTGATTCATTCTGTGCACGGAGAAGACAGAAAGGGAATCTAGACTCTGCTTGTCCCGGTCCTCAGACTGGGTGAACTTCCTGTTTTTACTTTGGAATTTGCTTAAGACAGGTGTAGCTTGTTTGCTGCCCAGATAAGTGTCTGGTGGAGAGCTTCACAAGGGACACCAGAGCACGGCTGCAGGTGTCAGTGCTATCTTATCAGGACCTCTGACCTAGGACTATCGTCTCATCTGGGGTGGGTGGGCCAGTTACCAGAGGGCAGGCTGCTGGCTTGTCTGCCAGTGTCCTTGGATCCATCTAGGGTGGCTTTGCTTGGCCTGGAAATCTCAACGAGTAGCCTAAGCTGTAGTGCCTGGCTCACCACTTTTTATGAAGGGCTTTGGGGGCAGTGCTTCGTCAGCGGAATCTGTAAGACTTGTGTATTCGGAGTATTTGGGCAAGGGAGGGAGATTTCCCCGAAATGGGAGAAAAGTCAAATTGTTGTTTTTTTTTCTGAATTTTTAATGCCTATTTTTGAAGGAGACAGTGTGAGTGGGGGAGGGGCAGAGAGAGACACACACACACAATCCGAAGGAGGCTCCGAGCTTTGAGCTGTCAGCACAGAGCCCGACATAGGGCTCAAACTCCCAAACCGCAAGATCGTGACCTGAGCCGAAGTCGGACGCTCAACTGACTGAGCCACCCAGGCGCCCCCAAATTGTTGACAGTTTTTAAGGGAAATTCACCATTACTCCTTTCAAGAGTTGTGAGGAAAGGGTTACATGACTGCTGAGTCTCATTAGGAAACTGGGTGAGAATCCCTCGGCATTGGTGTTACGATTACACGAGCTAACGAGCTAACATATGTACAAGGTCTACCATTGAGCAGAAATATAATCAGTTTTTGAAGTGTTGCCTTCCTATTTTACACTGATAACTACAGAGAACAAGTCCATAATTCTCAGTGGGTGGGAAGGAACCTGGAGGCTCCATTCTCCTCCCTCCTTCTCTTAACCCACAAAAACATTATAAGTCATCCCCTTCCCCTCCTCTGGGACTGCTATTCCAGTCAGTGGTGAGTTCCTCTTCCTTTGAAACACATTTGTTACTTGTTCTAGTAACGTGTAATCATGTGTTGCTTCTGAGATCTCCTCGGTGCATGTTAGCATTCCCAGTATGAGGAATGGCCCTTGACATTGTGACCAGCTACCCTTTGGTATTCTCCACAACTTATACCTGCAAAATGGAGTGGAATATTCTGGTCATTGTAGGACACATGGGGGCATGGGTTACAGCTTGCGGGATAGTTTCCAGGCCACTGGCTTCTACAGGAATTGTGACTAAGGAGGATTAGAAAGGGAGGAAACCACATTTATTATCTACAGGGTACTTTATGTGTATGATAATAGTCATAAAATTCACTGAGGACTTACTATATGCCAGGCTACGAGAGTAGGCACCACAAATAAAATTACTATTAGCTGAGTACCTATGTGCCAGGTAGCATTTCAAGCATTTTTCCTACAGTATCTAACTTGCATTCCGATGCGGAGAGATGGGTATTGTCTGCCACGTTAACCAATGAGGAAATCAGCATGGAGGGAAGTTACCAGAATCCTGTGTTTCTATTTCGAAGGCATTATAGTAATGCAATTATGAGTTCATTTGTTTAGACTGATGAGATCCTTGATAGTGGGGACCATGGCTTGTTTGATTTGTGCCCCAACATGTAGCACGGGGCCTGGCACATTCATGAATGCTCATTACCTTGTGTGGAATTGAACTAAACTCATCCGCTCTCTTTGGCTCCCTCCTGCTCCTCCACAGGCCAGTGGGGAATACGAAATGAGAGAATCCTTCTCCCCTTTGTGCTTTCTCACCCTTCTCCTGCTTAGCTAAGTGCTATTTCTCATTATCTTTTTCTTGATCCCTAGACTGTTTCTTCAGAACTTCTCTTCCTTCACTTCCACCCTTTCCAAGTGCTAGGTGTCTATGGATATTTCAAGATCTGGAGCAGAGGTCAGAAGGGAAAGACTCTGGGGTTTAAGACAATGATGACCTTTCACTTATACTTTCTTTGAAAAATTTTTAAAGGAAGTGAAATGTTAACATTGTATCTATGCATGTATAGAATGCAAGACACAGGACCATGAAATGTGCTCAAATATTCCAACTAGGGTGTACTCAATCTGGACAATATCTGGTGCTTCACTCCTGAAACTTTATAAATGAGGATCTGCTGAGGCTGTTGCTTAGCCTTTGGTTACATGAAATGCATCCTCGGGAATATCATCTTGTAGGCAAAGTCTTGCAAAATCAGGCTCTTTGTTCAGATAGGCCGCCTTCCATTGCTATATGGTTTTGTCTTTCATTTACGGAGCACCTGCCTATTGATTTTTCTTTGTGTTGAGACTGGACTTCTCTGCCCCTGTGTGCAGGTGAATTGAAGTTTGCTATCACCGTGGGTTTCTCGTGTTTCATTGGCAGGGATTCTCAGTCCATTAAGCGAGTGAGATCTGGGAGCTGCTAAGAGAGAAACAAATCTTTTTCTTATCTGGCTGCTTCTGCTTCTCCAGTTTTCCTGTATATTTCATTAGGCCATCATTATCCAAATGAAAAACAATCATCATAGCTATAGAAACCTCACATAGTTATTCTGAAACCAGAAACTACAATGATAACCTCTTGATAATGAGTTAAAACCATTAAATTTTTTTTAAAGTGTGTTTAGAACCTTTTAAATGGGGTTCACATGAATCCATTTGGAAGTTTAGCTGAAACCAAGTTAAAAACAGCACAACAAAACGAGGTGTGTTCAAAGACCACAGTGGAATCTCCACGTGAAGTTTAACTGCATGGAAACGTGTCAGCGGCCATCTCACAATTATTTAACCACATAGGAACAAGCCGCCCTCTGGAGCACTGGCCAGAGGCCCGAGAGACTTGGAAGGTACTTTCCAGAGGACATAGTGGAATCCTCCCCTAGGAACGGTCATTTGATTTTTCCATAATTCATCCTGGATTTAATCAGAATCCTCAGGTCGGATGACTTAAACTTTGAGGTGTAATTACTCTAAAGGCTACAGAGATTCCATTTAGGATATTAGAAAAGCTACAGCTGTTGCAAAAACATTCCTATTAAAGAGCCACAAATGCACATAAAAGGGAACAGATGTTTACTGCCAGGATTAGATTTCCCCTGTATGAAAGTTCAGATCATAATGTTTATTCTCGTTGCCAGTCCGAACCCACATTGCTGAAAAAAACATAAGGTAGTCTGTAAGGCTGTCCCCATTTTATGTTTCCAAACTCGAAATACCCGTGAATCCTTTCTAACTTTGCAAGCTAGGGCTGGGGTATAATTTGTGGATAAAGAGCAAACCAAGATTTACAACTTCTCAAATAAAAAGGTAAAATGTGTCTCTTGGGTAATCAGCAAAATAGATGCTGGGCTTAAGTAGAATAACACATAGAGCTATGGATCCATCCTTCTCTGGGTTTTCATAGAATCTATCATTGTCCATATTTCTCTGTGAAAATCAACTAGGATCGAGATCAATGTAGATCTTTCCCTTATTTAGGGGGAAGCATTTCAACCTGGAGAACTTTGGTTTTCCCTTTTGTTCAGGGATCGAGGCCCTGCCGTGGTACTTGCCCCTTCCTTACTCTTGGTTATGTTAGCAGGCGAGATGTTTTAGATAGTGAGGACTCCTTGAAAGCAGATGCTTTGGGGATGTTTTCAGGCTCTCTGACCACTGTTAAATACTTAAATCCGTTTCATTAAATGGGCCCCAGTGGTATGACACAACTCTGCAGGGTACGTAATGTTCCCTGGGAGGGTCTGGCTGAGCACCTGTTCTTCCTGAGTGGAAATGGAGGGGAGAATTAAATGGCTTTCTACCTGCCTGTCTTGTGGAAGATAATTTAGCACTGCAGATGGGTCAAACCGCTTGGTGCAATCTGTTCTACAAGGTTTTTTGTATAGTGCAGGAAAACCAAGAGAAGTGGGTGGGATTTCTAATGTCTTCCTCACACCTTTTTGGTTTTTCTTAAGCTTTTCAGTTGCTTAAAATAGAGCTGGAGAGGGTGTGGGGCAATGAGGGTCTGCAGGCCCGTCCCTCTCCAGCCTGTGTGCCCCCAGTGAGGGCCACGTGTGCCACCACGACCCTTCCGTCCTCAGGTGGCTTGTGAATATCTCTAAGTGTGACCGAGGATCACACCGCATCTGCATCGCTCAGGAGCTCGTTAGAAATGTGGGATTCTGGCCCCAGAATTGATGAATCAATCTGCATATTAACAAGATCCTCGTGCGATTCCCAACCACACTGATGTTTGAGACGCTCTGTTTTAGGGGCACAGTCCCCATGTAAAGTACATAGAATTTGTTAAATGTGTGGTTACCCAATTTAAACTTTGGTAAGACTTAATATTTACTATGTAGAGATGAGGTTTCCTATTCACGAATCAGAGGGGGAAGATATATTTGGTTACAGGTTAGGGAAATTAAAGCGAAGTGTGTCTAATGTCTTTATTTCCTAAATGGTTGGTTGGTAAATGTAGTACATGAGGTGGAAAAATCCAGACACCAAGATTCCCAGTTATAATTTCACCTTTGTCAGGTTTCTTTCCTAGAGACCGCCAACAAAATAATAAAAGTAATAGCTAACCTATACGCCGGGCACCTCTTCTGAGAATTTTACATTTATTCTTTAACTCGAGGAGATAAAAATATCCTCATTTTTCAGGTGAGGAAACTGGGGCACAGAGAGGTTAAACAACTTGCCCAAGGTCACACAGTCGTAAAGAATAAAAGTCAGGATCCACACCCAGCCAGCAGGTCTAGCTGACTCAGCCACACTTCCACCTGTTCATGGCAAGCCAGCACCAAATGCTTTAGATGATCACCACAGGCCAAAGGACTCAATTCTGTCCACTAAAATATACACAGTTAGAAGTATGAAATAAACTAAAGCTCAGACTTGTTCAAGGTCCCCCAAATGGGGGAAGAACTAGGATGGGTCTTCTGATTCTTCCTCCCATGATCTTTTAGTTGAAAACATGTTTTTAAGTATACAACAACGATTTATTGCTCAATCTCCATGCTGTTTTGAATTCTGACATTTTCACTCTATACCTCAACCATTAAGAGCTGTTTTTCTAATTAAAAAAATTTTTTTCCAGTAAATCTACCAAATAAGAGACAGCTGTGCACTAAGGGATTCTGTTTCTCTTGCTGCTGCTGACTGTTCAAAAAGTTCGTGTTTATGATGCTGTGGGCTGTTCCTCCAAGTGGCCAAAAAACATAGAAGGCAAAAACCAAGCAACCAACCAAGCGAAATGACCAAGATAAGGAAGAACTGGTTTGTTTCCTAGCTGCCCGTCTGGAAAGCTAAAAGGCCACCAAATAACTGAGAACTGACAAAAGGATAATTTCACTTTGAGTTTATGACCTTGAGAGCTAACCCTGGGAGAAGGCCTGCTACATGCCAGGGGAAGGTACATGCTGTGTTTGATTTACTCTTTACAGTGATGCAGTCGGGAGCTGGGGTTTATCAGCCCCGTTTCACAGATGAGGAATCTGTGGCTGAGAGAACTAAAGATGTTGCCCGCAGTTGCAGAACGTGAATGGAAGCTGTACTCATAACCTCGATGCTACATTTCACAGATAAGGCCAGTACAGGCCAGAGAAGTAGAACCTTGGCCCACAGTCACAAAGCTGTGCCTGGAATCCTGCTCAGGATGGGCCAAGCTGGCCTGATGACAGGTGAGAAATCCTATGGAATTACTGTGGACCTTCATCTCTTAGCATGAATATTCCTTCGAGAGAGGTTCATCTGCTTTAGGAAACGAAATCTTTCCTCAAAAAGGATGGAGCCAAAAGGCATATTTCTTAAGTGTAGGAAGGACAATATGTTCAAATGAACAGGCTTGTCTGATTTCAGCCGTGGAACAACAGTGCCGGAGAACGCTGATGCTTGGGAACTTGAAAGGCATGATTTTGGGGGGAAAAAGTCAGTTTGAGATACAAACATCTCCAGCTTTATGAAAGTCTGGCTTCTTGTGATACTTTCTGACCAAATAATAACCAAAAGGAGAGAAAATAATCTGTAGGCAATTATCCTGTTTGGCATCTGTCTAGAGGTGACAGCTTCTCGAAGAGACAACGGTTCTACCAAAATGGCAGTGTCACAGCACTCCACAACCTACACATGGGAATGTTCTCTTGGGTATTCTCACTGTTACATTTAAGACACTGTGGCTGGCACATTAAGTGGCAGGTGTCACAAAATGATTCAATTGCTACCTCAAGCAAAATGGGCACTTTACTTCCTGCCTTAATTCTAGAAATAAGTTTGCCTGGGAAGATGAGCACAGTGGGGAAGAGGAAGAAATTGCCGAAGTGAGGAAGCTGTTCTGGAACAAAAATCCCACATGCCTTGCACATGACGGTTGTCTGAGGGTTATTAGGTGGATCCATATTCGGACTCAGAGAGAGCTGGAAGTTACCGTGAGTGCTTAGAGGCTGCCCCTAGGCTGGCGGTCCTCACCTGGGCTTTTTGCTTCCCCGAGGACAGTGGTCAATGTCTGGAGACCCTTTCAGCAGTCACAACTTGGGGGAGTGTGCACACTGCCAGCATCTCGTGGATCTAGGCCAGGGATGCCGCTCCAGTTTTTACAATCCCAGGATAGCCTTCCGCAGCAAGAATTATCCACCTCTAACGTCGACAGTGCTGAGGCCATGAAACCCTGCCCGCAAAACTGCAAAGTGAGTGTTTTCTTGGTAGCCTCTGATTCAGGGTGCTCTTACACTGGCCCTGCCGTTGTCTCCTCCCCACCAATCCGTTCACTGACTCCAGGAGGAGGAAAAGTCTGATTGAGTTAATACACGCTAAGGTATGACTGACTGATAGCACTAGCAGGAACACCTCTGTTTTTATTTTTTTGTGGGTGTCAATTTTTGAGAGCACAGGAATGGAGCCCGGAGGGTGGGGCAGAGGGAGACAGACTCTGAAGCAGGCTCTAGGCTCTGAGCGCTTAGCACATAGCCTGACGTGGGGCTTGAACTCACGAGGCACGAGCTCATGACCTGAGCTGAAGTCAGATGCTTAACTGACAGAACCACCCAGGCACCCTGAAACACCTGTGTTTTAAGTGGCATGAATTTAATCTAAATGTACCTCCAATCTGCAAAATTTTAGCGAGGGTGCCTTAATAACATGGACACTTATTGTTAGTGGATGGGGAAGATGGTGAAATCTATAAAGCGCCGCTCACCTTCTGAAGTCATATACACATAAGCAAACCTGTGATGCGATGCCACTGGAATATAGTCATGAATACTTTATTACAAGCAACTATTTGCACTTAGTATTGATCACCTTTCCAGCAAGGGAAGAAACACTAGAAGAAACTTGCTGTGCCCCCAAACAAACCTTATTTACTTTCTCTTCACGGCTAATATTGACCTGTGGGTTTTGATATGATAGAGCCCATTTTTGTTAGGTATTTGAAATGTCCCTGTTCCCATAAATCCCAGGCTGTCTTCTCTCTGGGCTGCTGTGGATCTATATTTGGAGGGCATGCTGCATAGGCTTGTATTTAAAGCTAGTGAAGCAGACGCCAACATGAGTAAAATAATTAGCAGTAGGGATGAGCTTCAGAGTCCCTTCTTATTGGAAGGCTTAGAAATGGAAGGTTTTACTTTTCTTTATGCCAGTGTATGAGTGTATCACTTTGTGCCAAAGTGATCCTACCTTGGCAAACTGGGGTGACTCCATGAATTGCTTTACTCTGTTCTCCTGAACATCAGCCAGGGCCATGTATGGTAGGTTGATGTGCAGCAATTTGCCGAGTTCCAGGCAAATTAACTGACTCACCTGGTCTTTATCCAGTGGGCTCAGAGCAGCAAAATTCAGAGAATAGTTGGGGTTTGAAGGGACCTTGGAGCTCACACCAGCCCAAAAACCTCTGGACAGTTACAACAAAACCATGCCTGACTGCTGCCCTTCCCCCTCCAAAGTGTGCATGTGATGTGGGCAGCGCTGAGACCGTCTGGGGCGAAACTGGGTGAAGGCAGAGGGCCCTCATGCAAATGAAGCAACCTCCTTGTTTCTAGGACTAGCAGGCCCTGTCTTCCATAGTTCTAACCCAGACTCAGGATTAGGGCAGCTGTTGATTATTTAGGATGACATCATACCGGCTGATGCATTCAGGTGGCTCCTTGTGTCAAGGTAACTGGTTGACTTTGTCAACCAGTGCACCCCTAGGGACTGGCAAACGATAGTATTCTATAGGGCGGGGGCAACTCTGGCAATGTGATGTGATGTGCACAAAGTGGGTGGGGACAGTGGTGAGAAGCTTTAAGAGTGCCAAACAGACCAGACCCGTAGATGGCAAGAGTTCCTGGGAGAGAAGCCGGGGGGAGGAGGGGGGTGGTGGTGGTGGTGGTGAAGAGAGAGAGTTTCGGATGAAGTATGGTAAAATTATCACCGGCCCTGGGCCAACCTGTCCCAGGCCCAGGAGCTCCATACTCTGGCCAATTCAACTCCTGTCCTTTTGGCTGGTGCATGTGGAGATCAAAGGCGTTTCTTCAATGAATCTGTGGCACACGGAAAATTCCTGTGAAGGGTTGGGGCCTGATAGGGTCAGGAAGCACAGTGTATTCTTCATCTTGGAAATATTGAATCTTAAAGCCGGTCTCTAGTAATTCAACTTGCTCCGGACTGTTAGTTTGCAAGGAGAGGGAATCTACCATGGCTATAACTGCCCCTGCCTGGAAACAATTAGGCTCATCCCAAGCCTGGTCAATATTTCCTGGGTTCCTTTAAGGCCAGGGATTGCATAAGAACCATGCACAAAAGGATCTTTAGGAAATCCTCGTCTGGAAAGTAGGGAACAAGGCAGTTGGATGTATTCTAGAGGCAGGCCAGCAGCAAAAGGATGCTAGAATATTTAGGAATAGATTTTCAGTGGTGTCTCGTTCCTTGAAAACTGTCCATTCATTTAAAATATCCCTTCAGGATGTTTCTGGATCGCTGCTGGAAAGGACTGGGGGACCCATTTCTGACTCCCACCTATGATTTTTTTTACTTCTTGGACTGTGGAAAGGGCTGTTCAAGAGAGCTGGATGGCATTTGGTTATGGGATGTATCTGATCCATCCTCTAATGTGTTTGAAGCAAGATAATAGGACAGTTGCATCCCCCCTAAGCCTTCCTGGCAGGAGTGGTGTATTTGGCTTGGAGATAGTGACTGGTAGTAGATAGTGGAGATAACTACTGGTGGTGGTGACGGTATCTGTCATTTATTACTTGAGGCTCATGATGTTTCCGTCGTGCTAAGCATGTGACATGATTTATTTTTGACCCTTAACACTAATATTGAGATAAATAATGATCCTCTCCATTTCACAGATGAAGAAACTGAGTATTGAGAAAGGGAAAACAACTTGCCCTAGGTCACAGCGGAAGAGGCAAAGGCACACTGGATCCTAGGTGGATTTGCCCACAGGCCTGTGCGCTTGACCCCGCTGTTGCGTTTTAATGGGTCAGCCATACACATATGGTTTGGGGCAAGATGGTATATACTTTCCTGGGTTAGAGACCTATTGTCCTCATTATTTGCCTGCTCCCCCCATCCTATTCTGCACTTAAAGAGATAAAAGCAAATAGAAGCAAAACAAGAACTGAGAGACCAGGAGTCCAGGAGGGCCAGAGGGGGAGGCTTCCCCCCAGGTTGGGTGTCTGGAGAGAGCCTCAGCAAGAAGACGAAGCCCTTGGCCATGACTGTGCAGATACTGTCCTCTTCCTTCTCTTGGGGGGCCTTGCACACTCTTCCTGACCTGTCAGCCAGCGGGAGGGGCCGCTATAGCCTACCACTATGTGCCCTCAGGGACCTGGTCACCTCCCCAGAAGACCCTCCTCCTCTGGCTTGTAAAAGATGCTTTGCAACGTAAAGGCCACCAGCCTTTGAAGAGGGCTCTCTGTTTGAGGAAACCTGTTGAAACTGAACAAATATTCGTAGCCCAAATCATATTTTAAGCCCTTGCTTTGTAACATGCTTCCTAGAATTCTCACCCTGTCAATTCACTTCCAAACGACAGGAACAAGTGAAACACTTTCCACTTGACCTCTCCATCTCTCAGATGCATTATTATTCATTAATGTATTCTATCTGGAATTTTGAGGGATAAACCTGTCTTCATAGCTTAGATGCACAGGGCCAAAAACAAATCATAACAAATTTGCAGAGTGTGCCGAGAAGGGTCCGAAGCCAGATCACTTAACGTTCATGGAGTGCCTGCTGGTGACAATGACTGTGCACATACTACTTATTGATCTAGACTCCGTGCTCTCCCCTTAATCGCTGCTGTTTCCTTAGAGTATACCCACAAGACTTGTCACACAGGGGGCTCTCAATAGATGTTTGCTGACCGATTTAACTAGGTCATTGATACAACTCCAGGATCCTTTCTGCCGTCTTTTTAAGCAACTTGCTCAAATTCACCAGGTCAATAACTGGAAAACTGAGGTTTTGAACCAAGGACACATGACTCCAAAGTCTATGTTCTTTTCACTATATCATCATGCAAACTCCAAAAGCATCTAGAAGTGGTGGTCAAGATAGATCATCCTAGCCCTGTCTGGAGATGCTGATATTACCTGGGAAAGGTTTAGAGGACTGTACCAGACATCTTTAAACAAAAAGATGACTTCAGGGGTGCCTGGGTGGCTCAGTCAGTTAAGGGTCCGACTTCAGCTCCGGTCATGATCCCACGGTTCATGGGTTCAAGCCTTGGGTTGGGCTCTCTGCTGACAGCTTGGAGCCTGGAGCTGCTTCAGGTTCTGTGTCTCTTCCCCCCACCCCGCTGCCTCTCCCCTGCTTGTGCTCTGTCTGTCTCTCTCTCTCTCTCTCTCTCTCTCTCTCTCTCAGAAATAAACATTAACAAAAATGACTTCAATATAAAAATCCGGTCTTACCTGACCTCACCTACTTCCATAACATTTTCATGCATTTGTATAGCCCTTTGTGGCACAGACTCATCATCGAAATCTGTGTGCTCTCTACTTCCTGGGCACATGCTAGGCTGCGTTCCTCAGCCTCCCTTCTAGTCACACGTGGCCATGTGACGGAGTTCAAGCCAGTGGAGTGAATAAGAACATTGGGCACCACTTCCAGGCCTGGCCCGGCCCCTAAAGCAAGTCCATATATTCTTTCATTTTCTTTTCTCCCTCTCCTGTTGAACAGAGAAAATTATGAAGTCCTAGAAGTGAATGGGCATGTAAGAAGGAAGGAGGCTGGGCCCTCAAATGACTGTGGGGAATGTTATCCATCCACCAACAATGTGTGGCACTGGATTTAACATGAATCAGATATAAAATTTTGTTGTTTGAAGTCACTGAGATTTTGGTGTTCTCCTTGTAGTAGAGAGCATCATTTTACACTTCATAGGATTCCAAATCGTTTTTTAATCTTCTCCTAAAACTTTTACAAATGCAATCAGAGCTGATGGAAGCTCAAAGGAGGAGAGGTGTGAAGAATCATTTATGAGAAGATCTGAGACACCTGCACGGTACATTGCTGCATGGCTGTAAGCACATTACTTTGAGTTCATGGGCTTTGTTTCCCCACCTGTAATTTCAGGAGGTTGGAACAGATGGTCTGTAAGATTCCTTCTAGTTCTAAACCTCTGTAAGTCTTTTGAGCTGTTAAAAAATCGGTATTGATGTGTTCAGAAACTGTGATCTCTTGACTGTGATTTTCTCGAAGGTAAGAACTATTTCTTCTGTTTCTATGTCTAGAGTCTAATATCTTAGATGCTGTAATGTTAAATTTAATTAGAATTTTCTATTGAAAAAACTCAGACTTTGCTAATGTTCTGATTTATGGCAATGATTTCTTGATCTAATTTGGAGCACAGTATCAAATGATTGAAATTCTCATGAATATTTTCATTATGCATTACTGAGTATGGTAGGCTATTTCATATTCATTTACATAGACTTAATCTTTGAAGAATGATTTTATAATAATACTGAAAGACTTTTTTGATTAAAGTTAGTGCCAGCAGTAATTGGTATTCTGATGGCTTCATTTATAGTTCTATTTAGCTAAATAATATAGGAGTATAATTCCTACTTAGAGTTGAGAAAATTGGAGTGCAGAATAGTCACTTAACTTGAGGTCCACAAAAGTAGTATTGGGAAAGTATGAACAATTTCTAAAGTTCAGAAAGGCCCAAGGGAGATGATACAATATGAAACAGCCTATGCTACTGTCATGAAAAATTTTACGCCTTCTGGTTTTTCACAATTTTTTTTTTGTATCTGTGTAGTGTGGGATCATTATTCATTTTATTCTCATCAACAATATTCTATAACATACGTTTTGATTATTAAAAACACGCAATGAATTCTATTTAATAAATGCTGTTTGGCAGGTAAAATATTTGGAAGCATAGGGTTCAAGGGAGATATGTGTGGGGAAGTCACAAGAGGGTCTTGGCAGAAAAGCGGGAACCACAATTTGACACTATAAATGTGGAAAGAAATATAATGATGGGAAACCCATCTTCATTTGCTCTTTCTTTGTATTGGCAGCTGCAAGGGTATGTGTCTCCCCCTCTTGTTTTCTGCTGTCACTTCCTCCTCATGTGCTTATGTTCTACATCCTGGGGAACGCGAAGCATGCAGGAAGATACTGTATTAGTATGGCCCCTTGGTCTTGGGTGGCATAGGAACCTATGCCTATTAAGACAATGAAGTAATAATACCAGCAAGTGTTTTAAGATGCTTATTTTATCAAGGATTATAGAAAGGAAGAGCTTGTATTAAAAACTATGTACTTCCTTTTGTGTGAATTGTTTGCTTCAAATGTTATGTTTAGATTATTGCTTCATTAAAAATGTCTTTCCATTAAATAAGGAATGACAGAGGCATTTCTTGTCTCTCCTGTTTTAAAAAAAGAAAGGCCTGTTGTACAGAGAAGTCTTTCAGGAAATCCTAAATAGGATGCTGAATTTGAATGAGACACTAAAGAGAAAACATGAATTATGGGAGTGAGCTAAACAAAGTGATAACACGTAAGCTTACCTGAAAAACAAACAAAAAAAACTGAAAACATTTGTTTACATCTGTTTTTCCCCCCATTGTAGTTAATTATATGGGCCATTTTTCACAATTAACATTAGCGATGCCTATTATGTACCTGGTTCTCCCTCAGAATGTCTATGTTGTGTCCCAATGTGCCACACCCTGTGTTAAATGATTTCTATAAATCTAATACCCTCACCACAATCTTTTGAGAAAAGTTCAGTGTTTTCAGCATGGGGATTTTTTTAAGCTCTCCCAGTGAGCAGTCCAGACTGAGCACCATAACCCATAGATACTGCTCACCAGAAAGCTACGTTCTTCTGAGGGCCCACATGGAAGTCCTTTAATTTTCTTTAAACAACCACCACCACCACCACCACCACCCTCCCAGGAAGAAACTCCTTTCTTAACCGAATGCACCTGAGAACTTTTAAACGACCCACTAAAGAAGAATGTCCAGTAAAGTTCCATTTTTCTTTTTTTATGAAAAATGCTGCCCTAGGAGTGCACTCCTGAAGGACATTGTGATCATTTAAACTGGAGAGGTTGCTACCCTAATGGGCTTTTTAGATAAATGCCAATGATGGCACCCACCAGCCAAATGCATGGTTGCAGGGACGTGGGTCTGTTGTTCATGGGCGACAGTAACGGAGCACACCCAGGTAGCCATTGGGAGTAAAGCATCTTTACATTTCTGTTTGTCATCGCGGCCAGGTTAGGCCTAGATTCACTGGTGACATCTGTGTGTGTGTGTGTGTGTGTGTGTGTGTGTGTATGCATTTATTTATTAAAAATGTTTGTTTTTGAGAGAGAGAGAGAGAGAGAATCTGAAGCAGGCTCCAGGCTCTGAGCTGTCAGCGCTGAGCCCAACATGGGGCCGACCCCATGAGCCATGAGATCATGACCTGAGGTGAAGTCAGACACTCAACCAAGTGTGCCACCCGAGTGCCCCTTAACTGGTGATATTTTAGATGTCTTTTGTAGGTACTCAGATGAAGTGTTAGAATGAATGTTAGAAAATAAACATTTCCCAAAACATTTCCAATATGGAAGACAAAACCCCTCTAGATCAGTGGTTCTTAAACTTGTGTGTATCAGAATCATTTGGAGAGCTCATAGAGAATCCAGAAGCTCAGGTACATGCTGTTAGGTTGGATGGTAGTATAGAGCTTGTTTGGCCTTTTTTTTTTTTAAGCCAAAATTTCCAGTGATTTGGATACCTCACCACCAAGTTGAGAGACAACTGCTCTTTTCTCAACACTAGATGCACATCAGAATCGCTTGAGG
This sequence comes from Lynx rufus, assembly GCF_022079265.1. Taxonomy (NCBI): domain Eukaryota; kingdom Metazoa; phylum Chordata; class Mammalia; order Carnivora; family Felidae; genus Lynx; species Lynx rufus. The sequence goes on along the minus strand of NW_025814867.1, from coordinate 18,213,532 downwards.
AGTTAAAGCAAACAAAAAACCCCCAAAAACCAAGAAAAACCCCAAAAACAAAAAACAAAAAAACAAAACAAAACCACTTGCCCAAGTAGAGTGGTTTAAAAAAAAAAAAAAAAAGAGGCTCCACCCTAGACCAAGCCAATTGGAATCTTCCAGAGTGGGTCACCGACACTGATATTTTTAAATAGTTCCCTAGTTTGACTGTATTGGGCAGCCTGGGCTGAGAATCTGTGTCCACCTTATGGCTTTCAGAATGGGTTGTACTATGGAATCACCTAGACAGTTTTACAAGAATGCTGAGTCTTGTGTCTACCTAGAGATTCTGATTTAACTGGTCTGGGGTGACATGGGCATAATCAGGATTTTAAAAGCCCCCAGGATAGAGGCACCTGGGTGGCTCAGTCGGTTAAGTGGCTGACTTTGGCTCAGGTCATGATCTCACAGTTTGTGGGTTTAAGCCCTGCATTGGGCTCTGTGCTGACAGCTCAGAGCCTGGAGTCTGCATTGGATTCTGTGTCTCCCTCTCTCTCTACCCTGCCCTGCTCACGTGCTCTCTCAAAAAATAAACATTAAAAAGAGGATAAAGGCTTCTGGGTGGCTCAGTTGACTGAGCATCTGACTCTTCAGCTCAAGTCATGATCCCCAGGGTCATGGGATTGATCCCTGTGCTGGGTGTGGAGCTTAAGATTCTCTCTCCCTCTCCCCCTCCCCAACTTCTGTGCCTGTGCACATGTGCGTGTGCGCCTGTGCTCTCTAAACAAAACAAAAATTAAAAACCTCACAAGATGATTCTAATGTACTGGCAAGTTTGAGCAGGTGAAGGCTAGGTCATCCATCAAAGAGGGGGTTCTGCTTTAATCAGTTGAGGAAAGACTGCTCACCTTACCTCCCTTGGTGGTGAGCATGAGGAAGACTAACAAAAAAAAAATGAGACCTATCACTACTTAAAGTCACTTAGCCCACAAACCATGAGATCACGACCTGAGCTGAAATCCAGAGTCAGACCCTTAACCAACTGAGCCCTTCAGGCATCCCCAAAAGAAAACTCTTGACTCACTGCAAACAAAATAACATCACATATTCATTAGGGACTCCATTTTTGTTCGGAAAAGTTATTTTCAATTCTTTTGAAGGGTCTTGCACCTGCCAATGTGCCACTGCACCGGACCTTCAGTGGCATTTGGGGGAATAGAGAGGAGGATAGTCCCAACACAGCAGAACCCTGCTAGGTTACGTTTGTTATTTGTTATTATGTTGTTTGTTAGCAGGAGCCAAGTAAAGATGTGTGGGGTGATTCTTGGTTATGGCAACCTTGAAGGAGGTAGAGATGTGTTTATCAGACTGATGACGGCTTGATTGGGGTGGTTGAAGAAATGATGATGATGGTGATGCTGAGAATGGGCGCAGAGTGGGGAGCAGGGACAGTGGGGCTGGGGGTTAGGGCAGACCTCTAGAAAAAGCCAAAGAGTGTAAAGGAATTCTTCTTGAAAGAATACAGGGGTTAGTGATAAAGAAATTTTTTTCTTTGTCTTGTACTTCCATCATTCATTCTCTGTAAAGCCCTGTCTCTTTGACATTTCAACTTCTTGATCACTTGGCTGCAGCTCAAACTTGGAAGGTGAAGTTGTTCTAGAATTTTGGGGAAAATTTTTCACTAATCTGGCTGGATTTGGTGAGATTTCATTAGTCTACTCTCTTTCAGAAAGTTCCACACTTTTCAGTAGGAAATCTATCTTCCAGGAGAAGTTCAGGATGTTAAAGAGGTGAGAGATGGGAGGACAGAGGCCATCAGATTACAACAGGGCCAGGTTTTCTTTAGCTAGGATATGTGGCAAGGTCCGGCCCCCTTTACCCATTTGTATTGTGCAAAAGGTCACTGTGCGTTCTGTTTACTGAGAAAAAAGTATTTTCTTTTGTGTCAAAGGGTGATGTGTTATTTGCACAGGAATTTGCGCTCCCTTTTTGTGGTTTTCTTGACTTCTCCCTTGTTCTGGTGGAAACGGGAGAAAATCTTGAATTGAGGTTCTGGGTTCCTTTCTTCCCCAGACAGGACACTATGGAGTGACTCGCTTCTACCAATTTGTGTGTGATGGGGGTTGGGGGGGGTATAAAATTATAAGCATTTTCGGCTTTCCCCTCTCCTGCCTTCTAAGGTGAGTTCCTTAGAAAGGAAGATCTATTTATTCTGCTGAGTGGGGCCTTAAAAGGGGATGTAAGTGGGAGAGGAGAGAGAAGGGACCCACAACCTTCAGAGGAAAAGAGCAGGTGGAGTTACGGGCTAGGGAGGAGGGAGGAGGGAGGAGAAGAGGGAAGAGAATCCTGACTGACCTGGGGGAGGGGAAGCAGTGTGTTTAGAGCCACCACACCAGGATTTTTGGCCTTAGCGGGGAGAGCGAGAAGAGGACAAGACATTTCAGCAGTTACCATTAGTAGTGGTCGGTGGGAGAGCTGTCTGTGGAGGAGTTGAAAGATTTTCTGTGTGATGTGGGTACAGCAGCCTCCCTTCTGCCCTCAAGGCATTTCAGAGAAGACTGATGTTTCCTTTCTAGCCTTTCAGTGAGATTTTTGTTTCTTGTAGAAGTGACACCAAGCCGAGGAGGGAGCAAAACGGCCCCCATTGTTTCATGTGGTTAAATGCCCAAGAAATAAAACCAAAGGTCCTTTTTGTAACTGGCTCCACCAACGGGAGAGCTAGCTATTTGGGAGAGTTGGTATTTTTCCTTCTCCAGAACTATTTGTGGCAACGTTTGTCATGTGCATAGCTGGCTCCATGAAATCCCAGGCCATGTTTTATTTTTGGCCACCACCAGGGAAACAGGAACTTGGAAGAATGTGAAAGAAGCCTCTAGATGCTCTTTCGGAAGAATTATGCCAGGAGTGCATAAATCAATATAACCTCTCCCAGCTCCTGTAGCAACATGGGGAAGGATGCAGAGCATCGTGTCTGGCTTCTACGGTTGTGTCCTTTGCAGGGGTAACCAGTACAAAGACTTGGGGTTTGGCAGGACTGGCTTGGGGAAGAAGGGACAGAAGGGCCTCCAGCACTGGCAGGCTCTCCCTCCCTGCCATCAAAGGCTCTGGTACTTTGGGTGGATGGTTGGTGCATAAGGGATAAATAAGAGAGGGTGTTTGTTGAGAGAATTCTCAACTGTGACCAGTCATCCTTGTCTCCTTAACAAGAACTACATGTTGAAATAGTAATGCTAACTCATTGCAAAGAACTCCTTGAGCTGTGTGTCCCTCAGTCTTTACCAGAGGACATTTCTAAGCTTGACAAAATCAAGCTTAGACGAGCAAAGGCATAAATCACAAAATGACACCTCAATAGAGCTCACTGTGTAGAACCTAAAAACTTGTAAACGTGATGGCATGGTATTTGTTGACGTATACAACTTATTTGTAAATGGTTCAAGATAAAAATTACATAGAGACATAGCGACAGGGACAGAGAGAGTGGGGAAAAGAATTAAGCAAATGTGATAAAGTGTTGACATTTGAGGACTCTGAATCGAGGGTAGCTAGGGCTTCTTGGAACCAATCTTGCAGACTTTTCTGTTAGTATGGAATTATTTCAAAAGAAGAAAAAGAGAAATTAAAAACGGTCAAATATTGCCAAATGAAAAGAGACATATACTAAAATTGGAAAATAAGATAAAAACAGAGAGGAAGGCAACCCATAAGAGACTCTTAAATACAGAGACCAAACTGTGAGGGTTGCTGGAGGGGAGGGGATGGGGGGGATGGGCTAGATGGGTGACGGGCATTAAGGAGGGCAATTATTGGGATGGGCACTGGATGTTCTATGTAAGCGATGAATCACTAAATTCTCTTGAAACCAATGCCACACCGTATATTAACCAACTTGAGTTTAAATCAGTTTTTAAAAAGAATAAAACAAAATTGGAAAATGATTATAACATCAATCATTGACAATGAATTATTTTCTTAATGTGTGAATCATAAGAAAAAGATAAATGACACAACAGGAAAGTTAAATGAGCAGGTAAGTTATAAAAGTCTTTTAAGTGGTCGGTGTGTGTGTGTGTGTAGCCAAATTATCAGTAAGAAAAATATAAAGTTTTAAAAAGCTGTGATAAAATTTTGTCTAATACTCAAAAATTAATTACCAAAAAGCTCCAAACTTGGAGGATTTATGATTAAATGGGTGCTGTACTGCTGATCGGTATCTCAATCCGTCTAATAATCTGGTGACAATTTGGCAACAGAAAAGGTTTTTAAAGATATTCAGTCCCTTTAACTTAGCATTTCCTTTTGTTTCCTTGAGATTAAACTCTACTATTAGAGCTGTGAAGGCATATACAGCACAGTTGGTTCTAACATTACTTAAGTCAAATTATATTAAAAGTCTAGGGGCATTTGGGTGACTTGGTCATTAAGCATCTGACTCTGGATTTCGGCCCAGGTCACGATGTCGCACAGTTCCTGACATCGAGCCTGGTGTGAGGCTCTGCACTGATGGTGTGGAGCGTGCTTGGAATTCTCGCTCTCCTTCTCTCTGCTCCTCCCCTGCTTGTGCACCTGCTGTTTCTCTCAAAATAGACCTTTTTGTTTTTTAAAAGTATAACATCAAGGGCCGTATCAGTGAATGATTACTAGGAAACCATGACCAAAATCCTATTTCAGAAGAGTATTGACAGCGGGATATGTTGACAGTAACACTGTTAACATTATCTTTGGATAGTGTCCTAATTTTGCTGTCAACAACCTCCTGATTCCGTGATGATGGTCTACTTAGGCTGTGGGACATAAACACAATGGTGATTCTCTTTCTAAAGGAATGAAACAGTTATAAGGATCATTTGAAAAGCCTAAGGAACACGTGGAGAGCCACCCCTGGAAAATGCCATGGGCTCACAATAAATTACTGAGTTTTGCCAGCTTAAATGTTTGGTTTGACTCTGAAAAACCTGTTCATTAGGATAGTCTCAAAACACAGAAAACACTGCTCCGGGGATCCCTTTTTCTTCCAACCATCAATGTACCCATGCTCTACTTCATGAAAATGTGATTTATAAATGTTTACATGTGAAGTATAACCTAATTGTAAATGCAGAAGCAGAATTAGAGATGAACTAGTCTCCTTTTCTCATTTAATAAGGAATTAAAGATCTAGGGACATTAGGTGACATGCTTGGTTACTATCCTTAATATATAATAAACTTCTATAAACCTCGAGAAAAACATAAAATCCACAATGAGCAAGTGGACCATAAATATGAAGTGAGTTACGGATGAAGAAATACAAGTGGCCAAGAAGCATGTAAAAAAAAAGGTCAACCTGAGCAGTAATGAGAAATGTAAATTAAGCAAAATGAAGAATTACATAGGTTTTTTTTTTTTTTAAACAAATGACCCTATCCCCAAACATGCAAACAATCTGAATATCATACAGTGGAACATTGGAGCAACAACTGAGAGCTGTCCTATCCTTGCTAACATCCCTCCCCTCGTGCCTGGGATACACTCAAGAGTAATAGTTTGAGAAAGAAAAAGAAAAGGGCAAACATCACAAGGATGTTTCTTTTTGACCAAGGCCAAAAGCCTCTAACTTTGGTATTTGAACTTTTAGGTATTCATTCACATTTTGGAACAAACTTTGCTGTGAATCATGGTTTTATGCAAAATAGAGCTCATTATAATGCCATAAATGTTAGCGGAATTCCCCTCAGATTACTTAGGAAGCAGTGCTTAATGCCAGATTAACAAAATACCATATTAAGGCACTTTCTGACTATCTCCATTAAGAGTCAGTATCTTTCAATGAGTGATTTCATATAGTCCTAATTTCAAATTAGGTAAAGCAACCAGAAAATTTTGGCAAGACTGGTCTCCACTGTAGCTGATATTAAATAACCCTAGAAAATAAACAAATTTCCATGCAAGCTAATGCAAAAATAGAGATTGCATACCATCAACATGACTCTTATCTGAAAATGTTGGTCTTCTTGCTTTTAGGGAAATAAATTCAATGTTCTTATTCCTTTTCATTTAAAGAATGGTTTTATTTTCAAAGAGATTAATTGATTTCCTGTACTGCATAACAGTAATATTGCCTATTATGTTTTGCAAAGAAGAAAATAATATATATTTGCCCTTTAAATTATGCTCCTAAAGCAAGCACTTAACTCCGATGACTTACATACAACTTTACTATGGTCTCCCACAATAAAACTCTTTAGATTTTTTAAAATAAACACATAGCCTGAGACCATAGCAAAAAAAGCGAGGGGAAAGGATACTTTTTTATTTCGTCCACAAACAAGGGAGTCTAAAGTGGTAATTCTCTCAGCTGAGTCCATTAACATGCACTAAACGTGTGTATGGAGTAGATTTCTTTTGCAAATAGTACTGTTAGTTTCTACACTATGAAACAAATGCCAGGAAGCAAAAACTCCCTCCTCCACTGGGAGGCACCTGGGGTTCCAGCTCAGTCTGCAAGAAAAGCATCTTGACTTCAAGATCAGCTGAAAAGCTGGCTCAATCTAGAATTGTCCTGGAGTGAGCCTAGATTCATCACTCTGTCCTGGAGATGACCTGAGTTGACCTTGGGGGTTCTGCTCAACAATAAGATGGTCTGGACTCTATTGGACTCTAGACCAAGAGTTCACAAACTACAGTCCTTGGGCCAAAGCTGGCCTGCTGCCTGTTTAGTAAATAAAGTTGTGTTGAAACATATTCTGCCTGTTTATGTATACTCCATGGCTTTTCGTGCTACAATGGCAGAACTGAGTAGTCTGCAATGCCAGAGATATTTACCATCTGGCTCTTTAAAAAAAAATGCTAGCCCTGCTCTATAGAAACCTGGGATGGATGGCCACTTCTGGACTCTATCTGGAACCAACCTCATAGCAATGGACATCCACTAAATTACCCAGTTTTCTACCAAGTTTTGCCATTTTCATGTCTCAAAAGGTTACATGAGACTATCTTTGAGACTATCTTTGGAGTATTTTTCTAGTGGGCAAGTTATCATGGAGTATAGAGCCACTCTTGTGTCACACTTGATCTTGCACTATCCTGTATCAGAGGGGGACACTTTCCCTAGGCTTTGCAGTGTGGCTACCTGTTGCTTGATATCTACGTGTTCACACATGCCTGTGCCTGCAAAGATTTATACTTCATTCCTTCCAGTTGAAATTCCCACACATAGGTAAACACAAAGGAGATCGCTAAGGTTGATGTGTGCCAATTTTCCACCGAATGACCGAGTTTATCACACAGAACAGGTGCAATTGAAGTGGGAAAGAATTTTGCCTGGTTGGAAGTGGAATAAAAATGGAGTGGATATGTTCTGATGACTGTTAGTGAGGAAAAAAAAAATAGGAAAAGGTGAGATGTGGTTCTGAGGCCCTCCCTTCTTACTGGTGTGAATCGTTCTGGTCTGTTCAGGCACTCCATCTTTTTGCTGCCCCAGGAGCTCCAGGGTAGGTGGGTATAAAGGGAGGGCAGTGATGCTGAGGGAGGCAGTGTCATGGTAATTAGGAGGTCCCCAAACTTACAGAAGGCTGACTGGCAACTTTAAGTCGCCTCAGTTTCTCAGGTCTACTGGGGAATGGTTTCTTGGAGTACTTGTCCTGTATGTTTAGTTTGTCACTAGGTGAGGTGACATGAATGGACTATCAAAGGTCAAGCTGTACCCATGACTCCCAGAGGTCTAGGAGTATCTGCCTTGCTGTCGCGGTAACCACAAGAACACGTGTGGGCTCGGTGCTAGGCTGGAAGGTAGACAGCAGAGATTATAAATTGGTAGCCCACGGGGTTGATTCCAGTCAGCAGACATATTTTGACTGGCCTGTGAGTCTTTGGGATTCTATTAAGTTAATTGTTAATATTTATGAGTGGCAATACTTCATTTAAAATGTGGATTTCCAGCTTCTTTTGAAAAGTTGAAGTCTTTGGGCATTCTGGGCTTCTTCCCTACTGTATGTCAGTGATCACCTAGAGTGGAAGAATGGCTTCTCTTCAGAGAACCTGAGTACTCCAGTTTTGTTTGTTGTTTTCTCTTACACCCAACCTGTTCCCACATTGGTGTCCTCTGCCTGGCCCCTGGGGCCTTTGAGTTTGCAACCCCTGCTCTGTGTGTTGCACAAAGAACTCACACTGTTGCAACCTCATGTTCCTTGGGGGTCATTCTGTCTCCTTTGTCCCTTGCTAAGAGTTTCTACCTCATTCACCTGATGCGATCTAATCATATTCCATCCCGACTGTACTGCTAACTGGAATAAACAGCCCATTTTGGAGAAGTATGTAGAGCCATTTCTTATATTGACCTGAATGAATATAAAGAGTCAATGTGTCTCATGTGCAAGGGTTATCTTAGGATGGCTAAAACCAAGCCTTTCACTGTGAATTATCATTTCTTCACGATAGGTTTCTGCATCTCATAGTTTCTGAAGAAGAGCAAAACTCACTGGTAGGGATGTATTCCTAGGATATATCTGCATTTAGTCTTAGTTGATGGTTTGGAAAATAATGTTGTGAAGACTCTTAGGTTGGTCTTCTAGAAACCCTGTATTTCTCTTCAGGTGGAACAAAAATGGAGACATGCAAAGAGAATTTTAAAAAAGAGATACCTGTCATACTGTTGGGAGTCATAGGTTAGTAATCATTCTGGACCTTTTTTTTCACTGACACCTCCTACAAAGAAAAAGACAAGAAAGAATACCCCAGGTTATAACCTGTATCTTCCGTAAGGTTTTTGTTTCAAACAATATCATGTGCATTAATTAGCTTGAGGCAATTTGTTTCTCTCAACTCACACCTAGGGAACTTGAAGCAACCGTGGACTCTGTGACATGTGTCAATTTACAAGATGTTTCATTCTTAATCTCAGGGTTCCTTCCATAAATATGTATTTAACATATTTTATTCAAGATCACGTCTATTTTTCCATCTCAAGTTTCAAGAACACTACCAGCACACTGACTTGCTGCTTTTCCCAAGAGTGGCGAAGATGTACTAGCATCTTTAGTCTAGATCTTTCCTTCTCAAAGTGAGAAGCATTAATCTCACATTTGTGCAGTGGCCTCCAATCCGTGCTTCCAGTTCTCCCTGAGACAAAGCTGTGTCCCTCCTGCCCCTTCAAGGGTTTGGTTCCTCAGTCCTTCCTGAGCAAAACCGTCCCTGTGTTTACATAAGCTGGTTCAAGTCTGGTTTCTGTCACTTGCAACCAAGAGTCTGGACTGATAACACTGACATTAAAATATAACGTTAATACAAATGTGTGAAGATAGTTTTGTGTCCTTTGTATGATCTCAAAGATGAAACTATAAAATCTCAGTCATGTTCTTGCTATACCATCACTTAAAAATATCTTTGTTTTCACAACTATATGGTCAACTAATCTTTGCAAAGCGGGAAAGAATATCCAATGGAAAAAGACAGTCACTTTAACAAGTGTTGGTGTTGGGAAAATTGGATGGCAATATGTATAAGAATGAAACTAGACTGCTTTCTTATACCATACATAAGAATAGATTGAGAATGGTTGAAAGACCTAAATGTGAGACCAGAAACCATCAAAATCCTAGAGGAGAATACAGGCAGCAACTTCTTACTAGATGCATTGCAGAACGCAAGGGAAACAAAAGCAAACATGAACTGTTGGGATTTCATCAAGATCAAAAGCTTCTGCACAGCGGAGGAAACAATCAACAAAACTAAAAGGCAACTCATGGAATGGGAGAAGATATTTGCAAGTGACATATCTGATAAAGGGTATCCAGAATCTATATAGAATGTATCAAACTCAGCACCCAAAAAGAATGAAATCTTGCCATTTGCACCGATGTGGATGGAGGTAGAATGAATTATGCTAAGCAAAATAAAGCAATCACAGAAAGACAAATACCATGATTTCACCTCCTATGTGGAATTTAAGAAACAAAACAGATAAACATATGGGAGGAGAAAACAGAAATAAACCACAAGAGACTCTTAATGATAGAAAACAAACTGAGGGTTGATGGAGGGGAAGTGGGTGTGGGGATGGGCTAGATGGGTGATGGGTACTAAGGAGGGCACTTGTGATGAACACTGAGTGTTGTATGTGAGTGATGAATCACTGAATTCTCCTGAAACCAATATTGCACTGTATGTTAACTAAATAAAATTTAAATTAAAAAAAAATCTTTGTTTTCAAAATTCTAATTGAATAGGCATACGAACTACAGAAAGTTGTATCGTGTGTGAAGTAGAAAGTATCTATGAACAAGAAAAAAATCTTAAGGCTTTGAAAATATTGTCAGCACAAAAGTTAGTACTAATTTTCATACTTAGTTCTGTTTTCCTTTAGTATTACCATTACTATACAATTGCCATTACTATAGCGTGAATAGTATGCTAGAGTTACTATAGTACTTCGGCATATGGTGATGTTTAGTGCTATTTTCCTTCAGTGACCTCTAGAGTCTTATAATGTAATTGCAGGAAAGTCTAAGAACCCTCTAGAGTAGACGGGTGTCCGGGGCCTCCTTTCCTAGCAGTCCTATGCTATAGCGTGGAGTGCCCTGTACTTGAGTGGACACACGGAAGGTCTCCGAGAGCCTGGGGCTCACCAGCTGGTCATGGGGTCAAAGGAAAAAACAAAGTCCAAAGAGCTTAAGAATAAAGAAAGCTGCGGGTTTTTTTGTTTTTGTTTTTTTTTTTGTTGTTGTCAGGAAGGAAAACAAACTTGGTGAGGGGTGTTATGAGCAGGTGAGTGAGGAGGAAGGTCAGGTGGTGCTGTGTGGGAGAAGGCGTAGCTAATGAAGGACTGGCAAGCTGCTCTCTGTCCAGGAAAGGTTGAGTCACAGTCTGTATCATTCATTAAGCAAGTCCCACCACTCACAGGGGAGGGAAGAGTCTTCAGTTAGACTGTGAGGGTCTGTGTCCTGAGGGTCTCAAAGTTGAAGGTCCTCTCACACCAACAGAGGGGAGAATGACATTCAGTTTAGACACACCTAGGTGAGTGCTACTTGAATGAAGAACATTCCTTTTACGTGAATCATTCATTTGTTCGGTTGGTCAGTCCAGAGGCCTTGATTGAGGGCCTACTCTGCTCAGGCAGTCCCCCAGGCTTTGCCTAAAGACAACACCTTGGCCTCTCCATAAGGGGCTTCTTATCCAACAGGGAGAGAATAATGCAAAAGTGGATGCGGGTTTCCCCTTAAGTGTCTCTTCAGAGCTGACTGGGACACAAAGGAAGCAGAGGTCACTTCTACCTGGGGCTATCTGGAAGGCTTAATGGAGGGGACTCTGGACCTAAAGGGTCTTGTTTTTAAGAGGTCTCGCCTTAGGTCATGATTTAATGCTTTGTTTTCATGCTTGTGCTTGAGGCACAGGGACTACTTTGAGTAACTCTTAAATTACGCAGGTTTAAGTGGGGGAGTGTTACTATCCAGCTTGAGTTTTTCTTAAATATTTATTTTTGAGAGAGAGAAAGCACACCCGCATGGGACCTATACCTTAGATTTCCCCTCACTTAAGATTATGCTTTTATTTTTTTTAGATGTTTATTTATTTTGAGGGAGGGGTGGAGGAGCATAGAGAGCGGGAGACAGAGAATCCTAAGCAGGCTCTGTGCCATCAGCACAGAGCCTGATGTGGAGCTCAAACCCATGAACCATGAGATCATGACTTGAGCCAAAACCAAGAGTCAGCTGCTTCACTGACTGAGCCACCCAGGCGCCCCTAGCCAACTTGAGTTTTTAAAGCTTCACAACTACTGAGTCAAAGCAGACCAGTCAGAGGGCTATGGCAGGTGGAGGGGAGAGATGAAGGTGGCCAGAACTAGGGGGGTGGCAGCAGAGGATGAGGGACTCAAGTGACATTAAGGAAGTAGAAATAATAAGACACTGTGATGAATGTGATATGAGCAAACACTAGGGATACAAATAGGTTAAGACTAGAAGGCTCTTGGCTCTCAAGGACTTTACAATCCATTTAACAAGCTGGCTGGGAAGGTGGAGCCCACTGGCCAGGAGCAGCTAAATATATAAGTCAGATGTGTGGTGTGCCAAGAGGCAGTGTGGAAAACCGCTCAGGGCCGTGCCTTTTTCTGCCCACTTATTCTCAGTCCAATGCCATGTCCCTTAGGGAAAACCTATTCCCCATGGAAGAATGGAAAAGTGGGCATTCACCTCCAAAGCACTGAAAAATACATTTATATTAAAAAAATACAAATGATGGAGAAATTTATTGAGTTCTCAGAAACTGGAAAGTAAAAGGAATTATGACAAACATGTAGGAGGTAGGTCTAGGGACTCTGGGAGATATTGGGCTCTATGCAACCCACCGTGAGCTCAAAGACCATCTTGGGTGCGTGGATGGAAGCCTAGCCTATAGGACAAGCCAGGCCATGTTTGGACTGCTACATTTTAAGAGAAAGACTCATGTAGAATGTCCAGGTTGAGGGAAACCACATCTTAAGGAACTGTTGAAGGGAACCTAGAAAAGGGAGCAGTCACATGAAGGTTAGATAAAGGTCTTTGAACATCTGAGGAGCTGTCATGTGGAGTTAAGCGTGTCAGTGGACAGGATGGCTGGAGAGATGCTGTGGGTGACCTTAGGTGGAAGAAGATGCACATCTCCAAGCAGTGCACCTTCTCCAGACCTTGGGCTGCGTTTTGTTCTCAGGATAGATTAAGCCTCTCCTGAGAAGACCAGCGTCTTTATCCTGCAAGAAAGCAGGTGCCAGGTGTGTGATATGGTTCCGGGGACATGTTAAAGCCCTGCTCCATGCCTCCCCTTAAAATTCTTCTCTAATGCTTTATGCCTTTACCTCAGTGGATCTCAACTGTTTCGGGGCAGGGGGGCGGTCCAGTCTCCTCAGAGAATATAATGGAAGTTACAGGCCTCTCCCCTTGAAAGATGGGTAGAAGGGGATTCACAGACCCCCCCCCCACACACACAATAAATCTGTGGGTGCCACATTAAGCTTTGGCTGCAGGCTCTGGTCACTGTGAAAATGCAAAAGCTCATGGAAAAAAACACAAATTGATAAATACAATCTAGTGAATAAAATGAAAAAGGGATGTGCAAGCTATTTTTGGTCAGTGGCAAGAAAGAACAGGACCTACAAGCAGTAGATCCCTTTGTGGGTAGAAGGAAGGTAAGTTTTGGAGAAGCAAGGCTGGAGGCGAAAGAAGAATCCTCCAATGCAAGGTCTGGGGCCACTCTAGTTAAGCCATCAGCCACCATTGCAACTCTGGATCATTTGAGATGAATTATGCATGTTGTCTGCCCCTAGGGGGCTTAGGTGATGAACAACTGTACCTTCTGGGCAGAAGAATTGACTGGAGGGATAAGAGATCTCTTTGGAGGCACTGAGGAGAGTGTGATTAATTTTATCTGTATGAGGAGGACCCACGGTGATATTTGAGCTTGACTTTGAAAAATGAGTCAGGATATTTTCCAGTTGGAGAATAAAAACAGTATGGCTCACGAACAACAAAAGAACAAAAGGTATAGCGTCTTGTGACAGGGTACGTGATTTGGGATGGGAGAAGAAAGAACATGGCCAAGAATGAAGCTGAAAATGTAGTTTGGGGCCACATGGTGAAGGGTCTTGAAAGGTTTGCTGTGGACTTCAGACTTTATCCTACGGGCAATAGGAGGCTAGGGAAGGTCTTTAAGAAGAGGACCCACCCAATTTGAGAAAGATAACTCTGCTGCAGTGTGGAGGACGAATCCTCAGGAGGCTAACCCCTTTGGTGGCACCTCTTTGTGCGGGATCATTGCTATTTTCCTGTCTTAGTGTTCAAGCTAGAGTAGGGTCAGAGAGAACACCCCTACTTCGATCTTGTAAAACTCCAGTGCATTTCCCCAGGTCGCACACCTCTTTGTCCTCTTGTGTTTCCTTTCCCCTACTAGAAACTACAACATTGAAGGGACAACTGTAAAAATCGCCCTTTGAAAAATCTTTCCATATGGACCCAGTGAGTCATTGCTTATATAGCCTGTACATAAATTAACATGAAATGCCATATCCCCCTCATGTTTTTACATCAAGGGTACCAGAGTATCATGCATCCTGATGCATCAGAACCGTAAGATACACAGGGCTTATGTGCTAACACTTGAATAGGTACTTCATGGGCAGCCCGAGGAAGCCATGAGTGCACTGGGGGGTGGGCTGGGGTGGGTTGGGGCTAACCTTCATAAGCAAATCTCTTGATTCAGTTTAAAAGATCAGATGTCCAAGTGTTAGGTTGCCATAGGCTCTTAAGCTGAGACCATTAACCTCAAGAAGGCTCTCAAAGGAGGACAGACCCACCCTCTCACCTGGCATCGAACCGACATTGATAATCTACTCTTCCTAAATAAAAGGGTTTTAGAGGTCATGGCAATAAGAGCGGAGGGCAATGCTTGGGGATGTGCCTTAAAGTTGTGTTTACATAGCAAGAAGCTGTTTTGACTAAGTTTAGTTGGTATTGTGGGGCATTGTGCACTGCTGGAGTTTATGGGATGGAGCTAGGGGTTCTGTCTGCACTTTTGCCTTACCACTACTCTGTCTCTGGCATCTGGAAACACATCCGGGTGAGGGCAAATGGCTGCCCTTGAACGTGGGCCGCACCTCGTGCAAGGAGGGCAGTGAGGTTGTGGATCTCCATCAGGTGCCTTGTACCCCCCCCCCCCCCACTTCGAACATCCTCTCTCTCCTGGAGTTTCCCCTTCTATCTCCTTCTCCTCATGGGCAAGGGCCCATTTCCATCAAAACTTGGACTCTGACATTTGGGAAACATTTTTAAGAACAACTTCAAGACCAGGTATAGAGGAAGGACTGCCAGGACTCCTGGCATCATTCTAGATGGTTCAGAGTCTCAACTCAGTAGGCCATCTCAGACAGGCGCCTCACCTCTCTGAGTCTCATTTGTAAAATGCTGTCACAATTCCTACCCTTCAGGGTTATGATGAGGACCGAGGGGATTTGAAAATGCTTTGTAGATTTAAAAGTAAGACATCAGCATAAGGTATTGGTAGGCTTTGTCATTATTGTAGTCACCATTCTTATGGTCTTCTCATCTCCTGGCCAGGCCCAGTCATCTCTAAGACGTGGGAAATTGGACCTATTATCTGGCATTTACTTTGAGATACTGTGAGGTGGTAAAAAGACTCATAATAACACAGAAGTCCACCTCCCTAGACCCCATCATCACCAAGATAAAATGGAGGTGAAATTTCTCCTCTCTCCTACCTGCCATTCTCCTCTTTCCAGACTTAATTTTACTTTTGGGGATTTTTTTTTTCCCTCTCAAGGTTACCTTTCACATACATTTAAATTCGTTATGGGGAACAATGAAGGTTGGGTACCCAGGTGAATTTGTCCCTAGTTCTATAACTTCCTAACTGTCTTGAGGTCTTTGCATTTTAATAGTAAATCTTAGTATCCAATGAAGTGAATATATAATGGTCAAATTTATGATTATAGTAATAAAAACTCAAATAGAAGAGAACAGAGGCAAGGTGTATTCAAATCATACCATGCTGTCATCCACTTTTTCCACTTGGTAAAGCTAACCCTATTGGGCAGTGTTATGTTAAAAAAAAAAAATTAAAAAATCAGTAAGAGGAAATAATTTAAAAAGCCAGCACTGTTAGACCGGGAATGGGGCTAGTTAAAAAGGAACACAAGGCTGTGATAAAGATGTGGAAAAACAGTAGAAGCTCGCCCTTGTGCTCTAGCCCAGATGTTCGTCTGAGTGGATCACCTCTAGGTGCAGAAGGCAGGGTCAGATTCCTCTGCTGGATATGGTGGGCAACTAGGGCTCCACACAGGAGACATCAGCAAATGACTGTTGAATGGCTAAAGCTATAATTTCCGCTTGAGACTTTCAGCAGTAGCCCTGTTTTGCCTTTGGGGAGTGAGACAATACAACCAGGATCTGTGACTGAGCTTGATTTGCTGTGGCTGATTTTGTTGTTGTCTTGGTAAAATAATTAGCCTTTGTTTCCACCCCACTGACCCCTTTTCGTTCAAATCCAGTAATCGTTGTGAGGCTCATTTCTGCTCTTCATTTTAACCTGTGTCCTTGCCAAATCCTTGTCCCCTTCTCTTCCTCTTCTACTCTCTTTCTCCTTCTCTCTCAAAGTCACCATGCATGGAAAGCATGTGGGCCCTGCCACTTACCCACAGAATGACACAGGGGATGTTCAAAGTCAAGAGTCAATGTTCTCAGTGTGGGGACAAGGTCATCCACCTCACAATGGAATGTGACGCATGGTAATATTCTTCCATCCTTGTGGCTAGGTTCTGAGGCCACAGCCTGAGTAAAATCCTGTTTCTGCTTTGAGGACTGGGTTGGCAGTGATAGGAGTGGGGTTCTTGGGGTCAGACTGGGCTTTCAAACAAACAGAAAAGCCCCCTGTGAATCTCAAACCATCTGCTGTATTTACTTTATTGTCCCCCTGAATGGAACTTGGAACAATTTGTAACCACATAATGTAGTGATAGAAAAGTCACCAAGAAGAAACCCGCCAGTAAAAGTTTTGGGAGAATCAACCTGACTGGCTGCTATGGTTACAGAGCACTTCCCTCTAAGCTACCTTTCTCTGCAGGCAGACCATCCTCTCCGAACGCTTCTAAGAATGGAAGCTAGTCTCTTAGGAGGAGGCAGATGGGTGGTTTGAGGAAACGTCTGACACAGCAGGAGAAACAACTTCAACAGAGACACTGTTGGCCAAAGCAAGCCGTTAAAACTGCCTCTACTGACACCTGGTGGAGAGTGGGGTCGCTTCCCTGTGCCAAGGAAAATAAAGTACGTGTGCACGCCTGTGTGTGTGTTGAGGGGGCTGGAAACAAACTCCTCACAGCAGGGGGATTAAATAACTCCTGAGGAATGAGGGTACCATGCAGAACCGCCAGATG
Organism: Lynx rufus; assembly: GCF_022079265.1. Classification (NCBI taxonomy): domain Eukaryota; kingdom Metazoa; phylum Chordata; class Mammalia; order Carnivora; family Felidae; genus Lynx; species Lynx rufus. The sequence continues at coordinate 18,196,668 of NW_025814867.1, read as the reverse complement.
CTCGAATATGTAATTGTGGTTAGGTGACTCACTGAGACACATGCATGAAAAACAACAAACGAGAATGTGAAAATAAAACATTAGGACTGAAGCAAACGATATTATTGATTTCTTAAAAGTGATGAATAAGACAACAACATCAAACAAGAACCCACTTCCTCTCCCCCCCCCCATGTTGGATAGCTTTTGACACAGGGAGCATCTACACCCCAGAGGGATGGCATTACACAGACAGAGCTCACGCTCTGTCTCTGGAGTCTGCAGTGAGCTCTCTGCATGTGTTTAACACCCAGGGAAAAAGAACCATCTTCTAGGGCTGCCTGGGTGGCTCAGTCGATTGAGCATCTGTCCCACTCTTTATTTCAGCTCAGGTCGTGATTCCAGGGCGTGGGATCGAGCCCTGTGTTGGGCTCAGCGCTGAGCATGGAACCTGCCTAAGATTGTCTGTCTGTCTGTCTGTCTGTCTCTCTCTCTCTCTCTCCCAAATAAGAAAGAAGAACCATCTTCCCTAAGGGGGTATTATGAAGATGAATTTGCCTGTAGAATTCTTTGAAGATGAGAACAAAATTCTCCTAACAAATACCATTATAAACTGTTTACTACTTTTTAAAAAACATTTTTAATGTTTATTTTTGAGAAAGAGTGAGTGTGTGTGTGTGGGGGGGGGTGCAGAGAGAGAGAGGGACACACAGAATCTGAAGCAGGCTCCAGGCTCCAAGCTGTCTGCACGGAGCCCGACGTGGGGCTTGATACCTGTGAGGTCATGACTTGAGCTGAAGTCCAACCCTTAAGCGACTGAGTCACCCAGGGGCCCCTGTTTACTACTTCTTAAATTGCCAAATGGAGGGGGAGGGGGACGACATTACAAAGTTCCTACAGAAATATACTTCATAAACTTATATTGTCTTCATTCTCCCCTTCGTTGGGTTCTTCTTGTTTGATACGACTTCATGAAGGTCTTTTTGGGTAACTTTATTGGTAAAGTCGATGGTTTCTTGTGAGGTGTCATGACATAGTATAGGACACACACGGCTGGATTTTGTCTTTAACAATCTGTTTTAAAGGGGATTTTCAGGAATGCACAAGAGCGATTATTAGTTCAAATCTGTAAGAACTAATCCATGATGCTCAAGTCATAAAGGAAGGGCTGGGGCACTGAATGAGAATTTAGGTTGGCATTTCAAAAAAAACTACAGAAACCCTAGTTAAGGATTGAATTAAAATGGGCAGATCTAGGTAGGAAGGTAAGAAAGAAAAGCCCCGGAGAGATTCCAAGTAGTTATACTTTTCTTACGTTTTTTATTCCCTGATATTTAAGTTACATTTAGAAGGTATATCTCCTTAAATGTGCTGGCTCAAATGTGTGATTCTGACCAGAAAGGGTATAGTCTGAATACACCTCCTCCTGGAGTCAGTGACTCTAGGACACAGATTCCAACTTTCTCAGTTCGTGGCACCTTCAGTGTTTTGGTAATTTTTTTCATCATGACCCCAGGTCAAAACATAGAAAGTTTTATTGTATTTATAAGTAATTAGGTCCAACCTAATTAGTACTATTTGCATGGTTGTGGCTGTGTTTCCCTTGAAAATTCAAGATATCCCGTTGTGTAGGACCATAGGTCTGTCCTAGCACTCCCAGGATGGGAACCCTGGTGGTAACAGTTTCAGGAATCAGTGAAAAGTTCAAGGCTGTCGTTTATACGATCCCTTTTTACCCCTCACTCTTTGTGAGACCATGGCCACGTAATTTGACCTTTCATTTTAATGCTGCTAAGCAGGTCACTCTGGCTTACTATCGTGGAGTAGAGAAGAGAATGAGACCTAGGGTGAAGCCTTTGCAGGATTTAAGCCAGAGCTGGGAATAAGTAAGATCTGACCAACAATAGTGTTTCCTGAGCCCCTGTCATAGGGGGGGTTATGATGAGGGGAGGTCACTCTAAAAAGCGAAAGAACACAGCCCTTGTATCATTTAAGAAGGGCAATGAAATAAGTCACATTTTCACTGGGAATTAGAGGGATGCCAAAGGTAGCTGAGAAGCTGGCCAGGTCCTAAGTCCTTAGGTGAAAATCTGACAGATGGGCATGAAATGTTAAACATGTTGGAACAGTTGTCTGCGTATCTCAATAGATCTATAGATGGCAGGCTGCCTGCTTTTCCATCCTGTTCTGTTTCTGAGTTACACGTGTCGGTGAAGCTACATACGAACTAAACTAGTGGTTCTCAGACTTTGGGGAGCACCTGGAGGGCTTCTTAAAATGGATCGCTGGGCTCCACCCCAAAATTTCTGACTTAGCCAGTCTTGGGTGTGGGTCTGAGGGTCTGCATTTCTAACAAGTTCCAGGTGATCTGTCTATACTATCCAGGGATCACACGTTGGGTGCCACCAGCCTACACCATTTGGGAACATGTGAGAGAAATCGAGGTGCTACCTTGGGAGGCTGCACGGACAGCGGGCGGGCAACCCCGCTTCTCCATTCCTGACCGCACAGTCAGCCTTGTCTAGAGCACTACCAGTGACAGGTGCTTACCAAGGCACCCAGCTCTGAGGGTAGAGAGTTACTGTCCGTGAAGGCTACTTGCGTTGTCAGTGGGCGCCCTTGAATCAGAGACACTCAAGGCTTGTAGTAATAAAGTGGCGACAAGACCTGGTATATGAAGGAGCTTTCCAAAGAGGTTGGCTTTGTCCTCTTGCTTACGTTAAGGACAGGACGTATGCACAGGCTTGGAGGCTGCAGGGAAAGTAGTTCTTAATCTCAAGAAGGGGATTCACCGCAGAGTCAGCTGAGAAGCCTTGCTCGCCGTCTCCTTGGCTGGGCCCAGGGGTGTGTACCTAGACGAGGCTTCCCAGCTGATTCTGCTGAGAATTTCTGCTCAGGAAAGAAGGGCTTGAGTATGAGCACAGCCGTGGTGGGAGCCCACCCTACTGTCACCCTCTTACTCCTGTAGCCATTTGCCTGCTGCTGTGAACTCACGTGCATGCTCGTGGATTAGGAGTCACAGACGCACCCCTGCTGCAGTATGTCCTGTTTGACTTCACAGGCCCGCAGGGAACTCTCTACCTGTGCCTCTTACCTCCCTTCCCAGTGGTGGCAACATCACGGCCGGTGTGGTTTATCCAAAGCACCCCGCTAATCAAACCCATCAGCTACGTACTAGGGGACACATTCAACGAGTGGGAACAAATCGACTGCACCTTACGGGTGGGGCTTCTGCACTCAACCCACACTCCCCCTCTTCTCCCGGCCCATGTGCTTATTTCCTTAGGTTCTCAAAGTGTGGCTCCCAGATCGGCAGCCTCAGCATCACCTGGGAACTCATGAGACTCTAGATGCTCAGGCTTTACCCCAGACTTCCTGAATCCGAAACTCTGAGGGTGGGGCCAGCAGTCTTGTTTTAACAGGTCCTCCAGGTGATGAATCTGGTGCATGCAGGGCTTTAAGAATCACTCACTGCTTTACAGAATCTCTGTACCTCCCTCCCCATGACCCCAGATTAGAAGTTAAGAGGGAGAGCCCACTCTCCTTCCTCTCCCTACCAGCTGACCCAGGGATCAGCACATAGCACATCCTCCAGAAGCATTTGTTAGCTACTGAAGCTAGGGCCGCTCGCTTCCTGATCATAAGAGTGAATAAACACTCCCTTGGCGTGCCACCCCCGAGAGGAAGCCAACGCTGCATCTAAATCATCTCGTGTTTCTTATGGGCTGTATTTTCCATATTTATAAATCAACTTTCCCTAAATTCTCTCCCAAGATTTTTACATTCCTTTCAGCTCAGGAAGCCAAAAACAAGATGCCATGTTTTAGCCAGTCAGTTTCCTGCTTGGGGGGGGGGGCGGGGGGGGGAAGGGCACGTCTGCATGATTGTTAAATTCCATACTCCCAGCATTGTGATTATTTTCTGAACAATAGAATGGGATTGCTGATTCATGCTCAGCTCACGGCTCCAGGCATCTTTTTTTTCCTGCTGTACTTGTGCCGATGCAACACAATAATGTTCTATTCATCCCTCTGAATTAGAAATGCCAACAGCTCAGATATGCAACCGAGGAGGAGTCCTCCCTCTGCTTATTTAAAGGCTTCCCACAAATAACACATTTTGAAAGATTATATGGCATTCACTTTGAGCAATTTGGCTTGGGCAAGGATGGTTAGACCTTATCTTTTTATCAGCTGCCCCTTGCACAATGCCTGGAACACTGTAATGGTAATTCTCAAAATACGCTTGTGGAGTGAATCACATACTCACTTCCTGAGGTTCAAGCATTATCCTTCTATTCTGCCCTGATAGGTGACAATAAGCCCTGTGTCAAGTGCAGGGAGAAAGCCCAGGTCTCACATTCAGGCTCGTGTTTGGATCCAGTCGAAGAATGGGACTGATGGGTCCAGGTGGGCTTCCTGCGGCCTCATCCTGGTCTGCACGCTGCCTGCTGTTCCAATTCTGGCCCTCCTGTCGCAGTGAGCTCTCTGGTCCCCTCTCAGCACAGCTTTGCCAGTAGTGGCCAGGGCCAGTTGAGGGTTTTTGTTTCCCGGCTGCAAAGTTGAACCCGTGAGACTGCTTAGCGCTCCTAAAACCCTAATGGTCAACCTGAGCCGTGTATCGAATCACCTGGGTGGCTTTGCAAAGTCCTGGTGCCCAGGCTGAATCCTAAACCAATTAGTGTTGTGACTCAGGCCTCAGCTTTGTAAAGCTGCCCGGGGGTGGTTCAGATGTGCAGCCAAGGTTGAGAACCACTGCTCTAAAGTGGCCTCTGAAATAGTGTCTGGGAGGCCTCCCTGTTCCACTCTTGCTTTCTTTGGATTGCCTCTCAACATGGCAGTCAGAGTGGTGCCTTGAGAATGTCAGCGGGCGAGCTCTGTGCTCAAAACCCCACTGTAGCACCCATAATCTACCCCATTTGCCTCTCTGTCATGGTCTCCTACTTCCCTCCCTATTTCAGCTTCATCAACCTCCTTGTTGTTCCTGGAACCTGTTATCCATGCCCCCACCAGAAAGCCTTTGCACTGGGATTGTTCCTCTGCCCGAAATGCCGATCCCCTGGACACCTGCTCAGGTACCTCCTTCACTCCCACGAAGTCTTGCAAACCTTAACTTCTCAGGATGCCTACCTTGGCCACTCCAGTCCCTGCTGTAATCTTCCCCATCCCTGTGCACTGCCTTCCCAATCCCCTTGTCCTGTTCCACTCTTGCTTTTCCCACAGTAGGTAGCCTGTCTTACCATGCGGCACAGTTTGCTTCTTTTTTTCTTGTTGGTGCTTATTATTCTGTCTCCCTGTGCTAGGAGGTCAGCTCCTTGAGGCCAGGGGTCTTTGTCTTGTTCATCGATTACCCCAAGTACTCAGACAGTGTGTGGCACATGCAGGCCCTGGATACATGTGTAATGAAGAACGATTTTCTCCTCTGTAGGTGGTGGTGGAGACGGGGGCTGAATGAAGGAGGGAAGGCTCAGTGATGCATGAAGAAAATGAATTTTCTCAAAAATGACAGATTTTGAGGGAACACTTATCATTTGATTCTAATTATAAGTCAAGGGAAGGGACTGCCAGGCGATGTCTAGGTTTAAAAAAAAAAATCACACAGATAGAAAGCGGATGAATAGTTATCTAGAGCTGGGCAGTGGGGGTGTGTGGCAGGTGGTGCAGGGATGGGAATGATTGCTAATGGGAACAAGTGATGGGTGATGGAGATGCCCTAAGATGAGATTAGGGTGATCACTGCACAATTCTGTAAAAATACCAAAATCCACCGAATTGTACACTTTCAGTGGGTGGTGAAGTTTGTTGTGTGAATTATGTCTCAATAAAACTGTCAAAAATGTACACTTAACTGAAGCATCATACAGTGTCAAATCTAAATCTAAATAGGCCATTATTATTTCTTTTCAGTCACCTGGAGTTTCTCTGGGTTGGAATTTCTCTGGGTTTGGAATCGGAGCTGGGAGAGGCTTCTTTAGCCCTCATTTGCTGCCTGAGGGATCTATTATTAAAGAAACATAACGACATTTTTGATCAAGGTTTAACTCAAGAGTAGTTTATTGGGGTGAAGTGCCTTTCCCTTAATAACTTCCACACCTATCCAAATTCTGGTCTTTTTTTGGGGACCAGTAGTTTTGGAAGACAAGCAGCCACTTTGTGTGAAACACAGCTTTGTATAGATTTGACACTCTTGAACTTATAATGCCAAGAAAAACTCTAGCCATGGTGACATTTACCATCTACTGATGGCCAGTTGTGCCACACATCACAGAGTTCTATTTTTCTTCAGCTGTGAACTGAGATGCTGCTTGGCTGGTAGTCTTATGAACCTTCCTTCAACTCGCTGACATCCTGGTTATCTAGTAACATGTATGGAACAATGACAGCACGTTACGACTTAAATCGTGGGTAGCAACAGCTCAATGAAGACCATTCTCCCTCCCCCAGGGAGCTCAAAAGCACACCTTGTTAGCCTATGAAAGGGGAAACCTTCCTTCTGCTCAGGGTTCTGGCTTTACCCATTTCACTAGGCAGTCCCTCAGATGGGAGCAACGCTGTGACATAGGAGGATTCTTGGGGACTACTGTGTCTCCAGGAAATTCCTAAGCACACAGCCAATATCTCATCAATAGGCAAACTGTTCAAAGGAAGAGACGCTCATAGGTGTTTTCTGCTCATTGATGAAACAGAGGGCTAGAGGGACAGAGAAACTCACCCTGTATCCCCCAGGTGGTGAGAGGAGTTTGGATGCAACCCAGAGCCAGTGTTCTTGATTGCTGAGACATATTGCTTTCCACCCGCCATGTGCACATCACTCAGCTGGGTGCCAGCTGATGGGCACAGGGATGACTAAGCCCTTCTTGTTCCCTCTGCTAGCACTGCCCAGTAGAGATGACAGAACATACCAATATTAATTAGAGGATGTTGGATTTGGTACTCTAGCGGAAGTGCAAAGGGCCATGGAAGTGTGTGGGAGAGAGAGTAACGAAAAAAACCCAACTCTCCAAAACAAAGATGCTCTGCAAATCATTACACCATCCTTGTGATGGGGGTCATGCCAGTGTTCCTGGTCAATATCTAGCTGTGAACTGAGGGTCCTCCAGAATGTGGGTTGTACAAAGGGTGGGTGATTGGGCTAAAATCATGCTGACCATGCAACCTGGGTGCTTGGACAGAATATCTACATCAGCTTGTTTTAGTATCATTTGTACGTTTGTCCTATAGGAAAAAGCCAGTATGTCTCTTGAAGAAATGTTATGAAGGTTAAATGAGTTCATACAAGAAAAGTGCTTAGGACAGTGCCTTACCCATAGTAAATGCTCAATAAATGTGAGTTGTTCTTGTTCTGCCTTGTTAATTATAGACTCTAGAGAACTGAGTACCCGCTACTAGGGACTTAACTGCATAGGGTCCTGGTTATTTTGTTGCACAATGAGAGAGGAGCTGGCATGTTAAGCTGTGGTCTCTTCCTGAGGTAGCTGAGATGGGCAGCAGGCGGTAAGGGAGTAGACAGTTCATTAAGTGTCATTGTTGTCTGTTGAGAACTTGATTTACTCCATGTAGGGTCATAGTTTATAAAAAGGGTATGGTATTAGACATAGTATGTGTCAGGGCACAATAATTTTTTACGAAGTAGTTGATAATAGGGGTGCCTGGGTGGCTCAGTCGGTTAGGCATCCGACTTGATTTCGGCTCAGGTCTTGATCTTAGTTTGTGAGTTCGAGCCCCACATCGGGCTCTGTGCTGACAGTGTGGAGCAAGCTTGGGATTCTGTCTCCTTCTCTCTCTACCCCTCTCCCACTTGCTTTCTGTCTCTCTCTCAAAATAAAAACTTAAAATCAAAAAATCAAAACAAAGTAGTTGATAACATAGGAAAGCATGGGATTTCCATTCTCTAGCCTGATACTGTAAAAGATTTGATGAGAGGGTAACCTACTTCTGTGGAGACAGCAGCATTTGCAAAACGGACTCTTTTAAGCGGTGCTGAAATGACTAATGAGTACCATTAGGGTCTTCTCTGTTGGGACTTCAACTAATGCTTTGTCTGTGACAGAACATTTAAATCAAGATTTTTCGCCGCATCTACTGTCCCTCAAAAACACAATTTGGTCTAAAAATAATAGTTCTAACGGGTGTGATTGTACCATCTCTAGAATGATGAAAAATCATGATTTATTGTAAACAAGACCCACTTGCCTATCCATTTTCTTATATGAAAATGAAAGACCATGGGCCTTGGTCATCAACTTGTATTGTTGATTTTATCTGCCATAGATGGAAATGAATTATGTGATTTTTCAGGAGAAATAAATTCAAGTGATTTGAAAACAAAGATTTCAAAAAAAAAAAAAAAAGCAGCCAGTTTCTAAAACACCAGATAAATAATGAGATCCCGCATGAAATGCAGGAATGTGTACCAAAGAGTTATCAGGAGCTCTTCTTAGCCTCGATGCAAAGGCCAGCTAGACCAAATGTGAGCCTGGGCTTTATAGTGAAGTTGACAACAAATATAGTTTCTATTTGTGTTCAATGAAATTGGGTAGAGAGAAAATATATTCACGTTAACATGTTAATATGTGAATCACCATAAACCTGCACATGTGTGTATGCTTCCCTAAAAAGTAAGGGTAATGATAAAGGCAGTAACGGTGAAAGTGTGTAACATTTATTGAGTGCTGACTACGTGCTTGCCATTCTGTGAAGTGTCCCATATATATCCTATATATACTGCCTCCTTTATTATTCTCAACAATTTACGATATAGGTGGTCCCATTCCTATTCTACAGTCAGGGGATCTAAAGAGATGTGACTCCTTTGCCCAAAGTCATAAAGGTTTTTACATGGGAGAGCCCGGAATTGGACTCAGGTCTTGTAGATCCAGACTTTATGCTATAAACCGTTATAGTTGTCTGCCCTTTGCAAGAATAATAACGTTTACATGTATTCATAGCTCCTTTTTACCATTGGTTATGTGATGTGGTGTTCACAACCCTCATTTTCTTATATCTTTTACAAACGAGGATGCTAAATGTCTAAAGGTAAATACCGGCTTATGGGGAGATCAGGACTCAAAGTTATGCCCCCTGACCCCTAAGCCAAGTTCATTTTTGAAGAATTTGAGCTGAAATCTTTTCTAAATGGGAGGTCCTGACAGCAAATTGTCACTAGGGCTACCTATGAAGTCAAAAGCTGACTAACAATTGCACCCGTGGGGTATTTTTTAAAAACATAAAATTTCTAGCTCCGAATATTAGGTAGCTCAAATTGTAATATATAGAACACAGGGTTGGGACGGGTTGACACAAATGATTTGAAAAGTTCCCTCGTGATGAGTCTGAAACTCTCTCACATGCCCAGCACAGCATCAGTGAGATACATTTTACCAGAGTGGCAGGCAGACGTTTCTTGGTAGATGTGAGACGTTTTCTGAGTTCAGTGAAGGTTACGTCGTTGTTCAGAAAATTAGGAGTTCTATTAATAATCGCTGCTCCTTTTGATTGAGGATATTGTTCCTGTTATTCTGTGGTTGAGTTCAGGAGAATAAGCCTCGCAAGTACACCAGCCGGGTAAGAGTGTGTATAAATGAACTGCCCTTGAGTCCTGAACCCTCATATGCTACCATGCTCAGTCCCATGTTGCAGCTGCCAGGAAAGTTTATAAAGGGATCGCCAGTGAATAGCTCCTTAATAAAGGAAAGGTGCTTTTCATGAAATGCAAAGAGATATCTGGAAATGGGACATCCGTGGTCGTTCAAAGGGAAAGCTTGGAACAGTTCGATGAACAAGGCAGGCTGAGTGCTCCCTGCAAAACCGCAGACTTTCCAACCCAAAAGCTGAGTGCCAGTCGGTTACCAGTTGCCCCTCAGCTCCGAACTCACCCTTCTATCCTCTGCTCTGTGATTCCCAGGCTGGGACTTGGCAGACTCTTTCTCGTGGTCCCTTGCCAGAGGACGTTCTATTTGATTCTGCCGATAGGAGGCACTAGAGGGAGGGTGGAAGGTGAGAGGAGAGAAGGCACTTCCTTCTTTTTCATGCCCCTCCACGCCCGGGAGCATGTGCCAGCAGTGGCCATTGGCTGGACCCTCCTATGTCTTTTAGCATTTCCAGAAGCAGTGTCTTTGTATTCCACAGAGGTTCTCGAAACAGCTGCTTGGAGCCCTTTCTTAGTACTCTGAGTGCCAGCTCCACAGGACTGCTCCTCTGAGTGGGATCCTAGTAACCCTGTATCTAGGGGGACAGCTGCTTTTTGCAGCTGGGTTACTTCAGTGTTCTTTCCTTGCTCTTGTGGTGCCCCCGTGCCAGTGCAATAACCCCAGTTCCTTGTACTAGATCCTTCTGTTTGAATTACCTAGTGTGGTTTTGTTTTCCTGCCTGTACCCTGACAGTTGCATGTCGATGGCATCCTTGCAGCATGCCCATGCCGGCAGTATGTGCAGTGCCCCCACAACAGTGTAGTTCCGGAACCGGCAGCATTGACTGAACTCAACCCTGCTCCCGCTGAGGGTGAGAAATTATTATTTCCAGCCAAGAACTGAGCATGTGTGAGAAATTATAACCCCCCCTCCCCAGCTGAAGGGTAGTTAGAGTGGAAGACTTCAAGGATTAAATGTCTTAAACTTTTTTTCTTAAGCATAAGAATAATACCTCTTCACGTGGAAATGTTTGCAAACACAAAGTATAAAGGAGAAAAAAAAAAAATGAAAACCTGTCCTAGCGTTAACCACTGATATTTTGACACGTTCTTTCTGGTCTTCCCCCATGCTGCTACATATTTTAAAAGAACTGTTATTTTTAACTAACACTTGGTCTCTAGTATTTTCACATGACAACATGAGGAGCTCAACTCTCAGGGGAATGTGACTTTGCTTCATCACAAGGACAACTTGTCTTTTCTGCTTTGGGACTGGGTCTCTCCGGCGGAGGCTGTTTACCTCTGACCCAGAAACTAGACAACGGCCAGGGCCACAGGCTCCCGACTCCGGTATGTCTGTTATGCCTTCTCAGTCAGGATCATAAAGTAAATAAGAAATCTGTACACATTCAGGAGGAATGCTTGTATATTATGAGCTGGCTCCTGGGGTGAGTCAGTGAGCAGTTTTGAAGGAATATGGAACACAACAGTCTCTTCTATAGGGAGCGGCATGTTTGGACGGACAGGCAGGACAAATGCTGGTACTAATTATCCTGGTCTGTAATTTAGTATTTTGGAACTTCTGTATCCATGCTTCCATCCACAACTACTTCCCAAGTGTTCACCAAGGACAAGGGCAGAGCACTGTACTAGTTGCTGGATATATACGCATGACACAATTGCTGCCCTTTCTCATAAATTCATAGCAAGAAGAATCAAACTCCAGGAAGAAGGGATTAAAATACCAAGCGCATATATCCTCATGCCACTTTTCCTAATTAATAAAGCGTCTTATTACATGCATTTGTCTGTGGCTTACTCACAAGTACACTTGTCACCAACTCCCTACCCATGAAAAGTCTTTGGTTTGGAGATTTGCTTTGATAAACTGGGGATGGTATTAACCACTTGTTGGTCCAATGTTTCAGTGTCCATCTGCCTTCAGATTATTTGGTAGAAAATCTAACCATCAAGAATCTTTAGGCTTTACATAATAGCACTGAAAGTCATGAAGTTAAACACTGCATAAAGTTCAAGGCAAAATAAACGGACACATGATAGTAGTGGAAGACTTGAACGTACTTAACCATTCAAGGAATGCAGGTTAAGTATAAAACAAGAATGTAAGAATATTATTAATAGGTTAATCTAGAATTATTATAACATTTTGCCCCTGAAAAACAGAATAATTACAGAATAACAGAAAGAAAACAAAATAATTATAAAAAAGTGACCATTGTTAGGTGATGAATCTTCTCCAAAGTCGAAATAAGTACAAGTATTAGAGACAGAATAATGTTTCCATAATATCATCAACTTAGAAATGCAAAAAAGAGGGGCGCCAGGGTGGCTCAGTCGGTTGAGTATCTTACTCTTTATTTTGGCTCAGGTCATGATCCCAGGGTTGTGGGATTGAGCCGCACGTCAGACTCCATGCTGGGTGTGGAGCCTGCTTAAGATTCTCTCTCTCTCTCTCTCTCTCTCTCTCTCTCTCTCTCTCTCTCTCTCTCTCTCTCTCTCTGCCCCTGTCCTCTGTTCATGCTCTCCCTCTCCCTAAAAGGAAAACAATTTTTTTAAAAAAGAAATCTAAAAAAGGAAAACAGACATATACAAAAAGAAAAACTGCAAATGATTGAAAACCAAGAAAGTCCTCCCCTAAATAATTCAAGAGGATATAATCATTGCAAATATATATGCACCCCACATCAGAATGCCTAAATATATAAAGCAAGTTTAACAGAATTGAATAGATTAACAGTAACATGGTAATAGGGGAATTTACTACTCCACTTTCATCAATGAATAGATCACCCAGACAAGAAATCAAGAAAGAAAATTTCTCAACTATGTGGAACTTAAACAATATGTTCCTGAACAACCAATCGGTCAAAGAAGAAACCAAAAGGGAAATAAAAAAGTACACTGAGATAAGCAGAAATGGAAATACACATATCAAAAACTTATAGCCTGTAGCAAAAGCAGTTCTGAGATAGAAGTTTAGAGTGATAAATGCCTACATTAAGAACAAGGAAAAATCTCAATAAACAACCTAACTTTATGCCTCAAGGAAAAAGAAAAAGAAAAAACTAAGTTCAAAGTTAGCATGAAAGAAAGAAATAGTAAAGAGCAGAAGTAAATGAAGTAGAGAATAAAAAGACAATAGAAAAATCAACAAAACTAAGAACTGATTTTTAGACGAGATAAACAAAATTGGCAGAACTTTAGATTAAACAGACAGAGGGCTCAAAGTTATAAATGAAAAAAGAGACATTGTACCTAATATCACAGAAAGACAAAGGATAACAACAGACTACTATAAACGATTATATACCAACGAATTGGGTAGCTTAGAAGAAACTAATACTTTTTTAGATACTTACAACCTACCAAGATTGGATCATAAAGGAACAGAAAATCTGAACAGATCAATAATGAGTAAGGGGATTGAAGCAGTGCTTAAAAACCTCCCAATAAAGAAAAGCCCAGGACCAGAGAGCTTCACTGGTGAATTCTACCAAATATTTCAAGAATTAATATTAATTCTTTGAAAATTGTCCCAAGAATTGAAGAGGAGGGGATACTCCAAAATTCATTTTATGAGGCCATTATTACCCTGATACCAAAGCCAGACAAGGACACCACAAGAAAAGAAAATTGCAGGCCTGTATCCCCAATGAACAGGAATGCAAAAATTCTCAACAAACTACTAGCAAGTTGAATTCAACAGCACATTAAAAATATCATATGCTATGACCAAATGGGATTTATCCCTGAGATGTATGGATGGCTTGAAACGTGCAAGTCAATAAATGTGATATATCACATTAAGGGAATGAAACAAAATCATATGATCATCTCAATTCAGTCAGAAAAAGCATGTGGCAAATTTCAATATTTTTTTATAATTAAAAACGCTCAACAACTTAGTAAAAAAGGAATGTATCTCAACATAATAATGCCATGTATGATTAGCTCATAGCTAAAATCATAGTCAACAGTCAATGGTGAAGAGCTGAAAGCTTTTCCTCTAAGATCAGGAACAAGACAATGGTATCCATTCTCACCACTTCTATTTAATACAGTACTGAAAATCCTAGTCAGAGCCATTATGCAAGAAAAAGAAATAAAAGGCATCCAGATTGGAAAATAAGAAGTTAAATTGTTTATATTTGCAGATGACATGATCTTATATATAGACAACCCAAAAGATTCCACCAAAAAACAAAACAAAACAAACCTGTTAAAACTAATCAATGAATTCAGTAAGTTGCAGGATTCAAAGCGATATATAAAAATCTGTTATATTTCTATACACTCACAGCAACTATCTGAAAAAGGAGTTAAGAAAACAATGTGGTTTATAATACTATCAAAAGAATAAAATAGGAATAAATTTAACCAAAGGAGATGAGAGAGCTCTACACAGAAAACTATAAAACATTCGTGAAATAAGTTGAAGACACAAGTGGAAAGATATCCTATGTTCATGGATCAGAAGAATTAAAATTGTTAAAATGTTCACACTACTCAAAGCCATCTGTAGATTCAATGCAATCCCTATAAAAATTCCAATGGAATTTTTCACAGAAATAGGAAAAAAATCCTAAAATTCATATGGAATCACAAACGACTCCAAATAGCTAATGCATTGTGTTTCCTGATTTCAAAGTACATTACAAAGCCATAATAATCAAAATTAGCGTGGTATCGCATAATGAAATCGACTGATTGGCTCCCAACTCCGGTATGTCTGTTATGCCTTCTCAGGATCATAAAGTAAATAAGAAATCTGTACACGTTCAGGAGGAATGCTTAGTATGTTAAGAGCTGGCTCCTGGGGTGCGTCAGTGAATAGTTTTGAAGGAATATAGAACACAACAGTCTCTTCTGTAAGGAGTGGCATGTTTGGACAGACAGGCAGGACAAATGCTGGTACTAATCATCCTCGCCTGTAATTTAGTATTTTGGTACTTCTGCATCCATCCATCCATCCATCCATCCATCCATCCATTTACAGTTTTTAATTGACTAATGGAATAGAATGGAGAGCTCGGAAATAACCCCACATGTACATAGTCAACTAAAATTTGACAAAGGTGCCAAAAATACAGAGTGGGGAAAGGACAGTCTTTTCAGTAAATGGTGCTAGGAAAACTGGATATCCATATGCAAAAGAATGAAATTGGGCCCTTCCATCATTCACAAAAATTAGCCTGAAATGGGTTAAGACTTGAACCTGGGAAACTCCTAGGAGAAAACATAGGGAGAAGCTCCTTGATATTAATGTTGACCATCATTTTTTGGATGTGACGGCAAAACCACAGGCAACAAAAGCAAAAATCAACAAGTGGGACTATATCAAAATAAAAATCTTCTGTACAGCTCAGGAAACCATCAACAAAATGGAAAGGAAACCCATTGAATGTGAGAAAATATTTGTAAACCATGTATCTGATAAGGGGTTAATATCCAAAATATATGAGGAACTCCTACAACTCAACAGCAAAAACAAACAAACAAACAAAAAAAAAAACAAAAAAACCCCCAAATAATCCAATTTAAAAATGGGCAGAAGATTTAAAAGACATTTTTTCAAAGAAGGCATACAAACAACCAACAGGTACATGAAAAGATGCTCAGCATCACTAATCATGAGAGAAATGCAAATCAAAAGCACAATGAGATACCACCTCACAACTCTTAAGAATGGTTATTTTAAAAAAAAACAACTAGATAACAAATGCTGGTGAGGATGTGGAGAAAAAGGAAACCTGGTACACTGTTGGTGGGAATGTAAACTGGTATAGCAATTATGGAAAAGAGTTTGGAGTTTCCTGAAAAAATTAAAAATAGAACTGCCATATAATCCAGTAACATCACTTCTAAGTATATATCCAAAGGTTATGAAGTTGATATCATTTTTTTCTTTTTTAATATTTATTTAGAGAGAGGGAGAAGGAGGAGCAGTGAGAGAGGGAGAGAGAATCTCAAGCTGCACTTGAGAGAATCTGCACTGTCAGCAAGGAGCCCGATGCAGGGCTTGATCCCAGGAACTTTGAGATCCGATGCGCTGAGTCAGACACTTAACCAACTGAGTCACCCCACTGCCCCAATGAATTGATATCTTGAAGTATCTGCACTCCAATGTTTATTGCAGCATTATTTACAATAGCCAAGATATGGAGACAACCTAAGTGACCATCAATAGATGAACAGATAAAAAGAATGTGGTATGTGCACAATGGAATAGTATTCAGCATAAAAGAGAAAATCTTGCCATTTGTGACAACATGGATGATACCTGAAAGACATTACGTTAAATGAAATAAGCCAGACATAGAAAGCCAAATATTGCAAATCTCACTTATATGTGGGATCTAAAAAACTCATTAGAATCAGAGAGTAGAACGGTGGTTGCCAGTGGTAAAGAATGCGGAGCAGGGAAGATGTTGCACAGTGGGTACAAACTTTCAGTTATAAGATAAATAATTTCTGGAGCTCTAATGTACAGCATGGTAATTATAGTTAATAATACTATATTGTATACTTGACATTTGCTAAGAGAACAGAACGTAAGTGTTCTCACTGTACACACACATACACAGATGATAACCATATGAGGTGATAGATACGTTAATTAACTTGGTTGTGGTAATCATTTCATACTGTGTGTGTGTGCGTGTATATATATAGTCATAACATTGTACACCTTAAAGATCATGTACAACATATGTATATATAATTTTTACTTATCAATCATACCTCAATTAAGTTGAAAGAAAACCCCCAAATACATCATGTATTTAACATTAAGTATGTTAGAAAAAGAACACACAGCAAAGAGAAGCTGAAAGAAGTCAGAAAGCTTATTGAGTTAGAAAATATCTTAACAGAACTGATGAATAAAGACATCCAAAAGTTAATTCTTAGGAAAAAAACAAAGACAAGACAATAAGTAAATGAAGTATCAGCTGACCTAATTTGAAAAAGAGAGAAATAATAAGTTCACAAAATTAGGAATAGAAAAAAGAATTAGTTATGGATGTTGAGGATGAGAACAATTATAATAGATGACCTAGAATGTCTTTCTGCAAATAAGTTGAGAACTTTGATTAGTTCATTTTCTTGAAAAATGTAAAGTAACAAAACAAAAGTCAAGTCCATGCAGACTAATAATCATGGGGAAAAATTAAACACTGTCAAAGAATTCCCCTACCCTTCCCTGAAAGTACCAAATCCAGATGATTTCATGTGTGGATTATTCACTGCTTGTTCCTGAAAACTCAAAAACCTACAAGGAAGGAAGAATATATGAATATTATCTTGACATAATGTTAAATATGTGCAAAATGATAGGGTTTTGTACCCTATAGTATATTAAAAATACTATGATTAATGTATAATGCTTTTATGATTAAAACAGTGCAATATTGGGGTGCTTGGGTGGTTCAGTTGTTTAAGCATCAGACTATTCATTTCAGCTCGGGTCTTGATCCCAGGATCGTGAGTTCAAGCCCCACACTGGCCTCCACGCTGGATGTGGAGCCCACTTAAAAAAAAAAAAAAACTCTTTAAAACAATGTGGTATTAGTGATGATGAATAGATAATATAGCATGAATAGATAATAGATTAATGCAACAGGACAGAAGTTCAGAAATAGACCTTACTATGTACGGAAACCGAGAATATGATAAAGCTGACTTATTCAAGTCATGGAGATGGGGCAACCAATAAACCATCTAAGAAAAAAGTCAATGTTGAATCCATAACTCATACCTTATACCTTATAAGACAGCTTGGTTAAATACCGAGGAGATGAAAGATTTAAACGTAGCAAATGAAAGTCTTAGAGAAATCCATGGGAGATTCCTTTCATAGCTTTTAAGTAGGGAGACTTTCTAATTGTGGTGCAAAATATAGACTACCACAATGTTACTTTTTAAACACCTGTAACACTCATATCTTAAACACTTATAAAAGGACACATGCAAAACATAGATATCCATCAACAGGGACCAGGTAAGTAAAGATTTGATAGTCACCCAATAGAATGCGATAGAAGTTAAAAAAAAAAATGATGGAGCCCCTTATGAATTGACATTGAATAAACTGTAAAAAATACTGTTAAATGAGAAAAGCAACGTGCATAATGGTGTCTGTAGTATGAAACATCTGTGAATACAAAAAGAAAGAATATATAAATGTATATGCAAAGAATATCTATGCATGGACACCCAAGAAATGAGCACCATTGTTGGCTGCCTTAATTAAGGGATGGGGGTTGGAGAGAGATTTCACTGCAGTCTTTTTATTATATTTTATGTACAGAATTTAGTTTGTGTTCAAAAGAATGAAATGCTACAGTACAACGGAGTAAATACAATAGAAAGGTAGAAAAACTTGAGGGAAGATTCAGAGATAACGCACATTTTACAATATTGTTGTGAAGAAGAGTCATTACAACACCATAGTGGCATAAATGGAAGGTATACATGGTAAAAAAAAATGCTCTTGATTTTATACCTAAAATCTTCTTGTTTGCTAAGTATGACTGCAGAGGAGGAGTTGTAAACGGAGTGCCCACAGGGGCTAGACGTTTGTTCATTCGCTCAGCAGATAGGCCTGAGAGCCAGCTCTGCCCCAGACACTGAGGATACGGCCGAGAACAAACACAGGAAAAAAATCCCTGCCCTCAAGAGCTTTCAATCTAGAGAGAGATGGCATGGGCAATTAAATAAACAAATGTCCTATAGAACAATAAACAGTGGAGGGGGTGGGGGTGCATCATAATTAGTAAGGCCAGGGCAGTGAGGGACGCAGGCCTGGCTGTTTGTTTTCTTTCTTTATAAAGAAGGAGGCGGGTATTTGGATCCAGGAGGGGATCGGCACGTAGTATTGTGGGGAGAGTTTTGCCAAATCTTCAGATTTTCCGGAGGACATCAGAAATCCAAATTTGTACTTGAAATCTCTTGATTTTTTAATCTTGACTTGATTTTTAAAGAAAACCAGCACATCGTCCAAATAAAACACATCTTGCTGGCCAAGGCTGGCCTGGGGTATGGCCAGTTCAAATCTCTAAAGAGATGAGATTGAGTTTTAAAACAAACACATCAGAACTTGTAAGCCCTGTCATCTGATGAAGCTATGTGTGTTTTCCATTTCTTCAAATATTTCTGGAAACTCCTCATTGAGAACCAGTTGGCTCTTTAGAACCATTTTTTTTTTCATTCCTCACATAAGAAAATCTGTATAGTTTTGGATTTAAATCTTATTTGGATCAAATGCTATTACTCAGCTTGATCCCTGATTTTATTCACCAGATTTGATTCTTCATAACTTTGGATTTTTTCTAAAAATCACATTTACTCTCAGAAGGTTGAGGATGTATTTAATAATATACTCTTGGCCTTGAAGGCAGTCCCAAAATATTCAGAGTAAGGGCAGTACCACTAAAATAAATATGTTCCCTTCTAAGGTAACTGTTGAAGAGGACTGTGCTTAAGTGTGTAGGAATCAACATAAGTGTTCCACTCTCCTAGGCATCTAGGAAAAGGCTCAATAATTTGGATTCAGTTGATTGCTATAGGGTGTTGATTTGTTTCAGTAAGGGCTCAGTTCTTTGGACCTGACTGAATGCTATAAGGCAGTTCATTCTAGGGATCCTTGGCATGCATATCCGCCCAAACAAAGGCTTTGTGCCAAACACAACCAGCACACGCACCATTTTTATTTTCCTATGACCAATGGCTTAGTTTCTGTGGTTGGCTAATGATATTAGTCATGTAGAATCACAGTGAAGAAGAATGCAGAGCTTTTAGGAGCCTGTGACAGCTTGGATTTTCCTCCCTAACAACATGTATGAATCAGAAGCCACAAGTTTGCATTTTAGAAATATTTGTGGTAGTTAAGAAACACACACTGCACTTGTTATTATTATTATATTCCCATAGGAATAGTGTGTCCCTGGGAAGAGTGTAAAAGTGGTATGGACGTGTCCACCATGATAGTGACTCCAGCGAACCCATTGTTGTCAAGTGGTTATGTTTCCTTTGCTCTTAGTTAATGGAAAATTTGCACACTTTTCATCCCATCAGCCTGGAGCCTATGCTAAAGTGCAATACCTAAGATCAAAGATGTCATCACTGTCCATCTATCCACCCTTTCCTTCCTCCCTATATTCTCTCATGAGGTATTTATTGAGTACCTACGCTGATTATCCACTGCTAGGCCACACAGTATAAAATAAAAATAATACATGGTATGTGTCCTTATGGTGCTTACTGCTTTTTGGGTGAGAACAGCATTAATCGAGTTAATTATGCAGTTCAACGTAAAATTATAGCTATGTGAGCGTTATAAGAGGCTAAGATACAGGCTTGGACTTAGTCAAGGGAATCTTCTTGAAGAAATAATGAATGGGATGAGATTCCTAGAAATGCCCACAGGGATGTGACCAAAGGGTGAGTAGGAGTTGCCCAGGTGAAGGGGGAGAGAAGGGCAATCCCAAGTACAGGGATAGAGGGTGAATAGGCTCATTCTCTGAGAGGGGAGGGAGCCTGGCCCATGTAAGGGGTGACTAACAGAAGACTTGTGCAGGCTGAAGAATAAGGGCAGGGAGCCTGGGATGAGATGGGGCTGGGGAGGCTGGCCAGGAGCCTGGCCTGGCAGAGCGTTTTAGGCCACAGACATAATTTTACATTTATCCTAAGTTAGTATAGGTTGAAGCCTCTTAAGTGGAGGAGGTGGAAACGATTAGATTTGCCTGTCAAAAATCACTGTGGCCCTTTGTGTTGAAAGAATCAGAGGAGGCCTACGTTTGTGTATAAATAAATGGCAACTGAAGGCATTGACACGGATGAGATGCTTTAGCATCGCAAATAGAACAAAAAGGGGAGTATCTACAATCAACATTCTGAGGAACTCTCATATTCCTCCAGGTCCAGGGGAAAAGATGAGCTAATTAGGGAATCTGAGCAGTGGGTGAGCTGGCAGGAGGGTCTGTGAGATACAGAGAAATCCCGGAGAGTTTTGTGTCAAGGAATCTAAAGGAAGAGTATCATGTCCAGAAAGAGAGAGTGATCAGTGGTATTGCATGCTGCTGGGAGGTCAAGATGAGGTCTGGAAAATGTTCACTGGATTGAAAGACGTGAAGGTCATCTATGACCATAATGAGTGTTATTTGATTGGTAAGAGGGAACCTGAAACCACACAATCAGGTTGAAGAGATGGGACATGAAGACCTAGAGACAGTGCACATTGAAGACACTTTTGAGAAGTTTGGCTGCAGATGAGAGAAGAAATAATTGAGAGTTATCTGCAGGGTAATAGGCTTTTAAAACATTTTTTTAATGTTTGTTTATTTTTGAGAGAGAGAGAGAGAGAGATTGAGCCTGGGCAAGGTAGGGACAGAGAGGGAGACAGAGGATACAAAACAGGCTCCATGCTGCGCAGAGCCCTATGTGGGTCTCGAACCTATCGACTGTGAGATCATGACCTGAGCCAAAGTTGGATGCTTAATTGACTGAGTCACCCAGACACCCCCCCTCCCTTTTTAAATAGGACATGTGAATAAGTTTAAAAACTGTTAAGAAAGGTGCAATATGTGAGAGGTGGGGAACAAGAGAGAGAAAGAGAAGAGAAGAGGGGGGAGAGAGAAAGAAGGGTTGGTTGATAGAAATTCTTGGGTGGGATCTCATCCAGAGAAGGGGCAAGTCTCCTACCACAAGGGAGGATGAGCACAGACACAGGTGGGTTCATGTGTTTGGTGTCAGGACAGTTCAAGTTTGTGATAAATTTCATTTTTCTCTAGAGCAGGAAGTGAAGTTTTCGGATGAGAACAAAGGAAGACGGGGGATGGTAGAAGTTTCTGGAAGATGAAGTCTGAAACCTCCATTACAGAAAGTGGAAGGGTATGTTGAACGGAGACACATAATAGGACTTCGGGGCAATGTTGAGGGCCCATCTGAGGTTGGTTATCTGAATTCATAGGAGCACTAAACAGCTCTTTTCAGTGATTGTTTGTTTGTTTCCTAACAGGGCTGGCAAAAGCCCTGGGCAGGAAGCTAGAAGCCCCAGATTATGGGTTGTGACAGCCATAACTTGTCATGTGACTTCAAGCACAGCCATCTTTAGTTTCCAGTTTCTTCAGCTTATCAAATAGATGAGAAGAACAAAGGCAAAAGAAATGTAGATAAAATTGAATTTCCTTACAACTTGCAGCCCATTGACAAGTACTTGACATAGGCAGAGTACCACATTCCTCAAAGAACTCACAAGTGTCTTTTTTTAAAAAATTTTTTTTCCTAATGTTTATTTATTTTTGAGAGGCGGGGGGGAGGGGTGGGGGCAGAGAGAGGAGGAGACACAGAATCTGCAGGAAGCTCCAGTCTCTGAGCTGTCAGCACAGAGCCCAGCGCGGGGCTTGAACTCACAGACTGCAAGATCATGACCTGAGCCGAAGTCAGGTGCTCAACTGACTGAGCCACCCAGGTGCTCCAGAACTCACAACTATCTTACTGTCAATGCTCTGCTAGAGGCAAAAAGCAACTTTAGCTAGACAATAGCCAGACCTCCAGGGTCCTAGAAGTCTTCTTTAACCTACAAAAATCCTTTTGGAAACTTCCTTTATCTCTGCCTCTCCCAACTTAAAAGTATATAATCAATCACTCTTCACAACACAATCCCAGCACTCTTTCTGCTTCATGCTTTACTAAAAACACCTTTTCCCCCTCTTTTAAAGTATGCTCCTCGCGCAGTGTGGAGCTTGAACTCACGACCCTGGGATTAAGAGTTGCATGCTCTTGTGGCGCCTGGGTGGCGCAGTCGGTTAAGCGTCCGACTTCAGCCAGGTCACGATCTCGCGGTCCGTGAGTTCGAGCCCCGCATCGGGCTCTGGGCTGATGGCTCAGAGCCTGGAGCCTGTTTCCGATTCTGTGTCTCCCTCTCTCTGCCCCTTGCCCGTTCATGCTCTGTCTCTCTCTGTCCCAAAAACAAAATAAAACGTTGAAAAAAAAAAAAAAAGAGTTGCATGCTCTAATTACTGAGCCAGCCAGGCGCCCCTAACAGCACCTCTTTTGCACCCAAAATGTCTCAAGAATTCTTTGTCGACCATTTACTCCTGGCCCACATCACATCACATCACATCACATCACATCACTTCAAAATGATGAGATCAGATAAGATGCTTACCTAAAGTCTCTTTCCAGTCCGGCCTCAACATTCATAAAGAGACCTTCATAATTTATCAAGATTTTTCTATTATTATCTTTGGTTTTAATTTAAAAATGAAAAGGATGTTTATAAAATCTGTATAAAATACATGCTTCATAGGAAAAAAATCTAGGTAATTTATTTTGCTATATTCAACGAATCCATCCTATCTGGTGTCTCTACATCTGAATCCGAGGTTGGCAAACCTGATCTGAATGGGTCCAGAAAGTAACTATTTCAGGCTGTGAGGGCCAAATAGTCTCTTTTGCAACTACTCCAGCATACCATGTAGTGTGAAAAAAGCCACAGATGACGCATATGTGAATGAGCATAGCCCAATAGAGCTTTATTTATGAAGACGGGCAGTGGTCTGGACTCACCCTCAGGCTGTGGTTTGCTGACCCCTGATCAAAACAGTGGGCTACTTCAGTTACTTTTATTGGGAAACGTTCCATCTTAATTTGCCCCAAGAATGAAGCACTTTGCGTAACCGACATACGTGAATTATATAATGCGTTGAACACACGGAGGAAGCAAGCAAGTGAAGGTACGCTGTTAGGCACAAATGGGGCCGTCTCCCCAGCCGTGACCAAGCCTGGGCTGTTAGAGCCGAGCCCCACATTCAGCAGCCGTCCATCCGGCTCCGACACTCTGCGCTAATGTGGCTTGGCATCTCAAACCCAGAGCAATACTTCCAAACCAGCCAGGGCGCCGACACGGAACTGACTGCGTGAAGAACCACGTCAGTAGCTTTCTGAGATCAAATAAACAAACCCTCTCTTTGTATTAATTTATTTACCACAGGGTTGGAGAGGTGTGTTTTTGAACAGAGCAGAGTGGGAGAAGAGAAGGTGAAAGGCAGCGTTCTAGGAAGCAGGCTTAGGCCCCAAGACTGGAGCCTGCAAATCATCTGGGGAAAGATGGAAAACTTAAGAAGGGCACCCAGCGATGCAAGTGACGCCTGAGAGCCAACGGGGCGGAGGGTCCCGCCAGTCTGAGGCTCCGAGACAGGAAAAAGCTGAAGGGTCTGCTGCTCGCTTAGCTCCCCTGGGTGGGCCTGGTTTCAGAACCAAAGTAAACTTGGTAGAGCCAGAGGGGAGGAAGGAAAGAAACAAACAAACAAGGACAGCTTCAGCTTACGTTTCCTCCCAGCCAGCCGTCCCAGCCCTGAGCTCAGCTGCCTGAAACTCACGTTCTCCTGTGTGTTGTCCGAGCCTTTTCTGAACTGTTGCTTTGTCCTGTATGGCTAACAATCTCACGTATGCTGGACTAGAAGTGTGTGCTGGGCCATCTCTGTTGCTTTTGTGTTGAGTTGTGCACAGACACACCGTTACCGTGAATACCAACAGCCTCTACTGTATCGAAGCCCTGTGGTGGTAACTTAACAGGCTGTAGCTAGGCAGCGGGTATGGTTCTTACCCTCTTTTTTGACTGAAGGTAACTGGGGAAAACGGCGATGCTACAGAATTAGGATGAGGTTACTAGTAAGTAGCAAATCCAGAATTCCAACCAGGTTGTCTTGGCCCAGCTTTTCACCTCTGTGTTCGCTGCCTTTTCTAGAGGTTAGAATTAGAAAGAACCCCAGAGATGCTTGATCCAGTCCTTATTTTTAGATGTGGAAATGGAAAATTAAAATGGCTTGTCCAAGGTCACAGAGCCACTGGCTGAAAAGCTAACTTGGCCTCCCGGTGCTTCCTTCATGCTCTGACTGCAAAGTCCTATGCTGCTCAAGGAGTGTCCAATAACGTCCATAAACATCTATCAAAAAATAGAGGGTGAATGATCAGTCATCCTCCGAATTAATTTTCGGATACTGGAAGACAAGACTATGTGGTCTTAGGACTCCTCTTACACAAAGACAAATTGGCCAAAGTGAATGATTAAGGAGTCACTTTAAATCAGCAGGAACACGTGGTAAATAAGGGCCAGCATGCTTTAAAACAGAAGCAAGTTACATATTTCAATGATGGTATAAAAAAGCGTGTGCTTCCCTTAGCTTACAGCAAAGAAGATAATGCAAAACAAAGGACACTGGTAATGCTTAGCCATGAAGCTGATGGGAGGCAGTAACGAATATTTTTTTTCACAGCATATGCCCCTTAGAAACCAAAGCGGACCGAATCACCTTAAGACTCCCAGAGCATTTGTTTTGATCTGTCAGAGGATCTAGCCTTGAAAAGTCGAATTAATAGCAGCTTTGAGTCCAACTTTTTCACTGCAGAGCGGGAAATGGTGTTCCTTCTTACTTTCCTCTTTTTTTTTTTTTTTTTAAGAAGGAAAAATAGCTTAACTCCCAGAAGTTATTTTCCATATCAGAGACTAGAATTAAAAAAAAAAAAAAACCTATCAGAAAGTTCTCAGCATTTGAAGGAAGCTCTTTTACTTGTTTAAAGATAGGTGCAAAAGGATTGAGTTATAGATTTAAATGATTTGGTTAATTTTCATTAACAAGTTCTTGATGTTCATCCATAAAAATAAGTAATTAAATGTGTGGGTGTGCAAATTTTTTTTAAACAGCCTTCTTGCGATGTAATTCATAACCATATAATTTACCCATATAAAGTGTACGCTTCAGTGGATTATAGTATATTCACAGATACATGCAATCATCACCACAGTCAATTTCAGAACATTTTCATCACCTCAAAAAGAAACACCTTACCCTTTAACTATCACTCCCCTGTTCCATTTCTCCCTGCCCCAATCAACCACGAATCAACTTTCTGTCTCTATGGGTTTGTCCATTCTGGACCTTTCACATAAATAGAATCATACACCACGTGGTCTTTCGTGACTGGCAGGCTTTTGTTTAAATAATAATTTTGTCCAAAAAGGAGAATATGGTGCACAGGGGAGAAAATGAAGAAACCGTTCTTTCTGGGCACTGTGGGGACACACTTTTGCTCTGACCAGTTTGCCACCTGACTATCCAGATGTAGCATCTAAGACTCATCAACTGGGAGATGATGGCAAGACTGCAGACACTCCTCTTTCACCAAGTTGTTTTTGGACCTCGAAAATAATAGGTAAGTTGGTCTTCAGGAAACAGTACAATTTCCATGCTGCCTTTAAAATTTTTTTTTTCAACGTTTATTCATCTTTGGGACAGAGAGAGACAGAGCATCAACAGGGGAGGGGCAGAGAGAGAGGGAGACACAGAATCGGAAACAGGCTCCAGGCTCTGAGCCATCAGCCCAGAGCCTGACGCGGGGCTCGAACTCACAGACCGCGAGATCGTGACCTGGCTGAAGTCGCTTAACCGACTGTGCCACCCAGGCGCCCCTGCATGCTGCCTTTATAAGATACTAGTCATTCTATTCATTTCTTCCTCCTGTGGATTTCTCTTGTATCCTATCAACTCCAGATAGACATGGCCGGAGAAAAAGACACAAATTGACTGTCTCAGTGTAGGCATGTGACCAAGAGCTTCATATGAGTACTTAATATTTCCAGACACTCACACTGTATTCCCTGGATCGCTCACTCTCCCACTCTCCTAGATAACCATTTCAAACCTTTCCTGTCCCGTCAAATTTCCAACAACTTCTCCCTAATCCTCACTCTCAGCTAATGTCCTTTCTTCCTATGTTCCTGAGAAAATAGAAGCAAGAGAGAATTTCCCATGCTCCCAGGACCATATTTACTCCCTGACCATCATTTGTACCTATATATTCTGTTACTAAAGACCAGTGGTTCTCAGACTTTACTATGCATCTGAATCACATGGAGAGCTTATTAAAAAAGATTACTTGGCCCCAACCCCAAAGTTTCTGAATCAGGAGGTCTGGGGAAAGGCATCAGGATTTGCATTTCTAATAGTTCCCAAGTGATGCCGATGCTATGGGCCTGGGGCCACATGTTGAGAACCACTGCAATAGATGCTGTGCTATCATCCTCTCTAGGGTCTCTGCTCGTGCATTCCATCCCTAACCCTCCCCCCTCAGGGACATTGCTCCAGCAATTCTCCCCTTTCCTTCCTGCTTCATCACTCATCCTTTCTTTCTTTTGGGTCAACCCATTGACTGATAAACCTGTTGTTATTTCTTGGACCTTAAAAAATCTCTCTCTCTGGACCCTGCTTTACTCTTCAGCTTCCACTCCATTTCTCTGCTCCAAAGCCTTTTGCAGCAAAAGAGTGGTCTTTACTCCCTGATTCCGATTCCTCTCTGCCATTTTCTCCAACCAGCCTTGGTCCCTACCACTCCCACAAAATTGTCCTTGTCAAGGCAACCCATGATAACCCAAATCACAAAATCCTATGGTCAATTCACAAGCCTGATTTTATTTGATCTGTCAGCATCGTTTGACACAACTGATTACTACCTCCTCTTTGAAACACTTTCTTCTGTTGCCCTCTAGGATAAAGCACTTTCCTGATTCTTCTTTTCAGTCTTTTCTGGTACTTTTTCATCTGCCTATTGAAATACTCCAAGACTTATTCCTTGGACATCTTCTTTTCTTTATCTGTATTCACTCCCTTGGTAATCTTGTTCTGTCTCATGGCTATAAATACCACATTTATGGGTATTTTTACACCCTAGACCTCTCTTTGCATATCTAATTGTATGCACTAGTGGACATCTTAATCTTGACAGGCCCGAAACTAGATCATAGACCTTTTCCATGGCCCCCCCCCCTTAAAAAAAAAACCTCAAACTAACTTGTTTGTGCACTCTCTTTCTCATCATCATAAATGATCCGGAATGAAAACATTCTTCCTCCCTCCATAATTACTGCCATCATCTCTCCACCTGGATCATCACAGAAGCCTGGTCTTCCTGATTTCATCTCTGTCTCCAACATTTAATTCTCAAAAAGCAGCCAGAGCCAGAGGTGATATTTTTAAAATTTAAATTGTGATAAATGGATAAAAAAGATGTGATACACACACACACACACACACATCATGGAATATTACTCGGTGATAAAAAAAAAGAAATTTTGCCATTTGCTGCAATGTGGATGGAGCTAGAGTGTATTATGCTAAGCAAAATAAATCAGAGAAAAACAAATATCATATAATTTCACTCATCTGTGGAATTTAAGGAACAAAACAGGTGAACATAGGGGAAGGGAAGGAAAAATAAGATAAAAACAGAGCAGGAGCCAAACCATAAGAGACTCTTAAAATACAGAGAACAAACTGAGGGTTATTGGAGGGGAGGTGGGCAGGGGGATGGGTTAAATGGGTGATGGGCTTTAAGGAGGGCACTTGTTGGGATGAGCACTGAGTGTTATACGTGAATGATGAATCACCAAATTCTCCTGAAACCTATACTACACTATACATTAACTAACTTGGATTTAAATAAATAAATATTTATATAATTATATAAATTTATAAATATATATATTTACGTGTATGCGTGTATATAAATTTATATATGTATACATATACACACACACACACACACACATATATTATGTCACACGACTCCACTGGTTGAACTGTATGTCAGTTGATTTCTCCCCTCTGCACAAACCCTGCAATGGTTTTGTTATCACACTCCAGATAGCCAAAGTCCCCATGACCCCAATTTCATTGCTGCTCTTCCTCACTCCACTCCAGGCTAACTGACCTCCTTGCTGTTTCCCAGACATAAAAGGCTTGCTCCTGCAGGACCTTTGAACATGCTTTCGCTGGAAAGTTGCTCCCCCAAATATTCTTTTTTTTTTTTTTAAACATTTTTTTTTCAACGTTTATTTATTTTCGGGACAGAGAGAGACAGAGCATGAACGGGGGAGGGGCAGAGAGAGAGGGAGACACAGAATCGGAAACAGGCTCCAGGCTCTGAGCCATCAGCCCAGAGCCCGACGCAGGGCTCGAACTCACGGACCGCAAGATCGTGACCTGGCTGAAGTCGGACGCTTAACCGACTGCGCCACCCAGGCGCCCCGCTCCCCCAAATATTCTTAAAGATCTTACCCCCACCTTTTTAAAGTCTTTGCTCAAATGTTACCTTCTCAATATTATACTTAACCATCTATTTAACGTTATACCCCCCCAGAACCACTTGCCTTCTTTCTATCCATAGAGATTTTCACTTTCTAATATACTATTTGATTTACTTCTTTATATTACTTATTGCCTATTTCTCCCCCACTAGATTGTAAATGCCTGGACGATAGGATTTCCTCCCTATTTTGTTCATGGGTCTATACAGCACCTGCAACAGTGCTGGGCACAGAGCAGTGACCTATTTATTTGTAGAATTTATTTCTTGCAAATCTATTTTTAGCCAATTTAGATGACGGGTTAAAACTGAACACGTTTTCTAGAGCCCAGAACTGGGCCCAGAAACTGAAAGACAACAGATATTAGTATAATATAGAGTGGCAAAGCATTACATTTTTTAGTTTCAAACATAATAGAAAATGATATTACTCTTCAGCTTTTTTTTTTTATGACTTCCAGCCATTTATGTACAACAACATTAAGAAACTTGGCCATTTTTGGCATTCTGCCAATCTCAACTTGCCTCCTGGACTGCTTCCAATTTTCCTTTCTCTCTTCCTGTTCTTTTTCACTCAGCAGCTGCCATTTATTGAGTGTGTATGCCAGACTCTTTGTACACATTATCTTATTTAATCCTTACAAAATCCCGGCAAATTAGGGAGCATTATCTCTGTTTATCAAGTGACGGGACAGATGTGCAGAGAGGTAAGGTGGCTTTTTCCAGATCACATAGCTAATAAGAGGTCTAAAGGAAATTTGTCATACCCAAAGCGGATGCTTGACTACCTATATGATACCACCAATGTGCATAATAAAACAAACGTACCAATTTCCTAGCACTTAAATTTTGGCATTTTACCTCCAAATTATTTTTGAAGATGACCGTGGGGATGATTTCATGATAGTAGATTTCATGAGGACTGGGGTAACAGTTCTATCTTTTGCTGATACTTCCTCTGTACCAGCACCAGGGCAGAGTGGGTACTTAATAAATATTTATAGAATAGATTCTTGTTGAATTAAATATAGATGTAGATAATTATATTCATACATAGTTAATTACATTTAGAAACATATCTATTATTCCTAAGTTAAGGATTACCTATAGAAGCATTAAAGAAGGAACTTTGTTGCAAAACAAGACCAGTACTGACTGGCAGTTAACACACATGTAATACATACACAAGTCCTATGTCATCATCCAAAGTGATGTCTCAGATCTTAGGATTTTGTAGTCACCATTCCCGGGAAGGAGAAAAAAATGATGTTTTTGGCTGAGCATAATTCTTGGACTGGGTTTTACCAAATCATTTCATACCTGGAAGGGTTCTCAACCTCATTTTACATTTGAGGAAACTAAGGTCTAGAGAAGACAAATCTCTAAATGACGCACGATAATTAGGGTCAGAGTTGAGTCAAGGCCCTTTTGGTGCTTAAAAAAACCTGCATTCAATCTTTTCATTTTTCTCCCCCTGAAAAGTTGCAGACAAACTTGGACACAGAGAGTCAGCTTTATTTAGAAGCTTAGGAAGGTTTTCTTTATATGTGTCAAATTGTCACCTTGTTTTCTCAGCAGACAGTGCTTAAACTAAATGAGCTAATACATGAAAATTCCTTTGCACATTGGTTGGTATTGAGAAAACACTCATGAACTTACTATTATGAAAAACAAGGTCATCTCACATGTTTCAGGTAGATGAAGTTATTCACCTACCTGAAATCAGTAAGTCTCAAATATTTGACAGTTGAAGTACCCCAGAAAACAAGAAGCCTGTGCTTGCAAAAAATGAATCCAATCTTTGTGCTTCTTGTAGCAATATCCTAAAAGTCCACAAGAGGGCAGTCGCCCTCACAGCAGAATGGCACCAGAGCGATAGATGGGTGGAAGGGAATTATGGGTGCAGAGGTAAGCTAATAATAGCATTAAGCAGAACCATTATTTTATTATTATTTTTTAGAGCCATTATTATGATAATTTTAGGTAATAAGAAGTACTATGAAGAAAATAAAGCAGAGTAATGGAATAGAGAATGACTTGAGGGGAAAGCTAATGGGAACATTAGCTGAGCAGAGAATGAACCCTTGAAGGAGAAAGGGTCAGTGATGAGTAGATTGCGGCAAGAGTGTTACATTTGAAAGAATAGCAAGAGTCAGGTTGGATAATATCTTGGCTTTCTTTAGAGACAGAAAGAAGGTCAGTGTCATTGGAACATAAAGAAGGAAGTGAAGAGGAAGGAGTGGGGGCAGGATCAGATCATGCAAATGACACAATCGGAATTAGATCCCAGATTTTTCTGACCCCAGAGTTTATGTGCTGAATCACTATGCTACTCTGAAAAAGTAGAAAAAGCCAGAGGGCACTGATCAAGACAGGAAAGTGGTAGTTTTGGAAAACAATGAAAACAGTTTAGAAAATGCTTCAGTGGCTTTCATTAAATAATTCATTAGAATTCACATGATTTTAGACCTTGAATTTATGAGGAAAAAGCACTAGGATATATATAACTAAATTTATTTAAAAAATTACATCCCAAGAGTTAATCTGGTACAGGCTATCTCTTTATCTCCCTATAACACTTTATAATAACCAAGGTTTATAATGATTATTACTAACATGTTTTAAAGGAAATATATCCAGGGGCACCTGGGTGGCTCAGTTGGTTAAGTGTCCAGCTCTTGATTTTGGCTTAGGTCATGATTTCATGGTTTGTGGGTTTGAGCCCCACATCAAGCTGCACAGTGAGGGCATCATGGAGCCTGCTTGGGATTCTGTCTTTCCTTCTCTCTGCCCCTCCCCCACTCGTGTTCTCTCTCTCTCTCTCTCTCTCTCTCTCTCTCAAAATAAATAAACTTAAAAAAAATTAAAGGAAATATATCCAAATATTTATGCAGAAAGTGTTCATCCCAGCATTAATATTAATAAAAACTATAAGTAGCATAAATGTGCAACCATAGAGGATTATTTGAATATATCAGCATGCTTCCAATATCTTATTTGCAAAGAATATTTAAGGCTATGTTAAGTGCTCATAGTGTACTGTTAGAGGCAAAACAAGCAACCAAATAAAAGCCATATATAAAGTATGAATCTAATTTTTTTTTTAATTTTTTTTTCAACGTTTATTTATTTTTGGGACAGAGAGAGAGCATGAACGGGCAAGGGGCAGAGAGAGAGGGAGACACAGAATCGGAAACAGGCTCCAGGCTCCGAGCCATCAGCCCAGAGCCTGACGCGGGGCTCGAACTCACGGACCGCGAGATCGTGACCTGGCTGAAGTCGGACGCTTAACCGACTGCGCCACCCAGGCGCCCCTGAATCTAATTTTTAAAACTACACATAGATAAGCAAAATACTGAAAGAAAACACACCAAAATGATATGAGAATGAATGTCTGTGTGTTCTTTATAACACTTTCCTATATTTATTTTTTAAAGAATACATTCTTTTACAATCATAAAATCAGTAACCAAAATAAATATTTGGCATGGAACTTTTGATCATTTAAAATTTTAAAAATCTGTGTAGTACTTTTTTTTGGTATAGAAACTGATGTGATTTTTGAGATGATAGAGAGGAGAGATCATTGTATAAAGTTGGATCATGGGGTCTCCCTCCTTCAATACTTAGGAATGAACAAAAACATGTATTAAACAAATCCAAACAAAATATTGCCAGCAGTCACAAAACAAAGTAAGGTATATAACGCCATATCCTCATCTTAGAAAGTATTGGCCACAAGATTAGGGCTAGCTGGACTGAAGCACTATAATTGCACCTTTCCTCTGTGACAATACAGAGGAAAGAAGGTGAATGGGCTGAATCCAGAAAATCTCTAATGACATCTTTAGACTTAGAAAGTAATGGTCTAAGGGAGGTGAAGAGGTAGCCCTGGGATAAGTCAAGAAAAACACCTTAGAAAATAGTAGGTCTTGTGTATGACATGGGATGTTGGCAAAGGCAGGGCTCTGATCCAGAGTGGAGAAAGAGCTATGGTGCGCAGCCATGGGGTCCACTGGATTTGGTGGAGGAGACCCTGGTTTGGGACATCTAATGGGATTTACAAGAGGGAGCTGAGCCCAGGTTCCAAAGAAAAGCAACCTGCCATATTGGTGCTTCCTCATTTGCATTTTCTTGCTTTAGAAAAGAGGTTGGAAGCCAATAGTCATCCCATAAACTGTACCCAGAGAGGAGGACAAAGGATTTTGGGATGATATGGGGAAAATGTCAACAAAAATTCACCTATGCTCTACTAGAGTAAAAAGAAGGTTGGGCAGAGCTTTCCTATCAAGCATGAACAAGGATATGTCCTCCTATGAAAGGAGGGAGGGAGTTAGAGAGACAGACACAGACAAAGAAAGGGAGAGAGAGAACAGTTTAGTATATAAAGAAGATATAGCCCATGAAAACTAAGAAAATTTTCTGTAAGTATTCAATTTATAAGTGATTAAACAAGATATTAAAACAAATTTATAAAAGGCTAGAGTAATTGAAAGGGACACACCAAAGCTAAGAAAACAAACTGAGAACCGAAATGCCATCGTGATAGAAATAAAAATATTGAAATGGCAAGGATATAAAGTTAAAATAATGTCAAGAAGAAAGATTTCATAAAAGAGAAGAGTTTGTAGCCGTTAGATAAGTGAATAAAGATAGCCAACAAAGACAATAGAACATAGGGATAACTGGTGCTTCCAGGGACTAGAAATGTAAACAGAAAAGGAATAGAACATTGGAAACTTTTCCTGAAATGAAAGAAGACCTCAATCTGCAGATCAAAGGGACATGCAATGTTCCAGAAAAAAAACCCAAACTGTTCCAGAAAAAAACAAACAAACTGGTAATGATAGACCACTAGCCATATCTAGTTAAGCTATGAGCTTGAAGGTGAAGAAAATAATTTTTAGTCCACTCAGGAGAAAAAGTTCCCTAGAAAGGCAATGATTTTGGCCGGCCTAAGATTTCTCCACAATGACATTCAATCTCAGAGACAATGAGGCACTTATTTCCGAAGTACCGAGGAGAATTAGTGGACCCAGCCAACATCAATGAGAGGTAAAAGGCATTCTGAAAGATGTGGGGGGCTTGGGAAATTAAAGCACCCCGGACTGATTCTTGAAAAACAAAAGCAAAAATACACTTGACAACGTATTCAGCCAAGCATGAGACTAGCATGGAGAAGCCAGGGTAAAAGGACAGTGGGTGAGCACCACCAGTTTATATACAGGGTATGACAGGACAACTGGTGAAGGCAGAGCTAACTGCAGTCCACCCTGACCAAGTAAAAATGACATAAACCCGCGATAATTGCAAGGATCAGAAGGTTGATGTGGAAAGAAATGTGATTGCTTTTTAAAAAACAGCTGTAGTTAACTAATATTGTTTAAAATTAAAACAATAAATAAAAAGTATGACCTCATTAAAAAAATCTTTTAAATTTATGGAGACCTTTTGAAATCTAATATCTCTTGGGTAAAGACATATAACCAAAAATCAGCAATTTTTTCAGGTTCTGTTCAGAGAAATTCAAGAAAAATTAAATGCTTATTTTAAAGTAGTGCTTATCATGTGATGCCATATGTAGAAAATTATTTCTACGTATCTTTCCTTTGTCCTTTTCTCCTGTTTTGTACATGTGCACGGAGAAATGATCTAGAAAGAACGTTCTTCAAAATGTTAGTGGTGGTTATTTCTGTATGGTCAAACTTGGAGCTATAGTTTGCTTTTTTTGTTGTTATATTTAAATTTTTACGGTAACTGCTATATTTTATTATATAAGTAAGTTATTAAACAATGTACATTATTATATTTTATAAAAGCAATACTCTAAAAGGAAAAAATGGAGTAATTTCTTCACACTTTAGCACTAGCATTAATATGTAAACTCCAATTGTGAGCAGGCACTTAGCCACACTGCCTGACGTGGCCCATATGCTCAGGAAATTATATACTGTATGGCGGTCACTTAGTCCCACAGAAGGACATGGGACCGTAACACTACTGACATATTGTTTCATGACAAACATCCTGTCTTAGTCATTTTCCTACAAGCATGAGATGCTGCCTTCTTGCTAATGAATGTTGTTGATTTGAATTCGAGCAACAGAAACATGTAAGTAGGGAAAGGATTAAAGTCCTAATAATTTACTAATATTGTCTCCAGGAAAGAATCAACAAAGGCAGACATTTCCACAGCTTATTAAAATGGCTTATGTAAATATAAGAAGTAAGGCAAATATATAATATGTTAAAAATAAGAAAAAATATAGGAAAAATGTAAAAAAATAAGGACAAAATGTGTGTCTGTGTATATATTTAAAGTATTTCTCTTTAAGGGTAACAACATCAGCTCTGTGTTCCATCTCTAATTTATTTGCCTTGACAAGCAATTTGAACAGAGGTGCGCATTTTATTTACAAGAACTTGTAAAAACTTTTACTGTTGAGATTAGTAAAAGTAAAAACTTTTACTAATATATATATATATATTAGTTATGATTTATAGGAGAATAATTTTGGTCCTTCCTTGTTTGGCTTTTTCTGAATTATCTTCTTCCCAGGCTATTAATTTGTTTTTCTTTTTTGCAACATCAATGTATTTGAGCATCGAAAAATTAAACAATGCTTTTTAACTTCTTAGAAATGGGTGGTATTTTCTCAGATTGGGAAGTGGAAAAGAAATATTTTTAAAAAAATGTGATCATATAGATCAGCGTTTTATATTTTGGAAACAGAAGGTAACAGATGGTTCTGTTGAAAATGGCAAAAAATGTTAAATTGCGACTTAGGCTATATTGCATCTTTGTTTTTAATAATTTCTCTTACTTCACATCGTTGAAGAGCCAACAGGCCATTAAAAGCATATATGACATGCTAGACACTTAACCAGGTTTATTACTGATTGGAGTGAAATTTTATTAAACTTTAAACACATTTTAATGAGCTACAGGCATAGTTTGTTCTGCAAAACTACAATGAATTACTCACTCCCTGATTCACTTTAAAAACGAAATACAAGTGTCAGGTCAGAGCTGAGCTGGAAGTCCCTTCTAATTATCAAAATAACAAGAATGTAAAGGGATCCGTGTTGCCTTTTAGTCAAGTGAACCTGCGGTCTTGGGTGCTAACATTATGAGTATCTATCTATAACGCCATTACTCAGGCTGGCTAGAAATTAGATACTCCCCAGCCCTATTAAGCTGGGGCTTCATAGAAGCATTGCCAGCATCCATGCAATTCTTGCAAGGGTCTGCAAAGGAACTGAGGTAAGCAGCTAACGATGGGTCAATTCATCAGGACACGGAGATTTAAGTGCGATGGTGTTTTGGAAATTGCACTGGACTGGCTGTTAGCAGATGTGAATTCTAGCCTCTGCCTCTGCCCCCAGTTAGCCAGGGGCTCTTTTTGCCTTTTGGATCCCTTTATAAAATGTAGAAGCTTGAATCGGTTATTTCTAAATATTTGTCCTTCTTTAACATCCTTCGGTTCTTAAAAGCATGAATTTTCACCTCATCTTGCACAGAAATGTTTAGAATAAAATGTGGAGAGGAACATAGCTCATAACTGTTTGAGATGGAGGAGGTCCTTGCATGAAGGAAAAGGACACACGGTGACCTCCTTAGCTTGTGGACACTTGTCCATACCTAACGGGAGAATACACTTACATGGTGCTGAAACATTGCTCTTTATTTTCCTTCTCCCACCGGGCGCCAGTGTTCTGGCTCAATCAATGGTCACACGCCAGAACCTTCTGGAATCAAGTGTAAAGTACAAGACAGGCTATCTATATCTTTGTCACACACAGTTAGAAGGCTGTAGAGTCAAGTCCTTTAGCAAAATGGTGAAAGGCATAGATGAGAGCAAACTTCTTCCTGGGCTATAATCTGCATGTTAGATTCCCCGCTCACTGCCGGAATGAGTGGTTACCTCTGAGAGACACCCAAGAAGATATGCTTCCACTAAGCCAGTGTTCAAACAGGCATGATTCTAGAGAGACCCAGAATAGCAAGATTTGATCTCTGCTCAGCAGGGACCCAGAGGGGCACCAGCAAAAGGAGAAGTGATCACAACAGGTAAGTCTGAAGCACAAATACAATGAAAATGGTAAAGGAGCAGATACTAAGGAGGGTCCATAGACTGTAGGCTACAACAGCAGGAGAGAGAGGGAGAGGGAGGATGGAACCACAGGGGAAAAAGTGCTATGATACTGTACCCTCAGAAAATTCCAACTCTGTATAGGCCAAATGAATTCTGAAGAGTCAAATAATTCTGCTGGCCAACTCTTTAAATCAAAAGACAAAATAGCGGGTGCCTGTAGCTGTCAGTTAAGTGACCAACTTCGGCTAGGGTCATGATCTCTCGGTTCATGGGTTCCAGCCCCACATCGGGCTCACTGCTGTCAACTCAGAGCCTGTTTTGGATCCTCTGTCTCCCTGTCTCTCTGCCCCTCCCCAACTTGAGCTCTCTCTCTCTCTCTCACTCAAATAAATATTTAAAAACAACAAAGCAAATAAAAAAACCCTCAGAAGATGGGAGTTATTTTTAAGTGGGGTGTGGCAGTCAATGCCTTGTCCTCTTCTGCCTACAATCATCCTGGGCCCAATTAAAATCATTTCCTAGACCCCCAAGAGTGAAAAACCCCCATCTTGAGAACAATGCAACAATATTGTAGATCACACATATTTTAGACTGAAGGAACAACCCCTAGCCTTTTTTAAATGGGGACTCTGACTCTTATCTCTAGTTACTTTCGAGAAGTTATCACTGTGTTGGTTGTTCTGTGTAATATTTCTAGGCATGGATTTATTTTTATCCAGCTAAGGACTTATGTTTCTCAACTATTCGGGGAATTAACTGTGATTATCATTTCGAATATTGTGCCTTGCCCATTCCATTTACCTTGCTTTGTTCTTTCTGAAACTGCTGTAACATTTATCTTGGGCCTTGTTATTCTATTAGCTATAACTTCCAATCTTTCATATTTTCCATCTCTTTATTATTCTGTGATAGATTTTTGTGAATTTCCATCTACTTCATAAGCTCCACTGTTTCTATTTAACCCGTCTATCTTATTAGGCTTTTAATTTAAAAGCTACTTTTCCCAGGGTGCCTGGGTGGCTCAGTTAAGTGTCTGACTCTTGAATTCAGCTCAGGTCATGATCTCATGGTTAGTGAGTTTGAGCCCCACACTCGGCTCTGTGCTAACAGCACGGAGCCTGCTTGGGATTCTCTCTCTCTCTCTCTCTCTCTCTCTCTCTCTCTCTCTCTCTGTGTGTGTTCCTCTCCCCTGCTTGCGCTGTTTCTCTCAAACCAAATAAGTAAACATAAACATTTTTTAAAAAATTGTAGAGAAAAAACTTCTTAAAAAAAAAGCTACCTTCCCCACAACTTCTATTTAGTTCATTTTCAAATCTATTAATTTTTCTTCTTATACTGATAGCTTATTTCTTATGCCATTTATTCCTTATCCTGATTCTAATTATTTTACTCATTCCTACGGAATGGTCTTTCCAACTGCCTCCATTATACAAAGTTCTTGTGATGGCAATACTTATTTTGTAGTATCTAATAATTCTCACTTGTGGTATTTGCTTTCCTTGTGTTATTTCTGAAAACCTGTGACTGATCATTTTCCTTTTCGATCAGAACAGATGTGCCTGGTAACTTCCAGTGATAGTCTAGTAAATCCTGGCTCACCAGTTCTCCAAAGAAACCTTCATTTGTAGCATCTGCCAGTTTCCATGGTGTAAATATTCCCACCAGAGCCAACTTTAAACTACTGCACTGGTGTCATCGAGCATGTGTGGTAGGAAAAGACGTGCACAGTCAGCTTTTGCAAGCTGATTGTAGGAGCCAACTTCAGAACGCCAGTGGCAATTTTCCATTTTTAATGTAAATTCAGCCATACATTAAGAACTTTTTGCTACACTTTACTTAGCTCATCTAGAGTTTCATGATGTAAGAGTTTCTGTGTTAGCTAACCCTACCAGGTTCCTAGGATGAGAAGCAAGGCTGAGACAGAGAAGCTGAAGGACTCCATAAAAATCTGGGTTTTCTTTGCTCCTTTTCCTGCTTCTATTCTTGCTAGAACCTGCACCCCCACCCCACCTTACACATGTCTTGTAATCAAATAGCTCATGCCTCCTTGGAAGGGACAAGGACCTAATGATTTCTCTAGAATAGATCACATCTAAGAAGGAAAAGGTGAAAATGACCAGCGAAATCTATCATATGCCTATTCCAGACCACTGGCACTAGATATCTTGATGCCAAAGTCCCCCGGCTCCAAGGAATAACACCTGGGCCCTCATTCTAACCTCCGGGATGCCTGAGAAGACATTTACACCAAACCATCATCCTCAGTAAAAACCCCTAGACCCTGAACAAAGACAAGGCTCGTGCTCCTTTCCTTTCTGAGTCTCCAGATACTCCATCTGTATCTGCTTTCTCTATATCTTCAATAAACTCTGCTCTCACTTCCTGTTGGATTGTGTTTGATTTCTACCCTACAAGAAGCCAAGAACCCTCCTGGCTGGTCCTGTGGGACCACCCCTGGGTCCCCAGAGCCAGCCTGCTAGCATCAATGCTGTATGTCCGATACTAAGAAAACTTAATGCTTGTATGTATTATAATTCTTGAATTGGTGAATTTTGCTGTGTTTACATTTCTTATTTTATATGTCTTCTTTCTTAATACTCCTCCCTATTTCTTATGTGTTTGTCTCCTGTCCATCTCTTGCATTCCGGTCTCTATCTACTGCTTTCCTCCTGCTCAATAAGTTCATCAAAGGATTTCTGTGGAAGCGACAGTCTTGTTACATGAACAATATTTAAGAGATACTTAGCTTTTAGATGTGGACAAGCACAGATTCCTTGGAAGGAGATAGTATTTGTGAGATATTAAACATTATCAATTAGAAGGTATCTTGTGCACTTACCTAGTTATTAGAGACATATTAAATTATATTTTTGCCTATATACTGAAGATAGTGAGGTGTGTTAGATGTTTGTGTTTAGAGTGCTCTAAATCAGAGGTTGGCAACCTTTTCTATAAAAGGTCAGATAGTAAATATGTTAGACTTTGCAGGCCATACAGTCCCTGTTACAGGTACTCAAATCTGCCATGATAGTGTGAAAGCAGCCATAGACGATATGTAATAATTCCTAGCCTTTATGGTCTTATTTCAAACATCAGTCTTTTTTTTTTATTTTTATTTTTTTACATTTTTAATCTATTTTTGGTAGAGAGAGACCGAGCACAAGTGGGGGAGGAGCAGAGAGAGAGGGAGACACAGAATCCGAAGCAGGCTCCAGGCTCCGAGCTGTCAGCACAGAGCCTGACGCAGGGTTCGAACTCACAAACCGCAAGATCATGACCTGAGCCGAAGTCGGACGCTTAACCGACTGAGCCACCCAGGCGCCCCTCAAACATCAGTCTTAACAGGATATTTTAGAGCCTCTTTTCACTCAGCATCTTCCTACTAAATTGAATTTTAGATTTCCCAAAGCACCACACCAATTTCTAACACATACCAGAGTATTTAATGCACTTGTTGAATGAATTGATGAATTATAGCTTTAATTACACTTCTATGACAGTATTTTCTTACTTTGGTCTTTTCATATGCAGAGTCCTTGCTTAAAATAACTTATGTTGTATAATAGAAATTCTATAATTCTTGTGATTGGCAAAACTGAAAGTCTCATTGTTTAAGATGTGACACAGTACAAGAAAACAATTGGACAATTAAAATCCCACAAATCTATTGCTGAATGAGCCATTTTAATAACCAGGTAAGAAAATAATGGCAAGTTGAAAAGCTGAGATGAACTGCTCTTGACTTTATGGGTACATAAAGTCATAAGCAGTGGGAGAAGATGAAAACACTCAACAAAAGAAAATAAATTACAATAATTGGAATTTCTTGTTGTTGGGTATCAGTTACCTTTATGCCAGAGAGCCACAGATTTTTAGTGTTTCATGTGACCAGTGTGGCTGGAGGAGGGCAGTGTGGTGCAGTGGGTGATACATGGGTCAGATGGATCTGGATTACAACCCCACTTTGCCACTTACCGTGGTATAAACTTAGAGAGTTAATTAACCTTTTTGAATTTCAATTCCCTCAATTCTAAAATGGCCGTGTGTGTGTGTGTGGGGGGGGGGGGGAGGTGATGACACCAACCTCATAAATTTGTAAGCTGAGTAGTATTTATTGTATAGTGCCTTGCAAATAGTAAATGCTAAGTGAGAGCCATTATGATTACAATAGTCAAAGGGTTGTTATGTTTAGAAGGTAATGGCTACTTACTAATGATTGAGCTCTATAATCTTTGGATGGATGGGATCATGGACCATTTAAAATTTCACTATACACTGGAGTTGGTATGTGCCTGCAGGATTTTGTCTTAGTTCTGAAAAGGATTGCCAATAATTTATGATGTGCTAACATGTTGTCTTTACTTAGAGGATACTGCCTTTCTCTTAGTTGGGGATGATTTCTTTCCTGGCAAAGAATTTTTGCTCATTTAATCACACTTATCAAAACCATACCGATATGAGTCAAGGGAAGACAACCAATTTAACTTCCTTTCTAGAAGTTACACTAGTTTCTTTTTGCCATCACATTTCGTCCAGCTGTAGTCATATTTTGTTGTGATCATGAAAACCAACTCAGATCCTTGGTTGCTAAGCAATTTCTTTTTAAAATTTCACTGAATTTAATTTTACTGAATTATTTCCATTGAATATTTTGCTGTATTCCTGGTCTTTTTTCCTATTAGAGTTGATCGACCTCTCACTTATTTTTAGACCATCTGGGTCCAAAATAGCAAAGGAAATTATTCTATCTTTAAAAAATAACCATCAGTACCAATACTTATTTCTGTTGACTCAGGAGTTTCAGATGATTCAATATATGACCTCATTATCTTGAATTTTCTCATTCAAATTCTGTTTGCAACTAAAGAACCAGTGGGAAGAACTCACGTGTGTGTGTGTGTGTGTGTGTGTGTGTGTGTGTGTATGGTAGAAACATGTAGCAGATTGCTCTGAATTGAACACATACAAACACATGTACACTGTAACTTAACTCTCTATATCCATGAGCTGTCAGTGATAGTTTTAGTATTTGCATGGGTTGCTAGCTTGCAAATCTTTCATTTATTTAACAAATACTAAGCACCTATATGTGTCAGGCACTCTTTTAAGTGCTTGGGGTATATCAGTGAACAAAACAGACATCCCTGCCCCATAGAGTACATTCTAGCAGGTGACCATGTAGAAATCTCTTCAATAACACTCAAGTGGAAGATGAATTAATATTTCTCATCACCACAGGGTTATGGTTATAAGTGGAGAATTAGAAGAAATTAAATGATCAGAGGCCCAAAACACACTCCATGTGTCATCATTCCCAAACCTGTGCCCGTCAGTGAAGGAATGTTCCCTGCTTCACTGCAAAATGAGAAGATGAGAGCAATACTATGTAATAGATAAGAGCATAATTCCTTATTTGTAATTTCAAAATCCCAAACTGTCAAAAGTGTTTTCGTAACTTATTTGGTGATAAAAACTGACCTGATTTCATATGGGTTTTCTGTCTTTATTGATTCAGCTTAGTGTCAATCAA
Organism: Lynx rufus; assembly: GCF_022079265.1. Lineage (NCBI taxonomy): Eukaryota > Metazoa > Chordata > Mammalia > Carnivora > Felidae > Lynx > Lynx rufus. The sequence continues at coordinate 18,154,272 of NW_025814867.1, read as the reverse complement.
TGTTTCTCTTCAGAAATATTAATGTGCCTCATATGGTATTAGGATGTCCCCTCAGATGCCACAATACTATTTCCATACCTTCTATGACCCACTAACTCCCCCCAAATCTGAATTTTGGGACCTGTCTGGCAAGGATTTGGAATAAGGGACTGTTGACCCATATGCATATTTTTCAGCTATATTTTCTTGGGAAGCCTATCCCTTCTTTCTGATATTGTCTTTCTTGCTTTTAGGGGTATTAAAATATTCTTTCTTCTATGTGGTGATAGTAGATAGTAAGTGGTTTTTTTTTTCCTGGTTTCAAATATCTTTATTTGGCAAAATAGGAGAGCTGGAAGTTCCCTATTTCTTTTTAAACATGATGCTCATCTGTGAAATGTGAAATTTGGGGTGATACCGACCTGGTCTACTGAGCCTGCTTGCTGGTCCTACTCTACCCTCAGTCCATCTGCCCTATTATTTAATTATTATAATTCTTCAAATTGACCCACTTAAAAAAACCTGAATTAAACTTTTTTTCAAAGCAAATATTTTATCACCACTGTAAATGAAAAAAAAAACCCACAAACAATACCATTTATCATAAACTGGAGGTCATTGCAAAATGATAAAAACCCAACAGTATCCCTTGGTCCACCAAAAAACACCTGGGGATCTAGCCCATGCTGCTTGAAATGGGTCAGATAGAAAGTATTTTAGGTTTCTTCCTATCTGACTGTCCAACTTCATCTCTCCCATGACAATTTCAATTTCCTTATGTTCTGACTTGTAAGCGTAAATCACCAACCTCCTTCCAAGGATTTCATGTATTCCACAATGCTGATCGAATCCCATCTTGCCTTTTTCCCACTTGGGTGGTTGTGGTTCTACTTTGATCTCCACTGCTCCAGTGTAGCCTTGGGTTTCTATCACCTTACAAGGGGATTGCCCACTGCTTCTCAAACTTTAACATGCACTTGAATCCCCTGAGCACCTCGTTAAAATGCAGACTCAGGAGGTGTGGAGTGGAGTCTGAGATCTGCATCTCTTGCAAGCTCTGGGGTGATGCTGATGCTGCTGGTCTTAGGGTCACACTCTGAGTAGCAATGGTGTCTTTGGCAATGAGAGTGTCGGGACTGGCTGGACGGGTGGCATGGATCAGATTATCATTCTTCTTTGCCCTTTAATTTCAAGGAGTGCTTTTCTAAGAATGATTGGGAGGGCCTTAAGTTATTTTTATTTCCATTCAGTAATTGAGTCTGTGGCAAATTCACTTTTCCCAACCTCTAATTCTCTGCATCTGATGATACTTACACAGGCTTAATGGTATATACTACATTGAAATACTGTTTATATAGACTTAAATTATGGAATGCTCAGAGCAAAAACCAAAGGGATAAACAATTAAGGTTAACTGGGGAAGCAAATTAGTGTTAGTTATTTTAAGGTTTCTATGGATTCATTTGTGTTTTCTTTCTTTGTGGTTTACATACATGCATAATATTATCTTTTTTTTTAAAACTATCTCATGAAACCAGGAATGAATGTCTGCATAAATAACTTGTGAAGTCTTTGTAATGACCAGTTTTGATGACTCATTCCTTCCCTGTTTTCTTTTCCTCCCATTCCTTCTTTCCAACTTGTCTATTTCTCTTGTTTATTATCACACGCACAGGCACTTATATCCTAATTGTGACATACAGAGCAGTTGACATTCACAGGGCACCTGCCTACAGAAAGTGAAACAAAACTTCATCATATTTAGTTCACTACAAAAATACCCAGATTGTTGCTGTCTCAGTGAGGGGCTATTAGGTCATTCAGTTTTAAGGAACACGAAGCCTAACATAAAATTGTGCTAGCAGCAAAGGTTCCACTCAAATATCCTATATTATTTGCTTTTCCATTTATTTTTCACTGAGAGAAGGTTCTTATACTCTGTTTGATTAGGCTTATACTTATAAAGTACAGAACACCTAAACTCTAAATATATGTGCATATATTAGAATTTGGGCATCAGTCTAGTTTTTTCTTTATCCATTCTTTATCGATTGAAGAGAAAAATGGGGGAGAGCAAGTAAGCTTGGGTTCTGGATTCACACTCAGCTTCTTCACTTGATAGAGCAACTGGCATCTCTTTGAGCACCTGCTTACTCATCTGTAAGAGCAGAGGACCTACGTTGTTGTGGGAGAATGACAAGATGTAATTCCTACAAAGCACCTGACACACAGCCCAGTTCACGGAGTTCAAGAAAATGATTAATCTTCTAATACTCCATGGGAACAGGTGCTCTTATTTCCTTCAGTGTGTTCTGGGGATTTCTTCTAAGGAAAGTGGGTGTTATTGTTTATAGAATCATGACTTGGATTTGGGGGAATGACTGGCTTAAAAAATTTTTTTTTTTACTGTTTATTTTTAGAGAGAGAGAGAGAGAGCGAGAGAGTAGGGGAGGGGCAGAGAGAGAGGGAGCCACAGAATCTGAAGCAGGCTCCAGACTCTGAGCTGTCAACACAGATCCTGATGCAGGGCTTGAGCTCACAAACCGTGAGATCACGACCTGAGCCGAAGTCAGATGCTTAACCAACTGAGCTACGCAGGGGCCCCGGGGAACAAATGGATTTTTAAAGGACAGAGTTGGTTTTTAAAATTTTCTTTTTCTCAACTTATATTAAATAACGGTGCAACTTTGGGCATGCCACTTTACCTCTTTTGGTGTAACTTTTTTTTTTTTTAATCTATACAGAGAAGGTATTGGACTAGACGATCTATAATAAGTATATATTGCATTGTGACACTCCCAAAACCAAGTTTCGTGAAACTCTACTTAACCTTTCTATGAGAGATGTATTATACAGCTTCTCTTCTAATCTATTGTTTTTCATGAAAAAGGCAGGATATGATCCACTTAATTCATTTCATGCTCATTACTGGTTACAACTTGCAGTGTGAATAGCCTGGAGAAGACCATCTCCATGTTCTGCTTTGCCAGCAGGAACAATCTCCAATTCTAGAGCGACTGGAACTCTTTTGAGGACTAAAATAGCCCCAACTTCAGTATTCTTGAACCTGAATTTTAGTGCCAGCTCGACTTTCAGTTCAAGTCGCTCTGTTTGTCCGCTCTCACATAATGTGCTGTTTATGGATTTGAAACCCAAGACTCAAGGAGTCTAAGTGATACACTCTTATCAGAGCATGTGAAATCCTCCCAAGTCTGGTCCTCTGCTTTGCCTAGTAATGCCCTTGGTCCCCAACTGGCACTTTCCTCTTCCAAATACGTTTGAAACAAGAAGTTTGCATGTTGAGTTTTGAAACAAACATAAATGTTTGTTTGGAAAATGAATATAGAAAGTAATGTGTAACAGTCATTTTACATTCACATAAGGATAAATAAAATGGTTGGGTATAGCCTTGGACAGCTAAAGTTTTTGTTTGTTTTTTAAGTGTATTTTTTGGAGAGAGAGAGAGAGAGAGAGAGACAGCCAGCATCAGTGGGGGAGGGGAGAGAGGGAAAGAGGGAGAGAGAACCCCGAGCAAGTTTTGCGACACCAGCACAGAGCCTGACGTCGGGCTCGAACTCACAAATGGTGAGATCATGACCTGGGCTGGAACCAAGAGTCAGATGCTCAACTGACTGAGGAACCCAGGAGCCCCTGGACAGCTAAAGTTGAATTTAAACACTGTGTTTAAAAACTGCTCTGACAGTTTGCCCAAAACATTAATAATCACTTCTAACTTTATGAAACTTTGAAAATTGAACACCACCACTGATCTCACTTTGTTAATCTGTTTAATGAAGGAGCTGAAATGGATAATCTCTGAGGACATGTCTGGCTTTTCTAAAGACTGTTCCGTTTTGAAAGGCCAGCCTGCAGTTAGGCACCCGTGCTGCTACTTTATCTGCTGCTGAAAACGTTACTGTCTGATAGTTTCTCTTATGAGGAGGGAGAATTCAAGGAAAAAGAAACCGCCAATGATTCTGAGAGCCTTGTTCTATGGGTGTCATGGGGTCAAACTGCTTCGAGGCCACATTTGTATTTCTCCTCAGACTCTGTCTTGAGCAGGGTGGAAATGTGGGTTTTTATTTGGGTTTTTGAGAACAACTGACTGACTTTGACCGACTATTGTGGGCTTCTCTTCTGTCCCCTTTTTGGACTTTAGGGACTCCCTGCAAGAAGACAATGACCTGCAGTGGCTCTTGGCCTTTGGTGCTCAGTTTAACCACCTGGGGACCTTAAAACACGACTCAAAAGACGAGGCTATGCCCTTTGAGCCTCTGATTCGCCAGGTCCTGCTGGACCGCCTGCAACCCTCTACATTTTGAAAATGTGCTCTCCAGGTGATCTGATGTATATCAGAGGCTGAATAACTACCAGACTTGGACACATCCATGGGCTTTGTTCTCACCCCTAAACTGCCACTTCCCCAGAAACTGATATGTCCAGAGACTGCAAAGGAAGAAAGGAGTCTGGGAAACCTCCCTATAGTCTTCTATTTCTCTTGTTAGTCTCCTCTTCATGCTCTTACAGACAGCCTTCTGAGTTAAGCCACTATCATTCTTGGAGACTCCAAGCCAAATCTGACTGTGTTTATTGTATATGACTTTTCCAAGTAGTACTGTTTGGGGCAGTCTCTAAACCATTCTTCCAAATGTTGCTGGTTGGTGTATAACAATGGATACGGGCATACCTCAGAGATACAGGGTGTGGTACCAGACCAAAAAGCAACAAAAGGAATATCACAATAAAGCCAGTCGGCTTTTTTTGGTGCCTGGGTGGCTCAGTGGGTTAAGTGTTCTTGCTCTTGGTTTCGGCTCAGGTCGTGATCTCATGGTTTCGTGAGCTCGAGCCCTGCATTGGGCTCCATGCTGACAGTGCAGAGCCTGCTTGGGATTCTCTCTCTGCCTCCCCCACTTGTACTGTCTCTCTCAAAGTAGATTAAAGCTTTTTAAAAAAGTTATGTTTATAATATACTGTAGTCTTTTAAGTGGGCAATAGCATTCCTGTCTAGAAAAACAATGTACATACCCTAATGAAAAACACCTTATTGCAAAAAAATGCTGACCATCATCTGACCTTTCAGTGAGTCGTATTCTCTTTGCTGGTGGTGGGTCTTGCGTTGATATTGATGGGGGCTCACTGATCAGGGCGGTGGCTGCTGAATGTTAGGGTGGCTGTGGCAATTTCTTAAAATAAGTTTGTTGCATCCATGGACTCTTTCATAAACTATTTCTCTGTAGCTTGTGATGCTGTTTAAGAGCATTTTACCCACAGCAGACCTTCTTCTCCAAGTTGGAGTCCATCCTCTCAAACACTGCCGCTGCTTTAGCAGCTAAGTTTCTGGGATATTGTAAACCCATTGTCGTTTCATCAGTCTTCACGGCATCTGCACCAGGAGCAAATTCATCTCAAGAAAACACTTTCTTTGCTCTTGCAGAAGAATCGAGTCCTCATCCATTCAAATTTTAGCATGGGATTGCAGCTTTTCAGGCTGCACTTGTAATTCCAGTTCCCTTGCTGTTTCCACCACACCTGCAGTGACTTCCTCCACTGAAGTCTTGAACACTCAGTTTGTAAAAAACACAGTATCTGCAAGTGCAATAAAGCGGGGTGCAAGAAGACGAGGTGTGCCAGTGGTACAACAGGTTGATGAATGAACACTAAGGTAACTCATCTGAAAGCTTTCATCATTAGCTTTAAATAATCAAGTCAATTATTCATTCATTCATCCGGCATTAAAGAATGAATGCATTTGCTAGACATTCAAGCACTTAAAATAGTGCAGTGATTAATAGCCTGAGATCAAGGTCTCCCTGGGTTCAAATCCAGCTCCATCGTTTCTCAACTTTTTGACCTGGAACAAAGTACCTAGCTCAGTAAATCTCAATTTCCTTTTTGGCAAATGGGAATAATGATTGGGCCTGCCCTATGGGTGGTGGTAGGAGAAAATGAACTTAAAAACACCTAGCACAGTGCCTAGGACACGATGGGATGGGTAAGATTAAGGACATGATGGGTAAGATTAGATGATTTAGAGAATAGAAGTAAGGAGTCCAACGCCAATTAATAGATGGAATAAATGTGCAGAGAATACCTGAGTGGATCCAGTGTCTATTGAGGGTAGGTTGGGGAGATAGCAGGGTGTGCTTAGGGAAGCCTCATGACACGATGCCAGAGTAAAGTTCTGAAGAAAGATTAGTAATCAAGCACACTTTATAAAAAAATTAATTCTTTTTTCTTATGGGATTAATTGCAGACCACTTATAAAAACTATATGGAAACTTTAAAACTAAATATCCTCGAAATGTTTAAGTTTTCAGCAATCATATTTTTGGGGGGTAAGTTTATGAGTTCCGTGGCTTCTAAGGGGAGAAGGGAAAGAAAAGAACTCATACCTGTAGTAGAAGTATCTGTCCAGAATGCTGTACAGGAGATTCCTGTATCAGGCTTGGAGGGTAGCCTAGAGCAGTGGTTCACAACAGGGAATGGATTTGCTCTTCGCCCCCCCCCCCCCCCCCCCCCCCCCGCCTAGGGACATGTGGCAATGTCTGAAGACATTTTTGATTGTCATAATGGGGGAGGGGGAGGGGTGCTACTGGCATCTGGGGGGTAGAGGCCAGAGATGCTGCACAGGACAGCCCTCCACAACAAAGAATGATCTGGATCAAAATGTTTAGGGTGCCAACCTGATCAGTGATTCTCAAACGAGTGTGCACCAGAATCACTTGGAGAGCTTGTTAAAACCCACATTGCTGGGCCCCACCCCCAGAATTTCTGGTTTGGTAGGTTTGGGGTGGGACCCAACCATTTGTATCTCTAAGTTCCCAGGTAATGCTGATGCTGCAGGTTTGGGGGCCCTACTTTGAGAACCACAGGTCTCTATAACCTCTACATTCATTTTCAAATTTGAAATCTCAGAGTTATGTGAACTTTGTTCATTTATACAAAATCTGAGTTATAGGGGCGCCTGGGTGGCGCAGTCGGTTAAGCGTCCGACTTCAGCCAGGTCACGATCTCGCGGTCCGTGAGTTCGAGCCCCGCGTCGGGCTCTGGGCTGATGGCTCAGAGCCTGGAGCTTGCTTCCGATTCTGTGTCTCCCTCTCTCTCTGCCCCTCCCCCGTTCATGCTCTGTCTCTCTCTGTCCCAAAAATAAATAAACGTTGAAAAAAAAATTAAAAAAAAAATCTGAGTTATATTTCTGTCATTTACCAACAAGGCCCAGTTTATCATAGAAATGTATAGAATGAAGCTAGTCGTAAAAATTTAAAAGTAGGTCATCAATGTGTTGTCCCAAAATTCAGCTGTTGCCTTCCGGTATCTTTTCCCTCAGTGGCTTTCTTGGCCAAACGTAATGTCACATTTAAGTATAAAAAACTACTGGCACTTTCTCTAAAATTCAAGTTTGTTACAATAAATCAACCCTTTGGCATTTACCAAATATATGGTAATGCCATTAATAATCACTTGCTAATAATTATGCTAATAATTATGCTATATATTTGCACCATGAATGGATGCATTTTTATTAAGCTTTATTAAGCTTCTGCCAAGTAGGCAGAAGTCTCCTTCTATTCTTCTCATCTTAAGAGATGTTTAGGAACTTAAGGCTGGTGAAAGGAATCCATAATGATGTTGGAATACAGAAGACAGGCAGAAAAGTTAAAGGGACTTGAGTTACAGAGCACAAAATAGAAAAGATTCAAGATGCCTTGCAAGTACACTTATTCAACCTCTTACTAATTCACTATGTTCTTATTTGCTAAAATATATGAAGTATATAAAAAGTATTATGGTGTCTGGCTAATAATCTCCATTTCAGAACTGACAGAAACAGGCCTGGAGTTATACTATAAAGAAACTGGACAGGAGAAATGAAAAATAATTTGAACACTGTTAAAATTGCTAAGATTTGCTAAGAGAGGTTGTGCAATGTATAAACAATCAAGAGGATTTCATTCTATTAGAGAAGTTCAAGCCCATCTTGCCCAAAGGCAGAGAATTAGAAGACTGCGCATTTCAGCCCTACTCAGCATCCCACAAAAAGCCCATTTTTGCTTCTTAAGTAGGCAGCATTATATTATACTGTGTATAGTACATGATGTACAAAAATACATTGTATTTTTCATTTTCCAAGTGAATCCAGAGTTATGGAAAAGGGAACATATTATATCGTAACCCTCTATTTATGTCACAATGTTTGAGGACAAGTTTTAAAAAATCAGTAGTACCGCTGTCTTGAAAGTCTTTTACTGCCTGTAGATTCTTAACTTCCTGTCGGCAGGAACCTCATCTCGAGTCACTTATAATTCCCACAACCAGCATAGCATCTGATGTGGCCCTTGCTCAGAACCGCTCACAAAATGAATATCCACCACCCATTTACATTACACTATTTAAATAAGCATTCACAGGACATAATTTAAATGCTCCCTTGATTCTTTAAGCAGAGAACTGGAAATATTTATAATAGGAAGAATGTAAATGTGGACTTGTCTGAGAGAAAACCAACAAACATCTGGAAGCTTCATAAGAGAAAGAAGCTATCGATTCTCCAGTTCCAGTTTGGTTGCTCTCAGGAGCTCTCCTCAGGCATTGCGATGGGCTCTGAGGCTACTTTGCGATCAAGCCAGAACCTTGGACTTCATCCCTACGTTGTCTTGTGAAACAGTAATTGTAATGCACTGAAAATTCTTTTGATTCTATTTGCCTTATCGCTCTTTTTTTATGCATCTTCTGGGCTTCAAGTATGTGGGTTTCTTAATCTGTGGTCCATGGACCATGGTCCCCCAAAGGGTCCAGGGGTGAAGCTCTATTTCAGTATAATTAGTTTCCTTTGTAATCCTTTGTATTTCACATCATACATTTAAAAGCAGTATTCTGAGGGGCACCTGGGTGGCTCAGTCGGTTAAACGACCGACTTTGGCTCAGGTCATGATCTCGGGTTCGTGAGTTCACGCCCTGCGTCCGGCTCTGTGCTGACAGCTCAGAGCCTGGAGCCTGCTTCGGATTCTGTGTCTCCCCCTCTCCCTGCCCCTCCCGTGCTCACGCTCTGTCTCTCTCTGTCTCAAAAATAAATAAACATTCAAAAAAAATTAAAAGCAGTATTCTGAGAAAGAGTCTATAAGCCAAATTAGATGGCCACATGGGTCCATGGCACAAAACTGGTCCTGGCACAAACACCAGGCTGCCTTTGGTGAAAGGTGCTTTTGTATTACCTTTCTCTCTTCACAAGCTATAGAATCCATTCCTCATGCCACATATATTTTATTTTCTTCCCAGAAGACCATCTAACCTTAATTTCCTGATTATTTCCTAGGTCTCAAGGGGAACTAATATGTCTCAGAAAACAGTACTTCTGCCAGTATTTAAACAATTGCTAAATTATGACCCACAATTAGACTAGAGTAAAAGTAATTTTACATTACGTTGACCTTTAAAGTATGAGGCTGTTTAGAAATTTTTAATGCTCATTGCTAAGGTTATACCTTGTTATGGGATAAAAGTTTGTGTCCCTTCCTCCCCCCCCATTCATATGTTGAAGCTCTAAGCCTAAGCCTGGAACCCTCGTAATGGGATTAGTGTCTTTATGAGAAGAGGAAGACAGAGAGATCTCACTCTCTCCAAATGCAGGCACCAAGAAATGGCCATGGGAAGACAGCCATCTGCATACCAGGAGGAGGGCCCTCCCCCAGAGAGCAAATCCGCTGGCACCTTGATGTTGGACTTCCTAGCTTCTGTAACTGTGAGAAATAAATTTCTGTTGAAGTCCCCAATCCGTGGTATTTTCTTATAGCAGCCCAAGCTAAGACATGCCTCTTCTCATTCACAAGCCTTTATCAACCATGTAGATAGAGCTCACCAGTACCAACACGCTTTTGTAAAAAAAGAGGCAACTTTCTAAAGAAAGCATCTTCTGATATCATTTTTTCGGTGTGGTTCAATAAGATGCTTACATATGCAAAGAGAGAAGAAATCCTAGACAGGCTGTATTTCTTCACAGCTCAACCCTGTTGCGATCACTAGCTAAGAGGCAAGGGAGAAATTCTGTGTACAGCTGACTTAATGCAGATGGTTTAATACTTTAGCCTCAACCTCTAAATATCTCAAAAACCTGCATTTGGACAAATGGCTGGATCATTTGTAGACATAGATGAAGCATGTCAACCCACTGTGAGGCTGAGCTCACTTATGTCAAGCTGAATGCATTTCATTAGCAGCTTTGTTTATTTATGTTGAGACCAGAACAGTTTCAAGATTTAAGATGATGGTGTGACTAGAAGAAATAGAAATTTTATACTGAGATAATTTTTTTTCATCGCAACATCTCTGTCTTCTCTTGTAAACACTGTTTTTCACACCTTGTGTTGACCTTTATTTTTCTAGTAAACAACCATGTTTCTATGAGGAAGAAAAATTCGACATTTCTCACACTAGCCAGGGTGGGATGGGATACAGAATCAGGAGGAACACAAGAATGATGGCCCTTCTTACTTCTGACTGCAGTCTGCTCCTGTAAGTTAGGATGTGGAAGGTCAAGTCCAACAGGAGTTGAAGTTGGGTAAATTCCAATAAACAGTATTCAGTGTTCATGAGACACAAGGCACTGAAGCAGCCCCTTAAAGGCCCAGCACTTGTGGTGAAAATCCAGGCTCTTCTGGAGAGTTTCTGGAATGTGCAGTATAACCTGCAGATGGAATGCAAGGGCTTGTACCTTAGCCAGATTTCCTCCTCAAATTCTTTCTTTTGCCCCTGAATACCCCTGCTTGGCTCCCCCCACCTGGTGCCCTTGGGTTAAGCTCCTCTTTTATTTAGATCTAAGTCCTGCACGTTCACCATAAAAACCAGACACCTAGGGGTATGAGGACTTAAATATACAACTCCTCTCCCCAAATTAGGTCTGGACTGATTGAAAACAGAACAGAACACAGCATTTGGACTTTGTCACAGTATTTTTATGTGTATTATTTTATTTGATGGTCATATCTGCTCCACGAGCAATGTGAGCCAACAGTGGTTTCCTAGCTTAGAGAAGCAGAAAATCGGCTGTAGGGCGGTATCATTTTTATAGTCTCCTGGTTTGTAGGTGAAGTGAGAGTCATCTTCGGGGCTTCTGATGCCCTAGTGAATACTCTTCTGACTCTTCTTGCTCCATTTGAAAGAGATAAGAAAACCAACTTTCAGTGGGGGGAGATGTCCCGGCTTTCTTCAGAATCCTCAATGATGCCCAAGAATCTTTATCATCAGGAATGTCTCTTGATAGCTTTAAATGTTTAAAAAAAAATTTTTTTTTGAGAGAGATTGAGAGAGAGAGAGAATCCCAAACAGGCTCCATGCTGTCAGTGTGGAGCGCGACAGGGAGCTCAATATCACTTCATGAGATTGTGACAAAAGCCGAAATCAAGAGTCTGATGCTTAATCAACTGAGCTACCCAGATGCCCCTTTCTTTCTTTTTTTTTTTCCTTTTTCTTTTTCTTTTTCTTTTTCTATCTATCTATCTATCTATCTATCTATCTATCTATCTAATGTTTATTTATTTTTGAGAAAGACAGAGACAGAGTGTGAGTGGGGCAGGCATAGAGAGAGAGGGAGACACAGAATCCGAAGCAGGCTCCACGTTGTCAGCACAGAGCCCAGTGTGGAGCTCGAACTCGTCAACTATGAGATCATGACCTGAGCCAAAGTCAGACACGTCACTGACTGAGCCAACCAGGCGCTCCCAGGTGCCCCTTTTAAACCCTTTCTGAATGGTTGGGTAAAGTATGAAGGAAGAACACTGGCAGTGGCCCCTTTGAAGTTAAACTTGGTGTTGCATGGCAGGAAAACAATACAGATTTAGGCTCCTGGACTGATTAGATCTGGTCCACTCTGAGTTGTCAGCTGATAAATTCCCATCTTGCTTTGGCATAAGCTTAAAAAGGAAACATCCTTAGCCCAAGACCAGGAAGAGAAAGGAACATTTCCTCATGTAACTAGTGAAAACTGCCAAACACAGAATTAACTGTGCACTGATCCTGGATTTTCTCTACACTTACAGCTTTCACAAAAGCTGTGGCTGTGAAATTGTACCAAAAAGGATTCTGATTTGGTGGGTTAATACATTGTGGGATCAGAAACACCTAGTAGACTATTTCCTTCAGGTTTTAAGAACATCTTTTAGTTTGTCCCAAATCTAGAAGACAAGTTTTCACTCAGGTGGCCAGGGCAGAACACGTTGTAGCCCAAGGTAGTAAAAGAAAGTCTGGAGGATGGCCAGAAGATGGATGAAGACAGCCAGTGGCTAGAGGTCCCAAGAAGACTCCGTTCCTGGTCCCAACAGGAAACAAGGCATGACTGACAGTCACAGAGCCAGGCTTTCTACATCAGCATCATGAGTTTCTTCTCCACTGCCTGCATCTGGAATATCTCCATTCCTTACTACCTAGAAAACAGGCTAAACTTTTTTTTTCTTTTTTTTTTTTTTTTTTTAACCAGCTGTACTTGGAACCAAGGTTCTAGAACTGGAGTCTGTGGGATTCCGCCTATCTTCTGAGAGTGCATGGCAGCAATATTTTAACCCCTTGTTATTTTTTGGCCGGGACAGTCTTCCATTAATAGACTTAATACCTGTTTATTCTACTGCTATTAAAGAGGTCTTCTGAGAGCTGCCAAAGGATGTTTTCACCATGTTCCTAGCAATGAATAGTCCTGCCTTTTTCTGTCCATATAAGCAAGCCTGTGATTGACTGCCAAACTTAAAATTCTAGGGCTGAATCAAGTACACTAACACAGTGTTTCTCGAACTGTGGGTCCCAATCCATTAGTGGGTTGTGAAATCAATTTAGTGGGTAGAAAGAAGCATCTTTTAAAAAATTAAATAAAGTCAACTGGAAGTTCACTGCACTTATTAAGAGTAAGGATTGTTTTGTGGAACTTTTGTTTGAGTTTGTAGACACACACCACTTGTAGGCTTGGTAGTTATGTAAAATGTATTTTTTACTGGGGACTGTGGTCATCAGTTTAAAGCCACTGCACCAAAGCAATGCCAGAAACATTGAAAGAAGTGACTTGCTTAAGGAAATAAAGCCCTTCTGATTTCTGACTGTCGTCCAGAGTGCTGGCTAAGAAAAGGGAGGGGAGAGGAGACTCACGAAAAATGGGACAAGAGCCCAGTATGGGGTTTCAAGCCAGAGGCTTACTGGCCAAATGGGAGGGTTGGCAAGTGGACAAACAAGGGCTTTATTACTGCTGCTTATGAGCCACATGAAGACTGGGGAATTTTTAAAGAAATCAAGTACATAAGGATTTAAAACACCAATAAGATCTCCGGGTATGCGACTTCGCTTTGAGAAAGATATTTCATAAACTGTGTGGTTGATGGTTTGCACAAAGTCCTAAATGCTTAGCAAATACAAACAAAAGTTTGTGTGCCTGAAATGCACATTCTATTTGGTTAGAACATAAGACAGTGTAACAATCTGCTCATTTTAATTGCAGTTTTATATGGTTCTGACTTCAAAGAAACTGCATTCTAATTTTTGTTCAGGTAAAACAGCCACTGTGTCAGTGTATATTTATTCATTCAACGGTCTTTTGGGGGGAGGATAGGGGTGGGGTGCTAAGGATTAAAATACAACTTGGCCTTTCAGAAGTAATACAAAATTGAAAATATCACTTAACTATTACAATCGCACTTAAAGAAAACCTGATTACCTCTGGGAGTTTGTTTCTTGGTTAAAGGGTATTAAATGTAGCCTAGGCTAAAACATCTATAAAATGAAATCTCGGTAAAATAAAATGAAATGAAATATCTCTAAAATATTTTTTTATTTATTTTTAATTTTTAAATTTTTTTTTTTTTTTTTTTAGTTTTAGAAAGAGAGAGCATGAGTGGGGGGAGGCAGGGGGCCAGAATCTTAAGCAGGCTCTGTGCTCAGCATGGAGCCCAATATGGGGCTTGATCACATGACCCTGGGATAATGACCTGAGCTGAAATCAAGAGTCAGATGCTCAACCGACTGAGCCACCCAGGAGCCCCTATAATCTTTTTAAATACCCTGAGATTGAAATCCGTTTCCTTACATACTAGCATGACTAAAAATTCTCTATCTATATATAAACTCGGAGTATTGGGCTGTTCCTGATCATGCTGACAAATTTAAAACCTCCGCAACTTTACCGATAGATTTCCCCATCTCCAGCAACGACCTCTGGTGTTTTTCCTAAACAACTTCCTTATTTTCAAAGGCAATGCTTAGCTTCCTCCTCCTGAGTTTTAACTGTGGCAGATAGTATTTATTTGTCTGGATACTATTTCCTCGCAGAGAAGAAATAAACTAAGTTGTGCTTCCTTTTTATTTCCTCAGCCGCCCAGAAAAGTGTCTGCAAGGCAATAAAGTTTTCCATAATGTCTGAGCTAAGAAAACACGAGCCAAGATAAACCCCACAACACTGGCAGAGAGAAAAATATTTGGTGCTTGGTTACGTTTCTTTTTAGATATGCAGGAAGGGAAATAAATCTTCCAGCCAGTTTGCTTTAATTAAACGCAATGCATGCTTCTCTCTTCATGGGTCATGCAGTCTCAGAGTGCTGTTGGTCGTGTCCTGGGCCCTTCTGAAGTGTCTGAACTGACACAAGAGACATCTTGTAAACAAAATGTTCTTTCAAGTTAGCATCATGTCCTAGGCATGTTCACTATAAACTTCAAAAACTATGTTCAATAGTTTCAAACAGAATGATTATAGATCAAAAAAGTCCTCTGTTGATAATACTCAAAGGACTTAAGTCGTTAAAGGTGTGATTTTTCTGATGACTTAATTCAGTTCCCGCTCCAAGAGGTATGATGCACCTTTAAGTGGTTAGAATACCCTAATTAACAAGAAATTGAAAAAAATTCTTTCTGATGAGAGGAGCCAGACGTTTCTAGCAATTGTTGATCCTGGGCTGGTGTTCAAATCAGTCACAGCAGCAGAATTGCCTAGTAATGACTAACCTTGAAACCTTTTACTTGGAGATCCCAAAGCAGTCATCTAGGCCTAGAAGCTAATATTTTTCTATGCTCTGCCAGGCATGGGATAAAAGATCCTAAAATGATTCTTGAAATTTTTCTGACTAACTTGACCATAGGGAAGTGGCCTAACTTGTCTGAGATGAGATGTCCTGTTCCCACAAATTTCCATACCAAAGAGGAGCGGTTCAGGCTGATCAGTTTTAAACTGAGCTTGGTCTGAGGACTCCCCAGGACTGTGTAAGGACAGGGAGGAGGAGTCACCTGTCCTGGTCACCTGTGATTAATCTCACTTTCCCTCTGGAGAGCCTTACCTAACTAAGAGAGCCACAAAATAGGTTCCTGTTTTCCTTTTCTTCCCGCAACAGGGGATTAGAAGCCAAGTTGTACATGAACCCAAGGTTCAAGGAAACGCTTAAACCAAATTCCTACGACACAGCAGTTTAAAGACTTTAGAAGAAAGACTCTGGAAAAGGGAAGCATTTTGAATAGTGGCTCTGCCATTTTCTTTTATTAGCAAATGACACAGGATTCTCCGAGACCTATCAAATACAAGGTACAGACTTCTTACTTTCAAAGCTCCGTTAGTCACTGTGTGGATGCAAGGGTTATTGTCACATATATTTCATGTGAAAGAAAATTGTAGCTCTCTTACACACTGTCAATAAAGTACAAATCAGCCCAGGATTTTGGCAATATCTGTCAAAATTCTGAGAGCATATATCCTTTGGCCCTGCAATCCCACCTCTTGGAATTTATCCCACAGATACATTTATTCATATAGATATATTCACTGTGGCCTGTGTAAATGCTCATCAACAGAAGGGGCACATGGGGGGCTCAGTCAGCTAAGTGGCTGACTTCGACTCAGGTCACGATTTTATGGTTCGTGAGTTCAAGTCCACGAAGGGCTCTGTGCTCACAGCTCAGATGCTTCAGATTCTCTCTCTCTCTCTCTCTCTCTCTCTCTCTCTCTCTCTGCCTCTACCCTGCTTGTGTGCTCTCACTCTCCAAAATAAATAAATAAATAAACATTAAAAAAATGTTCATCAACAGAATACCCAGTAAATAAGTTTTGGTACATTAATTATACTACAGACTAACATGTGGCTGTTAAAAAGAATGACAGGGAGTAAGGGTATACTTACAGTATTGCTTATACAAACAAAATCATAATACCTGTTACTTGTGAAATATAGATTTACAGAGAGGTATGGAAAGTTGTCCACGTTTTATTATTTATTTAAAGGAAGAGTAACTCACATTATGATATATGGAGTGTGATCCAATTTGTGCAAAAGATATATTTGTGTGTATGTGTGTGTGTAATATAAATGCCGTGCATATAAAATTCTGGATAAGGCATACAAAAAATTTTACCAGTGGTCACCTGCTGGGAGAAGGGCATTTTACATTTTATTTTATACTCTTTGAGTTTCTCAATGTCATTAAATTTTAGGTGTAGCTGGGTGGCTCAGTTGGTTAAGTGTCCAACTTTTGGTTTTGGCTCAGGTCATGATCTCAGTTTTGTGAGTTCAAGCCCCATGTCAGGTTCCGTGCTGACAGCACGGATTCTCTCTCTCCCTTTCTCTCTGCCCTTCCCCTGCTCATACTCTCTCTGTTTCCCCCATAAATAAGATTAATAAAATACTTTTAAAAGAGTTCCATGGTCACAGTTTCTACAAGGATTATGCCTTTCAGCCCTTAGGGGCATCAGGGACGCAGGTAACCCTAATATTTGTATTTTGGATAGAAATGTCCTTTGAGTTCCCCGTATACTGCCTTACGTACACCATGTTGCTGTGTGCCCTTGTCCCTGGGTGGGAGGATAGGCTCCCCTGCTGGGGCAGGAGCCATCTTGCCGTCATTAATGAATCCCTGGTTCTCACCATAGTTCCTGGCAAATATCAGGTAGCCAATGAACCCAGTTGATAAAAGAAAGTTTGTGGCCTCATCTCAACTAGTTGTAACAGAACCATCAAATGTTAGGTTTAGAAATCAATAAAGGAAGGAGAGCAACTTGCTTTTGAGCTATTTGCCAGATGAGCCATAAACCAAAAATTCAGAACGGAGGGGGTAGACTGGAGGCCCTTGAACCCACTCTCGGGTAGACTTCGCAGACTCTTGCTCTCATTTTCACAGTTCCTTCAAAAGCCTTCCCTCTGTCTTGTGTTCAAGGACAGCTACTCCTGCAAAATGTGTTTCGCTGATATTTCAGCCTGCTTGCTGGGGTTTTTCCAGAAATTCTGGAAAAAGAATTTTGGTGAAACGTTCATTTAGTTTGATTAAATTATTCCCTTTGTAGAATTTGAAGGAGAGGGGAACAGGGGAATGGAGTAATCAGGAGCACACGGTAAATCAACTAAAGAACACAAATGCTCTCTGGAATTGAAAACCAGAAGAATGCTCTAGAACGTGAATGTCTGGCTTGGTAGCCCCAATTCTTCCAGAAGTACTGAGCCTGCTAAGCCAAGGCTCTCCCTGGCCTTTACTTGAGATGCAACATCCTGTAGTGACTTTGAAGTCAGGATATTCTGGGTTCAAATCCAACTCCATTAGTTACTAACTGTGCAACCTCAGGCAGTTCAACCTCTCTCAACCTGTTTCCTTATCAGTAAAATGGGATCACGTAGTTCTGTCTCAGAGAGAGGTTGTGAAGGTTGGGGGAGGTATTACCTATAAGACATTTCGCATGGAGTACTATAAGGTCACAAGTGTTGTGACTTTGTGTAAATAATGTCAGTTACACTCTGACAAAACAATACCAGAATACCATAAACACAGGATTCTAGCTGCCAATTTGGACCAGTCCCCCTCTTCCTGGCCCTTTCACTGATCTGTGTCAGCGGCTCTCAGGCTACATAAAACATCCATGTCTCGTAAACTACACTGGGGCATTTCAAAGCAAAACTGGAAGTTTGGCCAAAGTTAAATATTTTAATTTATTTAAAGCACACCCAATTTTACCTATTTTCTAAAAGAAACACCATTCAATAGAACTTCTTAGCTGCAAAATTTTTGTTTCTCATAGTTTTTTTTGTTTTGTTTTTTTTGTTTTTTTTGTTTTTGTTTTTTTTTTTTTTGTGCCTGCTACCACTCACAGGTCTGTCCTAGAATCAAGTATAAAATATTAGCGGATTTCACCCCCAAAATATTAGCGGATTTCCTTACCTTGAAAGTTCCCTGATGTGTTGTGTTGTGGTGCTCTAAAAGAATATCATGACTTCCAGACACCCTGACACCTGAGTGGATTGGAGAATGTTGAGAACATGTTGTTAAGTAAGCTAGGCTGGTGAGCTTACCTAGAGTTTGGAACCATTTACACCAGTGTTATGTGGCCACACTGCTGAGCCTGTGCTTTCAGTCAAATAATGCAAACGCTATTGATTTGTGACCCCAGTGACAGAGATGAAATGTCCCCTTAACACCAGCTGTAGGTTACTTTCTTTTCTTTCTCTTTCTTTCCCTTTCTGTCTTTCTTTCTTTCTTGAACAGAGAGAATGGGGACAAGGAGAGGGGTAGAGGGAGAGAGAGAGAATTGTTTTTTTTTTTTTTAATTTTTTTTTTCAATGTTTTTATTTATTTTTGGGACAGAGAGAGACAGAGCATGAACGGGGGAGGGGCAGAGAGAGAGGGAGACACAGAATCGGAAACAGGCTCCAGGCTCTGAGCCATCAGCCCAGAGCCTGATGCGGGGCTCGAACTCACGGACCGCGAGATCGTGACCTGGCTGAAGTCGGACGCTTAACCGACTGCGCCACCCAGGCGCCCCAGGGAGAGAGAGAGAATTGTAAACAGGCTTCACTCTCAGCAAGAAGCCCCACACGGGGATGGATCCCACAACCCTGGGGTCATGACTTGAGCCCAAATCAAGAGTCGGTTGCTCAACTGACTAAGCTACCTAGGTGCCCCAAGCTGTATGTTGCTTTGTAATAACTGACAGGCTCTCAGTATGGTCATCTAAGGCTCAAAAGGAAACAGGATAGAGATGTTCTCACTCCAAAATAAGAAGATAAATTATCTGCAAATTCAAGACAATCCCTGTTAGCTTTCTGAAAAACCATGTCCAAAAAATGTCCCTGTACCTATGACCTCGAAACAAATTTCTCACATAATCATATTTTAAATGTTACTCCAGGTCTGAAAATTCACCACTTTGGTTTCTGAAAACCCAATTTAAACATATAAAGAAAGCTGATATTCTTTATGGGAGGGCATACATGGGCGCGTCATTATATTATGGAAACCAGCTCAAGACGTAAGAAAGATTTGAACATATGTAAGTATAAAAAACATTTTGAAAAGCCAAATAATTCACATCAGTGTGTGATGTGTGACAGCCCTAACCACAATTACGTATACTTAGAAGATGCAAATGTGAATTTTTTAGAGGGAATATTTTAATATGCGACAATATGTAATTACTAGACAAAGGCAGGCAGTTAAATAGCTACAAGTGTGTGCGCGGAGGTTATTGATTTGCATGCAATTTCCTTACTTCATAGAGTATTGAGTGATTAGATGATGGTTTTTAAGACCACTTAGTGTTTTAACTTAAGTATAAAGATGAGTTTTGTTCAGAAGTTTTCCATTTAAGATCACTACTATAACTGATTTTTTTTTTTTTTGAGAGAGAAAGAGAGAACAAGCAGGAGAGGAGCAGAGGGACAGAGGGAGAGAGAGAATCCCAAGCAGGCTCCACATGGTCTGTGCAGAGCCTGACATGGGGCTCAATGTCACAACCATGAGATCAAGACTTGAGCTGAATCAAAAATCAGATGCTTAACCAACTGAGCCACTCCGGTGCCCCTATATGAACGTTTTACTTACAGATTTCTGTAAGTTTGCTGAAGTATAACAGCACTGCATGGCTACTTTGTACTTTTGAATTTAACTAAGATTTCCAGCCTTCTTCATTTTCTTTGACCCACGCAAATTAGAGAGTGTAAGTGGGCAAATCTCACAGCCTGAGTGTTGTGAGGCCAGTCTGGGGTTCCTGAGATTTGGGTCCCATGCCTACGTCTGCTGTGTGTCCATGGCCAATCTAACCTTTTCCACATGTCAGATTTCTCATTGGAAAAAGGATGGGGTTTATCCAATCATGTCTAATAGGACTTACTGTGATAATGGCAATGCTCTTTATCTGTACTGTCCAAAATGTGGCTATTGAGCACTTGAAATGTGGCTAGTGTGACTGAGGAAATGAATATTTAATTTTGGTTTATTTTATCAATTTGCATTTAAATTAGTCACCTGTGGCTGGTGGCTATAATATGGGACAGGACAGTACAGATTGATGATCTACATCCCTTCTTATCTAAACGTTATATACACCTCCTACCCCAACTTATCACACTTCATTTTCTCTTTTGTACATTCACCTCTCCAGCTCCATTGTCTTTTTATTTCACTTAGATTAAAGGTCGGACATGCCTCCATCGCTATTCTAGTGTAGACTCGAGTGCTTAGAATTAACCTGCAGCATTAACCCACTACTTGAAATGGAGAAAAGGACCAGGTCTTAAGAGCTTCTTTGATCTTCCATTAGGGACCAGTGGAGACTTAAGGAGTTATTTGGATGGAATGAGAGCTGACATTTATCGAGTCAAAAGGCAGCATTGATGTGGCTTCCTATTTTAGGATAATGTCAGCTTCAGTTAGGAGCTTTACTGTCCAAAGCTCCTGCTAATAAATATGGCCACACTGTCAGGATGGGCAATTCATTTGCCAAACATCGTCTACCGTAACTAGGTGGTGTGATTCCTACCATGTGCCAAGGCCTCGGACTAAGCTCTGGGGCTGGGAATTTGCGTGAGGTTCCCTCCTCTTTTAAGAAGAGCCCAGGTTTAACAGAGGAGCCTGTCCAGGGCATAAATATTTTCTAACACACGATGACACATCCTATAATCAGTATGTGAACCGTGTGCTGTGAGAGTACAAGGAGAGAGCAAATCTTCATCCTTAATTCCTGGCAAGCTAGGGGAAGTTTCAGGAAGGAGTCACGATGTGAAGGGTGAACAGGAGTGTATTAAGGCATTGAGGATGAAGGAGTGCATTTCTGAGAGACAAGCATGGTTCCTTCAGGGATGCCCACTGAACAGGGCTATCCAGAAGCTTCATGCTTAAGTTCATGAGAACAAAGTGAGACATCAGAGCTTATTTTTCACCTCTCACTAAAGAATTTATTAGCTAAATTATTTCTCCAATTGACAAAATGTTCCAAACTTTGGGTTCTGAATTTCTGCTTATTTCAAAGGCAACTTCTGCTTCTTTGGTAAATGACAAGACCCCTACCCTTTCCAATCCCACTTGGCTATACCTCTTGGACATAGTAAAGGAAATTCTAAGGCATATCTGAGGAAAGAAGTCTTTTGAAGGTAGTGAGTGCAAGGGAGGACCCATGGGTTAGAGAGGAGGCAAAGAATCAAGTTGTACAAACTCTGAGTACAGTCATGTGGAGCGCTGAGTTCCCAATCAAAATAGAACCATTTTTCATCATCGGAGTGACTGATCCTTGGAATATGAACCATACTTGGGACCGTCTAATGCTACCCTCTGTGAAACCTCTTGTTCTCCAAGAAGCATTTGTTTCCTGCATTTTCTTTTCCTATAGTGAATTCATTAGGGCAGATGAGATATAAAATACTGGAGTCTGCCTCGCTGGTGAGCGGCAGAAAGTTATTTCTGCCTTATTGTGGTTGTCTATTTAGTTGCTGCATTTCATTGCTTGTGCAAGAAGTTATCCCACCCTCGCTTCTGCCATTTAGAAATTTATAGACTAAGAGAAGGATGACGACTCAGACAGCATATTAAGGCCCTATAAACAAATACATACTCATTATAGAAACAGACAATAAATATTTTCCTTATGTGAAAGCCACAGGCCAGGGTAAATGGTGGATGGAGTGCTGGCAGATTTGGCTTTCGGCAATTAGATGATGCTGGGGTTCCCTTGGTGTCTTCACTGCTGTTCATAAACACCTACAAGAGTTTTCCAAGCTCCTTCTCTCTGTTTTAGACAGTGGTTCACAGATGCTGTATATTGGAATCATCTGGGGAGCTTTAAAAAATTTGGATGCCCAGAAAAAAAAAATATGAATGCTCAGGTCACTCCCCAGACATTAAATTGCTAGCTCTGAGGGTAGAATCCATCCCTTAACATTTTTTAAACTCCTCGGGTGATTCCAAATTGCAGCAAAGTTTAGGAACCTCTGCTCTAGACTTGAGAGCAGTTTTGGAGTTAAAAAATACAGAATCCTGGGCCCCCACCCCAGAACCAGTGAATCATAATCTCTAGGGGTGGGTAGATCTTGATGTTTACTTTAAAAAAAGTCCAAAGCCAGCCTGATGCCCACCCTCAGTTGAAAAGCCTCTGCTATAAAGCACTCATTTTGATTTCTCCTCTGATGTGTATATGAAATATGAGAAAGATTAAAATAGAAAAATGAGGCCCATTAAAGACTATATAGAAGATATTTTTTGGGACATCTCTTCTTTTTTTGGTTTCCACTTTTTCTTAAAGTGTAACACACTCATAGACCCATGCAGGGAATGTAAATGTATGAACTACATAACCAGCATGCAGATAAAAACCTGAAGCTTACCAGGCATCCAGGATACTTCCCTTGCAGGCATGACCCAGGCCCCATGGGAACCATAGACCTGATTTCTAATACCACTTCTTCTTTTAATGTTTGTTTGTTTGTTTATTTGTTTTTGAGAGAGAGAAACAGAGAGTCAGTGGGGAAGGGGCATAGAGAGAGGGAGACACAGAATCTGAAGCAGGCTCCAGGCTCTGAGCTGTTATGACAGCACAGAGCCCTATATGGGGCTTGAACTCACGGACCGGGAGATCATGACCTGAGCCAAAGTTGGACGCTTAACTGACTGAGTCACCCAGGCGCCTCATTACTTCTTCTTATTAAAAAGTTGTATTTGTTCCCATGATCACACTGAAGTGTAGTATTTACATGCAACTCATTACTGAGGGATACTTAATAGGCCAATAGAGTATTTCAAAGACAAATGGCCTAATCTATCTCGTGTTGTTCTTGCTCATGGTTATTGAAAACAAGGAAGAACATGAGAAAGAAATATCGTCCTAAATTTTCATATATTGTTAGTTATTGGGTGCAATTTTCCAGCATTCGGTAATGTTAACCCTAAGTCTTGCAACAACTCTGCAGAAGTAAAAGTTATTGTCATCTCTGCTTAACAAATGGAATGACAGAAACTTAGGGAGCACATTGGATCCCTTTTACACAGAAGGTCTTTCCCCCTGTGATGCACACTGTCTCTCACATTCATAACTAATTGAGAGTTTAATCTCCTATAAATATCAGCATGAAAAAAGGTCTCCAAACATTTACGCAATGAAATTCTGATTATGAATTGTAACTTCTTTGGCTGTTTCTTTAAAAATCCACTCCAAAAATACTTTATGAACAGTAATTCTGAAATCACATAGATGAGTTTTTAATTCATGTAGTTGTTTTTTTTTATGTTCACTGTAGAATAAGATAAACATATAGAAGAAACTACGAATCATGCATTTACCCACGTGCTCTTTAAAAATAAGAAGGGCTTTCCAAAAATGAACTATTGGGACCTCATGAAGATAAAAAGCTTCTGCACAGCAAAGGAAACAATCAACAAAACTAAAAGGCAATCGACGGAATGGGAAAAGATATTTGCAAATGACATATCAGACAAAGGGCTAGTATCCAAAATCTATAAGGAGCCCACCAAACTCCACACCCAAAAAACAAATAATCCAGTGAAGAAATGGGCAGAAAACATGAATCCACACTTCTCTAAAGAAGACATCCAGATGGCCAACAGGCACATGAAAAGATGCTCAACATCACTCCTCATCAGGGAAATACAAATCAAAACCACACTCAGATATCACCTCACGCCAGTCAGAGTGGCCAAAATGAACAAATCAGGAGACTATAGATGCTGGAGAGGATGTGGAGAAACGGGAACCCTCTTGCACTGTTGGTGGGAATGCAAACTGGTGCAGCCACTCTGGAAAACAGTGTGGAGGTTCCTCAAAAAATTAAAAATAGACCTACTCTATGACCCAGCAGTAGTAGTGCTAGGAATTTACCCAAGGGATACAGGAGTATTGATGCATAGGGGCACTTGTACCCCAATGTTTATAGCAGCACTCTCAACAATAGCCAAATTGTGGAAAGAGCCTAAATGTCCATCAACTGATGAATGGATAAAGAAATTGTGGTTTATATACACAATGGAGTACTATGTGGCAATGAGAAAGAATGAAATATGGCCCTTTGTAGCAACGTGGATGGAACTGGAGAGTGTGATGCTAAGTGAAATAAGCCATACAGAGAAAGACAGATACCATATGTTTTCACTCTTATGTGGATCCTGAGAAACTTAACAGAAACCCATGGGGGAGGGGAAGGAAAAGAAAAGAGGTTAGAGGGTTAGAGTGGGAGAGAGCCAAAGCATAAGAGACTCTTGAAAACTGAGAACAAACTGAGGGTTGATGGGGGGTGGGAGGGAGAGGAGGGTAGGTGATGGGCATTGAGGAGGGCATCTTTTGGGATGAGCACTGGGTGTTGTATGGAAACCAACTTGACAATAAATTTCATATATTAAAAAATAAAAAAAAAAAAATAAGAAGGGCTTTCAAGAGCTGGCAGGGTAGGTCTCCAAGCAGAGTTACTTGATCTTTGGATGCTTTTCAAGAGATTTGATGTGAATAACTTATTTTTGAATATTTCTAAGTATTCTGGAGTTGACACAGACTTGATGCTCCCTGCTACATTTTAAAAAAATGTTTATTTATTTATTTTGAGAGAGAGAGAGAGAGAGACAGACAGAGGGAGAGAGAGAGAATCCCAAGCAGGATCTGGATTGCCAGCATAGAGCCCAGTGTGGGGCTCAAACTCACAAACCATGAGATCACGATCTGAGCCCAAATCGAGTCAGACGCTAAACCCACTACTGAGCCCCAGGCGCCCCGTGATGCTCCCTACTACGTTGTATGCAAACAATTTGAAAGGATCAATAACTATTAGATCTCAGGCTTTCACAGATTACCTGGTGTAACTGCATTTACCCACAATTCTTAAAAATTTTTTTTTCCTGTGATAAACACACATGTACACACACACCCCTTTACTCTTTTTCTACTTATTAATAGTATTGGCTTAAATTATGGTATTTAGAAATTTATCATCAGTACATCTGAATTCTTAATAGAGATTCCAGGAAGCCTTGAGTTTTCTGGGCAAGTGTGCCTTTTTTTTTTTTTTTTTTTTAAGCAAACATACCAGCGTTTATACCTTTAAATGCATGTGGTTTTTTTCTGGAGGAAAAAGCTGTGTACCTTTTTCAATGTGTTCCCTTCGCTCAAAATACTCTGGGGGAGTTACAGGAAGCAGCGCCAAGACATCTTTGAGAGGCACATCCCAACACTGGTTCTCAGTTCCTGGACTAAAATGGCACAGAAATGTTCTCACTTACTCAGCAGTGACTCTGTCAAAAGCCACTGATTACATCTCTCTATCTGTCCAGTCAAATCACAAAACCATATCCTCACTATGCCTCAGGGAGAGCAGAACCCAAACACTTTGCTTCTTCTGGAATTGGGCATCTACTCACAGGACCAAGGAGCTTGAGAGGTGTGCAAAGGCAGCCTCCCACCTGAAGCTGACGATCGGAGACTTGGGGCGGCTAGTGACACGTGACTTGGCTCAACTATATCAAGAATTAGGGAATCAAGAGGTTCATAAAAGATTCCAGCCATTGTGACTCAAAAGAAAGAAATCTTTTCCACTTAAAACCTCAAACATGAATTCTAGCATGATCTACCAATCACTCTGCCCATAATAAAAGCTGAGACTTACACTGTCCATATATTTCTCAAATCTCACATATATGTGTATCCATGGTATTAGGTGCACCACAAGGTTTTTCAGTCATTCCCTGATTGCGGGGCATTCGTTTTGTATCCAGATTCTTCTTTCCTTCACCACAACAATGATGCAGTAATATCCTTGTATACAAAATCTTGCATACTGATGTTTTATTTTTATGGGCTAGTGTCCCAGAAGCTGAGTCATGTAGTTTATGGTGTGTGTGTGTGTGTGTGTGTGTGTGTGTGTTTGCATCAAGAGTTTGCTAGATTGTTTTTCAACAATCCACAAGACCACAGCAGTGTATGAGCTCCACCTCTCTCCCAATTCCATCTCTCCATCGATCACAATGGTGAATATTAGCACTCTTTTAAAATGCTTACCAATTTGATAGAAGGCCTAGTATATTGTTGTAGTGGGTGAACGGTAGCCCCCACAAAAGATACGTCCATATCCTCATTCCCAGAATCTACAAATATGACCTCATTGAAAAAAGGGTCTTTGCGGATGTAACTAAGGATATCTTGATGAAATCTCTGTGGATTATCTGATGGACCCTAAATCCAATAAATATCCTATAAAAGACAGACAAGAAAGACACAGAGAGAAAAGAACCATATGGAGAAGGAGGTGGAGACTGACATGATGGAACCACCAGCCAAGGAACCTCTGGAGACTTCAGACACTGGAAGACCAAAGGGTGTATTCTCCCCTAGAGTCTTCAGGATGAGCATGGCCCTGACCTTGATTTTGGACATCTCACCCTCAGAACTGTGAAAAGAATAGACTACTATTATTTTAAGCCACCAAGTTTGTGGTAATTCACAATGGCAACTTTAGGGAAATAATATACTCATTGTTACCATAAACTTGTGTTTTTCTGAAAACTGAGGTTGGACATATTTTCATGTGGTTTTACTGGCCATTTGGATTTGCTTTCATGGGAATTGACTATTCAGATCTTTTCTTCATTTTCCAAAGTTTTTTTTTTTTCCTATTCTTATAACCACTGTAAAAAATGCAGATGTGACCATGTTGCCTGTCACATGTTGTAAGACATCTAGCATATGTCTTTTGAGTTTGTTTATGATATGTTTGGTCATAAAATTAAATTACATAATACAGTACGTTCATCTTTTCCTTTATCCTTTATGACTTAGTTCCCTATTGATTATAAACATTTCCCTGACATCTGGGTTATAAAAATATTCTCCTAAATCTCCTTTAAAATGTTTGTGGTGGGCACTAAATGGTCCCCAAAGATGTCCATGCCCTTCTCCCTGGAACCTGTGAAGATGCTACCTTCCATGGCAGAAGGGACTACAGATGTGATTAAGTGGGGAGACGTGAGATGGGGGAGATTATCCTAGATTATCCAGGGAGCCCAATTTAGTCACACAAATCCTTAAGAGGAGAACCCTTTCCAGGTGTGGTCATAGAGAGATGTGACTATGGAAGTATGCATACCTAGAGAGACGCAACATTGCTGGCTCTGAAGATTGAGGAAGGGGCCACAAGCCAAGGAATGTGGACAACCCTTAGGAATAGCAAGGAACTGGATTCTCCCTCAGAGCCTCAGAAAGGAATGCAACCCTGCTGACACCATAGCCCTGTGAGATCGTTACATACAGAATTGTTAGGTAATAAATTTATTTTCCTTAAGCCACTAGGTTGATGATGATTTGTTATGGCAGCAATAGACAACTAATATATATTAATTGCACAGTTAAAACAAATGGGTACTGGGGCTCCTGGGTGGCTCAGTTGGTTAAGCATCTGACTCTTGATTTTGGCTCAGTTCTCATAGTTAGTGGGATTGAGTGCAGAGCCTGCGTGGGATTCTCTCTCTCTCTCTCTCTCTCTCTCTCCCCCTCTCTCCCTCTCTCCCTCTCTCCCTCTCTCCCTCTCTCTCCCTCTCCCTCTCCCTCTCTCTCCCTCTCCCTCTCCCTCCCTGCCCCTCCCCCACTCTCTCTCTCAAAATAAATAAATAAACATTAAAAAAATATGTACCTTTATCTATAATTTACTTTTGAAGATGTTAGCAAGTCGGGGTACAGCTTTAGTTCTAGATGGACTCTCCTATCAGTATTGATCAGTTAATTGACTCCTTTGCCAATCTCATGTTGTTTTGATAAGGTTGCTTCAGTGTGTTCAAGTATCTGGTAGGCAAGTTGACTTCCTCTTTTTTTCTTTTTTTGTTCTTTTGTTTTTTAAAATAGTTTACTTGGGTTTTTATGCAGATAATGTTTTATGCTCCTCAAATGATCATTTCTTGTTAAAGTTTATCCCTAAGTATTTTATAGTTTGTATTGTGATGGTAACGATTCTATCTACATTTGTAATTGATAACTCTTATAAATCACACCATGTACAACCCCATCTCAAAGCCTTAAACCTTGCTGTTCCCTCTGACCAGAATGGGCTTATTCCAGTTACCTGCAGGGAAGGCTTCCCCATGGCCTTCAAGCCTCTGCTCAGATGCTCACATGTGTAACAGTGAGGGCTTCTCTGATCACCCCGTAGAAAACGGCATACTGCAGCCCTCTGCCCACCTACCTGCTAAGCATTTGCTATACTTCGTTGGCTTTCTATTTTTCTCCATAGCAGTTGTCACCATCTGACTTACTATTTAGTCATTTGTGGTTTATTTTCCATTTCCTACAACTGCAATGTCAGCCCCATGAGGAAAAGTATTTTGTCCCTTTTGTTCATTACTATATCCCCAGGCCCTAGTGAATGCTTGCCATTCATTCAATCAGTGTTCAATAAATATTTGTCAAATGAATGACTGAAAAGAAGACCTATTGATTTTTCTACATTTACTTTTTAATCTGCCTTGTCAAATATCATTACTAACTGTAGCAATTTTTTACTGGAGTCTTTTGACTTTTGTAGATATGCTATCGCATCATCAACAAAAAATGATGATATTAATTTTCTGGTTGCAAGAATTATGTCAAATATTTATTCAATACAAATGCACTGGAATGTCTGAAACTATGATGAATAACATTGGTGGAACCAGGGATTCCTATCTTTAGAGGATTACAAAGATGGTCTCAATTATCCCTGTATCCATGCTCTTTGCCATGAAACTTTGTGGTGCCCTCACACCCTGGGTCTAGGCTGAGCCATGTGAGTGCTTCAGTCAGTGGGATGTTAGCAGAGGCCTGAAAAATGCTCTGATGTTGGGCTTCTTCTTATTCCTGCTCCTCTGTCACCACCGTGAGAGCACGCCTGGGCTAGCCTGTTGGAAGGTGAGAACATGTTGTATAGAGTAAAATTTTCCCAGTTGTTCTAGCAGAGGGCATCTTAGATCAGTCCACAGCCAGCCAGCCCCAGACAAGTGCACAAGCCCAGTCATGATCCCAGAGCTGTCTAGACGACCTAGAGCTGACTACAGATATGCACAAAAGCCCAGGCCAGATCCCCTGATCCCCAGGGACTGTGAGTTAGTCATGTTTATTGTCATATGCCCCCAGAGTTTGGTAGTTGTTCTGAGGCATGACTGTGACAACAGATCACTGGTACTGTCTCTTATACCTCAATTTAATAGAGCCTTAGAGTTTAACCATTTAGAATTTTGTTATTTGTTAGTTTTTGGTGGATAGTCTTTATCATATTTAAGTGAAACAAACAGAAATTAAGGTTAAGGTTATATTTAAGTAAAACAGAAATGGAAAGTAAAGAAGGTTTTTTTTTTAATTGCTGAATTTTACAGATGCCTTTTCCACGTAAATTGTTGTAATCTTCTTTTCCTTCCTTTAATTTATTGCTGAGACAAATTATGTTGATAGCTCTCCTGATTTTTAACCATGTTCATACTCCAGGAACACATTCTTCTTGGTCATAAAGTATTATTCTTTTGGGGTCCTTCTGGATTATTTTATTTAGAAGTTAGCACCTCCATGTATAAGTGAATTAGTCAATAGTTTTATTTTATTTTTAATCAGTTAATTTATTTTGAGAGAGAGAAAGCACACATTCATGTGTGAGGGAGGGGCAGAGAGACAGGGAGAGAGAATCCCAAGCAGGCTCTACTCTGCCAGCACAGAGCTTGATGGGGGGTTTGAACTCACAAACTGTGAGATCAGGACCTGAGCTGAAACCAAGAGTTGGATGATTAACCAACTGAGCCACCCAGGCACCCCAATCCATAATTTTTTGGCCTGTATTTTGTTCCTCAGGTTTTAGAATAAAGGTAATACTGGCTTTAGGAAATGATTTGGAACTTTCAGAATTCATCAAGGAACCTAAATACAAGAAAGGACATAAAGATTTGAAAAACATAAACCACACAATCTAACAGATTTCTGCACAGACCTTGCATCATAATGGAATATTAATAGAATAAATAAATTATAAGGCTGAAAAGAAAATTTTAACTTACTTTACAATGTAGATACTTTAATCTTAGATCATAAGCAAATAAAGTTGATATGAAATAATAAAGCAATAGCTACTCAGTTTTAACTACTTGGAAAATAGAAAACATCCATCTCAATAACTCTAAGGTTAATTAGAAAAACAATTTTAATTGTAAACTACCTAGAACCAATGAAGGAGAATATTTATTTCCTACTAAAACTTAGGGAACATAGCTAAAGCTGTATTCCAAGGAAGATGTATAGCTTATAGTTACGATAGCTTTGTTATTGAGAACTTATAATAAATGAACACAGTGCTGATATTAAGAAACTGAATGAAGAACAAAAAGGATAAACCTAAGTATGAAGAAGGAACTAATAAAAGATAAATACTGAAATGAAGTGGAAAACAAAAATGGTAGAAAGAACAAATAAATTCAAAAGCTGTTTCTTTTATAAAATATAAAAGCATTGCATGAGTATGATTAGGGAAAGAAGGGGGGGAAATATGAGGATTGGAGAGAAGAAACACACACAAACATTAATTATAAGAAAATACCACAGTAAATCCTTTTGCAATAGATGTGAAATTCTAGATAGAATGGATTATTTCTTAACGAAAATGGGAATTAACCCAAGAATAGCTAGAAAAAATTAAAAGAGATTGAAACAGTGATTAAAATTCTGTCATTTAAAAGGGTGTGTTGGAGGCAGGGGGAGTACCAGGATGAAATAATTTCACAGCTGGGTTCCAATTAACTTTTAAAGAACATATGATTCCAATGCTATTAAAACTATTCTGGACCATTTACCCAAACGACACAAAAAATACTAATTCGAGGAGCTTGGGTGGCTTGGTCAGTTAAGTGTCCAACTCATGATTTTGGCTCAGGTCTCAGGGTTTGTGAGTTTTAATCCCACATTGGGCTCTGCACTAACAGGGCAGAGCCTGCTTGGGATACTCTTTCTCTGCCCCTCCCCTGCTCTCATGTGTGTGCACATGTGCACATGCTCTCTCTCTCTCTCAAACTTAAAAGAAAATCCTTGTTTAAAAAATTACTTATTCGAAGGGATATATGCACCTGATGTTAATAGCAGCACTATCAACAATAGCCAAATTATAGAAAGAGCCCAAATGTCCATCAACTGATGAATGCATAAAGAAAATGTAGTGTATATATATGCAATAGAATATTACTCATCAAGAAGAATGAAATCTTGCCATTTGCAATGATGTGGATGGAGCTAGAGAGTATTATGCTAAGCAAAATAAGTCAGAGAAAGACAAATAACGTATGATTTTACTCATTTGTGGAATTTAGGAAGCAAAACAAATGAGCAAAGGGGAAAAAGAGAGGGAGAGAGGAAACCAAGAAACAAACTCTTCGCTATAGAGAACAAACTGATGATTACCAGAGGGGAATGGGTGGAGGGATGGTTGAAATAGGTGATGGGCATTAAGGAGGGCACTTGTGGCGAGCACCAGGTGTTGTAAGTGATGAATCACTGAACTCTACACCTGAAACTAGTATTACACTTCGTGGTACTAATTGGAATTTAAATGAAAACTTGGAGGAACCACTGAAAAAGATGAAAAGCTCCTAAATTCATTTTTGAATTATATAGATCAGTGGTTCTCAGAGTGGCTTCCTGGACCAGCATCATCGGCAACATCTGGAAACCTGTTAGAAATGCACATTATCTGGCCCCACCTGGGACCTACTGAATCAGAAGCTCTGGGGGTGACAGTCCAGGCATCAAAGGCCCTTGTGTGATGCGAAAGTTTAAGAAGCACTGCTATCATTGTAGCTGGTATACATTTTACATACCAAAGGCTGCAGGTTGCTTCCTATTCAGGAATATGTCCTGAATTTACCTGCTTTCCTTTCTTTTCCACAACATCATAATCTGTCTTCCAAACACGTTATGTTGAACGAGCTCATAAAATTTTATCCTCCCACTATATATGCACACACACACACACACACACACACACACACACATCTTTTTTTTTTCTTTTCTTTTTTTTTTGCAAAACAAGTCTCTTACATCTATAGCTACATACAGGCATTTATTTCTATGATTGATTACCTGGAAAATAATTTCTATGGATTGCGGAGGAATACACTAGTGTTGGGGTTTCTGCTGGCAATAGAAGTTGCACGTGTGGGATGAGGTCAAGGGCAATGGTACAGGTATCGAGATTAGTATCTGCTTATAGTGGTAACTGATCCCAAGCTAAGTCCAACATGACCATTTGCATGTTGCATTCTAATTATCAAATGAAAAGGGGTACGTTTTCCTTGTAAGCGCAAACTGATATCATTGGTCTGGAAGAAGAATTTTGATATGCTTTAATCATGAGATAAAGGGGTATGTGATATGCATACCACAAAAGCCAAGTGTTTCACATCCATTATATCATTTCCCCTATATCACTGTGAAAAGTATTTATTGTGAGCTCCATTGTTTAAATGAGGAAACAAAGGGTCAGAAAAGTTTCGGAATGAGCCCAGGGACACCGAATTCTACGCAAGATTCAAAATCAGGTTTGCTTTGCTCTGTTCCAGCTTTGGCCCCTCCTATTAAATCTTTTAGAACTTTTTTCTAAGACTGAGTTGGCGCCCAAGAAATCTGAGTCTATCTTGATGATGGACTAACTCCTTCAGAGTCTTTTCCAGCAGATAACATACTTCCTCTCTTTTTCATTTAGATGTGCTTCAAAATTAAAGACCTTCCATGATGTTTTTATTGCTTTGGGCCGGAGACTAACAAATGGTTACACATAGTATATAAAAGAAACCATTTGAATATTAATAGTCCAGTCATTTGAGGATTAAAGGTTTGGGGTTTGCTTTGGCATGTAAAAGGAATATTAGTTACCTGTAATTCTGGTTTGGGGGAGGCTCATAGCTGTAATAGATAACAGCTCCCTGAATCTAAATTTCCTGGCACATGACAGGCCTTGGATGGAAAGCTCAGATTTCCCTGCCCCTGACCACCCACGGGGAGGAGGCATGAATCTGTCAACAGTGTGGTCTCTACAAAGCTGCCTTCCACGGGAGGCTCTGGTTCCTCACACTGAGACACAGTGCACAGGCCAAGATGATTAGGTTGTCATAAATACAGACTCTCTGAGAGCAGAAATTATTAATGGGGCTGGGGGACAAAGGAAAAATTCACCAAAACGGAGGATCATAAGTTTCCTTAGTATTTGCCTGTGTGCAGCCTACAAACTTGGAGATGGCTCTACCAACCAATTTTTCAAGGTGATCAGGATAGCACCTATTTCATTTTCCTCCCCCAAGGCATAGTTAATGGCTTGACAACTGGATGAAGAAATAAAGTGAAGAAATAAATAAATTTTGCCAGTCTGTTGCTCGAAGTACTTGAATAGGCACGTTTTTCTTGTAGATCCTAATATATAACCTTGTAACTTGTAATCGTGTAGACCTTTAGGACTAATGAAACTTCTAAAGACTTCTAAAATCTGTCTGCATTGTAAGTAGTTTCCTCTTTACTAAAATTAATTGACAAAACTTAGTAATCAATTGGGGAGGTACATGATTTATTATTAGTTAATTACCCTATTACATCTGGTTCTAAAAAAAAGGTCACATTTTTAAAACAAAGTGTGATTACACATCATTCTGGTTTTTTTTCATGATAAAGAATGCACTTCTCCTATGAGAGTTCTTATTTGTTTTTAGATATAGTTGAAATTTTATCATAAATCCCAATTTTTATCCTTTTCCACCTAACATTATAACTTAACCATTTTGCTACACTCTCTTTATATATAAATCTCTATATAAATCTCTTTATAAATAGCCCTTTTAGTGCCTACTCTATTATATAAATATAACAATATATATTTAGTATTCTCCTATGGAGAGGTATTTGGTTGATTTTCAAATACAAAAAATGCCACAAATAACATTTCTGTGCCAAAATCTATTTCTGAATCCTGGATTATTTCCTTAGGAAACTTTTTAAAAAAGTAGCCCAGAAGAGTCTCAAATAATTGCCTCAAGGAACATGAACATGTAGTGGGCTCTTGATACAATTGCAAATTACTATGTCCCAAACCTTTTGCTGAAAGGATCCTTCAAGAATTTCCCTGAGACTTTGCTCTGTCTATACACACAGCTTTTACTAGATTCCAGTTGCCTTGAGCTAAAGCATGGAATGTTGTCTCCAATTTCCAGACTACTTGCCAATGGCCTGAGATCTCACAGTCACTGCAGTCAAGTTGGGAAGGTGGAGTATATATTGGCAATCACTGAAATAGCTTTGTTTGCCATTGCTGCAACCTCTCTGAATTCCCTCCATCTGGTGAGGAAAAGTGGAGGTTAAGTTTTGAAGACGTTGCAGACTCTAAGTTTTCAGGAAGGCAGGGAAAGGGCTGCTTGAGACTGTAAAAGGAGGTTAAACAGCTGAACTGAGTGAGATAGCAAGGAGATAGAGTGCACTAAAATAATAATGATAAAACCAATAACAACAATAGCAAATTTGTTGCAAACATGGGCATAACTACGATCAAAGTGTTGGCTTTAGAATTTGAGGTTCCGTAAAAGAATCTGGGAGTCTGAACTTGAAAGATTATAGTGTCATAGAGCTCATAAGTCTCTTTGCAAAGCTTTGTTTGAGGTCCTAGAGAAAATAAAATAACTGTTGGATACAGAACATCTCTATCTTCTGAAATATAGATCAGAGCAGATAATCTAATTCGGCAGAAAGCATTCTGTTACCTAATGGGGCAGCAACTGGTTTGGAGTGAATGAGATCTTTGTTATAAAGTCAAGCGGAGAAAAATAAATTTGTTGCAAGTGGAACAGGATTTTTTTTAAAAAGGAGAATGGCTGACTTTTATTAATAAATAAATTATAATCTTTGGTCTTTTGTGTACATGTGTGCTTAGAACCCTACTCTTGCTTATCTTTAAATTCACCATCGTGTAATTGTCTGCCATGGTAAAATTTTAATGATTATTTGCTGAATTTTAGTTGAATATGCATTTTCTTCCTGTGAAGAATTTGGGGATTTTCCATGTCTTTGAAGTGAAACCTATCTGTGTTTCTGGAATAGGGTCATGCCTCTCTTTTGTTTTTGTTCTGTAATCAACCAAAAGTTCTAGAATTTTCCTTCCTAAGGAGGAAGGAAACTAATTGTCCATTTTCTTTTCCATTTAGGTTGTCACACCCCAGGTATTCAGGCCCCAAACAGAACATTTGCGCGAGTTATTCCTTTTGTCTGGAAGGCTCATCTACTCTTAGATCCTGGCTTCCTCTCCTCAGAGTGGCCATCGCTGACCACACAACTAATGTTGGTTCTGTCTCCCTGTACTTGACATGTTTTGTTATTTTCTATCTTAGCCTCTTGCCTTCCGTAGCATGCACTATAATTCAGAATCGTTTCACTTATTTCTGTATTTAAAAATTTCACTATTTTTCAAAGTTAAAACACATAATGAGAAACATTTTATATTGATTCATGCCTCCCCCCACAGCTAAAAGAACATTTTGATGAGATAACATGCTTACAAAGTGTGGTAGAATGAAGCCAAGTTTCCTCATTCTATTCTAGTGTGTTCATTAAAGAGACAGTCACAAAAGCAGTTTGTGACTCAGTAAATTGATCTCATAGGCCACTGATAGGATATGATCCAAAATTTGAAATATTATATTGTTTTCTGCTTCCCCTTGTCCACAAAAAAAAAATGCAAGCTTAATGAGGTCAGAATATTTATTTGTCTTATTCACTGGTATGCAGTCGACACTCAATATTTTTTTTAACAAATCAATACATGAAAAAAATGAATAAATTAATGAATGAAATCTTACTAAATTTATCTTACTTATTTTGGCATACATACTAAGAAAAGAATAATTATTCAGGTGGAACATCATTTTCTTTTCCCATAAAATGATATTTGGAATCCAATCTAACATTCAGAGACCCAGTAGGCGTTTCTTAGAAGACCCTGACATCACTGAACTGGTTAGCAACTCACAGAATTTGAAGACACTCTTGAACAATGGAACTTTCCTTCCGAAGTTTTAAAATCTGTAGGATGTGTTACAAAACTGCTACTTAAATAAAGCAGAAAACTCTACTCCCTTATTTAGTGGTGTTTTTGGTGGAAAAGCGGTGAGTGAACAAACAAATGAAAAGCTAAGGAAAAAACGAGGAAAAGTTTTCCCTTACAAGACATCTGCCTTGTCTTTCCAAATGTTAGCAAGTGCTGGGGCAGACAACTGGGCCTGTGGGTCTGAATGGAAGCTCTCTATCAACATTTCTATTCCACTTGCAGCAAGGTTTTCCATGTGCTCATTTATAATCTCATTTTGTCAATCTGATACTGTTTGATCTGTGTGAACTAAGGGGTGGGGAGAAATTCTGTTGAGAACAACAAACTTTTCATGTGATTAAAAGTTGTGGTGTATCTATAAGAATTTCCATGATAGAAATGTATCAGTTATCTGATATAAAATGATGTACTTTCGCTCCCTTTCTTAAAAGAGAAAGGAAAAGGGAAGAGAGAAGACCTTCCTGTATTCAAAATCTTTTCTTACATAAATAATTATTTCTTGTGAAACTTCAGTGACCGTTCATTTGTTCTAGATGCATGCTCCCAAACTTTAGTGTATATCTGAATTATCTGACTTTTTAAAAAAATTATTTTATTTTTTTTTTGAGAGAGAGAGAGAGAGCACCAGTGGGGAAGGGACAAATGGAAAGGGAGAGAGAATCCCAAGCTGGCCTCATGCCCAGTGTGGAGACCAGACGCAGGCTCAGTCTCACAACAGGGAGACCATGACCTGAGCTGAAATCAAGAGTTGGACACAACTGACTGAGCCACCCAGGCGCCCCCCATCTGGCAGGCTTCTTAAAACAGATTTCTTGGACCCTATATCTCAGTAGGCATTTCTTTCTCAGTAGGTGCGGGTTGGGGCCTCAAAATTTCCATTTCTAAGGAGTTTCCAGGTGATGCTGATGCTCCTGGTCTGAGCACCACATTTTGAGAACTGCCGCTTTGAAGCAATGATTCTCAAGTAGGGGTGATTTTGTCCCCCCAGGTGGACATTTGGCAATATCTGGAGACATATTTGACTGTCACAATTGGGTGTGTATGCGTGTGGGGGTGTCTCTTACTGGAAACTTGTGGGTAGAGGCCAGAGATACAGCTAAATACCTTACAATGATGCACAGGACAGGTCCCCACAACAAAGAGTTTTCCAGCTCAAAATGTCAATAGTGCCAAGGTTGAGAAACATTGTTCTAAAGGAACTCTCTGTGTCATTGTTTAGTCAGAGTTTTAACAGCACATAAAACAAGAGCTACTCATTTCAGAAGACTTCAGCTAAAGTGAGATGATGTCACAGAAATTAAATTAATTGGATGGTGTCTCAAGCAGATATCTACTGTCATCTTCTTCTGGTCTGTTTCTCCCACATTCACACGTCCATTAAGCTTATAAAACAGCACACAGTCCAGACATTTACTCATCCAAAATGTAAATGAGGACCTATGTATGGCTGAAGAGGGATGTGAAGCCAGTTGGGATGAGGAAACCCTTTTATTCCCCAAGGGGCTGCAATCGCCTTGTCCACAGCAGGTAAGATTCTGGACACACCTTGACTGTGTGTGTAATGTAAATACCAGGCACCACAGAATCACGGAGTTGGAAGGACCCTGCTAGTACCTAGTAGATCCAATATCCTCTTTAATATCATTTATTCATGACAGAAGAACTTGCTTAGCATCTTGTCCAGGGCTCAAGCAAAATTGAAGAGGAGTTAAAGATTGTCTTCAGTACCTTCTGGTCTCTCCTCTCCATTTGTCACAGACTTTTCCAAACATCTATTTTCAGTATTTCCAGAGCTCTTACCAGAAAGAAAACCTGCTCTCAGATTAAAAAAAAAGTATCTCACTATGAGGTATGACTTCTCCCCATCTTTGGGAGCCTCTTTTTGCACCTGAGTCCCCATCTTAGCAAATGGTACCCTGGAAAGGGTTTCCCATAGTGGAAACATAGGAATTTCCGTTTTTGTTCTTTTCTCACTCACCCCTGTATTATCCAGTCCATCTCCAAAAGTCTTGCGGATTATCTTTGCTACATCTCTTTTCTGGACTTTTCCCAATCATTTATACCTCTGTGTCAATTTCTATCAACATCTTTTCTCTTCTGGATTATAGAACAGCCTTTCAATTGGCCTGCCAACATCTGGACTTGCCCTGTCTTCACACTTTATCCAGAGGGAGCTCTCCTAAACACCTATCAGATCTTGTCATCCCAGTGCTTAAAACCTTTCATCTATTACTAATAGGTCCAAAGACCTTATGATGACTTACGAGGCTCTATAGACACAGGCCAGTGCTTACTTTTCATATCTTGTTCTCTCCCTTCTCCCCACCTTCCTATCATGTTGCAGCAATTCTGGACTTTCTTGGTTTTCATTAAAATGTCACACTCTCCTTTAATACCATCCCTTTGCATGTGCTGTTTCCCCTGCCAAGAATACTTGAATACTTGCCCCTGCCCTCTGCCCCACTATTTCAGGTCTCAGCTAAAATGGCACTTCCCCTGGGAAGCTTTCCTTGACCTCCCGAGTCAGATTTAGGCACTCCACCCTTGTGTTCTCATGGTACCTTGTAAAACTTCTCATTTGTGATTATCTTCTGTTGTAACTGCATCTCTCGGTAGCTTGAAAGCACTAAGAACGTAGAGTCTCATGTCTTTTTAAAATATTGTTATAGTTACTGTACCTAGCACAGTACGTGGTCCACAGTAAATACTGGCTGTACTTCTTGGAGGGAATTAAAAATATATATATATATTACCCTGAAAAGAATTTAATGAAGCTCGTGGGGGAAATAAATGTTGTGATACAAAGGGAGCATTCCACGAGAGTCCTTGAAATGGAGTCATGCCGCTGACAGTTTCTGCTTTATATGCCCACATTTGTGTGGCAGGATCATAAAACCAAGCTCCCCTGCTAATTTTGAGAAGTGATCTCCTTGGATAACCTTCAGCAATTTTCACATTAGTTTTTTTCTATTGTACATCTGACTGGATCAAAGCATCAGAGGAAGGCAGTGTGGCTGGGCCATGGCGAAGAATGGAGGTGAGAGCAGTGAGGCTGGGCCACGTCCCGCAGGGCCCGGTTTGCCATGGTGAGGAGTGAAGACTTTATTTTTAGCCCAATGGGAACATATTAGAGACTTTCAATTGTGGCAGTGACTTTCTCACTCTGGCTGCTTTGTGGCAGATGGGTTTGACGACGGGCCAAAAGCAGAAAGAGGGACCAGTTAACAGACTACTGAGGTGTTTCAGAGGGCTGATGGTGGCCCGGCCCAGGACAGTGGCAATGGAGATGGTGGCAGTGGGCAGACTCAAGATAAATGTTGCAGGTAGAAGATGAAGGAGTTGTTGGGAGTTTGGATTCTGGGGTGAGGGAAAGAGGAAGCAAGAACGGTTTTCAGGTTTTTGGACTGAATGCCAACAAAAAATGGTGCCATCATTTACCAAGATGGGAAGACAAACTCCTACAAATCCTCATGGCACCACTCGGTTCTCACCTCCTCCTTGAAGCTTGTCATCGACTTCAAAACTCTCCTTCCTTTCCTCTCCACAACTTGGGAAATCATCACCTGCACCGCTCATCCTTTGAGGAGCATGTGCTGAGCTCCCCAAATCAGCTTATGTTCCTCGAAGGTGAGGGATCCCCCGCTTCACATCCAGTGATGCCCACAGGAGCGCCACACAAATTTGCCGGTTGGTGAATTAAACACGCTTCACACTGTGGCCAATGCTCTGGAGCTCTTCCCTAAAGCTGTCAGCTGCTAAGAATATCCTGCCACCCATGGGACTAAATGTTTATATCCCCCAATCCATGCCCCAATTGGACATTTTAAAAAGCCCATTACAGGGGCGCTTGGGTGGCTCAGTCTGTTGAGCGTCTGACTTCGGCTCAGGTCATGATCTCCCAGTCTGTGGGCTCGAGCCCCACATCGGGCTCTGTGCTGACGGCTCGGAGCCTGGAGCCTGCTTGGGATTCTGAGTCTCCCTCTGTCTCTGCCCCTCCCCAGCTCATGCTCTGTCTCACTCTCTGTCAAAAATAAATAAATATTTAAAAAAAATTTAAAAAGCCCATTACCAAAAGCCTTTGAAAATTGTGTTCCTTTCTAGAATCTTAAAGACAGGCATTTAACTTCTATTGTATGCTCTACGATTATTTAGTATTATCACTTTTCACTTGATATATAGTTACTTTTCTTTCCTATTATTAAGTATTACCTTAAAATGCAACCTCATTTCCTCTTCTGTTAAATAGAAATTCAGAATAAGTTTCTCCTCACTGAGAACACGTTGAGTTATTTCAAGAACATTTCATTTCTACAATGCTTGTTCACACTTTGGTTAGAATGCTTTTTCAAAAAATAAAATTTGAAGATACCATAATATCACCTTTCAATTCAGTTTTAAAAGTTTTTTTTTTAATATAAATCTGGTGCATATTTGGAGTTACACATTTATTGTAACTTCCCACACAAAGCTCGAATGCTGTCTATAATATTCTTAGCAGTAAAAAAGGAACATAATTATGAGGAACTCATGCAGAGGCAGGAATTAGGCTTTTTCTTGTCCTTCCTTTAAACACATGATCTGTGAGAATTACTTAGAGAAGTTAACTTTTGTTCATCATCTTCCTCTAGTACTAGGATAGGCATTTTATACACCTTTTA
Source organism: Lynx rufus (assembly GCF_022079265.1). Classification (NCBI taxonomy): domain Eukaryota; kingdom Metazoa; phylum Chordata; class Mammalia; order Carnivora; family Felidae; genus Lynx; species Lynx rufus. The sequence goes on along the minus strand of NW_025814867.1, from coordinate 18,113,303 downwards.
TCGTTGGATCATTCCAACCACACTGTGATGAGTTGTGACCTCCATTTCCCAGTGGCATGAAGGGATATTTAGCAGGTTAAATAGTAACCCTGAGGATCCACGGCTAGAAGCAGCAGTTCCTGCACTCAGATCCAGCTCTTGGTGAGTCTAAGGCTCACACGGCCATTCGCTCAGGGCCCAGTGACGGGGGAGAGAATCTCCTTTTGAAAAACCCAGTTCTGTTGTAGCACTTGCCAAACCATCAGAGAATTCTTCCTGCGATCGAGCCAAGTCCTGAAATTCTCGTTCACTCTCAGTCTTCCCATCCAAAACAGGAGTTCCTTATATGGACGTCATAAGGATCCACGAAATCCCTGATAGTGTGTGCTAATTTTGTGTTTATATAAATGCATTTTCTGGGGAGTAAGTCTAAGTTTGTTTTTTTTTTTTTTTTTTTTTTTTTAAATTTTTTTTTTTTTTTCCAACGTTTATTTATTTTTGGGACAGAGAGAGACAGAGCATGAACGGGGGAGGGGCAGAGAGAGAGGGAGACACAGAATCGGAAACAGGCTCCAGGCTCTGAGCCATCAGCCCAGAGCCCGATGCGGGGCTCGAACTCACGGACCGCGAGATCGTGACCTGGCTGAAGTCGGACGCTTAACCGACTGCGCCACCCAGGCGCCCCAGTTTGTTTTTTTATTATTACTTTTATTTTCATTTTAGAGAGAGAGTGTGTGGGGTGGGGAAGGAGCAGAGGGAGAGAGAGAGAAGGAGAGAGGGAGGCTTAAGCATGCTAAGTGTGGAGCCCAACACGGAGCTTGATCCCACGACCCTGGGATCACGACCTGATCCGAAATCAAGAGTTGGATACTCAACCGACTGAGCCACCCAAGTGCCCCACTTTGTTTGTTATCAATCAGAGTGTCAGAGTTCTGTTATCTTCCTTCCCAAAGGATAGATAGATTTCCCTTTTTCCTGGGGAAATACACAGCAAATAGTCTTCTGTATTTCAGTCCTTCCCACCTTTCTTGTGTAACATGGAAACATCTCCAAAGCCTCAGCCTCTATGGAATGTACTGTGGTTTTTCCTTCAAGCATGGCACTTGGAGGAACTCAATGCCCCTCAGAGTTTAGCACTGGGAACTGATTACAACTTTCTATTCCTCTATCCACTCAATATTTTAAGAATAAGATGATTAATTTATTTTCCTCTTACAAGTCTCCTTTAAACTTTTCAAGTTTATAGAATTGTTGAATCAATGTATTATACTCTTGGAACTGATACTAAATGGTAAGTCAATTATACTTCCATAATCGTTTTTGTCAAGTTCAGAAAACACAGGATTATAATCTAAATCCCTTTATCATATCCCTCATTTCCCACTAAAAAAGTCTGAAATATAGGAGTTATATTTTCTTTGCTGTGTCTTTTAACTTCAATTCAGGAAGCATAGGTAATACTGGAAAAGCACATATGTGCAATCTCACCCTTAGCAATGATACATTAGGATTTTAAGAAAAGTTGGCCACTGGAAGCCCATGTCCTGAATATGGACAGGTGTTGACCCACACGTTAATTGTAACAAAATCTCTCTTAGTGTTCAGAGAAAGAGCATCACGGGGGTTGTCAGGCACTCACCTGGTTGTCCTGCCAGCCTCCAGGACTTGCTGACATCGCCACACCTTCCGCACGAGCTGCTCCTACTCTACTTCCAAGTCAGGTAGAAGGAAGACTTTATAAGCAAATAAACTGCTTGGGACCCAGCACCAACGTCCTGTGCTTACGTGGCTGAGCGATCCCAATTACACGTTCTTGAGATGCATCTTAGATGCCTGCGTTGACTGACACTGGGCTGGCGTCATGATGGACGGACTTGACCACATAACACACTCCCCAGACAAACAGCTCACGACTCCAGACTGCTTTTGCCCTGGGATTCCACACCATGCCTCCCGCCTGCTACCGGCAGCCAGTCTTGCAGCAGGAAGATGAGCAAAGCTTGTGGAAACCGAAACCCCTAGTGAAATGGGACTCCTATAACACCAGGAGGCTGCCTGGACAGCTAACACCTGACATGCTACCTTATCCACGTCCTCAGGCCCTGGGACGATTAGAACTTTTACTCTCTCCCTCCTCTACCTGGCCTCATCATCATAATCGCGGAGAGAAATCATTCGCTCCGCTGATTACACTACTCAAAACCGGCCAAGAGGATGGGAATCATTTAGTTGGCTTGGGATAGGGCGCGTGATTCCCACATAATTGAAGCTTCCTTGGATTTGAAGCCATCAAGGTTCAGGCTGGTGGGTCAATTTCACATGTCCTCCTCCTCCTCCTCAATCTCCTGCTTCTCCTCCTCCTCCTCCTCCTTTTAAAGAAAGACATTATTCTGAAAATGTCCCATATAGCAGCACTCATTTGCTGCCAGGGTGCTTAGCAATGAACTTAGTTTGTTTTATTGCGCTCTTCAGATAACATGTTTCTGCTGGTGTATTAGGTCTGGAAGCTGTCTGCATGCCAAGGCAATGCCCCTTAAATGAAGTCTTACATAAGCCTCACAAATTGTCTTCAGATAGAAGGAATCTCAATGAGCTATTACAGAGCCATGAAAATAGCTGCTGGTGACCCACCAAAACAAAAGCTGGCTGAGCAAATACATCAAAAAGCCTCAGTCACATGGGGATTTTGCCAGTAACATTTCACCATGGGATTTTTTTTAAGGTCCTGGCACCTTTTGTTTTCTTGCCTCCTCCTATGCTTTCCCCCCTTTCCCCTCCCTCCCTCCCTTCCTTTCAGCAGACACCATTCTCTCTCTCACTTTTTCCCCATTCCTTCCACCTTCCCTCCCTCCTGCTCTCACCTGTCTGTCCCCTCCCCTGCATGTCCCTTCTCTGCATGCCATGGTTCAGACTCTATATTTTATTGTTGCCCACCTGCTACTCCTAGATCACAAGAACCCTGCATGGCTACCTTTCACCCTCTCTTGGACTATAGCAAAGAGGATGGTTTCTCACCTCTCTCGTCAACTTAACAACACCCAGCAGCTTCTTACTCGTTCCAAGATAAAGCCCTCCTCTTCAGCCTGCATCCAAGACCCGCCCCCCCCAAAGCAGCACTGACTGCCACACTTCACCGGTCCTCACTCCCACATTTGCCACAGCGCATCTTAACACCTTGCACCCCACAAGCACACCTGACACGTCCCAGACGTGCTTTGCCTTGTCCCAACTCCGAAGGCTGCCCCTTCTGTTTATTCCTTTTCACCAAAGCCTGAGCATGTCTTTAAGGCTCAAGCCCTTGCACGAGTTCCTCAGGCAGTCAGTTACTTTCCTCCCTGGGTTAACATTGCATTGCAAAGTTTTGGGTTTTTTTTTTTTCCTGTCTCCTCAAATAGGTTAAGAGTTCCCGGGGCAAAGGCGTTGCTGACTCACCCGCTAGGCAGTTACTCAATACGTGTTTGTTGAATGAACTTTATTTCCCCGAATTTCTCCTGGATATTTCACAAGTGTGAAGAAGGAGCAGAGTGTAGTGTTTACAAGAATGAATGTGTGGGTTCAAATCCCAGCAGTGACTTGACCTCGTGCTGTCCCAGCTCCCCCACCTGCAAAGTGGGACTAATATCATCTAACTCTAGGTGAGTCGCTATGGGTAATGTAGTTAGAACCCTGGCTGGAAAATGGAAAGAGGTACGTGCTCCATGAGCGTTTGCTAACTACAGTGGTAGTAATTCTGATACCCCGTGGCTGCCTCGGCTGTGCTTTAGGGAGAAAGTTTCAGATATTATCAGGACTGACTTGATTTTAGATGAGTAGATCCTTTATGGGGAGTGTGAATATCTGCCTCGCTCCTCCAATCCATGAAAAGGACAGATGCTAACACCAAGAATCGAAGTGCATTCCGCAAGAAGACTCTCAGGGGGCTATGCCATGCCCGGGGCTTGGGTCTGCATGGCATATCATAAAACACTTTGTTAAGAAAATACAATTCTTAGACCACTCCCTATGAGAAAATACACAGTGATTGCAAACTGTTTAATCGAAGATATGTTCGTGATAAAAAGTTAGAAAGAAGTTCAACCTCACGCAATTTAACATCAAAGAGTGAGTAAAAGTCAAAAGTCAGAGACAACAGCCAGAGAAAGTCTTGCTTCCTTTCGTTTGCAGGTACACCGAGAAGGAGGTTTTCTAGGCTGAACTTTTGCAAAAGGTATTTTCACCAAGTACACCCTGCACGGTATGGCCTTGCAGACAATGGCTGTATCGCTTGCAGGTGGCCTCCCACATGAGCCTTAACGGGCTTCTGCCTGGGCAATCCTGGAAACACCCACACTGAGGTTACCTCCATGCCTTTTCATTGTGGCTGCTTCCTTGCCTGGGATGGCCCTCCCTTTGCTTTCTGGGTCATCACACTTCCTGGGAAGACTTTCCTTGCTGTCTCCAAGCACCTTTGCTCTGGGCCTCAAAGCCCCCTGAACATATACATTTCTCAAGGCGCTAAACATACTGCATCACACTTGTATGCTCACTTTTCTGTCTCCCTCACTAAATTGTGAGCCTTCCAAGAAGGGACTGTGTCCCTACGTCCCTGTTGCTTCCTCAAGGCTCAGCACGGCGCCTGGAACAAAGGAGGTGCTCAATAAATGCTCACTGGGCACTCATTGAACAGGCAGGCTGCTCCATGCCTGATGGCACAAGCCCATTGCCAGATGTCTGTGGCAGCAATGCTGGGTGCCCCCTGTGCACTGCTGATCCGGGCCACACCCTGGGGATATCGCATTAAGGGTGCGGTTGAGAAATTTTCACATCTAGCAAAGCTGGAATGATTGCACAATTAGGCATCAAGTCTCTTGTGAAGGAGAATAGGATTTCTGAAAAGGGTTAATAACTATTGCATATAGTATAGCCAGAGAGAAGAATTGAAAGCCTTCTTGGGACACCTGGGTGGCTCAGTTGGTTAAACGTCCGGCTTTGGCTCAGGTCGTGACCTCACGGTTCATGGGTTCGAGCCTTGCATCAGGTTCTGTGCTGACAGCTTGGAGCCTGAAGCCTGCTTCAGATTCTGTGCCTCCCTCTTTTTGCCCCTCCCCTGCTCACGCTGTCTCTCTCTCTCTCTCCCCCTCAAGAAAATAAACATTAAAACAATAAAAAATAAATAAAACCTTCTTGATGAACTTCGACGATTTTTATGACTCACTTGTTTTAGGTGAAAATGTACATGAAAGCCACAGCAATACACTATGACACAGCCATCAGAATGACCACATTGAAAAAAGACTGCCATTCCGAGTGTTGGAGGGGGTAAGGAGCAGCTCGAACGTTCTTGCTCTGTTGGTGGTGGTGTCAGTTACACAACCCCTCTGGAGAGCTATTTGGAAGTTTCTAATAAAGTTAAACATACACTTACCCTCTGACCTAGCATTTCTCCTCCTAGATACGCATCCAAGGGAAATGCATATGCTCACCAAATGACAGCCCAAACTGGAAATGACCCAAATGTCTGTCAACAGGAGAACGAATAAACAACCGGTAGTATATTCACATAATCTCTGCTATTGCGATAACAAGAATGAAATACTGGTATGTGTTATTCTTACAGATGATATATTGAGCAAAATGTGTCAGATACTGAAGAGCACATATCATGCAATTTTGTGCTTAAGGAGTTCAAAAACAGGCAAAAAACACGAATCAGTGGTGATGGAAATCGGAATAGTGGTACCCCCTGGGATAAGTGTTAGGTTCTGATGGAGGATGTGGGGAGGGGGGCATGAGAGAACATTCTAGGAAGGTGAATGTGATTTCTTTTTTTAAAACTTTTTTTCAAGTTTAATTTATTTATTTTGAGAGAGAGAGAGAGAGAGAGAGGGGCAGAGAGAAAGGGAGAGAAAGAACCCCAAGCAGACTCCACGCTGTCAGCACAAAGCCTGACATGGGGCTCAAACCCACAAGATCCGTGAGACCACGACCTGACCTGAAATCAAGAGTCAGATGCTCAACTGACTGAGCCACCCAGACACCCCCAGAAGTGTTTTCTATTTATTTCCGACTAGTGATTACATGTGGGTACACCTGTTTAAAAAATTAATCAAGTCTTACATTAGCATATGTGTGTTATGCCTCACTAAAGTGTTATAGATTGATTGATTGATCCATGGATCGATCACCGGAAATCTAGATGCGTGGAAGAGAGGAAACAGTCCATCATTCATACAAAACTCAGAGAATGGATTGCATAACCCCTCTGTGGTTCAGTGAAAGAGATCATTACTGAACAATACCCAAGAAACATCTCAGCTCAACTGGCTTGGTTGTGGGACAGAGCATTATGGTAAATTCAATTTGTTCCGACAAGTAAGATCAAGGATGTGCCATTCCCAAGAGGTTACACCTATAGCATAACTGCCTTTTGGGGCTGGGTGAATCAACAGTTCAGGTGAACTCACTATTATGGGATTTTTGCAACACAGACCTTTTCTCAGGTACAAACCTTAAATCAACTCCTCACCTTGGGGTCACCCTGTCTGAAGGTGATTTCATAAAAACAAAGTTATGAAAACTTTATTTTTTCATAATGACGTCAAAACTCTTTGGAGAGTGTAAGCATATGAATAACCAGAGAAGGGGAAATAAAGTCGTTCTCTATAAAGTCTTTTTGCAAAGCTTTGCAGAAATGTGAGATAAGCCAAAGACGATCAGAAACCTCCAATCTTTGGAAAACACAAAATGAAGCCTCAAATCCATAAAATCTATGTCTGCCACACCTGTCCAACCAAAAGGAAATAGATGCCCCAGGAAAATGCATTTTCCCTTTATTACAAAACAGGACTTTGCTCCCAAACCCAAGCTGTACCTGATCACACGACATGGGGACCTACAGAATGCCCATTACTCCTTCAGCATTTCTCAGCTAGGGTTTTACAGCATTTGGGGCTACTTGTTGAAATATTTTGGATATTGAGTTGTGTAAAATATAATATTAAAATAAATTTCAAGGGGCACCTGGATGGCTCAGTCACTTACGTTGTCTGACTTCGGCTCAGGTCATGATCTCATGGTTCGTAAGTTCAAGCTATGTGCTGACAGCCCAGAGCCTGGAACCTGCTTTAGATTCTGTGTCTCCTTCTTTCTCTGCCCCTCCCCGACTTGCACGCGCGCTCTCTCTCTCTCTCTTTCTCTCAAAAATAAATGAACATTAAAAAAATAAATAAAATAAATTTCACCTATTTTATTTTTTAATGTCACTGCCAGAAAATTTAAAATTACCCATGTGACTTGCATTTGTGGCTCACATTACATTTTCAGTGGACAATACTACGTTACAGTATAAGGGCAGGAAAAATAAATTAGATCTCAGAAGTCCATGAGAAATTACAACTATGAATACTGCATGAATAATATATTCATATTTCATATATATTTCATAATATATTTCATACATTTATAAAGAGTATTACCAAGCAAGACACTAGAGATGAATTTGGAGGAAAAAAATAAACTTTTGTAAAATGCTGATTTCCAGAGAAATAATGATATAAGTATAAATTTCACTTAATCATTTAGCCAGAGAAAGAAACCACTATTAGAAGTTGAACGCGGGGCGCCTGGGTGGCTCAGTCTGTTAAGCATCCGACTTCGGCTCAGGTCATGATCTCGCGGTCCGTGAATTTGAGCCCCGCGTCGGGCTCTTTGCTGACTGCTCGGAGCCTGGAGCCTGTTTCGGATTCTGTCTCGCTCTCTCTGACCCTCCCGCGTTCATGCTCTGTCTCTCTCTGCCTCAAAAATAAACGTTAAAAAAATTTTTTTTAAAAGAAGTTGAACGCTTTTTATCTTTTTAGATTAAAACCATAGTTTCCATAGGTTCAAACAGGATTTTTAAGCTCCTGGGAAAAGTAGGTAAGTGTGTTAAATGTCATTTGTTGTTGTTGTTGTTGTTGTTAATCTAATCTACATGCATCAAATCACAAAGAGTTTATTGTATTATTTGCCTTGGGCCGGGTCCAGCTTCCACCTCTGTCTTACGACCCCTCCTAGAGGTAATTAGAGTATATAAAGTCCTTTATACACTCCGTTTCTTTGCCAGGAGCTTCAGGAAGGCAGTTTTGGACTTTGGGTTGTCACATCTTGGGGGCGTCAGAGTCTCTCTTCAGCTTTTCTTTTTGATCTGAAAAGCTAATTGCTTCAGGGTATAGCTGTCTGCCTCCAAAGAAATATTACTGATTCCCCCCGCCCCTACTGTTATTATCAAGGTTTTGACTCATCTAGAACATTCTCCCAAAAGACATGTATTTCTTGTAGGAATTTGATGTTCTGTGCTGAACAATATCTGGGTATAATCTCATGTTCATTTTCTTACATGAGTCCTTACATTTCTTACATTAGTCCTTCACCTAATCTATTACAGAAGAGATCCAAGCTGTTCACTCCACCTCATCTTTCTAATCTCCCAGCACCTTTTGCAATGCAAACACTGGGTGCTGATTAATGGGGCATTCTTGGTTGGCGGAGATACGGAACTCAAGGGGGAATTTCGCCCTAAGAGCGTTTTTCTCGTGAGCATAGCATTCATACCCACTCATCTCCCCTTTGCTCCACTTCCTGTTTCCCCCATCCCCAAACTTTTTTTTTTCAACGTTTATTTATTTTTGGGACAGAGAGAGACAGAGCATGAACGGGGGAGGGGCAGAGAGAGAGGGAGACACAGAATCGGAAACAGGCTCCAGGCTCTGAGCCATCAGCCCAGAGCCCGACGCGGGGCTCGAACTCACGGACCGCGAGATCGTGACCTGGCTGAAGTCGGACGCTTAACCGACTGCGCCACCCAGGCGCCCCCCCCATCCCCAAACTTTAAAAAGGACTCCTACTGGTGTCCAAGATTTTCATAAAATCATGCCATTCATTTTGATGAGTGTTAAGAGGCCCACAGATAAAGTTACCAACATGTTTTCTGCAACAAGCTGACTTGTTCCAACAAACCCAGGCCCGAGGCAACCACAGTTCGTAAGCATATTTTTTGGATCCTGCATTTCTACCCTTTAAAATGGTAACTGCTTCTCTGGCCAAGACAGGAGCCTTTAATGGCTCGGTGTTGTTTTCAAATATTCTTAGGGTGGCAATGTAACAATCATACAATGCTGCAAGCCATTTGGGGTGCAAGGGCACTGAATATGGATTTAGCCTTCTCCCATTTTACTGTGTGTAAGTAAATCTGGGGATCTTTTTAAAAATGTGCAGATTCTGATTTGCTACAGCTAGAGAGACCTCTGAGATTCTGCATTTCTTGTTTTTTCTTTTCTTTTTTTAAATGTCTATTTTTGAGAGATAGGGAGCAAGGGAGGGGCAGAGAGCGAGGGAGACAGAGGATCCGAAGCAGACTCTGTGCTAACAGCAGACAGCCCGGTGTGGGGCTCGAACTCACGAACCTTGAGATCGTGACCTGAGCCAAAGTTGGACACTCAACTGATTGAGCCACCCAGGCACCCCTGAGATCCTGGATTTTTCACAAGCTCCCAATGCCAGTGCCATTGACCCTAAAGCACACTTTGAGTAGAAAAGAGATCTCTAGGAAATCTTCCATCTGTAAGATTCTATAACTCTGTGTGATCAGAAAGCAATAGCTGACAAAAGCAGGAGCAGATTCTCCTTAGAACCTTTGCTAGAATACTCCAGAAGTCATAATACCAGTTATAGAAATTTATCTAGCTACGAGAATTTAGAAATTAAGTCTGACAGTCTACCACCAAGTCATTTTAGAATCTTGCAGTGGATCGAAGCTACTATTAGTTCTTTCAAATGTGTATTCAGCTACTTTGTTCCTAGAATATCTCTCCAAATAAGCCCCTTTACACCCCAGCTGGATCTCTGATTATGCTGGATGCAAAACATCTAAGTTTGTTCAGTGACTAGTTACATAAAGCAGCTATCTTGAATCGTTATGCAAAGAGGGATTTTGCTAAATAAATATTTGCTACTCAATTTATCTATTCTATAAACACAAATGCTACAACATAAGGTTTGCTTAAAGTGGAACATCTCTCTGTCGTTCCATATCTGATAAGAATGGAAAAAAAAAAAACCCAATTTCTATTCGTAGCAAACACAAAAACTCACAGATGCTTCAATCACATCAATTGTAAGTAGGTACACCACCATGTATTTGATGCTGATATTAAATTCCTTTGTGTAGGTAAATTCTAAAAAAAATGATGAAGTAGACCAAGTGGAAGTGAAAATGAAACTTACATATGGTCATTTTTATGTATGATTTTTCTGCCTCTCTCGAGTCTAGGCAGATGACCTTTCCCCCATATTAATTGAGTGCTATGCACACACACTATGCCAAATACTATGCCAGGTGCTGGCAGGTGATGGGAAGGCAGTAGGGGGTGAGAACATAAATAATTCCGGTCTCTCCCCCAGCCGGCTCAACTGAGTAGGGGAAGATAGGCACCGAAGTATTTACAACATAATATGCCTGTAATAGCTGAAGCTAGCAATTATATAGCTCTTTTATCTGTCAAACACTCACCGTTCTAAGCATTTTACATATATTAATTCATTTAATCTTCATAGCAATCCTATGAGGTAGTATCTCCATTTTATGGCTGAGAAAACAGGCAAAGGCAAGTTAAATGACTTCCTCAGAGTCACATAGAAATACATGGCAGAACTAGGTTTGAACCTGGGAAATCTAGCTCGGGACCCACTTTGCCACTCAAAGTGTGGTCTGCTGACCATCATCGTGGGCCTTACCCACGAGCTTTGTTAGGAATATGGAATCTCAGACCCGGCCCTAGATCCCTTGATCCAAAATCAGGATTCTAACAAGATTTCTTGGTGAGTGTGTGATTATTAAAACTTGAGGTGCACGACTCAAAACTGGCATAATATGCAGCCTCTGATAAAAGACCAACCTCTACCTCACCTTCCACCTTGGCCTGGAAGGCTGATTCTGAGAGATTTCTACAATCCCCCGGCCACCTCAGACACCATTCCTGTGGGCACCTGACCTGCCTCAGTTTCTCCCCATGTTGACCTGAGTCAAAAGTAGTTCTTTCTACAACAGTCCTACTAGCTTCTTCACTGAGGATCTGAGGAGTCACAGAGAGGGGTCACTTCACTAAACTTCAAGCCTTCTGTCATCTCTCTGTCCCCCATCCCCATCCCCGTGTCCCTCCCCTCTCTGGAGTAACGGCCCAAACTTCCCCTTGTCTCCAGCAAAACAGTTCTATTTCCAACCAGATCCCTTGGAGATTTATCATTCTACTTCCAAACATGCTGGTCAAGGCATTTTCCCAATTCACAGTTTCCTTCCTTAGACGAATTTTGTTGCTAGTTGTTACTAGGTATCACTTGCCCATCTTCTTAGAGTTACTTCCGTTATAACCTCTTCATAACCTCTATTTTTTTTTTAATTTTTTTAAATCTATTTTTTTTTTTTTTTTACTTTTATTCATCCTTGAGAGACAGAGAGCATGAGCGGGGCGGGGGGGGGGGGCGGTGCAGAGAGAGAGGGAGACACAGAATCTGAAGTCGCCTCCAGGTTCTGAGCTGTCAGCACAGAGCCCGATGCGGGGCTCAAACTTGCAGACTGTGAGATCATGACTTGAGCTGAAGTCGGATGCTTAACCGACTGACCCACTGGGAGCCCCTTTATAACCTCTATTTTATTACAAAATACAATACACATACAGAAAACTCCATACATGTTAAATTTTACTTTCAACTTCTACTCTCTTTAAATTTTCATGGAAAAAAAACCCGCTGCTCTCCATTAACAACGTATTAAATAAAAGTATGAACCATATAATTTAGTAAAATGGCCATAATTAGGAGCCCACAGGCCCAGGACACAAACGAACTGAGGCCAAGCTTCAACTAGAAGCCAAAGTCTATATATCCTGTTGGTTGCCAACTGGGATACAATGGAATGTCTGTCTCTTAATCCCGATTACCAGAAAATCAGGTGGGTAAACACTGTTAGAATAAGCGTATTCCAATGCTGTGTCTGCCTTGCTGAAAACTATATATTGTATTAGTTTTGATTAAATGGGAAATGTAAAATATGTATGATAATTGTTTGGATGAAGAGGGAGCATCTAGAGAAGGTGAATAAAATGGATGATTGCAGAGGGCTCCTTTTGAGTCGTGGTCCATCTATTCAGACTGTGGACTAAACTCCTGCCTCCTACAACTGGCTGTCTGTCTTTGATCCTCTTTCAGGCAGTGAGAAGAAGCAGTAAAAGGGAGAGAAGCCGAATATATAGTTCAGCAGATGAACTCTGTTATTTATTAATTACCCTCACAAAAGGTTTGGTGGAAGAAAAAGGTTATACTCGTTAGTGTTGTTGTTTTTTTTTTTTTTTTTAGTTTATTTTGAGAGAGAGAGAGCGAGAGAGAGAAAATCCCAAGCAGGCTCTGCACTGCCAGTGCAGAGTCTAACACGGGGTTTGAATTTATGAACCATGAGATCATGACCGGAGCCAAAATCAAGATTCAGAGACTTAACCAACTGAGCCACCCAAGCGCCCCAGGTTACACTCATTACTAAGTGGTGGTCTCCAGATGATGTGAGAGTAACAGCTCCCTCGGATACATGGATAACTATTTGTTGTCATGATACCTGACATATCAGATGCTTCCTCTTAGCAGAAGAAAACAGCACTGAAAGAAGTGATTGGACCATCCCCAATTCATTGCAAATGGTTTTAAAAGAGCAGAGAGCATGCCTATTGCTGCCTTATGATGATCAGTCTAAATATAACTATCCTTGCTATATCTTCCTCACCGATTAACATCAGCTTCAAAGCTCTGTTAGTGTATCAAATATTTCAAGTAGAAATAAAACCCTGTTTAGACATGTATTAATCCATAGCACAGCAATTGTCCAGTCATGAAACCACCCGTTGCCTACAACAACAGCAACAAGGAAAAACACAGAAAAAGACAAGTGCTGAATGTTGGCAATAGGTTTTAGGACTAGTGACCTCTCTCTTCCTTCCTCCTCTTCTATAAAAGTCAAATCCTGCTTATTCGTCTAGGCCTAATCAAAATTCTAATCCCTGTAAGTAAAAGTTTCAGGGGTCACTGCAACCACCATCACCTCTCCTCTTCTTAATATCTTGATGATGGAATCTGCCCCGTTCATTTGGCCAAAAACATAAATAATCATGAAAAATGAAGATTAGTGTTTACCCCTGCCTGCATATGTATCTTGACTCCCCAGTTAATGTTATGTTTCTTTGGGGAAGTATAATTGGCTGTGCTTTTTGTGCCTCCCACTGGCATAGCTGGTGTTTTGCAGAGAGAAAAGCTTAATAAATATTTGACAACATTTTGCCCAAGGGTGCTGCTAACTAGCTATTCCATCTATTACTAACAGAAAGCACAGTCCCAAACCAGAAATTATTGTGCGTTGGTATGATTTTGCGTCTCCAGAAAAAGCTGTCTGATCCGTGTGGCCTTCTTAAATGGTTGTCATTGAGGTTCTTCATGAAATGAGTCAACACAACACAGAAAACAACCGTTGCAAAAGCTGGTGTTTAAAATAAACTAGGTAATTTGTCCGTTTTGTGAAAGAGATGAACATTGCTTGAGAAGCTAATTTCTTCATCCAAGGGAAGGCTAAAGGAAGTCCTCCCCCTTTTCCGACCTCTGATGCATGTACTTAGGAATTAAAAAATTTGAGTTTCACTTCTAGTTCAGCCAAATACTTGCTATAAAACGGTAGGCAAATCCAATGGCAAGGGTTTAAAACATTCATCAGTAGATAATGGAACATTCCAGGTTCCAGTGAACTATTCTAGGTTCTTTTTTTTTTTTTTTTTTTTTTTTTTTTTAATTTTTTTTTTCAATGTTTATTTATTTTTGGGACAGAGAGAGACAGAGCATGAACGGGGGAGGGGCAGAGAGAGAGGGAGACACAGAATCGGAAACAGGCTCCAGGCTCTGAGCCATCAGCCCAGAGCCTGACGCGGGGCTCAAACTCACGGACCGCGAGATCGTGACCTGGCTGAAGTCGGACGCTTAACCGACTGCGCCACCCAGGCGCCCCAAACTATTCTAGGTTCTAATGAGACCCTCATGTATGCATTTAGAATAGGATTTAAAAAATTTTTTTTTTTTTTTAACATTTATTCACTTTGAGAGACAGAGAGAGACAGAGCATGGGGGCGGCGGGGAGAGGGAGACACAGAATCCGAAGCAGGCTCCAGGCTCCAAGCTGTCAGCACAGAGCCCGACACAGGGCTCGAACTCATGGACTGTGAAATCATGACCTGAGCTGAAGTCGGATGCTTAACCGACTGAGCCACCCAGGCACCCATAGAATAGGATTTTTAAAAAGTAAACTACAAACTAATGCCAGAGGGATAAAGCAGTTTAAAAAATGATTTGGAATTGACAGTTCTGGGGCAAAATACCTAGTTAGAGCCTCATCTCACACTATATACTCTAGTGGATCCCAGATGGCTTAAAGAGTAATTCTTTTAAGGAAATTTAAAAAATTCAAGAAAATGGAGCAAAATACACAATTGATCTTTACAAGGGGAAAATCTTTAAGCATGAAAATAATGCAAGAGATTGCAAAGGAAAGACTAATAAATTTACATGAATTAAAATTTGAAACTCTAGGACAATAGATACAGGTATAAAAGCAATTAATACTTAGCAGATATTTATTAAGCATCTACTATGTGTCAGACATTATTGTAGGTGTTGGAGAGATTGTATGTGTATATATGAACAAAACAGACAAAGGTCTGGATTTCTTTGCTGTCAAGGTACCTACAGTGTAGTGGACAGAGACTGACAATTAACAAAATAAGTGAATTATAGTGTATGTGAAAAGCTGGAAAGTGTTATGGGGAAAAAGTAAAGCCAAGAGCGGGGGGGATCAGAAGTGCCAAGGGCTGCACTTGTTGTGTGGCTGAAGGATTAAATATGGTGGTCAGGGTAGAGCTCAAGAGTGATAAGATTCAAATAAACATTTGCAGGAGGTGACAGAGGGAGCCCAGTAGGTACCTAGAGGGATACTTGAGGGTATTCCGGGCAGAGGGAAGAGTCACCTATTGTTAGAGCAGAGACAAATGAGAAATTGGAAAAACATATTTGCAGCACATGCGATTGACAAGGGATAAAATCCTTGGTAGAAAAAAGTTCTTAAAAATCAGCTTAAAATAATCAATGTCCTATAGGAAATAGACAAATGCCATGAATAGATAAGATAATCTTTGAATAAAGGCCAGCGAAAAGTGAAATATTTCCAACCTGACAAGTAATCAGTAAACATTAAAGCAACTTCACTCTTAGGATATCCAGTTTGTAAGGTGAAACAATGTTGGTGAAGAGGTGACAAGATAGATTCTCTTGTACAACGCTAATGGAAGCATGAAATGATACAACCTTTCGTAAAATAATCTGGTTATATTTATCAGCAACCTTTATCCTAGAAATATCTCTTATATAAATCATCAGACATTAAGACAAAATTGGTCTATATTTACTCCAGCATTGTTTATGATGATATATAAATGATTAACACCTAGATACCAAACTTAAGTTTCTAGCCCAGGATGTATATTTATGAGCATTCGATGCCTCCATATGAATGTGTCATAAACACTTCCAACTTCAAGTGTCCCAATCAAACTCACCTTCTCCAGCACCTACTCCAGCCCCCAAATTTCCTCCTTCTCTTCTCTTTCTTAGTTAGTGAATGCTTCCAACATACTTCCATTGTGTAAGACACAAAGCCATTTTTCTCTCTTGCTTTCTGAATTCTGATATTCCCATGTTTTGTCAATTCTGCTTTTGTAATATTTCTTGAACCCATCCTATCCTCTTTATTCCCTGTAGAACTGGTTCAGCTCTCATCATTTTACACCTGGGCTAATTAACAGCTGCTTACGTAGCCCATAGTGGCCAAGTTCACTTCCATCCCATCTGTCACACCCTTGCCATAGGACTCTTTCTAAAATGTTAAACTAGATCAAATCACTACTTTTTTTACTTTTTAAAAATGACTCCCTACTGCTGTCAGATTAAAATTCAAACACCTTAGACAGACTTCCATGACCTGATCATCAGCTCTCTTGCCGTGTCAGCCTGAATTCTTCACTCCATCCGTAACCAGCAACTTACAAATTACATATCATGCCCGTGTCTTTTCATATGCTTTCTTCTGCCTGCCCCTCCCCACTATTACTGTTCCCCAGACAACTTCTTTTCCTTTTTTCAGACTCAGCTGACGTTGCTGCTTTTTGTTTGATCAGTCTAAGTTAGCACGTCTCGAAGTCAAGCGTGCATTGGAGTCATCTGGAGAGCTTGTTAAAGTTTCCTGGGTTCTACCTCCAGAGTTTGTGATTTGGTAGATCTAGGGTGGGGCCTGCATACTTGCATTTTAAAAAGTTCCCAGGTGATATGGATGCTGTTGTGAAGGTTCTAGAGAATTCTTCATCAAGGCAATTAGAATTTGGTTGGTCACTTTTTCATTCATTAAACAAATGTTTGCTATGTATGTGTCTATTCTGCACTTGGTCTAGGCAAAGTATTCGGCATAGAGGTATAAAGATGGTCTCTCCCTGGTAGGAAGAAGGTAGGACTGACCTATACAATTGTGCAGGTTGGACACTGTGTAAATGGTGCTCACTGGAGTGTTTATAGCTCAGCCAGGGGTAACAGTCCTAGAAGCCCGAGAAACAAACCAGTGGTTTACACAATAGTGTAACACATACCATGATACAAATATGCACAATGTTCTCCGAGACATGAGCAGAACCTTCAAACTCAGATATGAATTGGGGGCAGGGAGACAGGCAAGGCTACCTAGAGGATGTGATACCAATGTCGAGTCTGGAAAGGTGAAGAGGAGTTATTTGGGGAAAGAGTAGAGGGGGGCAGGGAGAAGAAGTAGCACATGCAAAGACAGACACAGAAGGATTCCATGTGATTGTAAGTAGGTCGTTAGGATGGAGTAAGAATATTGAGGGCTCCAATCACTTTGCCTAAATGAAAGGCATTTGCTGAATTTAAAATTTTTTTTTAATTCTAAAATACTACATATATCAAAATGTATACAAAACAATTATTTTGGACACCCCTGTACTCACCATTCAGATTTGCTCTATTTGCTTTATCCCTCTTTTTAAGAAATGAAACCTAACAAAACGCTAATGACCTATCTCCCTTTCTTCCCTCTCCCTCCCTTCTCTTGCCTAGGTAGCCACTGTGTTACAGTTGGTGTGAATTTTTCCCCATGTGTGTTTTTATACTCCTACTCCATAACTGTATAGGCATTTGCTTTTATCTTTATTTATTCGTTATATTTAAAAAAAAGATTTGTGCATTTATTGAAGTCATCTCTGTACCCAACCTGGGACTCGAATTCAGGGCCCGGAGATCAAGAGTTACATGTTCCACTTCCTGGGCCAGCCAGGTGCCCCGGCATTTACTTTTTAACGAGAGATATTTTCCAGGATGTTATAGAAAAAAATGACAACTTTGGCCTCTGCAGGCTTCCTGAGGAGACACCTAGAATGGCAGGCAGCCAGTGCCGCAGCAAACCTGCCCCTTTCCAACGTTTGGTGGGGGCAAAGACAGGGTGCACATTAGCTTTACAAAACACAGTCAGAGGGGGTAAAAATCAGAAAATCAAGTTATGCCCATGCATTGGGAGCTGATTCAAAAAGCTGAATGAAAACTTATTTTTGTTTTGTAGCCAGAGATGTCAAAGACACAGGATGAAGAAAACTTTGTACTAAGAAACTTGGGCAAAATGTGATGATGACCTGGAAGTTAAATTCTTTCTCATTTGGGAGCTCGTAATGAAAAGTCTATGAAAATATAGTCACCAAAGTTAGATTCTAGTCCTCCTAAAATTAAGGAAAGAAGGACATGGTGGAGGATGGGGGGAGGCAGGAGAGAAGGAAGAAAGAAGAGAAGAAAGAAAAGCTGGTGTTCTTCCCCATCCTGACTTTCCCACTTTCTCTAGCTTGGCTTCTCATGGTAACGTCTGAGTCATCCTCACAGCTTTACAATTCCTTCTTCTCTCATTCCTTTTAAAGTCTATTATTTAGTCCCTTTTAATTTTTCCTTTTTCTTTTTTTAGGGATGCCCCAATTTGAAGATCATTGCTACTTGTGTCACAGATCCCTAGAAAAGTTTGTATTGCGTGTCTGCATGTGTGTATTGTATTTATTTATGTATGCACACAGGTAGGCTTTATCCATTGCTGATAGAATGCCTCACTAAATTCCCAGCCAATTTTCTGTATAGACAAACACCATGTAACTTTTTTTCTTTATTCAGATCCAGGTCACTGTTATTTGTATGTATATTCACATGTATATGTATATATATGTGTGTATATTCACATGTATATATATATATATATACACACACACACACACACACATATAATGCATTTATACACACACACTCCCCACATACATGTATGTGTATTTGTGTGCATGTGTGTGTGTGTGTGTGTGTGTGTGTGTGTGTGTGTGTTTGCTGAAACACAGTTTTGAACTACACAGCTAATTAATGAATACATTCTCTTTGGTCAATTCATTCTTCACTATTCTTTCACATCTATCTTTTCTCTCCTGTCCCTGATGTATCCTCACTAATAACTGAAGTCCTCAAAGCTACTTTTTATTGCTCCCCCTTTTATGTACTTGGCTAAGATCATTCCTCTAAAGAACCACCCTGATCATTTCTCTCCCAAACTGAAAAGCTTCTTATAGTTGCCTAACTGTAACTAGGTCTGCTACGTGCCTTCATGATACTCTTTTACAACAAATCTCATTTTACTTCTGGATAGTAAGTACCCAACTACACTTTCCAGCTTCTTTTACAACTAGGAATTGGTAGATGAGACTGTAGGTAAAAATTGTGGTGTGGGAATTCTGGTAAGGCCTCATAAGGAGGAAAAACATAGCTGGTAATGATAATGAGTGCCTTTCACTTCTCTCTTCCCATCTTTCCTGCTGCCTGGAATTTATACGTGAGGGCTGAAGCTCCAGGAGCCATCTTGAATCAAGAGGTAACTTTAAGGATAGAGTCATGTGCTAAGAATAGAAATACAGAAAGATAGAAGGTGCCTAAGTCCCTGATGATTATAGAACTGACCCTGCTGCTGTGGAGAGAAAAATAAACTTTTGTGTGTTTGTCACTGTTATTTATGGTTTTCTGTTGTGGGCAGGCCCCAAATGGTAGCTTATTCTCTCCACAAATGTAGCTATTTCTCCAATCCAGCCAATGTAATATTTTGATTAGGTTTGATCCATTGCTTCTCTTCTTAAGACAGGGGCTTCCAGATAGAAAGACCTGAGTTTAAGCCCAGCCCTGCCACTGTGACAATGATGTCTTTAGACATTGCTTATGTTCATTTTACCTTCAATTTCTTTTTCTGGAAACCAATAATAATAATAATAATAATAATATGCACATTGAAGTATTTATTACTTTTCTTTCATCCTGTTTTCCAGTTATTATCCCAATGGCATCAATAGGAAAAATAACTGAGGGAAGGAAAAGGGGATAAAACTCCAATCAGGATATTTATCCAATTTTTTACAGCCCTTATAAGCAGTTGAGTAGTTAAAACTTCAGATTGCTGATTTTTAGAAGTCATTGGGAAAAAATAGATTGGATATATATATATATATATATATATATATATATACACACATATATATGTTTGTATATATATATTTATATATGTGTACACATATATAAAGTTTCTATTTATTTCAAGAAAGAGAGAGAGAGAGAGAGGTGCAGAGAGAGAGAGGGAGAGGGAGAATCCCAAACAGGCTCTGTACTGTCAGTGTGGAGCCTCATGTGGGATTTGAACTCATGAACCCGTGAGATCGTGACCTAAACTGAAATCAAGAGTTGGATGCTTAACTGATGCCACTCAGCTGCCCCTAGACTTCAGTGATCGATACTTTACTCTCAGTCTCATGAGTTACTAAAATCTGACTACATACATGTTACATTGTCCTAAGACCATTTGACCTATAGATTTATGCATATGTATCAATTTTAAGAAAGTTGGCTCCAAGAGAATCACTTTCCCCAAGTCACTGGAATGGAGAAGAAGACACACTTTCTGTCTTGTACTTTCCATTTAGACAAATTGACTTTTAATGATGTGAAGAAAGAGTTCCTTTCAAATGGGCATAAAATTGCAAAAAACGCATTTTGCCCCAACTGTTAGATTGTGTAATTTCATTTCTGCTCTTACGCACATTAAACTAAATTGGTTAAATAAGAATCTTGCTCAACTAAATTTGATTCAATTAGGAAATTAGTCTATATATGCAAAGCCTGGAACGTGTGGGTTGAAATATGTTCTAGCTATTTAAAATGTTATTTTTTATGGATGGTTCACTTTTGTCATAGCTTCATTAGTGAACTAAATTTTTATTAATGTGAATCAATCTTGTGGGTTAAATAAACCTTTGCCCTTCACTGGGAAATCGCTCAAGTAGTAAAGAGTTTTGTCCGCACAGCCTCAAAGGCTAGAATATTTGAGCATCTTCGAACCCTTCCTGCTCTGGCTCCGTGTGACCCTCTCTTACCAGTTGCTAACGCTGCCACCATTTCCTTTTCAAAAACATTTCCCTTGCCCCTTCCAGCTCAGTGTTCTCATCAGGCTCTAAACTGCAGAATTGTCTGCTGGGTCCCCTCTGGCCTGGCCTGTGTCCTTAGCTGCATTTTAAGCTAAATAATTACCTTTCATGTTACTGTGGGACTTCTAAAACACACCAATGGAAAAGTTTCAGCACGGTTGGCTCAAAGTATTTCAGGGAAGGGAAAGTGTTTTCTTCAAGGGTCAAAGTGCCTATTGCAAAGGTATAGGTACAATGCCAGTCATTGGAGAGCACCTGACACACTCCCAAAGCGGAAAGACTGAACCAGGAGTAGCCTGTTGTCTAGGTGGCACTTGAGGTCTGAATTCCAACCTTCCAGTCATTGGAAGTTCCACTCACCTAAGTTATAGGAAAAGGAATCTTGCATTTTATAGGTCATGAAAAAGCATTGAGATGAGGGGGCAAAGGATTAAAAGATGATGAAGAATTTCTGGAGCATTATCGATAGTACATGTATAGTCCATGTCAAAGTAATGCATGAATCAAGTGCCGTACTCAAGATTTCTATTCCCAGACTGCTCACGTATCACTTTTTAGCCACATTATAAGCTGCAAAACCCCAAAAGGTCTTTTGTGGTTCCACTGTCTATTCTCTGAGAAAAATTTTTTCCCTGTTTTTGTTGATTATTGAACAAAGAAAGTGCTAGAAGAGCAGCAGGTCTCCTGTATTCTGAAACTCTGCATAATGACCTTACACCCCACATAATAAATAGCATAGATAGCTTTAAGGAAGTTTACTAGTATTTTCAGTGTTTAAGGAAGTTCATCAGTATTTGTGTTTATTAAATGCTGAATTCATTGATTTTTTTTTTTTGCCTCATTTTCCCTCTTTGTTTTCATTTTTTAATGGAGGTAGAATTTATATACGGTAAAGAAGCACAGATGAATTCTGACAAATGCTGTGTAGCCCACACTTCTGTAAAGATATAGATTTCCATCACCCCAGAAAATCCCCTTAGGCCCCTTCCCAGTCAATCCTCTCTTTTCCTTGGGGTAACTACTATTTCTATCACCTAGATTAGTTTTTCCTTTTCTAGAACTGTATAAAAATGGATTGATACAGTGTGGACTCTTTAATGTCTTAGTGTCTAACGTCTCATGTCTTAAGCGTGTTATAAAAATCGCCTCTTCATTTCCTTGTCTGTAAGTGGAAGGGATCGCCTCGTAAGAATGGCGTGCAAGGATCCTGAGGAGTTGGAGGTATCCTGGCAGGGGTGAGGGGAGCTGAGAAGTCGGGTGAGTGAAGAGGAAGCTGAAGAGTGGAGTTTGCAGCACCCTTCTCCCCTTCAGAAGAACAGCTGTACTTTTCCATGGCTTACAAACTGGGGTTCCCTGGGAGATTTCATCTGGGAAAAGCGTTTTGGTAAAAAAAAAAATATTAGCGAGCCACACGTCCAGGTGATCCTTACTGAATCTTTCCCCTTGAACATTCTGTAAACTGCAAATAGTGCTTTCTGATAGGAGAGCTTTGACTGGTTCCCTTGAGGGAGGGCTGGGAGACACAGGCAGCCAGACGGGGGGCCCCCAGGGAGGGCCCGGGCACCGAGCACTGTAATATTAGTAGGAGTTACCATCAGATAGCGCCACCCCAACTGAGGCGCCTAGACAATAAGCCAGAGGCCCTGGGCAAGGGGAGGTACAAAGGCAGCATTCAAAAGACCTGACTCTCACAGCCTGCGAGTGTTTCTATAGAGTCCACCGGACCCTGGCCCAGCCGGAATGTCACCTGACAGCCAGAAAGCCATCTTTCACGGTTAGCTTTTAAACTGCTAAAAATAATAAACACAGAAAGGAAAGTGTGGACACAGTCTTAACTGCAGAGGCAGACGGAAACCGTTGTTATAATAACGTAAACAAACTGGGTTCCAAATTATAACCTAGCCTTCCAAACAGGCTGCTGGATATTACCAAACATCTGGGGACCAGAGGGAGAATGCAGAGGCCTTGCCTGAGAAACAAGGCGATGTGCACTGCGCCCTACCCCACGTGCTCCAACTCATGGCTTAGCATCTCCTGACACCTTTTTTAGCACTCCAGGAAATGACAGTCGGAGAGGGCTGCTGGATCTTCCTTGAGCACAGTTTCCCCACCTAACACCTGAAATACGGCTCTTCCCTCTCATGATCCGATTTTTACTCCTCTCACCCTGAATGAATTCTTGCAGCCTTCCTTTTCTCCACTCTGCTTTTCCAGCCAGCCCATTTAATGTTTTATACTTCTCCCGGATACCTACAGAGGTCAAAACTATGTTAAATGGCCACAGCAGCAATGCCACCAATTAGAAGGTAATTCCCCTAGTGCTAAAAGTGACAATTAATCATAAAGACCACGGGTCTGCAAACAGCCGAGTCAAGGCTGACATCTGACCTTCTGATCCATTAAATCACGTGCAGAACTTGGCACCCACACAGGCCGGCCAATGGGAGGAAAACCGCAGATCTGGAAAAAAAGAAATACAAGAAAGTGAATAGAAGTGTTTTGTTTTTCTCTTTCTTTCTTCCTCTCTTTCTCTTTCTTTCTTTCTTTCCCTCTCTCTTTCTTTCTTTCTTTGTTTCTAAGTTCCCCAACATTTGCTTAATCTGCAACTGTTCTTCTATGTTTAAATAGGGTCTGGTTTCAGAGTTGTCTCTGATTTTGAATAAATGCAAATGGACTGAGATAAAATCTCATTCCAGATGGTTTCAGAGAAAGGAACTTTAACACAGAAGTTTAGTAACACATTTTAGGCATGGGACAATGTTTGTACATCCCAAAGACCTACTTTGCTGTGGACAGGATTCAGGAGTTTTGGATTGCCAGCCTGGGAAGGTGGCTAAGAGGCCAAGGTGAATCCTAAACAGTTTACAAATTTTGTGCTAAAGAAGGTGTGGTTGGTCTCAGAGGACAGTTCCCGGGATAGATCTTAACAAACCGAAGCGCCAGCCATGCCCCGTGGTGAAATGACAGGTTATTCATCAGGGTTAAGTATTTGAGCTTGGAACTACGGAGCTGTCTGGATTGTGTTAAGTGTTATTATACTGGGGACAATTCCCACAAGTATAAACAGATGAAAGAGATGGCCAAACAGACTGTGGCATCTACTTGTGCAGCAGATGATGGCCTCAAGTGTTTGCACAATAAGTGAGAAGCTGCTTTTCAAGTGACCGTGGCCCCGCAAGTTTTCTTGTTGTGGGAGCTTAGAACTCAGAACAGCAGAGCTTAGTAGAACAAATGTCAGGGTTCTCACTGCCTAGAATGGACAAATGCATAATTTTTGTCATATCTTCTTTTTTTTTTAAATTAAAAAATAGAGATCATAGATGTAATCTTGATAACCCCACTTGAAGGCCAGACCACGAATTTGTGTTTTTCTAGCCCATTTTTTTTACATTTACATACAATATGTGTATCCAGAACAATGAGCAGTGTTTGTGCATATCATCGTAGATGATATGAATCTCTGCATGTGTATCTATCCTTCCACATTTTTGACTCAACATTGTATATGTGTGAACATAACCATGTTGGTCTCTAACATTCCCTGTAGGTGCCACATTGGATGAATATGTGCTCACTCATTGTCTTTTCATATCCCATATTGATGGCACCATAAAAGCACTCATCATGTCATTAAAATGATTGTTGGGTGTGTGTGGGTGTGCATGTGCATGTGCATATAGGTGCATTTCCTCTGTGATGGATTCTGAGCTCCTGGAGATTCTGGTGCATCTTGTTTTAATACTAGCTCCTCTACTCTATGACTCCATGCAGAAGGGACACTCGGTGCGATAAGAGGCAAAACAAAAATGTTAAAAATTGATTTGCTTATGGTTAATTTCCCCTCTTTTTAAAACGACGGAAGACATTGGGTTGTATTTCGGAAGACTTTGGGGTTGTATTTATCTATTTTCATAGTCTCTGTCCAGTGCTCTCATCATACACTTTAAATCCCACGCCATCAATATCGCCTCATTGTTTGCTGGAAAATCAGAAAATCTGACAGTGTGAGGCTAAATACCAAGATATTTTTAAGAAGCACGTTCTAAAAGCTTTCTCAAAGAATAAACTGACAAGGCCAGGAAGAAGCCAGTGTTTGTAACTGTTGTGGCTTTATGGTGAATATGAGTAAACAGACACACTCCCCTTGACACTGATATTTAAAAACAAACAGTGCCTTTTGTATGAAAATAATACTGGACTTCGTTTTTTTTTTGAAGGTATAATTCTGATTTTGATTTTAAAGAATATATGTGAACCTGACTCAGTGAAAACAACCTAAAAATTCTCACATAATGATTCATAATAATAAGCATTTTGTACATAACCTTTATTCAGCACATTTTGTGGGCTGGGTTGTGCTAATCTTTTACCTAATTTCACTTAGTTTAATCCTCCCAATGGTCATATGAGGTTGGTATTATTAATAGCTCATTTTTCAGATGAGGAAAGGAGAGGCACAGAAAGGTTTACAATTTTTGCCCAAAGTCAAACAGTGAAGAAGCAGTTGGCTAGGAATCTCATCCAGGTAGGAAGATGTCATGGACCTCATTCTGAAGTACTAAGAACAGGCCCAGGTTTTAAGATAAAACTGCAGAAAAGAAAATTGAAAAACAGTGTGCCTGCGGTAGCTTCCAAATTTTGCTATAATACAAACAGACAGTGTCTCTTTTATGGTATGCCTCAAACCAAGAACAAACCAAATTAGAGTACTCCAAGGAGACAAATTCAAAGTGATTTCTTAGTGATGAAGGAAATTTAAAGTAGCAAGGTCAAGCCCCAGACCTTTCCAACTTAAACATACCCATTTTTCATTCTTCTTCTCTTTAGAAAACTGGCGGCCATGACTTTGCTCATGGCTCAAAGGAGCCTGCCTGGTTTGTTTACGTAAGATTCAAAGCAAAAATGAGAATCACTCCCTGGGACAACTTTAGCCTAGAATGTGTGTTCTTTACACATTTTTAATTGGGACACAAATATATTAACAGTGTGGTTGTTTTGTATTTTCAAAAGAATCTGTTTTATAACTGATTCATATTTATATTTGGAATATATTTATTTCTAGGCATGAAACAGTTCATTTTGTTGAGCCATCTGACCTGAGGTGAGGTTGGCACAATTTCCCGTGACTGCTCCAATTAATGCAAATTCAAGGTTAAAGATAAATAAAGTTCCTTTATTTATATACCTGGTTTATTAATATGTTATTTATAAATGGTTCTTTTTTTTCGGTCACTAACTATGTACAAATGAGCTCTACAGAACAAATGAGCAAATACACAATTGTATTTTACGGCAAAGTTTTTATTTTAAAAGGGTTAATATGGCCAAAAATGAACATCATCTATCCATCTGTCTGTCTATCTATCTCTTTAGCCTCAGGTCTCCCATCAAACCTTATGAAGTCTGAGATAGACTATATTGCATTATGGCCAACATTCTTCACCCCTCCATGTACCTACCCTTTTGTCATGTAACTTTGCACTACGGAGGCTGTATCTACCTTCCTGTCCCCTTTGATTCTGGCTTTGGTCATGTGACTTGCTCTGGCCAGTGGAATGTTAGCAGGTGTGCTGCCTGTAGAAGTATGAAAACGCTCTTGCTTTGTTTCTGTGTTTTCTCTTGCTCCTCTGTCATGGCCATGAGAAGATGCCTCAGCTAGCCTGTCATGGTTGAGAAACACGGAATGAAGTTGACTCGCGTCGGTCGTCCCTGCCAAGGCTATGCTGGATCAACCTAGACCAGTCAAGTTGCAGAAGTACGAGAGCCCAGGCAAGAAGAGCGGAACCATCCAGCTGACCCAGAGCTCCCACCTGTGCAGGAGTGGACCCAGCCGGAAGCTGAAGAACCACGCAGCCAACTGAGACTCAGCTCACACCCACGAACTTAGAAATGCCAACTGTTTCTAACCATTGAATTTTGAGGTAATTTGCTACCATGCCAAGCAACCCCATTCAATGCTAGTGGGTACTAGATAGCTGACCAGGACATTTGCCTGGTTCACTCAAAAAACCCCGTAGGTGCCCACATAGAAGACGGTTTAAAATTCAGTTATTAATATTCAGCAAATATCCACAAAATGTCAGCTGTATCAGTCAAGGTTCAACCAGGAAAATAGAACTCGGTCTGAGTATTTAAACAGAAGGATTGCAATGTAGGAAATTCATTACGCAGGTGAAGGAAAAGATGTAAAGGCAAATGAGAGAAGGAGGCATCCAGGAGGTGAATGATGGCAGGAAATCCTGGAGTTCAATGGAGTGTTAATACTGGAACACAGGGGCCAAGGTCACCCAGCAAAAGCTCAGAGGGCGTCTCTAGTTGGACCTGTGTCTCCCTAGAGGAGAGACACAGCCTTCATCCAAGATAACTGTCTGAGGCAGAGAGTGTGGGGAAGAAACACCCTGGCTTCTCTCTTCCTTCAGTCTTCCATTCTCCCTCCAGGGATTTCCAGGGTTGAATCCAATTGGGGGCCAACTGACTCAGGGACCCAGAAAGCACAACCCTCAGGGGCAGCCTCTCAGTAATATGAGAGAGGGATTTGAGAGCAAAGGGGTAAATACAGCACCATGATGTGCAAGACGCTACACAAGGTGTTACTCAGGATTGAAGGCCACATCCACAAACATACTGAGAAGCAGAAAGACTGGGCTTGACGGTTAGAAGTGACCTGAATAGGTAAAAGTGAGGGACAGGTAGGAGCGACTGTGGAAGTGAAGTGTAAGAAGTATTGGGGGAAATAGCAGGCATTCTGGTTTGGCTTAGAAGGTTGTGTATTTGGGAGGAGGGGGCAGGGGTGGGGAGGGGACGATGGGGCTCCAAATTTGAGAGACTGAACAAGCCTGGATTCCAATGCTGCAGATGGGATTTCTGTTCTAAAGGAGGCAGGAAATAAGATGGTTCTAAGCAGAGAGTAACATAACCCAAATTGTGTGTTAGGAACATTATTCTGATAGAGATTTGAGGGATAGAGATTGGAGGGAGACCGCTAGACAAGGGGTTATTACTTAGGTGTAGACCTCAGGGAATTCCTAACCCTCCGGAACAAATGGCAGAAGTTGGTGTAAGCCTTCAGTTTTTTGAGAGATGGTATGTAGCTTTCACATGGCTTTCAGCGGAGCCCATGACCCCTGACCCTATCAAAAATTGTAAGCACTCGGGGCGCCTGGGTGGCTCAGTCGGTTGAACATCTGACTTCGGCTCGGGTCATGACCTCATGGTCCGTGAGTTCGAGCCCCGCGTGGGGCTCTGTGCTGACAGCTCGGAGCCTGGAACCTGCTTCAGATTCTTTGTCTCCCTGTCTCTCTGCCCCTCCTCCACTCATGCTCTCTCTCTTTCTCTCTCTCTCTCTCTGTCAAAAATAAACGTTACAAAATTTAAAAAAAAATTGTAAGCACCAGCAGCAGGAAGAGATCTAGAAAGCTCGTATAATGAAGATCTTTCAATGAAGATAAAAAATGAGACAGTGGCAGTGGTAATGGAAGGAGTAAACAGACAAACATTTATGAGGGACTATCTAAACAAATAATCCAGATGAGTATGAACAGAAATAAAATGAGAGATGCTTAAAGGTTTAACTCTGGGCTGTATCTGTCTGTTATTCCTTGCCCTCCCCCTACAAAACAGAGAAAAGCAGTCCATGCTTCCAAGTTACCACCTCTGTTCATCAGAGATATCACTAATCAAATGTAACCTTTCCTTATTGCTGAGCCCAAACCCCATCTCCAAATCTTTCTCAAATAGCACCCTAGGCAGCCACTGCCTTATTCTAGAGCAACTGTTTTTGTTCATTGTATGGACTGTTATATAATTTCAGAAGGATGAAGTACCAACCAATGGATATATTTGGCAGAATGTATTATATACTGATATGATCTGTGTATACATATCATACGCATGTTTCCCACACTCGGGGAAACTTATATACAATTAGGCCACTAGCTAGATCTTACCCAAGATCATGAGTCTACTTGGTGTTCATTGAAAGCAATGAACACAGATTCAAATAAAGCTGAATTGGGAGGGGCAAAAAAAACTTTGATACACAAAAACGTATTTTATTATGAAATTATCATCATGAAGTTTTTTTTTAAAAAAAAATTTTGTTTTCAACGTTTATTTATTTTTGGGACAGAGAGAGACAGAGCATGAACGGGGGAGGGGCAGAGAGAGAGGGAGACACAGAATCGGAAACGGGCTCCAGGCTCTGAGCCATCAGCCCAGAGCCTGACGCGGGGCTCGAACTCACGGAGCGCGAGATCGCGACCTGGCTGAAGTCGGACGCTTAACCGACTGCGCCACCCAGGCGCCCCTCATCATGAAGTTTTGAAATTAGCATAAGCCATTACAGTCGACTACTAGTAACTTCACTGTTAAATTCTTAACTCCAATCACAGGCAAGTAGGTATATAGCATTATCATGAGCCATCCTCTTGTCAAACTCTGGTGACCTTTGGCTTGGTATTTGAATGGCACTATGGTGGTTTTCTCACCTTAGGGTGTTTTCTAGCTGACATTTGAAAAGAGGTATCACTATCAGAGTTGCTTTCTATATAGGACCATAATAAAGAATATTCAGATAAGCCAAATTTTTTTCTACCTGGAGTTTTTTGTTCGTTTTTTGTTTGTTCGTTTGTTTTAATTTTTTTTAACGTTTATTTATTTTTGAGACAGAGACAGAGCATGAATGGGGGAGGGTCAGAGAGAGGGAGACACAGAATCCAAAACAGGCTCCAGGCTCCGAGCTGTCAGCACAGAGCCTGATGCGGGGCTCGAACTCACGGACTGCGAGATTGTGACCTGAGCCGAAGTCCGCCGCTCAACCGACTGAGCCACCCAGGCGCCCCTGTTTGTTTGTTTTTTAAGGAGATAGAAGTTTATTGAATATACTGCATAGGAGCAGCAGGCAGGACAGCAAAGGAGAAACCGTCTGCCCTTTTTCTACTTGGAATTTTGATCAGCAAGATTATTACTATCCCTGCCAACATGAAGACTTTCTCTGCTCCACTCAACCCTAAACCCCAAAGTTCTATCTGTTCAATGCCAAACAACTTTTGGAAATTTGCCTATATACAAAAATACTCCGTTCGGGCACCTGGGTGGTTCAGTTGGTTAAGCGTCCAACTTCGGTGCAGGTCATGACCTCATGGTTCATGAGTTGGAGCCCACTTCGGGCTCTGTGTCTCCCCCTCTATGCTCTGCCCCTCCCCCGTCATGCTCTGTCTCTCTCTCTGTGTCTCAAAAATGAATAAACATTAAAAAAAATTTTAAAATACTCCGAAGAAAAAAACCCCATCTCTACATGTAAACATTCCTGGCAGTAATTATTTGACCATGACCCACAATAAAAAGTATGTTTTAATCTGGAACACATGTATATATATAAAGATGTATACGTGTATATCTAACTAAAACAAAAGTTCTACAAAATAATATTCTTACTTGTATGTTGCATTTGGATATTTTCTATTCCATTCAACTCTTATTCTATTCTACGTTATATACTATTTCATTAAAGAAAAGTTAGTAATGACCTGCTAAATTGATTTCATTGCTCTCCAATAGGGCACAATTCACAGTTTGAAAAGCACTACTGTAGCAAAATGACTAAAGTACTCTAACTTTATTCACCGATGTAAACATATTCACAAAAGACCAACCCTGAGCAACTGCAGGGGAAAAAAATCTCTTGGCTCTCTCCCTAGTCTCCTGGATGAAGCCAAGGTTTGCTGGGCCAACTTTTGTACTTCGTGGTTGACAATGACTGCAAACTGAAAGGCAGAGATCAAATCCTCACTCTCCTTCTCAACACATCTCTTCCGCTGGGTAAATTATACTGTGCAAGTATCAAGCTATTCAATTTTGCTGTCATTTACTGTTCTTTTTCCAACAGCAATGGAAACACAGGATCGGCTTACTCTTGTCTCTCTTTGGTAGAATTAGATTATTCTCCCTCCTGCCCTCTTAAACAAAGATGGCATTCATCACTCTGAGAACCACCCCCGGAGGATCTCCAAACAAAGCATGGCAGGGAAACCGCTACCCATGAAGGAGCAATAGCAGAATCTGGGCATTGAGGTTGTCAGTCCAGATTATATACCAGAACGAACTTTGTAGCGATTCTTTTGATTGAGTGAACAATTGTAATTGGAGCAACATAATTAACAGTAATAACAAAGAAAGAAACAATAAAAGGCTATATATCTCCAAATCCAGTGGTGTCTACTAAAAGAAAGTTATTTATTAAAAAAAGTAAAATCCATTTTCTCTTTCTAAAAGAAAAAAAAATACTACAAAATCATCATATCAAAGATCCTTTTGAGGCTTTCTTGCCCATACTCTGGTATTGGAATATTCTTTCTTCCATGTGACTTCTCTGACATTCATTCACCTTGAAATTCATCTGCTTACTGTGTACCCTCCCCACACCCTTACCCAGTACTAGTAAAACATTAATGCGTGCGTTAAAAGCCACAAGTTTTTCAGGTTCTTTTATTCAGGAACTCTACTTCTCAGAATTTATCTTAAAAAAATGAGTATGGCTATATACAAAGCTAGAGTGACAAAGATGTTCATGCGGGGTTATCTATAATGGCAAAAGGCTCAAAGGGTACAATTAATTGCCAGAAGTTGTAAACATTGGGTGGGTGGAGTATTGGTGATTTAAATTTTAGTCTGTATGCCCACCTATATTTCCCAAATTTTCCAAAATATAAATAAAATAAAAGGTTGAAAGTAACACATCTGTGCTTAAGAGTGAGACACTGATGAATCTCCAGATAGAAGATCTTCACCAAGCCAAAGGATGCACATGTTTGATCATGCCCTGAGATCAGTTCCTCAATGGTAAAATGGGAATAATAATGCCCAATTCATAAAGTTGTGATGAAGAGTAAAATCAATAAATCAAGTACTAAAATATGTAATGTGCTTACAGCACTGCCTGGTACATATAAGCACATATAAGTGTTAGCTGGTGTTGTTATTATTTTACTGGTGCAAGAAATTGGAAGATATTTTTTTAGTTCCATGTTGAACCTAATACAAAGGACCAGGAAAAGATGGGCTCGTTCCAAATGCTCTCAAAGTAATGCTCTGCATTTGGGGAATAAAAATGCAGCATAAAGAAACTTTTGGTGGTAGTAGATATGTTAATTACATTGATTGTGGTGATGTTTTATCAGTGCATACATATGTCAAAATCTACCAAATTGTATATTTTAAATACACTTAGTTTATTTTATATCAGTCAGACCTCAATAAGTCTGTTTAAAAATGAAGATGAAATTGAGACTTTTTCAGATAAGCAATCCTATGAGAATTTTCCACCAACAGACCAATACTAAAATATATATATATATATATTAGGGAGAAGGAAAAAAATCCAGGTGAGAGCTTGGAAATACAGGGAGGAATGATGAGCAATAAAAATGGTAAATATGCAGCAAACATAAATGCATATTAACTCTTTAAACAATAATTGATATTTCTTGTAGTTTAAAAATGTATGTAAAATTGAACTATAAGCAATAATAATACAAAAAGTAGAAGGGATAAATGGAATTAAAACGGTCCAAGTCTCTAAAATTTTCTGGAAAATGGTCAGTCACAATTTGTATTATGCTCTAATAAAATAATAATACAGTTTGTAATTTCTAGTATAAGCACTAAAAAAGAGAGAAAAAGAATATATGACTAACAAGCCAATTGAGACAAAATATTTCATTAATTCAAAAAGGAACAAAGGAGAGGTAAAGAAACACTAAAGAGCTGGGGAGGAAAAAAAATCAAATAGTACTATCATAGGTTATAACCAATTATATCAGTACTTTCATAAAATACAAATAGAAGAACACTTCAAGTAATATACATGTACTAAGTTAAAAAAATGCTGTTTTAGTGAGACACACTTTGGATATAAGGACACAAAATTTGAACGAGAAAAAGGATTGGAACAATACATATAGCTTATATTAATATCAGACACAGTAAACTTAATGATAAGAGATATTGCTAGAGATAAGAAGGAGAATTTCATAATGATAAAAAAAATCCATACGAAGACAAAAAATCTAAAGTCTGAATGCACCTGAAGCAAGTCTCAAAATATATAAAGCCAACATTGCTAGAACTAAAAAAAAAGTAAGCAAATCCACAATCTGAGTGGGAGATTTCAAGGTACCTCTCTCGGAATTGGTAGAACATTCTTTTTTAAAATGAATTAGGATAATGTGATTAATAAATTTGCCTTAATCTATTTAGAACATCGTGGCCAACAACTACAGAATGCACAGAATACACATTAAACAATTACCAAAATTTACTATGTTCTGGGCAATAAACAAGTCTGGAAAAATTTCATAGGTGAAAAATCATATAGAATACATTCTCTAACCACAGAGGAATTAAGCTAGAAATTAATAAGACAATAACAAAAAAATCAAATATGTTTGAAATTACGCAATATACTTCCAATTACCCCATGGGTTAAGGTAAAGCACAATGAAAATTAGGCAATATTATAAACTGAAATATGAAGAAAACATGACATATCAAAATGTGTAAGCTGCAGCTAAAAATGTCCTTGGAGGAGAATATATATACTTAATTGTATCTATTAGAAAAAAGAAAGCCTGAAAATTAGTGACTTAAGTATCTATCTCGTTGTCATAAAAATAACACCAAATTAAAGTCAACAAAGTAGAAGGAAAAAATAATAATTAGAAAATACGATATGGAAAGCACAGATGTAATAGAGAAAATACCCAAGCCAAAAATGTCTTCTTGGGAAATACCAATAAAATCCATAAGCCTGTAGCCAGGTTAATCAAGAAAGAAAGAAGGAGGCAAAAAATTGCAAATATGAAATTAAAAAGGGAAATCACCATAGATTCTACAGATGTTAAAAAGATTAGAGGATATATGAACGCTTTATGGCAATATTTGAAAATGTTGATGAAGGATAAACACTAATAAACTATTTATCCAAATAGGAAAATAACAATGCAAATGTGAATAGTCATATCCTTTAAGAAACTGACTTTTGTACTTAAAAATTTCCTCACAAAAAATTCTCCAATCCTGAACTGCTTTATTGGTGAATTTTACCACAAACTTAAGGGAATACCACACCAATCTTACATGGTTCATCCATAATACTGAAAAAGAGGGATTATATCCCAATCCATTACATCAAACTCATTTTATGAGGTCAGCTTAGCCTTGATCCCATAACTGACAAGAATGTCATAAGAAAGAACTTTACAAATTAATATCCCATATGAACTTAGAAGAAAAATACTAAACAAAATATTAACAAACTGAATCCTGAGATGTTTTTTAGGTGATACCACATTATGAGCAAGAGGAATTTATTCTAAAAATAGAATGTTGGTTTAATATTGGAAAATCAGTCAATTTAAAGCATCCTATTAACAGAAAAATGGAAAAAAGCATACAGTTATCTCAATGGATGCAGAAAAAAGCTTTTGCTTTCAAATCTATTCACGACAAAAAACTCTCAGCAAACTAGGAGTGGAAGGAAACTTTCTCAATCTGATAAAACCTATAAAAAACATCTTAATGATAAATATTGAAAGTTTTGCTCCCAGACTAGGAAAAATTCAAAGGTACATTCACCTTCTATAATCATCTCTATTAAATATTATGCTAGAGGTCCTAGCCACTGCAATAAGGAAAAAAAAAAAGACCAAAATAAAGAGATATAACCATGTTTATTCTCTGATATAATCTGTGTGAGAAAATACAAAATATCTACAAAGAAATTATGAAAACTAATAATTGAAGTTAACCAGGTCACTGGGTATAAGATCAATATATAAGGGCACCTGGGTGGCTCAGTCGGTGAAGTGTCTGACTTTGGCTCAGGTCATGATCTCACGGTTCATGAGTTCAAGCTCTGTGTCGGGCTCTGGGCTGACAGCTCAGAGCCTGAAGCCTGCTTCAGATTCTGTGCCTCTCTCTCTCTCTCTCTTTTTCTGCCCCTCCCCTGCTTGTGCTCTCCCTCTCGCTCAAAAATAAATAAACTTAAAGAAAAAAAAAAGATCAACATATAAAATTCAATTGGATTGCTGTATAGCAACAACAAACAATTAGAAAATTCAGTAAACTCTAACATTTATCTTAGCATAAAAATATAAAATATCTAAAAAGTAAATCTAAAAAGAAAAAGATACGAGAGACCTCTACACAGAAAACTACACAGGCTTACTGAAAATAAAAAAGAAGGTGGGAAGACATGATCACAGATTGGAAGAATTAATTTTGTAAAGGTATCAGTTCTCCTCAAATTAGTTAAGGAGAATCCCTATCAAAATCACAGAAGTACTTTTTAGTGGAAGTTGGTAAACTAATTCTAAAATTTATGTGGAAAAGCAATGAGTCAAGAAGGCAATATTGAAAAAGGAAGATGAGGGGACTTAATACTACCAGCTGTAGTATTATAAATCTCCATTAATTAACATAGCATGCCACTGACACAAGGATAAACAAATAGATCAAAAGAACTCAAGAGAAAGTCTAGAAACAGGCCCATTCATATATTATCATTGATCATTAAAGATGATACTGCACTGCAGCAAGAAAGGGGTGGCTTCGAATAAATAGAGGGTAGTATCATTGACTTCATATGACACAAAAACATCAATTCCAGGTAGATTATTGGTCTAAATGTAACATAGGTAAATATATTAATGATTTTTAGGTAACAAAGTGTTCTTAAACAGGACACAAAAACCGCCATCGATAACGGAAAAAGGAGATAAATAAAAAAGAAATAAACAAAAATGGAAATGAACAACAATAAGGGAAAAATAGGCAATTAGATTAAAGTTAGGAATTTCTGTTCACCATTATGAGAATGAAAAGTGCAAACTAGTATTCACAATAGATATGGATGACAAAGGAATCATATTCAGAATATATATAGAACTACTATAAATCCTTAGGAAAAAGACAGGGTCATCCAATAAAAAATAGCCAAAGGCTTGGTATCCTCACATGAAGATGATATTCAAGTACAAACAGGCATGCAAAAAAAAGTGTGCAACCACATCATTTATCAAGGAAATGCAAATTAACAAGGAGATAACTATACCCACCACCAGATAGCTAAAATAAAAAAAAATACTGCCAATACCTAGTGTTGAAGAAGATATGGAGAAATGGGAAGTCTTACACACTGGTGGTAAAATATACATAAAATCAATTTGTTTGATAGTATCTCCTGAAACTGAATAGATGGTTATGAAGCAGCAATTCCATCCTCAAAGGCAATGAAAGTCTGTATGCATGTTCAGTAATAACCTATACAAAAATGTTCAGAGCTGTACTTTTCTTTATAGCCAAAGGCTGGAAAAAATTAAAATGCTTATCATAGTTGAATGGATAAAAATTAAAATACACATAACAATGGAATGTAAATCCAGAGTGACGGAATGTTTCACAAACATAATATGGAGTCAAATAAGTCGGACACAAGAAATACGGTCTACAGGAGCCTTTTGTATAAAGTTCAAGTTCTAGTTTTGGAACTCAGGAGAGTTTAGCCTTTTGGGGAGAGCTTGGCTAGGGGCATGGGGAGAGTGTCTCCTTCCTGTCAGTGTTCTATTTCATGATCTCACTAGTGGTTATGCGGGTGTACATACTTTGTGAAATTTTAGCAAGCAGTATGTTGATGATTAGTATAATCAATTGCAACACATTAATAGTCCCTGAAACCATCTTAGTAAGAGACCACCATTTTTAATAGAACGTATGTGTGTGTTTTAATGTATGTTTTAATGGAATGTATGCATGTTCTGCTTCAAAGCATAAGTTTATTTGTGAAAACTTTAAAAAATATCACATGTGTGTTTATTACTTAGCATTAATAAGGGCACAGACAGACATGGTAAGCAAGTGTGACAGGATGTAAAGCATACATCAGGGGAAATTGCAGACTCCTTCAAACTTCTACACTTCATGTAGAGCAATGGAGTGGAGAAAGGGAGGATGCCGAAAGAAACAGTCTTAAGTTACCAGGGTTTTCTGTAAAGAATTTGTTTAGTATGTTACTCACTTTTTCTCTTTGTGAAGAATAGGGCAAATTGTTTTCCTTATAGGAGATGAGCAGCAAAAATGTGTAATTAATGTTTTCTTTCCTCTCCATGGTTTCTAGAAAACCCAGCCCTAAAAATGTGCATACCTTTTGGGCAGTGCTTTTCAGATTTTCTTTTACTATGACCACAATAAGAAATACATTTTATATGCTCAACATCACTCATCATCAGAGAAATACAAACCAAAACCACAATGAGATACCACCTTACACCTGTCAGAATGGCTAACATTAACAACTCAGGCAACCACAGATGTTGGCCAGGATGTGGAGAAAGCGGATCTCTTTTGCACTGCTGGTGGGAATGCAAACTGGTGCAGCCACTCTGGAAAACAGTGTAGAGGTTCCTCAAAAAACTAAAAATAGAACTACCCTACAACCCAGCAATTGCACTATGAGGTATTTATCCAAGGGATACAGGTGTGCTGTTTCGAAGGGAGACATGCATCCCAATGTTTATAGCAGCACTATCCACAATAGCCAAAGTATGGAAAGAGCCCAAATGTCCATCGATGGATGAATGGATAAAGAAGATGTGGTATATATTTACAATGGAGTATTACCCAGCAATCAAAAAGAATGAAATCTTGCCATTTGCAACTATGTGGATGGAACTGGAGGGTATTATGCTAAGTGAAATTAGTCAGAGAAAGACAAATATCATATGACTTCACTCATATGACGACTTTAAGATACAAAAAAGATGAACATAAGAACATGGAGGGGGACAAAACATAAGAGAATCTTACATGTGGAGAACAAACAGAGTTGCTGGAGGGGTTGGAGGAGAGGGGATGGGCTAAATGGGTAAGGGACATTAAGGAATCTACTCCCGAAATCATTGTTGCACTATATGCTAACTAACTTGGATGTAAATTAAAAAATAAATTAATTAAAAAAAGAAATACATTTTATATCATGACCCAATACACAAACACACATATAAATATGCAACATACATTTTAGTAAATAACGCCCTTACTTTGTGCAATGCCTTCTAATATATACAATTGTACTCTGTTCTAGTCTTCATATCCTATTGCATTAAAAATTGTGACCACTTACTCAATAGATTTATGGACCATTAATGTGTTGTAACTAAGTTTGAAAAACATGTCCAGAGTTCCTGGCAAATATTAGGCATTCAATAAAACGTTATCAGATGCATGATGGCATACATTTTGCATATTAACCTAACCTCCACAGCTCATTAGTGTCTATCCATGTTTTCCTTTGCCATCCTGTTCTTTTTCTTTACTAATTTATGTTAACCTATTATAGTGTATGTATTTTTGTAAGTTGTCATAATCTTTTCCAGAACAAGTCCTTAACACTTTCAAGTCACATTATAAATCAGTCAGAGCAAAACCAGGAGAGAAAAGATCCTCCAAAGGTGCCGGGTTGTGCTTCTTTGGGAAAAGGGAGCTCAATACCTGTAAGAGAGACACTTCCTGTCCCCCACAGTAACAATGTCTGCAGCACCAGTGCACATGAGAGCAGATGGCAACTGTGACTAAGTGACGGGAGCTCACCTCTAACCTTACAGGGGACCATATATACTCTTGCTTTCCACGAAGTTCTCTTGCATTTCCGACAGCTGGGAGAGAGAGCGTCAGCTCATTCTGAGAAACACAAAGACACTTTTTGAAAGAGGAACAAAGGGTTCGGCAACTGACAGTGAAGAATGGTGTGAGCATCTATGTGCATCACTGTGATAAAGGAGTTCATGGTCTTGAGTTTCCTTTATCTCTCTTTTCAGGGTGTAAAGTCTTTCTCAGGTCATTGAGACTGTGTGTCTACAGAGAGCAAGCAAACATGTTGGAAGGAGCTAGTCTGGGTTTATTAAAGAATGAACCTTATCTTTCTAACACAGGAACAAATTTCACCTTAATAAAACTTTTATTTTAAAATATTCTCTCAGGTCCTATTGAACAAAACCTTCCCTACAAAAGGTTCTTGGATCACTTTTGGGCAAGTTGCCATCCTGGCTTATCTTCCACGCCCAAAGAAAGTTAAACATGGTTTGGGCCAACCCCTGTGGTCCAATTTGGTAATGCTGTCCTTCTGAGGACAAGGATGTGGGCTAAGAGGGATGTGAACCTGACTGGTTATTCCTTTAGCAAAAAAGAGTCACAAAGGACAAAGAATCTAACAGGGCTGAAATGGAGGACTTCTTTTCTAGGAAATGGATCCTAAGCTGTGTTTCTGCTTTAGCTCTAAGAAAGCATGGCTGCTTCCAGGGAAACAACCACAAATACAGACTACAATTTTCAGGTACAGATGTCTACAGAAGTATTTGCCTACCTACTGATTTCCCAGTAATGTGGATGGGCACAATATGGCAGAAGCAGTCTGTAAGTTCCAAACTGGGGGGAGTACTTTTAAAAAGTTATTGCGGGGCGCCTGGGTGGCGCAGTCGGTTAAGCGTCCGACTTCAGCCAGGTCACGATCTCGCGGTCCGTGAGTTCGAGCCCCGCGTCGGGCTCTGTGCTGACTGCTCAGAGCCTGGAGCCTGTTTCCGATTCTGTGTCTCCCTCTCTCTCTGCCCCTCCCCCGTTCATGCTCTGTCTCTCTCTGTCCCAAAAATAAATAAACGTTGAAAAAAAAATTAAAAAAAAAAGTTATTGCACAGACATTAAAGCTAGTGCTTTACAAATCACAATGTTAGAAATACACTAGCAAGTTAAATGTAAAAGCAGGTCAAAAAACTAAACACAACAAAATATGAATTCAACCCTTTTTTAAGCGTGAAGGTGTATGTTTTATACGCATAGAAAAAGATCCAAAGAAACATTCCAAGATGTGAATATTAATCTTTTTTTTTTGTTTTTCAGTTTCCACAGATTGCTTTTACAAGTAGATAAACAAAAGCTATTGTAAAAAATGTAATGATTCATTTCTTGATAAAGCCTAGTTTGTTCATTCATTGATTCATAAATTTCTAGTAACTGTGTCCATTTTCTCTTTAATGACAACTTCAGGAGTTAAATTTCTAACTTAGAGAACAGGAACCCTGGATAAATCACTGAATCGTATGCAAAGTAAAAGTGAAACATGGTTCTTAGCCTCTGGACACATCTGCATGAAGGAAGACCAAGTTTGAAAAAAACTTCTTTTTCTTATATACATGTATTTTCCACGTGGGCTGTCTGGACTCATTTTAAACTGTAGTTTACAAATAACACGAAAGCTTTAGATGGCGTCGCTGAAAGCCCACCCAGTTAATGTAAATGTCACACACATTTCTGAATTCCCTGGGCATAATTCCCTAGCCCTACAGCAATTAATGTTGCCCAGCTGGCCCCAGGCAAAAGTGAGCAACAGAGTAATCTCTGTAGCTGTTTGTAAAGGAAATGAAGGCAGTACAAAGAAAGGAGGCTGCTGCATTCAAGCTAGGACCATAGTGTGGTCACAATTAGTTTAGTAGGCACGCCAGCCAGCGCACGAGCTAAAGCACCTTCATTTTTCATGTGGTTTCTTGCTACTTTGTCACTTTCCTGAACCATGCCTGTCAGCGTGCATACAACGAAAGGCTCATCGCTGCCATGGCAGATGTAGAGGGGAAGAAAACAGGTTAATCTGTTTTATCGTTTATTTCTGACTTTATATATTTGACAGACAATTCCATATTGTAAAAAAGAAAAGAGAAACCCCTCCTAAACCTTGCTATTAGCAAGCATTTAATTAAGAAGTTTGGTGGTGTTTTTTTTTTTTTTTTAATTCTTAACTTGAATAAAGCACAATCTAATAAAGCAAGTCCATGTAGCAAATTATAAATACTGAGACTTTGGCAATGAGGCTGCTGAAATCCCTTGCTAAACTTTGCTAAATTTTAAAACATGATTTCTCAGTAACGTGGATGGGTATGCCACCTACAATATGGCAGTGGTATGCCCTGCTCTCAAAGTTTCTAAATAGAAAGTTTTAAAGGAACTTGAGATGCTATCGCAAATGGAAAGGAAACACGTTTACTTTGGAAAAACACATAAAGCATAAAGAGCCACTAGGATTCACTCACTGGGTTTCCTGCTTTATAATGGGAAGGTAAACTTTCTCAACATATTGGAACATCTTCCAGCCCATAGCCTATTTTACTACTGCGGTTGGCACTGAAATTTGGGGTGTTGAGAGAACTACCCTGAGAGGGGAGCCTCAGTGGAAGGGAAGAGGGGCTTAAAGATGTGGTCTGTCTGGGTTTCTGCTCTCTGAGAAAGGATTACAGTGCCAACCTGTGAGTAAAAGTGAAGGCCAAATGTTCAGTTTAGATAAGGACTTTGGTTTGGGAATAAGATCACAAATCCCTGAGGCTGTGAAGACTTTCATGCTCACCTAGCCCCCCACGTCCCCACTCCAGGCAGCTCCAAGCCCACTACATGGAGGCTCTGGGTGGTTCTCAGTGATTCTGGAATGGCAGGAGAGATCACAGAAGGCTCATGATATAAGGGTCAGGAATCTCTCCGTAAGTCCATACTGATAGAAATAATTACATGGATAAATAAACAAATAGGAGAAAAGTGAAAGCTCTTCTTCAGAGTAGAATGACAACGAATAAACACAGAAGGAATGATAGAGTTGGAAAACCATCACTGGATGCTAATACTGGTGGGTAAAAATTTGAGGAGGAAAATGGTATTTGTATAGTTCCAAGATATTTGCACCTTAATCAAGTGATCAAAACGAACATCACCAATAGTGGAATAAACTGACATCACGTGTCTCCTGATATGACTCACTGAGGAGGACACAAGATCACTACTGTGGTATTCCTTTCTCCCAAAAATACATCTCCTGAATCCAATATTGTGGAACCATCAGAAATCCAAGCAGAGAGATATTCTACAAAATGACTGACCTATACCCTCCAAAAATGTCAAGGTCAAGAAACATAAAGTAAGGCTGAGGAACTGTTTCAGAATAGAGAAGCCTAAGGAGACATGAAAACTACATGCAACATGATATTGTGGAATGGATCCCAACTGGGAAAAATTGCTATCAAGAATATTTTCAGGGGCGCCTGAGTGGCTCAGTTAGTTAAGTGTCCGATGCTTGATTTTGGCTCAGGTCATGATGCCAGTGTCATAGGATC
Source organism: Lynx rufus (assembly GCF_022079265.1). Lineage (NCBI taxonomy): Eukaryota > Metazoa > Chordata > Mammalia > Carnivora > Felidae > Lynx > Lynx rufus. The sequence goes on along the minus strand of NW_025814867.1, from coordinate 18,071,491 downwards.
AAGCCTCGTGTTGGGTTCTGTGCTGAGCATGGAGCCTGTTGAGATTCCCTCTCTCCCTCCTTCTGCCCCTCTTTCCCACTTGGGCTCTCTCTCAAAAAAAAAAAAATGAAAATTAAAAAAAGATTATTGGACAATTGACAAAATTTGAATATGGAATGTGGACTGGAAGTATCCTATCATTGTTGAATTTCTTAGCTCTAATAACTATACTGTGATTATGTAAGAGACTGGCCTTGTTCTTAGGAAATGGTGCTGATGCATTTAGGAGTGAGGGCAAAACAAGACAGCAAGGTGGGGAACAGAGATCATGGTACCATTTTCTCTGCTCTGGAGTTCATCACCAGCCCTATCAGAGAGTAGAGCCAATTGGGATAAGCCTGACCCTGACTGGGAACTGAAGCTCGGTCCATTCAACTGGAGGGAGAAAGGATGTACACAACACACACACACACACACACACACACACACACACACACACACCAGGGCAGCTTGGGGGATTTGAGGGAGCTTCTATAATCTCAGCAATTATAATGTTGACAGCAGTCTTATTCTGGAAACTCCTACACTTTAGCCTTGCGACCGACATTGCTGCTTTCTGGGATGAGGGGAATGTTGGTGTTTCTCGTAACTTATTTGTTTGTTTGTTTGCATTTGATACTTGGTTTGAAGATAGAACTCTGATGACATGTGCCCCAGCAGTCTATGATCCGAAGGGCTTCTCAAGGCCTGTGTCCTAGACCTTCCTACTTTAGGGCAACTCTCTAGCATGCTGAAAGGTCAATATAATCTGCCCCCTTTGGCAGGCTTGTTCAGAGGGTTTGTTTAGAACGGGATGCATTTGTTGGTGCATTTTTGTAACCTGTATGCAGATAATTCTCTAAGTGGTGCCTTATGGAAATAAAACGCTCTTGTTTTAGAAGATATTTTAAAAATATTTTTTATTTATTTTGAGAGAGAGAGTGGGGGAGGGGCAGAAAGAGAGGGAGAGAGAGGATCCCAAGGGGATCACTATCAGTGCAGAGCCCGATGTGGGGCTGGATCCCACCAACTATGAGGTCATGACATGAGCCAAAATCAAGAGTTGAACACTTAATCAACTGAGCCAATCCGGATGCCCCTAAAATGCTCCCCTTGACTATGGTCAACTGCAGGTTAACCGGTCAGAGAACTGGAAATGTGGCAAAGATGAAAACCTGGACTGGAGAGTTAATCCATTTTGAAATCCAGAGTCATGTCAAAAAGCCTTATTTTAATCAATAATTTAAATCCCAGTTAATCTAGGCTATGTAGGGTCTCGTTAAGATTCAGATTCAAACTCAGGAGGTCTAAGTGGAGCCGGAGATTCTGTGTTTCTAACAGGAAGGTGCTAAGGCTGCTAGCCTCCTTCTCAAAGACCATGGTTTTTAGGAGCGTGCTATTTTAGCACCTTCAACCAGAGAAGTGAGGTATTATTAGGCCCATTTTCAAGATGAGAAAACTGAGTCTCAGCATGACCACATAAGTTTCCCAAGGTACCGTGGCAAGTAGGTGAGAAGTAGAATTTAAGCTCCAGAAATGGCGGCCATCTGTCCACCAAAGGTCCTTCAATGCCCATCCCCAACTTCCAGAGGGATGTCAAACAGGCATTCTTTTCTTGCTTGTTATGCAAGCACCTTCAAGCTATGACTATTGCTGAGGTAAATTCTTAAAAGGAGTTTTTACAACTCATTCAAAATAACTTGAAACATGATACAATAAATCGCTCTGCCCCTACCACTTAAAGATGATATTACCAATAAAAATTCAACCCAATGTGACTTCACGGTCAAAAAGTTATTAGAAGGGAGAGTCAGACATGATGGCATAAATCCAAAATGCAAACAAGAAAGAACAAACACAGAAGTATTTGAGGTTTTCCTTATCCTGAACTCAGGTCAGACGCCTCACAGCAAAGCCTGCCTCTGAATGCCCCAGTCCTAAAACAGTTCTTCTTAGGAAATGGGGTATAGGAACACAAAGACGTAGAGTAAATTATCCGTCGGCAATATATAGAGCTTTATACTTAAGGAATTTGATCATCCAGCTACTACTCTCAGTGACTTATTGCCAATAATTTAACTAAAATATAAAGCTTGTACTTGCTTTGCAGCACTTGGCTTAAAGATTGCAATCAAACAAAATGGGTTGGTATCCTTGAATTAATTTAATAGTTTGTTTTTCTTCTAGCTGCTTTCATTTTTTTTTATCTTAGTAGAAAATAAGACACAAAGAACACTGATTTTTCAGGCTTGGGATCTCAGAGCTGAAATAATGTTTAGAGATAATGTCACTTAAATTCCTCTTTTTACTGATGGGGAAAGTGTGGAGCAGAAAGGTGAAGTGACTTTCTCATTCTTCAACTTGTGCCAGGACTGGACTCCCTGTATCTTTTGCTGTTAGAATAAATATAGAACATATGTGTAGCTTAAACATGTTTTTCAAGTTCAAGAGTATACCACGGAAAGTGAGTCTCCTTGGAGCTGACCACCACCAGTAAAGCCTGAGTTATCCTTCCAGAAATGTTCCTTGCATGCACATGTATATATATATATCTATATATCTTTTATTTTCACAGAAGAAGGATTATATTACACATCTACCTTGCTCATTAAAAATTTTTTTTAATGTTTATTGTTGAGAGAGAGAGAGGCAAAGAGTGCAAGCAGGGGAGGGGCAGAGAGAGGGGGAGACACAGAATCCGAATCCAAAGTAGGCTCCAGGCTCTGAGCTGTCGGCACAGATCCCAACATGGGGCTTGAACTCATGAACTGAGAGATCATGACCTGAGCCCCAGTTGGACACTTGACTGACTGAGCCACCCAGGAGCTCCCATTTGTTTTATTTTTCTAAAAACTTCCTATTTTAGCAACTCCCCCTCATTCTTTTTATTTTTTTAAAAGATTATTTATTTAAGTAATCTCTACACCCAAAGTGGGGCTTGAACACATGACTATGAGATCAAGAGTCGCATATTCTTTAGACTAAGCCAGCCAGGCACCCCTGCTTCCCCTCATTTTTATCCTCTCTCCCTTTCTTTAGTTTCCTTTGCCTCATTTAATCACTACCTGAAATGGGATATACTTGCTGGTTCATTTTTTTTTTGTCATTTGTATCAGCCTACTAGAATGGAAGCCCCATGGGTACAGAACTTCATTTATTCATAAGTGTATCCTTAGCACAGACAGCAGCGGCTCCTGGTAGGGGCTCAGTAAATACATGATGAATAAATGAATGAAAGCTTTGCACGTTTTACTGTTGGATTATTGGCTTTTTTCTTATTGATTCATAAGAGTTTTTTATAGAGCAATTAAATGAGCCTTCATTTGTCACTTGTCACTACGATATTTTCCAGAGTGGTGTTTGTTATTTGATTTGCTGATGAATTGTTTTTTTCATTTAAAGAAATGTTTAATTATTATATACTCAAACATAACATATCTGTCTTTTATGGCTTTTGAGTTTTGTGTCTTGCTTTGAAAGGCTTTACGCACTCTAGAGTTACTTTTAAAAACCTGTCTGGTACTTTCATGGATTGTTTTTACACTGGAATCTTCGATTCATTTGAAATTTATTTTGGCGTAAGTAGCGACTATGTATTCAGCGTTGTTATTTTTTCCCCAGTAGTTAGCCAGTTGACCCAACATTAATTAAAGAGTAATCCATATTCTTCTCATTGTTCTGAATGCCATCTTTATCCGATACCAAATTCCCATAAATACTGGTCTCGATTCTGTTCTCCTAATTTGCCTACCTTTTCCTGCGTTGGTACTAATTTATCTTAATTCCTTTTGCTTTATGGTGTATTTTAACATCTGAGCAATACTGGATCCTCCTCTTTGTCCTCTTTCCGCCATAACTTTCCTATCAATTCTCACATGGTTGTCTTTCCGTAAGAACATCGGAAGACCACCGAACCAGTCAAAGCTCCCTCCAAAAAAATCCTCTTGCCATTTTATTGGGGTCAGATTACTTCAAAGATTAATTTAGGAAGAAATAACATTGATACAAGAAGCCAGCTTTCTTGACTTTTGAATGTTCTTTATTCTCTCTCAACTTCCTTGACACAAATAAAATTTAACTTTCTTCAATGGGAAGAATTAAGACAATTCTATCTATCTATCTATCTATCTATCTATCTATTTATTTTTGAGAAAGAGGGAGCATGCTCCCACACTCGAGTGGGGGAGGGACACCGGGAGAGGGAGAGAGAGAATTCCAAGCAGGCTCTATGCCCAGTGCAGAGCCTGATGCAGGGCTCCATCCCACAACCCATGAGATCATGATCTGAACCAAAATCAAGAATCAGACGCTTAGCCAGCTGAGCCACCCAGGTGTCCCTAAGATAATTCTTACACCCAAACTAAAACTAGTTCTTTTCCATTTATCTGTTAATGTGAAGCAAACCACCCCAAAATTTCGTGGCTTAGAACAACAACCATTTTATTACATCTCTCGATTTTGTAGGGTGAGAATTCAAGCAGGTCTTGGTTGATTCGTCTGCTTTCATGTACTGTTAATTGAGGACACTCAGTGACATTCAGCTGGTGGCTGGGCTGGCCTAGAGGTACAAGATAGCTTCACTCCAAGGCATGACATCTTGGCAGGGGTGACGGGAGGGCTGAGCTAGCTGGGGCTATCTCCTAGATGTACCTCGATGTGGCCTTTCCAGCAGAGCCGCTTTGAGTAGCTGGAATTCTCAGAGGGTGGCTCAGGACCAGAGAGCGCATCTTCCAGAGAACAAAGAGGAAGCTGCATGGCTTTTTGTATTCTGCAAGGTCTCAGAAGTCACTCAGTGTCTCTTCTACCATACACGATTGGTCAGAGTGGTCACAAGCCCACCGACATTCTCAGGGGAGAATTTTTTTTTTTTTCAACGTTTATTTATTTTTGGGACAGAGAGTGACAGAGCATGAACGGGGGAGGGGCAGAGAGAGAGGGAGACACAGAATCGGAAACAGGCTCCAGGCTCTGAGCCATCAGCCCAGAGCCCGACGCGGGGCTCGAACTCACGGACCGCGAGATCGTGACCTGGCTGAAGTCGGACGCTTAACCGACTGCGCCACCCAGGCGCCCCATCTCAGGGGAGAATTTAAGCCCACCCAGACATACCCCACCTCTTGTTGGGAGAAGGTCAAAGAATTTGTGGCCCTTTTTTTAAAACCACCGTATCTTATGTTAATAGAAAGCTGGACTGTGTTCTCATATTAGTTTAATCACTTATGACTTTGCTGCAATATTCTTTCTCCTTCCACCGTGTCTACCTCTGGAAGCAATGACAGGATGCATTTGGGAAATGAAATTTTCAGTTGAGTTGCATTTTGTGCCAGCGTAGAAGGGGACAGCCACGCCCTCAGTGTGGCTGGCTTTCTTCATCCGTTCTTTCTGCTTCCCCCTCCTGACCACCGTACAACTTGCTTGTGTCCCTACCAGAGGGTGGCAGGAGCAGAGAAAGTCAACTCTGATTTGTCAATTTTTTTTTTCAACGTTTATTTATTTTTGGGACAGAGAGAGACAGAGCATGAACGGGGGAGGGGCAGAGAGAGAGGGAGACACAGAATCGGAAACAGGCTCCAGGCTCTGAGCCATCAGCCCAGAGCCCGACGCGGGGCTCGAACCGATGGACCGCGAGATGGTGACCTGGCTGAAGTCGGACGCTTAACCGACTGCGCCACCCAGGCGCCCCGATTTGTCAATTTTTAAAAACTTGTTTGGTAGCAACTGTGCGCAGAGGCAGAAAGGAGATGAAAATGCACAGTACATTATTTGAGGATTAATAGTGAAGCTCAACCAGTCATTCCAAGGAACGCCAGGCTGGCTGTTCTTTTTATTGATGTATGACCTTATTTCAAAGACCCCCTAAACACAGGCCCTGATAATTCCCTGCACGCCTTCCTCAATCATCCCCTTCTTTTCTAAATCCCAGTGATCACAGCAAGATATACTGAACATCTACTGTACTGGGTACTTCGCACATGTTTATTATCGCTGAACCCCAACAGCACTTCAAAGGCGGGAACTGTTAGGACCATATTCTAGCCAAGAACACTACTGCTCAGTGATGAACTGAACTGTGCAAGGGTCACAAAGCTAAAATGCAGTACCTTGCTCCCTACATCCTTGGGGCACAAAATGTGTCCCCCTTACCAAAGACATCAGCGTCACCTGGGCACTTGTTAGAACCTTGAGCCCCAACCCAGACCTAGTGCCTCAAGAGCCCCAGGTGATATACGCCCCTCTTAAAGTCTGAGAAGCACAGCTCTTTTCCTCGGCTCTGCAATGATCTTGCATACTGGAATCCCATGAGGGAGCTTTAAAAAATACCGATTTCTGAGTTCCTTTCTCCTTTCTCAGTTCCAATTTAGTTGGTCTGGGGGACAACTTTGGCATTAGGATTTTTCAGAGCTCTTCATGCGGTCCTAATATTCAGCAAAGTTAGATACAAAGCTCATTGATACAAAGCATATATCTTGTATACCTGTTTATCATCATTTTTATACATGTTCGATGTCTCCAACATGAATATACTTTTTATATCAGCTCTCTTTCCAGGGTAGTTTCTTGCACAAAATATGTACTCCATCAGCACTGGCCATTGTTGTTATTGAAAATGGTGCTTTATTTGGTCTGCTGTGGGGCTGGGGCATCAGTATTTTTGAAAAAGGGCCTCGTGATTCTATTGTGCAGTCAAGGTTGAACACCATTGGGTTGGCTCCCACAGCTCCAGCTGATGGTTGCTATGGAGAAATTTGGGTGGAGGAGTGCCAAATGTTCTGATTTTTTTAAGAAAAAACTTAAAACCCAGATTTTTATAATAAATATTGTCAACCAAACTAGATTTTTGAAAAAACTGTGTGCAAGTAAAATAAATCACATCTGCAGGTTGCTTGTGTGTGTGAGGGGGGCATATTTGTGTGCACATCTGTCTGTAAGTGTGTGCCTATTAAGGGACATAACATGTTCAACAGATTTAAGGTAATTTACTTGGTGCTCCATGACTCCCTCAAAGTCTGATTATTATAGATGCCACCACTACTGATGCCTTGGAAAAAACAAGCTACAATCATCGCACAACCAATTCTAGCTTATAAAAGGGTCCCTGTATCATTTGTGTCAATGTATATAATGCATAGCCCAAACTGGACATTGTCAAGCCTTGCAGAATAATAATCTGTGCCCAGTTTAGTGTTCTATCCAATGCATGGATGTGCCAACAGAACCAGGGAATGTGTAGCAACAAGAGGGGGCAGAAGGCATTCTGAGGTTATGGAAAGAAAGCTACTGTGTAAGGACAGGGCACTATTGTCATGATTTCCACCCACTGCCTGAGCACCGTTTAGTGATGAAGGAAAAACAAGACAAGGAGACTCAGGAAGAAAAGTGGGGACCAGAACTAAAGGTGTGTAAAGGAAGTATCATGGAGAGGAGAAAAGTCTTCCATCTGGTTTTCATACGACCTATGGCTCTTTATGTCTGAACTCATTTGCCTGCACCAATAGAGAGAGAGGGTTTCCCTGAAGCCACAGCCGGGTAGTTGAGGTATTGGGGATTTGAGCCACATAGCTAAGGAAGTTCCGCGCATGCCCCAGTTGTTGAATTTGTTGATGTAATTCGGGTGCAAGGGGATAGAAGGACCCAAATCTAATACCAGCAGCCCATGTCATTGCGTTTGTCTCATGGCGATTAAGGAGTCAGAGGCAGCCCTCGGTATCAAAATAAATAACGATGATGATGGTGATAATGACAATGATGGTGTTATCATCACTAACAACAGTAGCAGCGATAATTACCAAAGGCTTACGCTGGGCCGTGCCCTGTGCCAAATATCTTACATGTTGTATCCCATTCATTCTCAACGCAGCAACCACACTGATTCTTTTAAAAGGGGGCGCCTGGGTGGCGCAGTCGGTTAAGCGTCCGACTTCAGCCAGGTCACGATCTCGCGGTCCGTGGGTTCGAGCCCCGCGTCAGGCTCTGGGTTGATGGCTCAGAGCCTGGAGCCTGCTTCCGATTCTGTGTCTCCCTCTCTCTCTCTGCCCCTCCCCCGTTCATGCTCTGTCTCTTTCTGTCCCAAAAATAAATAAACGTTGAAAAAAAAAATTAAAAAAAAAAAAAAAAAAAAAAAAAAAAAAAGGAAGCCAGGGAGGCTCAGTCGGTTTAAGCCGCTGACTTCAGCTCAGGTCATGATCCCACGGTTCGTGGGTTTGAGCCCCGCATTGGGGTCTGTGCTGACAGCTCAGAGCCTGGAGCCTGCTTCGGATTCTGTGTGTCTCTCTCTGCCCCTCCCCCACTTGTGTTCTGTCTCTCTCTCTCTCTCTGTCTCTCAAAAATAAATAAACATTAAGAAAAATAAAAAAAAAAAACTTTATAGACGACAAACCAGATCTAGTGCTCCTCTTCTAAAACCTTTCAGTGGCTCCCATTTTACAAAGTGCAAGAGACAAAATCCCTTCCACACCCTGTAAAGCCCTCCATCCATCAACTGCCAATTTCCCTTCCCTACTCATTATCTCTCTGTCCGTCCCCTCTAGGCTCCAGAAACTTCTGTTCCTCAAACATGAAGCACGTGTGTGCCCGAGGTCAGAAACTCTCCTGTCCCAAATAGCAAGCTTCATTCCCATCACCTTAGCGAGGACTGCTGAGTCCAGTCTGTTTACAATTGCACCCCCACTCCAACATCACCCCCTTTTCTTTCATTCTCTGCATTGCACATATCGCCTTCTCACATACAGTGTTTTGCTCAACTGATTTTTTTTCTTTCTTTCTTTTCTTTTTTTTTTTTTTTTAACTTTCCATTATCCCCTGGAATGTATGCTTCATGCAAGCACAGGTTCTTTCCTATTTTGTTCATTTCTATATCCCTAGTGCCTAGAAAATGCCAGGCACATAGCTAGCACTTGAGAAATAATTTTGGAATGAGTAAATAAATTGATTTAATCCTTGCAACAACCCTAAAAGATAGGTGCTGTGATTATCGCACCTTAATAAAATGCTGAGCATGAAGTTTAAAGACGTTGCATTCGCCCAAGATCACAAATGAGAAGCTGGTGGGGAGGAGACATAAACCTAGGACCACTTGACATCACAGTTTATAAAAATCTATGACCCATTCTACTGTTGTTTTAACACTTTTGGACCTTTCTTGGGAAATCAGAATCTAGGAGTAGAGCTATATTGCATGTAATTGGAACTAAGGCAATTACTGGGAACCAGTGAGAAAGTGAAGAAACACCCCAAAGTCAACTGTTTTTGTTTCCTATGGTTACAGCAATTTTTAATTTTTAGAGCAGTTGATACCATTTCTTGGATGATCATTTGTTAAGGAGATAGACCTTCTAAAGTATTCTGGTGATGGGAAATAAGTCAAGATTTAGCAGGTCATATTTCGTTGGTGTGAGTAAATCAAGGGCCATCTTGACTTTAAACTGCTTAAGAAATTCATCCAGGGAGAGCCAAAGAATTTGAGAGTCCAAAGATACCATAGGAAGGGACCATATGTAATGCAAACATGTCTCCAGGACCCTAAAAGACTTTTGCAGTGAATGTGTTTTTAAGATCTCTCCAACATTCCCTCACCCAAGAATAAATTGGATAGAGTTCAGCTCATGCCAAACAGAATTCCTGAGCTGGCTGAATGTGCCTGAAGTCTAGGGAGCACTTGGTAAATATTAAACAACCCACTTGAGCCTGGGCTTTCAATGGGTCAAAGTGCTTAGTCCATTTGTATAGTGTTTGGTCAAACCAAAAAGCGAAGTTCAAGGAAGAGAAGATTAAAACATTAATTTCTGGACAAAGAAAGAAAGAAAGAATAAAAAGGAAAAGAAAAAATGTATTCAAATATCCTTTGAAAACTGTCTGATAAAAGATATACAAGCAGAAAACATTTTTTATAACTAATGAGGTATTTCTGTTTTTCTTTTAATTATGATTGTTATTATTATTATTTGAGAGTGAGAGACAGAGTGCAAGCTGGGGAGGAGTAGAGACAGACACAGAATCCAGAGCGGGTTCCAGGTTCTGAGCTGTCAACACATAGCCCAACACAGGGCTCAAACCCATGAACCTTGAGATCATGATCTTAGCCAATGTTGGGCGCTCAACTGACTCAGCCACCCAGGCGCCCCAGTAATGAGATATTTCTTAAATCCTTAACATAATTTGAAGATAAGCAATAAATTGCTGACTTGACATTTTAATCTCACTAATTTCAAATAATAAATTTTAGAATTGCCAGAAAAGTGCATTTTACTACACGTATGTGTATATTGCTAGTGGAAAAGTCTGAACTTCCACACTAAGGACAGAGAAACTAGGAAAATGGGGCATTCTGCCTTCTAATATACATAAATACCCTTTCAGAAGTTGAGATTACTTTCCATGCCTTATGTAAGTCCCCAGCTACCTACTTTGTTACTGAGGATGGATGGAGTAAGGGAAATAACACAAGGTTCCATCCATGCATCCAGAATGAACGTTTGAATTGCAAACATGAAAATTCCACTTAGGCTTTATTTGAAACACAATAGATACTGGGTTCAGTCATGAAGGCTTGGCACTCTTAATGTAAACATGTGTTTATTTAGGATTACTTGGCAAACCGATATTTGAAAAGCACATGATGTTAGGGAAAAAAAAAACAACAAGGAGATAGGGGGAAGTTTTGGCAATGGTAACAGAGAAGCATTAGTAACAAGTGCACAGACACATGTCAAAGGTAAGTGAAGTGTTCCCTCAGTCATCCGACATGTGATTGGAGTAATGACTTGACCGTGCCAACCTAAGCAAGTTAATGTAGTGGTTCAGGATGGAAGGAAATTGCCTTTTCTAAATGTCGACTGTTTATCAGACACTTCATATTTTAGTAAAGCCAATATTCAGTAGGGACTTTCAAGACAGAACTTCCCACAAAGTTTTTCTAATCTTTATAATCAGTCTATGAAGTAGATATTCTTATCCCCATTTTACAGATTAGGAAACAGATTTGAAAAAACAAATTGTTCCATATTACCTAGTTACTGAGATGATTAGAATTCAAGCCTAGTTCTGATTCTAGGGCCCCAGATCTTTCTTTGCCGTCTGCCTGAAGCAGTGATGAATAGTTTTATGTGACTTCCACTGCTCCTCAAGGAAAAGTTTATTGATAATGTTCATATTAAAAATTACAAAGAGGGCAATCAACGAGCGAGAAGAGCCACTGAGGTTATACTTTTTGTGACAGACGATAAAAGTAGGCCTTGAAAAATTCTGTGAAAATATTTTATGTATTGGGGCGCCTGGGTGGCGCAGTCGGTTAAGCGTCCGACTTCAGCCAGGTCACGATCTCGCGGTCCGTGAGTTTGAGCCCCGCGTCAGGCTCTGGGCTGATGGCTCGGAGCCTGGAGCCTGTTTCCGATTCTGTGTCTCCCTCTCTCTCTGCCCCTCCCCCGTTCATGCTCTGTCTCTCTCTGTCCCAAAAATAAATAAACGTTGAAAAAAAAAATTAAAAAAAAATATTTTATGTATTAAATTTTTTTAAATGTTTATTTTTGAGAGAGAGAGACAGACAGAGTGCAAGCAGGAGAGGGGCAGAGAGAGAGGGAGACACAGAATCCGAAGCAGGCTCCAGGCTCTAAGCTGTCAGCACAGAGCCCGATGCGGGGCTCGAACTCACGGACCGTGAGATCATGACCTGAGCCGAAGTCGGATGCTTGACCGACTGAGCCACCCAGGCGCCCCGAAAATATTTTAAATATTAAAAAAACTATGTTGCTTCAGAGAAATAACAAATAAGCAAGTTACATCACTTTGCAGTGAGATGATAGCTTATAGGTCTATGTATAAACACCCAGATCCTCTGTACCAGAATGCCCACTTTTCCTAATTTTATCCACTCTGATATCTTACTTCCAGATATGTATAGAATATGCCCAAAGCGAGGGCTTCTCCATCTCTAGATAAACTGCCTCATTTAAAAACATTTCTAAACCCTGTGTTTATAAGAAAAAAATCATTTGCCAGCACCATTCATTAGCCTATTTTTTATCCGAGAGCATTATTTCCTGCTTCCTCACCAAGAGTTATTTGAAAGAGTGTGCCCATCCAGCAAAGAGCTACGGCGTGAGAACGTGGAGGTGCTTAGGAGCGTGCAGGACCAGGCAGAGGGCAGAACGGGCGCTTTGTCCGTGTTTGGAAGCTGACAGACTGCAGAGAGGAAATGATGAATGCCACAGAGTCTGCAGCCAACTTTATATCACTGGACTTTATAAAAATAAATAAACTAAGGCGTTTCAACCGACTAGAACGGCTTAAACAACTTTAATAATGTGGCTGCTTTAAAAGGTCCTGGGAAGCTTAGTCGTTGGGTTATAGATAAGATACCTTGTAAAAAGCAAATCCATTGATAGTGATTATTATAAAATGGATTGCTACTTGGGGAATCACAAAGAAATATGGCACTTGTACACAAGATGATCAATTGTCCTATGAATAGTCTTTATCAGCTAGAAAAAATTAATTTGATTTTTTTAATAACCTTAATTTTATTTTTAAGAATTTGAACTTAATAATTTGAACTTAATTTTTGAGACAGAGAGAGACAGAGCATGAACGGGGGAGGGTCAGAGAGAGGGAGACACAGAATCTGAAACAGGCTCCAGGCTCTGAGCTGTCAGCACAGAGCCCGACACGGGGCTCGAACTCACCGGACTGTGAGATCATGACCTGAGCCGAAGTCGGCCGCTTAACCGACTGAGCCACCCAGGCGCCCTGAACTTAATTTTTTTTTAAATGTTTATTTATTTTTGAGAGAGACAGTGACAGAATGCAAGTGGGTTAGGGGCAGAGAGAGAGGGAGACATAGAATCCGAAGCAGGCTCCAGGCTCCAAGCTGGCAGCACAGAGCCTGATGCGGGGCTTGAACTCACAAACTGTGAGATCATGACCTGAGCTCAAGTCGGATACTCAACTGACCGAGCCACCCAGGTGCCCCAAGAATTTGAACTTTAAAAGCCTAAATATTGCATGGCACAATTACTTTACAGGAGTCTAATCTAATAACACAACTTATACTCATTAGGTCTTATATTTCCTTCCTTAGTGACTATTTTGTATGGCTCCTGGAAGCTCATGAGAAATATAAATTCATTTAGAGTATATTTTTGTCTTCATCAATAATCTCAATGCATTGGCAAATCAAGTAACTTTTGCCACATTTGGTAAACTCAGAAAGAAGAGAAAGAAATAAGCAGTTTTAACACGGAGTATTTTGATCTCAACCACATTTATTGGCTAAAAACCTCTATAGTGCATTTGGAGGGTCAGAATTATATGTTTACTTGGCTACTTCCAATATTAATCAGTTGGGCTCGGTACACATTTAAAACTTAGTATTGCCTTTTCCAAACTAAAAAGCAAAATATGATTGACAAGTATAGGTATACTTAGAATAAAATGGGATGAAGCAGTTGAAATTGGAACTGTTCTTGGAAAACCAGTCCATGTAATTACACGTACAGAGTCGCACTGTAATCCAGATTTGTCAGTCAATGCAGAGGTTAGCTTCTAAAGACAACTCTATCTACTTCTATCTTTTGGGAGGTAGAGATACATACAATGTGTCATGTGAACATATAGCTGTCAGCCATACTGGAGTCAGAACTGACTCAATCCGTATAGAGTAAGTTATCTTCCATGGGTCCTAATGTAGTCATTATCTTAAATTATTTTCCATGCTGTGGACTTAGAAGTCCCAGTCTAGACCATAGCTGGGTGAACTGTGGCAAGCCAGAGTTTCTCGTCCATGTCACTTTTAGCCCCGAGCTTGGGAAAAGCCATGGCCAGGTGGCAGCAATGGTGGGAGAGAGAGGCCAAGGCCAACCTCTGCTGCTTGCTTCCTTCACCCATGTCTTTGCTCACTAACCCGTCAGTGTCTCCACTTCCTGGAAGCATGTGTACTCTAATCATGTTAAGAACCCAGAAATGAGGTTATTCGTACTGCCTTTCATCAGGTCTTTGGTTTCATTTTCATTATTTCAGTGAGTATACCGCAGCTGCCCCTTTTTAAATACTGCTTGTCAACATTTGCAGAACTGATGACACATTCATAATTCTTTCAATGAGCGTGTACTGAGCACCAATTGTTTGCCAGGAAGGGAGCTGGGAGCTGAGGATATAAACCTGACTCAGATATAGAGTCCTCACCTTCAAAGAACTTTCAGCTTTTAGGGAGGAAGGATATGGAACGAATCCAGAAGAATTAAAAGTGCTGCAGGCAGAGCTCAGTGCAGACACTAAAGAGGGAGTGAACATTCACACATGGGAAGAGCACAGGGAAGCCTCCAGAACCAGAGTGGTGGTTAAACACCTGGTCCACTCAGAGGAATAAATGGCAAAAACAATTTTATATATCAAACGAAGATTATAATACTTCAAGTTGGAAACTGCAGTCAGGAGGGAAGACCCTGTGGGGTCTTTATCAAACACATAGGGATTAACAGGGACATGAACTAACCATCCCTTGGGCTGATTTCCCCACAGGGTACCTACTACCATTCAGGCTGGATGTATCTGCTGTACAGAAGTACAGAAGTTAGCCTTTGGGCTGGGCTCTGATTGACGGGGTTCAAGTCCTGCTCTGAGGCAGCAGACAAGTTGCTTGAATTCCTCTTTTCTCATCTGCAATAGCAATACTAAGGCATGTAACGTGCTCTGAGGATTTCCCCTTCTGTTGGATATTCCGAAGGACTTCTCCCAGCAATACAACTAGATTACAGCAAGCAAAATGTTTGACTGCTAGGCTTGTGGGAAGCATCAGAGGGGTATGATGAACTAAATCAGGAGCGGTGGCAAGCAAATGAATACACAGCAATTGCCACGGGGCCATACGTGGGACCAACACTGGGATCCGAAGCATAAGCCTGGGGCTTAATACGAGGGGGAGTTACACATCAGACCTACTTTCAGCCAAAATCCTGAAAGGGGCTAACCAGGTTAGCATAAAAATATGTTAGACTGATAATGTCTAACATATGTAACTGCTTTATGACTTATAATATCTTCCCTATATATTGTCCAATTTGATCCTTATACAACTCCTATAATCTACGTCAAAGGCAAAATAGCTTTTATCCTATTGGTTACAAATGTACCACTAATAAGACAGGAGGTACCAGAAAAAATTATCATTTGGTATAAACCAAAGAAGATCAGACACAATGCTATAACTTCATTGAAGGAAGTGATAGAAATGTTGAGGAAGAGTTAAAAGTGCTCTTTTGGGTGTCACTACTACCGTAAACCGAACTATCCACAAAAATCACATAAACTATCTTGACCTAGTCGAGTTCTGTTTGCTTTCTTCCAGGTATGTATGTCCTTTACTGCAGACGTCAATAAAAGCTGTGATTAGACACACTGCTGATGGCCACCTCGATTACCCCACTTCCCTGGCAATGGCTAAGAAGAATAGAAAATTCATGTACGCCTGAGCTCACAATGTACAAGCATCTCCTCTTTCCACTGTGTGTGCAAGAATGGCTTCACTCATCTAGGCAGCGTTTACACAGCATTTTAGACCTGGACTGTAGCTCAGAAATTCTCTCATTTAACCGCTGCATTTTTAAATGGAGATGGGAGAGTTTCGGAAAGGATGGATCAGATTATAAATAGTGGTCATATATTAGTTGTTGAGTATGTAAGGCATTGTTAATATCATGTAGATATCATTTCAATAATCCTAATCCTATAAACACAAGAGCCCCGGCAGACAAGATAAGTGCCAACGTGGGAACAAGAAGGAGAAAGGTGGAGAGGGAGGAGGAAAGGAACATCGTATCTACCAAGCGAGGCACTGCGGTGGACATTTTCCATGCTACATCAGATTTAAATGTCAGGACTCTGCCACCAAGTTGTATTCCCATTTTGCAAAAGAGGAAGTGGGGATTAAGCAATGCATCCCAGGCCTGCTAGCTGGTTAAGTGGCAGAGCTGAGGTCTGAATTCTGGTCTCTACCAGCTTCAAATTGCCTTTTACGGGGCACACTGTTGCTACAACAGGGAGTTCTGCATTTGGGGAACGGCTACAGAAAGGAAGGATGAGCAGAAAATAGTAAAATCAACTTTTATTGCAAGATGTCAGAAGATAGAAGTCTGTCCATTTGTCTGAATCCAACACTGGAGCACAATTTTACCTCCAGGCTGGGTCATTTTTTAACACTGCTCTCCTCTAAGCATTTTTTTTTTTCAGCACCAGTCATGAGACGAAACAAACATATTTCACGTTTCACTAAAATTTGCACTTACAGAACACAAATATTTCACCTCACAGTGTATATACCCTACTTCACCATTTTAAACACAAAAATTCCAGGTGGTCACAAACTTAAGCTCTGTTTTTTTTGACTGTAAAAGCATTGGGCTGTCATTGTTTATTTTTGAATCTATTTAAAAGCTAACTATGTAGTGCCCCAAGGACTGGAGACATAAACTGTAGCCAAAGCTTCAAACATCATCATTCAAGCCTTTAGGAACTGATTCTGGGAACTAACACGTGCCGCTGAGTCCTGTGTGCTGGGGCTGACCGGGGAACCAAGAGTTCGAATTAACTTGCACGAGAATTCATGTTCATCAAAAGATAAGCAATAACACGTACTAATTTAAAGCCGAAATGTATGTTACGTAGCAATTTCATTGCAGCAATTACATAGAACTTAGATCAACAAAATATATTTTTCAGGCAGAGTATTTTATTACTGAGGTTGTTTAGAACAGTGCAGGATGTGAGTAAAAAGCCGGCAGACTTTTCGTTAGTTTCACTATTGTTTTAATATTATTCGAAGACGGCGGGCCCCCCTCATTGCCTGCGGTGCCCGGGACAGACCATTCCCACCATCTCGCCGTCGGCATGCCTCTGCCGTGGAATTTTTATTTTGAAAACAATTAAAAAATGTATGGATGACTCTTCTTTCAGGCATGCTCCATTACTTCACAGTGCCCTGGGCTCCTCTTTGAGCTCCACTGCCACTGGCTTCATTGTGGCATGGTGTCGAGATGATCACGCCAGGGTGTGCGTGATGTGTGAATGGGAGTGTGCACAAAGGAGCAGGAGGAGAAGATTCCCCAACGTGGAATGCACCACTTAACATAGCTTGTAACTCAGAGTGACTACTGGGAGAAACGACACTCTGCCCTTATGGAATATTTCGTAGTGATCCCATTGGTGTGTGGGGGAAAGCTCTCGCAAAACCCAAATGGATAATGACAGGGAGTGCTAGGGAATCTCACCAGGCTTAAGACACCCTTTCACCATATCGTCTCAACACCAGCTTTACTTCCGACAAGTTCAGACTGATTCCACGGCTCCCCAAGCTGGGAGGTGGCTTGATTTTAGCTTTGGCCACTCTGGCTCCAGTTCCAAGACATGGCGTTGCTGGTCAAGGTCCTAACTGAAGGCGTCATATCATGTGGCTCATTTCTTTAAAGAGGTTAATGGCTTTACATTAATTAAACTCTGTTTGTATGTAATTTTCAAAAGAGCCCCAGGAAAGAAAGACTATTATTAGTCCCATTTGATGGATATAGAAGCAGAGGCTTAAGGAGGGTAAGACATTTATTTGCACAAGGCCAGGGAAACAGTAGGTAATAGTGCTGGAACTCTAAGGCAGTTCTGATCCTTAAGCCCATTCTCTTAACCAGTACAGTATGCTCCTGAGCAATAAAGAGGTTAAAAATCCTAGCTACAACAAACACAATTTCAAAACGATAAATTTAGCTTAAGATTAAAGTACAAAGTACAGGTACAGGTTTGTCTCTGCACCACTCATGAAAATACTTTTTCTTTAAAAAAATTTTTTGATGTTTATTTACTTGACAGAGAGAGAGAGAGAGAGGAGGGGAGGGGCAGAGAGAGAGACACACACACACAGAATCCGAAGCAGGTTCCAGGCTCTGAGCTGTCAGCACAGAGCCCGACGCAGGGCTCGAACTCACAGACTACAAGATCATGACCTGAGCCGAAGTCAGACGCTCAACCGACTGGGCCATCCAGGCGCCCCTCCTGAAAATACTTTTTACCCAAGAACCCTAGAGGCCGCGGGGTAATATCACCTGGTCCTGGTCCACAAAAAAAAAAAAAAAAAAAAAAAAGAAAAGAAAAAAAGAAAAAAGAAAAAGGTTCTACTGAATGTAGAAGTATTGAACATAAGATAAAGCTTAAGACAAGATTACTATCATGTGTTCAATCAAAAGGGGAATAAGATCATTCTTTGAAGTACACTTGATAGAAGTTTTATGTTATCTTACTAATGATAATCGTTTTTCCATCCATTGCTTTATGCAGGGTTTTTCTTTTAGGGTTCATTTGAAAGCCCCTGTAGAAATTGCCAGCGGTGCTAAGATTATCCATGGCCACCCTTTCATCCAGATCCTAGTGTGGATGGATGAGTGTTACCTGTAAAGTCAGACACTGTCTGGCTTCTTGCAGCTTCCTTAAGAAGAAGAAAGCCATTCCCAGCCCCTCATCTGTGCTGTGTCAGGGCTGAAATCAGGGCACTTTGGAAGCTGGTGCCCAACAAAATCCCTTCAGTGCCCAGCGGTCCTAATCCTTGGGAGTGCTGGAGGCACGTGTGCTTTATTAGTCTGTGGCTCCATTTTCAAGAATGACCTTAAATACATTTCAAGGTAGTTCAACTACAGTTGATAGTTATGATTCTTTAAAAGCATATTAATTTTGTGTCTATCAGATCTTGTATGAGTGACACTCATTCCAACTCTTTATTAAGAAAAATTGGTTCAGTTCATGTTCATCATGTTCTCTCTCTCTGTCCTCCTAAAACATTGGAAACAAGGGTGCTACTACTACTCCTGTTGGGATGCATTATTTTTTAATATTTTTAATGTTTATTTATTTTTGAGAGAGACGCAGAGTGCGAGTGGGAGAGGGTCAGAGACAGAGGGAGACACAGAATCGGAAGCAGGCTCCAGGCTCTAAGCGGTCAGCACAGAGCCCGATGCAGGGCTCGAACTCGTGAACGGCAAGATCAGATATGAGCCGAAGTTGGGCGTTCAACCGACTGAGCCACCCATGCACCCTTTTGGCATGCATTTTTGTTTTCAAAGTTCTTTCACATACATTTGAATTTTCACAACAAATCTGGGAGACAGAGCGGCTATTGTCTTCCATATTTAACAGATAAGAAAATCAAGACTTAACATGTTTATAAGGAGTACTGGGTCTTTAATTCAAATCCTCTAATCAGTGGTGTGCTGGTAAAACAGATCTCAAAAAAAAAAAAAAAGCTCCAATTTATAGCCCTTGTGGATTTTCAGGTGCAAATAACCCCTCTGTAGCGTTTTTCAAGCTACCAACATGATGTCACTCACTGCATGCGAGTTGAGAAGACGTGTGTTAAGTTGGATCCCCTGAGATGGTAAGAATGATCTCCAATACAACATGGGATCCTTCAACTCTGAATCCAGTGCTCTGTATTTACCACCAGATTAAATATTTATGGTGTGAATTTAAATCCAGTATCTAGCCCAATGTACCGAAGAGGAAACTTCAATGCTATAAGCACATGTGATAGAGTTCCGTTACGGGAAAAGTAGCCATAGACACTTTGGCATACACTGACCCGCTCCAGTTTTGAGACGGCAGAGTGGCGAAACCAAATGGACCAGAGAAGTGGTCCCTGAGTGATCCAGATCACTGTGTAAACTGGGATGCGTCAGAGATCAACAGCTTCTTCAGTCCAATCCCACTGATACAGTATCTTTGAGCAGACAATTTCTAGGCATATTTTATGCCTGCCTGGCCAGCCCCATTTTACAGACAAAAGAGGCCAAAGTCCAGGAAGTCAAATGACATGCTCCAGGTCAAACAGTATGTTAAAACCTGACTGAATCGGGGTGCCTGGGTGGCGCAGTCGGTTAAGCGTCCGACTTCAGCCAGGTCACGATCTCGCGGTCCGTGAGTTCGAGCCCCGCATCGGGCTCTGGGCTGATGGCTCAGAGCCTGGAGCCTGTTTCCGATTCTGTGTCTCCCTCTCTCTCTGCCCCTCCCCCGTTCATGCTCTGTCTCTCTCTGTCCCAAAAATAAATAAACGTTGAAAAAAAAATTAAAAAAAACCTGACTGAATCATGATTGAGGGCCTTCACTACTACCCCAGGATGCCTCGTCCATCACTGTGAAAAACAAAATTTCTAAAAAGTGTGATGGGGGTGCTTGGGTGGCTCAGTCAGTTAAGCATCCAACTCTTCATTTCAGTTCAGGTCATGATCTCATGGTCATGGGATCGAATCCTGCTTGGGATTCTCTTTCCCTCTCTCACTGCCCCTCTCTCCCGCTAGCACTCTCTCACACACACAAAATACACAAACACTAAAAAAATTTTAAAAACTCAAAAAAAGTGGGACAGGAAGGTTAGGACACCCATTGAAAGCAGAGATAGGAATCCTACAGGTCTGTTTTTGCAATTTTGCTCCAGGAGCTGCAAGGGGGACGTAGAAAGAGATCAGACCTAAGAGGGAAAGACTCTGGGCCTTCTCACCCAAATGTGATAGAAGCACTGCCGGGTGTCAGATTAAGATTTCTTTTGGAAAAAGGGTTCTATGACTTAAAAAAAAAAAAAAAAGTTGAAAACCCCAGCAAAGAACAAAGTCTAGGCTGTTAATTTTTAAACAAGACTCCTCGGTATGAGATACTGGCTCTCATAAACCAAAGGGAGCCTTCTGGCTGCTTCCCATGATCTGGCAGGATAATATATGTGCAAACACACAGAAGAGAATGAAGTTGTATGTGGGCTAATGTCAACACAGGTCTTCTCGCCCCGTCTGATCCATTCTAAGCAAGTAGATGCTGTTTATGGCGACCTCACCAGTGAGTTTTCTATCATGTGACCTCCCAAACAGCCCAGGCATGCCAGGTCCTCAGCTGACACCCGGGAGCCCAGCCACAACTGTGTGAACGAGCACACAAAGGTAGTACTCTTTCCATACTTGCTAGGGTGAAAGCAACATGGGCCACAGAGACCTCTGACAAAGCCCTCTATGAAACAGACAAGGCATCTGGGAATTACCATAAATGCCAGGTTTTCAGTCCTACAAACATGCAGGCAATTTATAATGCATTTCAGTTGGAAAACTGAAGAAACAAAGAGAAACATCTTAATTAGCCTAAGTAATTCAAGTATTTTAAGTAGAAAAAAAAAGATACATAGAGGATGCACCCACTCAAATGGCATAAATTTAATTTGCACTGAACTATAATAACTTTGGGTAAACTCAGAACAAATTAAATACTAAATATTTTCTGAGACATTATAAGTTGATAGGTAAAGAAAGAGAGACCTACACCGAAGCATGTATTTCTTAAAACAAATATTCATCCTGAAGCTACACTGTAAAAGTACATAGAATACATATGTTATTTGTTTCTGTTCTGCTTTAAAGTATTTAAGTATCTATGTATATATGTGTAATGTAGTTAAATGTGTTTTTTATGTATATATATATTAATAATATTCTTTTTAAGACTAATGGAAGGTATAACGTCTTGATGAAATAAAGTCTTTAGGACTAATACTATTATTTAAAAGCAAGTAATTATAACATTTTCAAACCACATAAAACAACTGTGAGTTCAAACATTTGTGGAATCCAGGTCAGAATACTGTGTATATTTGGATGAGGATTCTTAAATTTTTACTTTTCTAGGTTTTAATGAGACTATAAAATGAACCAAACAGAAATGAAAAGTAAAGGGGGCTAAAATTAACTTTCTGTTTATCAAGGGCTACGTATTTCACTGTCTTCTAGGAATATATGATATATGAATATATATATGAATAAGAATATATATACGAATAAGATACAATGCTTGAATCACACTGGTTAGCAGACAGGGGTTAGTCTTTCGCTAGAAATCCAGAACACAGGCAGCAATGGAAAATATTCCGTTCTACTTAAATTTCACCATATTTACTAGGCATGTAAAAAAGTTGATTTTTAGCAAAGGTAATGTGCTTAAAATTTTCTGTTGTTCTCCATACATTATAAACCTGGATTATTAAACTGTTAATAATCAAAACACACGGATTCTTCAGCACACGTTTTTTTTTTTCCTCTGCTTTACTTTTCTTTTTATGAAGATTCAGATGTTATGACTCAGGGATTAACAAAAAAGAAAGGAAAAGAAATGGAAACTACTATAAGGCAAAGCCAAGCGCTAACAGACATATTTTAAAGTGGCATACTGAAATTTCCTTTCAGTAATAATTTTGGATTGGGTTGCTTTGTCATATTGAAATAGTTGATCCTCAAACATTTCATTAATGTTATATTTAGCTATGTAGAAAAGAAAACAGCTAGTTCAAGGAATGTCCATATAAAATTACCTAGTTCTAATTTGCCTGGTCCTCTATGCTGTGACTAATTAAAAAAAAAAAAAACAATGTGGAAAATTATTATAACAGCCCTGAAAAGTTGGTATTTTTATGCTAGTTTATGGATGACCTCAAGCACAGGGATGTCAAGGTCTGCTGGGATTTGAACCCATCTTCTAAATTTAAGTCCATTTCTCTTCTCCTGATACCAAATTCAACAGAAAACCGTATCTTTGTTGAAAAGACAATAAGGAGATAAATGAATATTAGCATTTACAGAGATACAGATTAATTAGGAAATGATTATTCATTTTCACAAAGGATTCACCCCAGATTAAGGTGCCAGCTCCCATAACTCATTTAGAGACGTGAAGTTGTCCTCGGTATTTTCAGAAAAATTTCTGTGACTATGAAGCATCCTTGCATATAGAGCCAAGCTTGGTGAGCGATCAAATCTATTTGTGCTTCAGTTACAGTATCACAAAAAAGGTTTTACGTCTGGCTGTAATGGATAAATGGACATAAGCAAATATAAACCTGGACAAAAGTTTGAAGCAACAGTTTTCAGGTATGGAACAATGGGCAGTACGTCACTGATCTTTGAGAGGAGGGAAACACAGGAGATGAGCTTCACATTCATGTTGGCTTTCTGCCTAGGGGCACTTTTCAAACTGCAGCTCAGGGAAGTGGAATCCAAACAGAATGCAGCTGGGAGGAGGAAACTGAGATCTGGCTGGCAGATATGGCAGCAATTTGTAGGGCAGGGTATTGAAGAAAAAGCTGCAAGAAGAGAGAACTCCAGAAACGTGCATAAGCCTTCCCTTGAGTCTTTAGCCGAATATTAAGCAGAGTGTATACATGGCTTAGCCAAAGCAGCTATAATGTGAGCAGAAAAGAGTTTCTGAAAGTTGCACACTGGAAGGAGATGCTGGAGTTCCAACCAACCAGAAAAAAGAGAACATTCCCAGGATTCACCTGAGACCTCAAAAAGGTAATGCCTCATAACGACTACTCTAGCCCTCGTGTAAGGACCACTCCAGATTTGCCCTAAAGCCCAGCCTCGACTAGCTCCGTTTTTTCTACCGGAAAGTTATACGTTTGCCAGATCAAAATTCATCCCTTTCTAAAGGAAGACAATGATATCCAAAGCTTTAACATTGTCACATTCACAATGTCCACCATCAATGAACAATTACTACACACGTAGCCTGATTGACGTCTGAACTGGATAGTCGTTGCTTCTGCCTGCCCAACATGTGTCTCTCTTCTAGGAACACAAATTGGTAGCAAGAGAATCTCTCCTTCCTGTACGGAACAGGTTCCATTTGGTTTAGCCAGGACCCTCTATTCTCACTAGTGGCCAAGTGACCAGGAGAGATAGAGTGTCCTACCTATGGGACACAGGGATGGGCAATAGGACTCAAGTTGGGCCGGCTGATGGCATCGATACCCGTTACATGAAAGCCTGTTCAGGTGTGAGGAAGAAAGGTGCAGCCATGACGACGTTGTTTATGCTCTAGGACTTAGTCATGCCAAAAGGACTTTGTAAACCTGGTAGGGTGGGATTCAGAAGCATTCTAGTTCTAGATTATCAACCAAGAACAGTGCCGACAGGGCCTCAGATGCTCAGGGTAGCGTGTATGCTAGGCTGTGTAGACTGTGACTCAGAACATAACTGTCTGGTGAGAGAATCAACATTTGATAGCTGGAAATGGATAGTCCTGGCTCCTTGTTAAAGAGCTATACTATCTTGGGCAAATCTCTTACCTTCCTGCCTCCCCTCTCGGTAAACTGAGAAGGGAGACCTTCTAGGGCTCTTTCTAGCTACAAAATTTCATGAGTCGATGAAATAAGGGACCTCCCAAAGTCAGCCAGATAACATGTTAATGCTAATTTATAAAAGTGACTTGTTCAAGCCAACAAAGAAAGGGAGTAAGATGAGAGATACAGGAATCCAGTGACCAAGCTTGAAGAAAAAGCTTGTATAGCCTCCCAATGCTCCCATTTGCTGATTCTTAGGCCAGTTTTCTCCTCTTGTTTACAAAGTTGAATTAAGCCCGTTCTATTATTTGGAAACATGGACTCAAGAGAAACTCAGTGTGAATAAGACATAGACAAAATAGGGCAAGTGGACTATAGTTTTCCCTCAGCCCTGCTGTCTCTTAAGAATTTTGAACATATCCCCTAATACCTCCTCTACTTTCTAATGCATAAAATTACACATGATGATTCAGGACTGACGTTATGAATAAAAAGGAGAAAAGAGCATGCAAATATTTGGATACATGTAGTAAAATTATACTTATTTGCCATCTATGCATTTATTAGGATCATCTGAAATTCCCATTGTGAGCAAGTACTTGTTTTAGATCTACAGGTAGCTCTTAATTTTTTTAAATGAAAATATATGTTTAGTGGGACATTCCTATTGTACTTGAACAGAGACAATTCTATCTATCGTTTAATCGTGTGAACAGGGAAAAGTTAGTTCTTAGAAGTAGAGGGAAGACTGAAATGTGAGTGAAGATAAAACTGAGTGATCTATAAAGATATTTAGTTTCTGACCCAATGGCCTGTCAATTCTTTGAGGCTGGGTGACAATGGTTCTAGTATAATAGGCCACTGGTCCTTACCTCCTTAGAAGGGAAAGAATTGACAAAGGCCTTCAAGAAGCCAGAAGGGATGTGCCATAGATAGGAAATACATGAACTGAAAATTTTGCACTCAAAAACTCATTAATAAACAGGCAAGAGTTTTTTTCCTAATGGTAGCACTATTCTAAAAAAATCATCTTACTAATAAAAAAATTTACTACATCAATTTCATCTTTTTTTTTGTTTTCTTATAAAGAATAAGAGAGAAAATCTTGGGGGAAAAAAGAAGTATAAAGAAGAAACCAAGCATTTCCCCAATCCCACAACCCAAATATAATTGCATTTTAAATTGGGTATTTTAAATTAAATTGTGTTTAATTGGTTATATATTATATATATACATACATACACACACACACACACACACACACATATATATATATATATATATATTTTCCAGTCTTTTGTTTCTGATGCCAGAAAGCATTTTATAATCGTCATCTCATTTAACTCTATGAGATAGGTATTATTCCCACTTTATAGATGAGTGTTGCACAGCCTGCCTAATTCCAAAGCCTGTGCATTTAAGTATTACATTGCCTTGGATGCAAATGTGTATGTGTGCATGTGTGTGTGTATAAACACATGCGTGTGTGTATATACATATACATTTATATATGCATTTATGCATTCATTTCTATATTCACATATGCACAAATTTCATAATTGTACCCCAAATGTTATAACTATACATAGTACTTGGTGATTTATATTTGTTACAACATATCAAGCAAAGGTTCCCAATAAGGTCACAAAAAGGCACAAGCTGAGAGATAAGAAAAGGTCAACTGCTATTTGTCAGGGGTTGAGCTCCAAGAAAGGAGAGTCAAGGGCACAAAAATCTTAAGAATGTTTTCTGACTTGAAAAGGGACCCATGTCTAAAGCCAAGAGAAATACCTGACTCAGGATCCTTCAAGTGGAAAGGACCTAACAGAATGCACCCGGGTGTTTTTTATTGTTTTGTCTGAGCCACTTTCCCCCTTCGAGGAATGGAAAGTACATAGGGTAATTCCTATTCAACATGAAGATTCTGTGGCCAGTCTCCCCAATTCAGCAAAGTGACTCAAAAAAAGACTTGGCATCTCCACTCTACCCCATGATGCTGAGCACAAGTCAAGGAATGTTTTTAAATAAGTGTGACATATAGACTCCTAAGCTTCATCATACAACTCTCTGTGCAATCAATCAGTCTGAGTCCTCATTGACTTGAACTTACCTCTCAACAAGCTAATTCTTGTTCTCCTTCAGCCATGTTATTTCCAAGATCCTGACATAACTCCGGTCCTCGGGTTTTTTTAATCACTCACCACCATTATCTCAGCTTCTCTGGCAGAAAATTTAGACCTACCATTTACTCTCCCGTCTTCATTCCTTGCTCCCACCCTAATGCATCAAATTCTATCAATTCTTTCTTTTTTATACCCTGGCATTGGCTCTTTCCTTTACCTGCCCATTGCCTCAACCCTACTCAAGATTCTAGAATAGCATTCTATCACCATTACTTCATTATAGGCAACACTAAGAGAAAAAGGGGCCACTATCAGTAATTATTCCGCTACAAGTTTAAACCTGATTGTTCTGGGCACACTAATGGACTTCCTCATGTGCTTTCTCCTCATATTCGTTTTTCCTGCATACCACTGCCACATAATCCTTAAACATAAAGTGTAAGCTTCCTGCTAAGGTTTTATTTATTTTTCAAAAAAATTGTAAATGTTTGTTTATCTTTGAGAGAGAGAGAGAGAAAGAGACAGAGTGAGAGTGGGGGAGAGGCAGAGAGAAAAGGAGACACAGAATCGGAAGTAGGCTCCTGGCTCTGAGCTGTCAGCACAGAAGCCAGACACGGGGCTTGAACTCACGAACCGTGAGATCCTGAGCTGAGCCAAAGTCGGATGCTTAACCGACTGAGGTACCCAAGCGCCCCATTCCTGCTAAGGTTTTAAAAATCAAACCCATGTTTGATACCGCATTCAGAATAATGCCCAGGTTTCTCAGCCAAGTCTTTGTGAAGTGACTCCTCCCTAACTCTGCATTTGTCCCCTCCTACTCTGGTCTATGACCCTGTTATTTCAATGAAATTGTGGTACTGGTGGTCTCTCAACATACTGAGAGAACTTGGTGGCATCTCAACATCCCCCATTTCTTTGTACCCTCCCTACTCCTCTCCATCACAGAGCTCCTATTTCTTTCGAGTCCATTTTACTTTCTAGCCCTACATGCTTAACCATACCTTCCTATCAACACATACTCTATCACTTTAGTGCTCAGAGTATATCATCCCAATCTTTACTTTTGTCTCTGTGTGTCCCATCTAAGCAAACAGTGGTAAGAATAATTTACACCTTTAAAGAATTTTACATCTCATGAAACACCATTTTTTTTTCTATTTTTCAGCTTTATTGAGCTATAATTAACACAAAATTGTGTAAGTTTAAGGTATACAATGTGATGATTTCATATGTGTGTATTAGCTAACACATCCATCACTTCACATGGTTACTTTTTTTTTTAAGTTTGTGGTAAGAACTTTTAAGATCTATTCCCTTAGAAACTTTGAAGTATATAATACAGTACTGTTAATTATAGTCACCATGTTCTATGTTACACCCCCAGAACTAATGACCTTATAACTGGAAGTGTGTACCCTTTGACCACCTTCACCCATTTCCTCCAAATCCTGCTCCTGGAAACCTTGAATCTACTCTGTTTCTATGAGTTTATTTTCTTTTAGATCCCAGATATAAGTGAGATTATACAGTGTTTGTCGTTCTCTGTCTTATTCCACCTAGGATAATACCCTCAAGTTTCACCCATGTTGCCATAAATGGCAGTATTCCCTTTTTTTTTTTAATGGCTGAATAATATTGCTGTGTGTGTGTGTGTGTGTGTGTGTGTGTGTGGTGCGTACAAACTTTTTCTTTATCCATTCATCCATTGATAGACACTTATATTGTTTCCATGTGTTGGCTATTAAACATAATGCTGCACTGAACATATGAACATGGGGGTACAAATACCTCTTTAAGGTAGTGATTTCATTTCCTTTGGATATATACCCAGAAGTGGGATTGCTGGATCATATGATAGTTCTATTTTCAATTTTCTGAGGAACCTTCATACTATTTTTTATAACGTGTATACCAATTTACATTCTTACCAATGGTGCATCAGTGTTCCCTTTCTCCATATTCTCTCCAATACTTATTTCTTGTCTTTTTGATAATAGCTATTCTAACAGGTATAAAGTGGTATTTTATCATGGTTTTGGTTTTTATTTGCCTGATGATCAGTGATGTTGAGCACCTTTTCATGTACCTATTGGCCCATTTGTATATCTTCTTAGCAAAAATATCTATTCAGGTCCTTTGCCCATTAAAAAATTTTTTTTCTAATCTTTATTTTTGAAAGACGGAGACAGACAGAGTGTGAGTGGAGGAGGGACAGAGAGAGAGGGAGACACAGAATCCGAAGCAGGTTCCAGGCTCTGAGCGGTCAGCACAGAGCCCCCACGTGGGGCTCGAACCCACAAACCGTGCGATCATGACCTGAGCTGAAGTCACATGTTTAACTGACTGAGCCACCTAGGCATCCCTTCCCATTTCTTAATTGGACTATTTGTTTTTTGTTTTTGTTTTTGTTTTTGAATTGTATGAATATTTTGGATATTAACTCTGTATCTGACATATAATTTGCAAAATTTTCTACCATTCCATAGGGTGTCTTCATTATTTTTTGCTGTACAGAAGCTTTTTAGTTCAACACAGTCCCACTTGTTTTGGCTTTTGGTGATGCCCAAAAAAAATCATTGCCAAGATAATATTAAGCAGACTTCCTTCTATGTTTTCTTCAGGCACTTTTCCAGTTTCTTGTCTTACATTTAAGTCTTTAATCTATTTTGAGTAACTTTTGTGTATGGGGTCCAGTTTCATTCTTTTGCATGGGGATATCCAGTTTTCCCTGCACCATTTATTGAAGAGACCATCTTTTTCCCCCTTGAATATTACTGACTCCATTGCCAAATATTAGTTGACCATGTATACATGGATTTATTTCTGGACTATCAATTTTGTTCCACTGATCTGCATGTCTGTTTTATGCCAGCACCATAGTGTTCTGACTTCTACAGCTTTGTAGTATAGTTTGAAATCAGGAAGTGTGATGCCTCCAGCTTTGTTATTCTTTCTCAAGACTGCTTTGGCTACTTGGAGTTTTTGTGGTTCCAAACGAATTTTAGGATTGCCTTTTCTGTTCCTGTAAAAAATGTTGTTGGGATTTTGACACAGACAGCTTTGGGTGGTGTGGAAATTTTAACATGAACTTCTGATCTGTGAACATATCTTTCCATTTGTTTGTTTCTTCTTCAATTTCTTTCATTGGTGTGTTATAGTTTGCAGTGTGCAGATCTTTGACCTCCTTGGTAAAGTTTATTTCTAAGGATTTTATTTTTTTTTTGATGCTGTTGTGAATGGGAATTTTAAAATTTCTTTTTCAGATACTTTGTTGTTGGTGTATGGAATAGCAACTGATTTCTGTATACTGATTTTGTATTCTGCCACTTCACTGACTTTGTTTATTAATGTTAGTAGTTTTTTGAAGGAATTTTATGGGTTTTCTATGTATAAGGTCATGTCACCTGCAAATAGAAACAGTTTTACTTCTTTCTTTCCTATTTTACTGCCTTTTTCCCCCCCTTGCCTGTTAGGTTGTTGTTTATCAGAAAGCACTTTCTAATAAATTATCTGATTTGATCCTAAAAAAACGGAAAGGGTAGCAATTATTTGTTCCCATTTTGCAGATAAGAAAATGTGATCCCCAAAGAGTAAAAGATATAGCCAAGGTCATGCAGCCAAAATTCCCATCTTCAAAATTTGGTAAAGTGAATAAAAATTTCAAACATTAAATAACAGCAACATTCACACAAAGGTAGAGATACAATCTGGCAAAATAATATCAAAAGATGGTGATCAGGGCAAGAGAGATAGATCCATAAGTAAGTGATTCTATTTCCAAAGCAGTGCTGGGAGAGCAAAGCAGTTCTGGGAGAGGTGAACAAATCTGGGGGATCTGACAAATGCCTCATAATTCTGAAGGCAGTACTCTGAAGGGTCAGACAATGCAGCCTGCAAAAAATTTTTGTAGGGTGGGCTATTAGAGTAGAAGTCTTGACCCCACCACCATCACACTGACTCACTTAAGGTGAAAAGACTGTTTGGAAGGGGGAGCTGAAGCTGGGCAATTAAGTGCATAGAATTGCCAGTCAAAAGCAAAAGCTCCAAAAATTCTTTTCAAATTACAGCATAATCTGCACCTAAGGGTTTCCATGGATAAGACTATGTCCCTTTTTGTTTGTTTATTTATTTTGAGAGAGAGGTGGGGCAGGGGGGAGAGGCAGAGAGAGAATCCCAAGCAGGCTCAGCACCGTCAGCATGGAGCCCAACGCAGGGCTTGAACTCACAAACTGGGAGATCATGACCTGAGCTGAAATCAAGAGTCAGATGCTTAACCAAATGAGCCTCCCAGGCACCCCAAGACTATGTCCCTTCTTAAAAAAGTAAATACCAGCATAAAATGCTAAATAAAGCTGCAGAACAAGCAGCAGAGCCCAGATTCATCAACTATTCCTGTCCATGTTTCCTAGCTGAATCTTTCTCTAATTTCAAGCAATTGTAAAATCCCAGTAATACCCAGTCCTACACTTACATTCTTAGAGAAAAGAAACAGATTTTAGAGAAAACAAGATGAAAAAGATGTTCATCGGATACAATATTTGAAAAAAGATGGTCTAGACAGCACTTTCCACATTAAATATGAGGAAGATGAAAACAAATGATATGGCAAATATGAAAAAGAGAAAAACATGAAGGAAAGAAAGGAGAAGAGGAAAGAGAAGAGAGTAAGGGAGAGAAAGGTATCAAAGACTAATGAAAAATATATTCTAGACAAAAGGCCTTAAGAAACAAGAAAAAAATATACAACTAATACTGTGCATCCGAGAAGATATTAAAAAGGATGAGCTGAAAGAATGAGGCAAAGACAAGATGAAAAGATAGCAGTAAACAGAAAAGGGAGACAAAGGAGCTCAAAACACAAAAAGGTGAATAAATTTTGTTAAATGCCTTTTTGGTATCTATGGCCTCTATGATAATGATTATATATTTTTATATAATTTCATCCTATTGCTAGAGAAAGGACTTGATATCTTTAGTAAACAAGAATAAATAAAAAAACAAGAACAAATAAAAAAATCATTAGACATATGATGAATATTATGAATAAGATGCTCACATTAAAAATAAGAACTAATGGCCAATAACACAGATGCACTCAAACTTATTTTAATGGAAGGCAAATTATAGAATTTACTACAGACCGGCAAAAATTAAAAACTTTGTTAAAATTGTTAATGGAATGGGGACCCAAGCAAACTCACAGATTATTGATAATGGCATAAAATTCTGTAATCTTTTTTTAGGGCAATCTGAAAATATTTATCAAATATTAAATATACCACCTTGTTTGTTAAACAAGCAACTAACACGGGTAGGAATTTATTGGATCACATTTGCCCAAACTTGAAACTGAAATGTACAGTATGTTATTTCAAATTGCACTATTGCCTTAAATACCCACTCCCCCTTAAAATAAAAACAAAAACAGAAACAGAAACAAAAAACAGAAGCAAACTCTGTATGTCCATCAATGAGGTACTGGTGGAAAGAATTATGACACATTTATACCATGAAATATAGTGAGCTTCTTCAAAAGACATTATTGAAAAGAGAAGGAAGAAATCTCCAAAACAATTTATTCAGAGAAAAAAAATGCAAGGTCAGAGCAATGAATAGGATAATTCCACATATACAAAGAAACAAAGAAAAACAAAGAAACAGAGTATCTGTTTCTTTCTTCCTTGCCATGTACCTTCAGTTGGTTACGTGGTCTTCTCCAAAAGACCATGAAATGTTTCCCTTTTTCTTCAACCATATACCAGTCCAAGTTGCCTTTATTCTTTGCCTTATATTTCTGTGACAGCCTCCTAACTGGATTCTGACTACACACTTCCCCTTTTCTCAGTCTACCTGCCAGCCATCCTAGGCACCTTCGGTTCCTTGAACAAGCTATGGTCCTCTTTAAAAACGGTCTTTTGTCTGGAACATTTCCCTCTAAATCCAAGTCGGTGTTCTATTCTTCCTTCAGATTCCAGTGCAATTGTCACTTCCTCAGAGAAACTCACACACTCTTTTTCGTTGCATTTACTTGTAATCATACATTTACGTGTGTGTGTGAATGAGCATCAGTTTCCCTCTGCTGAACTATAATCTCTAGGAAAGTTGGTGATGTATCTATTTTTGTTCATCATTAAATCCTCAAGAAGGTAAGTGACTCAGAAATGGGATAAATAAATATATAATCACTCTAATCCATCCATCCATCCATCCATCCATCCACCCATCTATCGATCCATGGTATAGCTGCATTAAAAAACATCTGGAAGAAACTAATAACCATGGTTGTTATCTAAGGATTGAGACTAAGGGAAATGATGGGGTAAAAAGTAAAAATGACTCCCCTTTTAAGTATCTGAATTTGTTTACATTTTTACTAGTGTACTGAATAAAAACAAATATGTCATAACATATTTTGTTGATGACATGAGATCAAGTGTATCCTCAAAATGTCTTCAGCAGCCTAGAAAGGTAATTAAATAGTTTCTTGTTATCCTGTCACTAGGGCTATAATTGTAACTCTAAGAAACCTGCGTATGAACACAATTCCCTTTTCTTGCCAACTCAATTCAGTTCTATTTCAAGCATAAACAGATCTCACATGCATTCTTACGTGTGTTTACATACTCATGCAAACACTCATTTTTTCCCCTCATTAAAGGTGTTAGAAAATTCTCCCAGGAAATTAAGTACCATTGTCATAGTCTTTTCACAGAAAGGAGCAATGTGTAGGAATTAAGATTCTCTTTGATTTTGATTAAAGAACAAATAAATCTCGTTAACCTAATTTGACCTTCCCTTCCCTTGACAGAATTAACAGCTCCTGCAACAATTCTAGAAGGCAAATTCTCAACACTTAGGGAAGAATTTTTGGAGTTAATAATCAAAGAGATCTTTCTTTGCTTTTATTTCTCTTTAACCTCTTGCTAGTCTCTCTCAGATGCCTTCTAGTCTGGAGGACTATCTCAGTAGCAGCAGCAGCAACCTGGGCCACACCAAGATGTAGCTGAAAAAATGTGCCTAAGATCTTTTAAGTTAGGTTTCCTGACATTGGTCAAGTTTGGACTTAGAATATCATCACAGAACAAGGCCCATAGAACAGAAAGAAAAAAAAGGTCACTTAGCATTGTTTTCAGGGTTCTCGAATTGTTAAATGAGAGGGATGTTCTTGAATTGTCATTTATCAAATTCTGCATTCTTATGTGTTGGAAACTATCATAACCAGGAGAACTTCCAGAGTTGGAGATAAGGATTATAAGATGAAGTATTATGAGGTATTATCAATTCTATACTATACTATATAATTTTATTCGATGGGTACAAAGAAGTCGCATTCAGATGATATCCACCAGCACACTTAGGCCTGGGGGAACAGTGAAAGGAGAGCAGAATTTAGCAGAGATCTGACTCTGTGAAAATGGGTGAAAATCTATGACCTCCTTTAGAGGGCAGAATTTCATAAAATCATTCACTCAGTATAATTTCCACTGTTGGTATTATTCACCCTTAGTATAATTAGAGTATGCCATTTTTGATTGCAAAAGCCCAAGGATTATTCACTTGAATACAAAGAGTTCTTCTTAAACAAGTGACCTCTGGAAAGAAGTCAAGAGTACTTCCCAATATTCTAGCACACTCCAATAACTATGGTTCAGAATGTATTGATGTGTAAGTATTACACTTAAAACCTATGCATCACAGACCATTAGAGGTTAGTCAGAATAGAGGTTATCTTTGCGGCATGAGATTGACAGTGAGGAGGAATGAGAGAGGGAGCCTCCTGGGTGCTGAAAATGTTCTGTAACTTGATGTGGCTGGTGGCTTCACAGGTATATACAAATGTAAAAATTCATTGAGCCATACATTTATGATTTGTGACTGATATGATTTATGATTGCATAAATGTAATACCTCGATTAAAATAAAATTTAAGTAAAGGTATAATTTTTTCTGTAAGGCTTCATTGGGGAAGAGAAATTTTTTACCAAGAAAAATGGCACAACCTGATTGTCATTTTTAAGTAGACCTTAAATTCCTATTAGACATAGGAATTTTATGGTATGTCAAGAATTCTGTTATAAATGATGTCTTGCAGATGTCCTAAAGATGGAGCTCTATTAATAACTGCTGGAGAATGAGAATCTAGTTTGAAATGCTGAATTTTTATTAATAATTAGGGAAAGACAACTGGCCACAAGCCTGCTATTTGGGAGAATAAACTATGTTGCAAATTTCTGCAACAGAAATTTCTTTCCACTCTTGGCTTTGACATTCTCACTTGTGTCTAGGGGAGCACCCAAAGTGCCAGATGATTCCCAGACAAAAATAAAATACACTATAATTTTTACACACACACACACACACACACACACACACACACACAGCATTTGTATGTACTGGAGGAGCAGAGATGGGCTGGTTGTATTGTCACACTCTTCAAATCCTGGGGGATTGCTCCTTCCTGTTATATCTAACATAAAGTACGTTTAAACGTTGGGAATTTTGAACTATATGTCATAAAAATGGATCCGGCAATTATGTTGTCATTAGAATAAAAGGAATAATCTACACTTACTCTAAAGTCAGAATTCAATAGCATCATATGATGGTTTAATAGGAGATATGTGTACTGAGTAGCCAACAAACAATTGAGACATTGGGACAACCCGACCTCACCACCCTCCATGGGAAGTCAGGGCTGTGTTCGCACATGGAACTGGCCTACAGAGCTTCTAGGAAATTTCACAATAAATCATCATGTGTTAATCTCGCCTTTCTCCTGAAACATTTTACCCAATCTCAAATATTAACTCTTACCCTAAAATTACAACTTCACATGTTTCTTTCACAGCCTGTGGCTACAGGAGCACTCACTTCTTATTTAATCATATGATGTACACTATGACTTTTTAAAAATCATCTTCCTTCGCCCTCTCTTTAAATGTAGACTTTCAGACTTCTCAGCCTAGATGCCTTTTCTTTAACCTCAGCCCCACCCTATCTAAGCTCCGGCATCCATCAGAACCTCTAAGGGGGGTTTCCCAATTCTCTGCTAGACAGAGCCTCTCTCTTGAGGCCCGAACTTCCATTCTTACAACCCGAAAGTGAGCTCATGTTCTCTCTGCACCCAATTTTATGTTCATCCTGTGTTCCCGACATCATAAACTCAAAACCTGAGCCATTGCACTCACCAAACCCTTTGTTTCCCACCTCCTACCTTCCCATTTCTTCCCTTCATTCCTTCTACTGGCCCTGTCCTCGTCCTGCGTACAAAGTGCCTAGACAATATTCAGGGGCCTTCTCCTCTGTAGCACTGCCTCCAGTATGTCCGTGTATCTGTCCACCCCTTCACAGAGTTATTGTTTCTGAATGCAGATCTTACCACTTCCCCTCCCACAACCCTAACTCCTCAGTTTGGTATTTAAGGCCACTGAGCAACACAATTGCATCTAATTTCCTGAACTTAAACTTCAAACCATGCTCCCAGCCCTGTAGCTCACGTTTGGTCATACCTCATGCATTTCTCCCCTCCCCACCCCTCAACTTGAAGTATCATCAGACCTTTGAAAAACAGTTCCCTTCAGTTGGAATGCTCTGCTCTCCCATGTTTATTTCCAGGTCCATTTCAAGTGGGAGATAGTCTAATTTTGTGACAAGACAGCAGACTTTGGCTTCAGATAACCCGAGTTCAAATTCCAGGGCCACCACTTTCTTCTCATCGAATCTCAGGTAAATTGTCTCATGTTTCTGAGAGTCTCAGTTTATTCACCTCTATACAGAGAGGATGGTAATAGTGTCGATATTATAGGATTGCAGAAAGGACTAAATGAGTTAAGACATAAAAGGCACTTAACACAGTCCTCAGTACTTAACAATGATTCATATTAGCTAATGTTATCATCATCGTCGTTAGCCTACTTCCAGAAGATCTTCCCATCTCATCATTTGGAGTTAATGCCTTCTTCCCCTTTGTCTTTCCATAGTGCACTGTCCATGGCTCTAATTATAGTTATCAAAATATGACAGATGTAAGAGTTATTAATGTCTGTGTGCCTTACTTCACAAGGAGGAATAAATTCCATAAACAGTTATTAAGCACTAAACTACATCTTACTTATCGGTAGCTTATACCTTGTGCTTTGCATTTTTCTTTCTAGTTATCCCATCATTCATTCCGCCTTCCCATTCTACAATCATGTGTAAGCCTGCAACCTGGACAAGGTGTTAGGGTCCTCACTTCCTCACTCTACGTTTTTGCTAATAATATTCACCAAATCTTGCAGAGACTATCTTCTTAACGCATTTTATAATCTGACACTCTCTGGCCCAACTGGCATTGCCTTGGTGAATTATTGTTCACCAAGATAATTATAATTGTTTCTAGCTACAGGTTTTAATCCAAATGGCTTTCCAAGACAACTTTTGTGACCTGCCCTGTGACAGCACCTATGCACCTGCATTGCCAACCAAATACCAAACTGCTTGCATGCAGAGAATATATTTTGTTCAAAGTGGGTAGCTCAGTGCCTGGCACACAGTAGGCTATCGGAAACCATATGTTGTAAATATGAGTGAATCATTACATTTCATTACATCTCCATATACTTAGGTTGAATATTTATCTTTACAAATGCCGACAATATGTATTGTAGGCCACAACATTACAGCTCTGAGTTGAATCAAGGGGCTAGGAATTCCTCAGGGGGGTTAGGAATTCTGTTCCAATAGCTTCTGTAGGAGGTACACAGGCCAGCAAGAAGTGGGGAAGAAAAAGAGGGAATGGGGGAAAATGATGTATATGAGATCATCACTCTTCTCTAGGGCATGGTGTCAGATCAATTCAAAGATGATGGAGACTTTGCCCCTCATTTTCAGGGACAACACAGCCCATGTAGAAAAGTCTACCTACCCCCCTTATGGCTGCTGTGATGCAGCATACAGATCCCCCTTCAGAGAAGAAGGGCTGATTCCCCAGCTACTTGGAGTGCTGCTGGTCCTGACGGGTATTTCTTTAGTCAAGAAGAGGCCATCATTCAAAGTCACACCCCTTCCCAAAGCACCCCACATCCAACGACTGGTCCATGCTGGGTATAAAGACCCTGTCCCCCTCAATCAACGTGGAGCAACTCTGAGGGATCATCCAGTTTTAGCCTTTTTGAGATTGGCCAAGACCTCCATTGAGACTGCATGGCAGCTCAACTTTTCTCTCTCCAGAGCTACTTCCTTCTCTTTCCCACTAAAGGTGTTGATCTCAAGAACACCCCCCAGTAAACCACCTCCTGGCTGAATTCTGTTTCAGAATCAGCTTCTCGTGCAACCTAACCTGTGACAACCAATGACAATGAAAATGAGATGGAATTTTATAACAGCACATGCCATAACCCAGAGGGAAAAAAACTACCGGCCTATAGGCCACATTTGGTCCTTAGAATTCTTTTTGTATGTACCCTTTCAGGAGTTAGACCTGGTGAAGTACTTGTCAACGTTAAAAAAAAAGTTTTGAAAAAGTTGAAAGCCTGGTGATAATGGGCCAGCACTTGCATGGCACTGACAGCTCTAACTGAGGGATGGTGTTCCATTTAAATGGTGCTCACATCCTCCACTGTGCTACAGTCCTTATGGGCATCCTTCATCCATTTCTTTTACCTGTTTAGCCCCAAAGACATTTGAGTTTGATGGGTCATAACCAATTCTAATATTCCAGTTTCTAAGCTCAAGGTAGGCTACCTGCTTGGTCAGCCTACTTACCTCAATAATTTATATCTTTCATCTGGCTTTTCCTACAAAATATAAGCCTCTTTGCAGGCTGGGTCTGTGTAATTGTCATCTTGGTAGCTTTCCCCCAGCAGATGCCCCAGGTTGGTGAACACAGCAGTTGTTCAAAGGATGCATGTTACACAAACAGAATTAAATAGAAGACCCCTTCACCACTTTGTGGTAAGGCAGTGTCTACTTTTCTAGAATATTCTAAAGGAGCCTCTGTGTCGCTTTGATGTATGAAGATATTTTCCTGACACACAGAAAGAAGTTGGGCTCTCCTCTTCAGAAAACATGACCATCAGTGTGTTTCCAAAGCTTAAGGAGGAAGACAGGTTATTGAAGTGGTTTAAAAACCAGGGGCAGTAAATAGTCCATATCACAGGCCTCATTTGTTTATCTGAAGCCACCAACAGGAAACCCCCAGAGGCTCTGGCTATGCAGAACCGGTCCTGGCTGTGCTGCCCAAGTGCAGGTAAACGGCTTAAGTAATTATGATCTTTGGGCAGTCAGTCAAAACGCAGAGTCAACACTATAAAAGGGCAAGTGCTCCCACAGAGGAAAAATTATCAAGTGCTGTTCGACAGAATAATAGGTGACTGCTGACATTTCACCTTTTATCATTATAGCAATACTTCGAGAAAAAGTGTAGTTAAGGTTGTCAGAATTTCATTTTAACCCCCTCTTTGAGGCTGTTAAAAATTCACTCCTGCTGAAACTTGCCTTTCAGGTTCTCAGCCAGATTTGTGCTTTGTTTTCAATCCGTTGTCTCTAATGGAATGCAAAATGTAACGCAGGGCGAAAAAGCTTTCTTTTCCAAAGATCTTTCTGCAAACTGCTTCCTACCTCAATTCCCCTTTCCTTGTTCACTCACTCTCTGCCAAAAGGTTAGTTTTAACATCCAAAACAACCCCAAAGATACACTCAACTGAGAGAAGTTTCAAGGCTTTGGGCAGTGTTTATAAAGATCGCTGAAGCAATAAGCAATACTCAACAAGTAAGAATCTGTTCAGCGGTGTTCACTAAAGGGAATCACAACCTTCGAACACTGTCAGTGTCCATCACAGATGTAGTTGAATCAACAGGGATTTTTACAGCACTCACTGAATGAAAGATAACTAATGACAGGTCAAAAACGTCTTCATAGGCATGACATAGGGTGACAATCTCGTAGGAAGGAAGGAACGGCAAACGTGTCCCGAGACTACGTTTGTATAGCAAACCTGATTTTGTTCAGACTGTGTGCCCTTGGCACTCAAAACTTCCCATGACCCTCTCCCCAAGTCATCTCCCACTGAGGGCAAAATGCTAGGAGAAAGGGCAAGAACTGATGACTTATTGGTCAGTTACTATGTGACACATAGAGTGATAGGCACTTTATTATATAAGGTAGTGTGACGATACCACGGGATATGACACGCCCCTCATCCCTACCCTCCCACTGAAACAGACTTTAACTGTATCTACCTGTGTATACATGGCTTTAAAATGCTCCCAGGCTTGCTTTGCTTATCTTAAACTAGAGCGGCTGTCCAGCTAGACTTACTATGTTGATCGGCATATGAGATATCACCGTATATAATAGAGTATTTATTTTTGCAGACATCCACCAGGTCTTTGATAGACGTGTTAGGTCTTGTGTGTGCCATCCTGCCCATTACAGTAGTCCCAGAACCTGGGAAAGTGCTATAATAAGCCTTTTATTATTATAAGCATTTCTGCAATACTTTCCATTTGCAAACTGCTTAACAATCAACTCCCCTCTTTATGTCTCACAAGAAATCAGATAGCTCAACACTTGTTAGCTTTGTTTTATGGCTCTGAATCCTCAGGCCCAGAGTTCAAAGAAATCAAGGGTTACACAGCCAGCTCAGGCTTAAGACCAACACAGCTGCTCTGTCTTTATCCAGCCTCTCAGCCAGCCTGCCCAGCTGCTTCCCAATCCTTTTACCGAACACACACACATATATATTTTTTTATTTTTAAACTCTTGGAATTAAGAAAATTAGAGTAAGAATACTGGCCCCAGTTCTCCATTTTTAGCCTGAAAATCTCACAGCCTGGGCTTTTGCCAAGTGTTGCTGGAATAATTTTGGCGGATCTGAAATAGCCCACAGACAAGTTCCCTCAGCTGGTAGAGAAGCAGAGATGAATGTCTTTGGGGGCCATTTTGCCCAGCCTGTGTCAGTGGCCGAGAGGAGGGAAGGGGCATCCAAGGCAGAGTTCTGGCAAGGAAGCCATGAAGCAAGCAAGTGGGGAGGTGAGTGGGCAGAGTTGGATGGCCTTGAGAAGCTTCTTGGGCGGGGGGCAATGGCACCGCTCAGGGACATGGGTCACAGCCATCAAAAGGTAAGGCTTAGGTGGCCCTGGCTCTCCAGTATAGAATTTGGGGCCATTCTTTCAGAAAATGGGCGGCAAAATTGGGTCAAAAGCATAAAGAATAAATACAGCTTTGCTCTGGAAAAAGGTCTTGTGGAGAGATGTCCCTGTCTCTGGAGTCAGGCTATTTTTTCTACTGTTCTTGAATAATGCCGTCATCCCGTATTTGTGGCAATAAAAACGTTTATTATCCCACATCATCATTTCATAATGTCTGTGATACTTACTATTACATTCTTGTTAAACTTTGTTTTTAAACTGTAATTTTGTGGCTCCTTGATATATGTGCAATAACTGCTCAAAATGTTTCACTTTCAAATTAAGTGCTGCTAATAATATTTCTGCGAGTGTCAAGAAAGACAACTGTCTCAGCTTAGAATACGTACTTATGAACTGGGTATCCCTTTCCATTCTAATTCCAAACCTAATTAGTTTCTAGTATTCAATTCACTCCTCTTTAAGCAGATTGGGTTAGCTGGTTATTCCCTCATTTTCAAAAACAAATACTTCCTCCTCTTGTACTCTCATTCCCCCCACCCCCAAAACACTCGCATCATCATCTCCCCATCATCATTACCAACATTAGCGGAGCACTTTCTATATGCCGGACATTGTCCTGAGAATTTTACATGTGCTGATTTCTCTTCATAGCAGTAATAGGAATTATTATGATCCCTATTTTACAGATGTGGATACTGGGGTGCAGAGAATTTGTACAAGATTTGGGACACATGCAATCTGGCTGCAAAGCCAGTCTCCTTACCGCCCTACTCTAAGGCCCCCCTCCTGGTAGCCTGCCGAGTACGTTGCTATTTCCAAAGCACTTTTCTTTTGCTCCTTACAACCATGCACAAGATTTTGTTTAAACTGGAAGCCCCCTTTTTATTTCCTCCACATCTGGGGAAATTACATAATGCTTTACTATTGTTGAATTTATTGAAGGTTCAGCGAATTTTTTTTCCCAAATGTAAATTCTAGATTTAATTGAGAATTAATTCTAGATTTCACCGAAAGTAACACTATGGGGCGCCTACGTGGCTCAGTCGATTAAGGCTCTGACTCTCGATTTCAGCTCAGGTCGTGATCTCAGAGTTTGTGAGATCGAGTCCTGTGCTGGGCTCTGTGCTGACAGTGTGGAACCTGCTTGGGATTCTCTCTCTCTCTCTCTCTCTCTTTCTCTGCCCCTCCCCCACTCACATTCTCTGTCTCTGTCAAAATAAATAAACATTAAAAAACAATAAAGTAAAACAAAAACAATAAAGTCACACTATGGACTTCTCCATCTAAAAAATGTTAAAAGTTATTATCAACTAGAAATCATCCTCAAATTATTCTC
This sequence comes from Lynx rufus, assembly GCF_022079265.1. Lineage (NCBI taxonomy): Eukaryota > Metazoa > Chordata > Mammalia > Carnivora > Felidae > Lynx > Lynx rufus. Next base: position 18,029,769 of record NW_025814867.1, on the reverse strand, counting down.
CGTGGTTTCTTTTTCCCATTATAAAGTAAAGTCCTACATTTTTGCCAGGGGATGTGCTGAACTCCAGCAGAAATGGAGTATATTTAAATGTGTCTTAAGTTATAACTGACTGCATTTCAAAATCAAATACTTTAGGCTTTACATATTTATAGTTATATGAGTAACATTTGTACTTATATGTCCAGATTTATATATTCCAGGCCAAATTCCAGAAAAGGATTTTGAGGTTTGGAACGTATACTGCTTGGAATTTATATATACCTCTGTTCTCCTCTCTTGATGTGGAGAGTAGGTAGTTTATTCTACTTTTTAATATCTCTACTTATATTCACACAGTTTCTAAAAAGGACATATATGATAATGTGGCCTAGTAAAAATAAATGCTAAATTCCTCATTGAATTATTGTTTCTTTTCATGCCTACTCATTTATAGTTCTTAAATTTGTTGTTCTCAACGTTTGACATACTATCATTAAGGGGATTCTGAAAATTCTGTAGAAAGCAACTGAACTGAATTCCGTAGGAATACAAATAACACCGATGCCACTATCTGGATGTATGCATTGCTCTTGGGGCAAAGTCCTCCCATGCCTGTTATTTACTAACAATGTTTAGGACATTACAGGGAGGTCCATGGGAGAACAGATCAGTGTTTTGCTTACCATACAGAGGCAATGGGAGTGCTTGAGAGGATTACACACCCCATGTCATTTGAAGAAGCAACATAGGTTCCATGCCTCCTTATCATAACTTCCTCTGTCCAGGGCCTCACACGCGTGTTATGGTAAACGTCCCCTCCTACTGACAGTCACACAAATACCCCTGCTGAACAATGAACCTCCCCAGAAAGCATCTTAGGGAAGCTCCGGCTTAGTTTCAGCTTCGTGGCCCATAAATATCGGCATCAAACAAGCTCTAGGGACACCGGGGAAAGGTTAGTGTGCAGACCAAGGTCACGGCACATTCCAGTTCCTAACCTAACCAAAGGACATAGACCAAGAAAGCTTTTCCAAAACCAGGCAGCTGCATTTCATCTTTGCATATTCAGACCAAAGCAAATAAATACCTGCTGTTTCAAACAGCTGGGTAGTTTGCTGGAATGCTAATGAATCACCAAAGTCATGGATGGTAGTGATGTTTTCCTCAGGTGGCAGGAAGGCCCCATGAGGAGGAGTCCTACACCTTGCCAAGCTTTCAGACTACTGAAGGAACAGAATGATATAGGACGGGGATCTGACATGTTGAACTTTAAATCCAACCTTCAATTTAGCTCATGGTCCTTTTAATTCTTTGGGTTCAAGGCCCCCCAAAATGAGTTTTAAAACTGGGAGTCCACCATATCTTTGGATTGAAAGGGAAATAGCACGAATAGATACTAACTCCCGACTTGAGGCAGGATTTTCCATTTTTTATCCCAGCTTATCCGATGATGGCCATTAATAGATATTTTTATATTCCCATAACACAGGAGAGAAAGATGAGGCTCAAAAAAGTTAAATACTTCACTGAAAATTACCCAGAGTATATAGCAGAGTCAGGATTTGGATCCAGGTCTGTGAGATCCTATGCCCATTTTCCTTGCTTCCTTCTTGGGATAAAACTATATTTTCCTGGGGGATTTATGGGAAGAGACGGAAGTTTCAATATGATCCCCAAAAGCATACTTAACTTGCCTTCTTTAAGCTCAGCAGTGTAGAAAGACACTTGTCATTCATGTTCCCTTCCTGGACAAGTACACAGAGGCTACTTGTGGAATATGAACCTGCTGTACAAGAATCAGCACTTCGAGAGCTGAAGAGAGGGAAAAAACTTGACTTGTTCCTAACCTTGGACTCAGTCTGGTGGCGTGACAGATGGGGGTTTCCCTAATTGCTGGTCCTGCCTGCCACAGCAGCACAGAACTGTGGGTATGGGTGGCATTCCCCTTTTCTTTGGACTACATTTCCCTCAAGGGCCTTCTGCTGTTTTCTTGAGTGCTTTCAAATAAGACAATAGCATAACCTTCTTGGAAGTAATTTGACTCCTAAGTTTCAAGGAGCTTCCTTCTTTCATTCAAATAGGGAAGAGCACAAAGCAATGAGACATCATCAATAGCACCAAGGCGTTCAGCCAGGCATCTCCTGACTTACAGGTCACACAATGCAGTTTAAGTGTGTGTATGTGTATTAGTGCACAAAAGTGAACACAGCTCCTTTGGAAACCTTTAGTGATTGACATCACTCTTCATCTAATTTCTGAGTATCCCCCCACCCCTGTCACCCATTAGGGAGACCTCAGCATACTGATCAGAGGCTTTGTAAATGTGTTCTTCGGTAGTTCCAAGTGTGTGTTTAGAATTTCAACCAGTGTAAGGGCACCTGGGTGGCTCAGCTGGTTAAGTGTCCAACTTTGGTTCAGGTCATGATCTCACAGTTTGTGAGTTCAAGCCCCATATTGGGCTCTGTGCTGACAGCTCAGATCCTGGGACCTGCTTCGGATTCTGTGTTCTTTCTCTCTCTGCCCCTCCCCCATTAACACTCTATCTCTGTCTCTCTCTCAAAAATAAACATGAAAAAAAAAAAAAGAATTTAAACCAGTGTATGGGACCCCTGGGGGAGAGCAGAAAGAAGCTGGAACTCTCTGGCAATTCATTTTTGGTATAGATGCCTCATGTGGCATGCCCCATGAAGTTCATCACACAGCTGACTTTCAGCAAGATGTTCACTCACTATCAGTGAGGAGATTGTTTTAAAAATTCACTCTACAGGGGCGCCTGGGTGGCGCAGTCGGTTAAGCGTCCGACTTCAGCCAGGTCACGATCTCGCGGTCCGGGAGTTCGAGCCCCGCGTCAGGCTCTGGGCTGATGGCTCAGAGCCTGGAGCCTGTTTCCGATTCTGTGTCTCCCTCTCTCTCTGCCCCTCCCCCGTTCATGCTCTGTCTCTCTCTGTCCCAAAAATAAATAAACGTTGAAAAAAAAAATTAAAAAAAAAATTCACTCTAGGGTATCCACATACAAAAGAATAAATTTAGACCATTTCTTCACACCGTACAGAAAAATTAACTCAAAGCAGATTACAGACTTAAATGTAAGAACTAAAACTGTAAAACACTTAGAAGTAAATGTAGGAGAGAATTTTCATTACCTTGGGATATGCAAAGCCTTTTTTTGTTTTGTTTTCCATTTTTTGCATTTCATCTTTTTAAGCATAATTTATTGTCAAGTTGGCTAACATACATGCAAAGCCCTTTTGGATAGAATTCCAAAAGCACTGCCAACAAAGGGACAATAAATTGGGCTTTATCAAAATTAAAAACCTTTCTGCTTCTGTGGAGACCATCAAGAGAGTGACAAAGACAACCCACAGAATGGAAGAAAATATTTGTAAATTATATTTCTTATAAAGAACTCATATCTAGAATATACACAGAACTTTTACAATTCAATAATGCCAAAACGAGTAACTCAACTAGAAAATGGCTAAGGATCTAAACAGACATTTCTCCCGAGAAAATATACAAATGGGCAATAAGCACATGAAAAGATGCTCAGCTTCTTCAGCTATGAGGGAAATGCAAACCCAAACCACAAAGGGATACTATTTCATAATCACTAGAATGGCTATCATCAAAAAGACAGATAAGAAGTGTCGACAAGGATGTGGAGTAAGTGGAATGCTTACACCTGATGATGCAAAAGGAAAATGGTGCAGCTACTTTGGAAAAGTCTGACAGTTCCTTAAAAGTTAGACAGAAAATTACCAAATAACTCAACAATTCTACCACTAGATATGTACCCAAGAGAAACGAAAACGTATGTGCACAGAAACACTCGTGCAAAATGTTTGTGGCAGCATTATTCATAATGGCCCAAATTCAGAACAACCCAAATATCTACCAACTGGTGAATGGATAAGCAAAAGAGGTTATTATCCATGCCATGGAACATTATTTGGCAATGCAAATGAATGAAGTCCTGATACATGTATGTATGAATAGAATATGTATGAACCCCAAAAATATGATGCAAGAGATTGAAGTCACTCACAAAAGGCCATAGATTATATGATCCATTTTCATGAAATGTCTAGTTTAGGCAGGTGTATAGAGACAGAAAGCAGATTAGTGGTGGCCTAGGGCTGGGGTAGGAGTGGGGGAGAAATCCATGCTAATGGACTTCTTTTTGAGGTGATAGAAATGTTGTAAAATTGACTGTGGTGATGGGGGCACAGCTCTGTGTATGTACTCAAAACCACTGAATTGTACACATTATAGTGTGATGCTAATGCACTTTTTGGGTCACTCTCCAGAAGAGACCAACTTTTATAAGAAGACACTGAGTGGGTGCCCTCATCTCCTGGAAGTCACCGAGGATGGACATTATACTCTACTCAATGGATGCTCGAATTTCTGATTTTCTTTTTCTTCGTAGGTAAACTGTATGTTTCGTTTTCTATGGCTCTTACTTTGGAATCTTTGTAAAGCAGGGTTCAAAAAAGGTGTTCTGAAATAAGATGCATGGAACTAAACCATTTACCTCATTACTTGAGGAGTTTCACTTTGGTTCTTTTCATCAAAAATCCCACAGTTTCAAAACTGCTAATTTATTGCTAGAATAGTTCATTGAATTGGATAGAAGGAACTTATAAATAGAAGCTGGGACTGCTGTTTTGCTTGTTATCAGTACTGTTGAATGACCAATTGCATTCCCTTTAAAAATGTATCAATTGGGGGCGCCTGGGTGGCTCAGTCAGTTGAGCGTCCGACTTCGGCTCAGGTCATGATCTCATGGTCTGTGGGTTCGAGCCCAGCGTCGGGCTCTGTGCTGACAGCTCAGAGCCTGGAGCCGGCTTCCGATCCTGTGTCTCCTCTCTCTCTGCCCCTCCCCCACTCTCACTTTGTCTCACTGTCTCTCAAAAATAAATAAATGTAAAAAAAATTTTTTTTAAAAATGTATCAATTGGTTCTTTACTATTCTTAAACAGAAGTATGAATCAAAACACTAATTTATATCATTTAAAAAATAAAAATGACACATTCCCCAATCTAGAAGTCAGGAGACAGAGCAGCAATTAGAGAATTCATGATGAGCTCCGGGTGATGTATGAAAATGTTGAATCACTATATTGTGCACCTGAAACTAATATTACAGCATATGTGAACTCCTTGCAATTTAAATAAAAACTTGAAAAAAAGAAAAAAGAAATCAACATACAGTCACTTACATTCAGTTTTATGAAGGAAAAAGTCTAGCTGGATATTTTTAAGCATTTAGACACTGTTAATATAATTAAAAGCTGTCATCAAGTTTTAAGTAAGTAGAATTTATTGAGGGCAAAAAGACAGCATTTGGGGGAGATTATGAACACTGGATTTGTAAAAGAAAAGAACAGTGTTTGAGGATTGGTTTGGCATTTTTGATGCTTTGAAAAAGGAGACTCGAGAAGGACCCATCAAAGCAATTTATTAATCTTGGATATGATATGTAAATTGGTCATTTCATCGCTTAGAGATTTGTTCTACATATCTGAAAGTAGACTCATAATGTAAAACCACAGCCAGCCATCAGTGGGTACACAGAAACACCTTCCTCTGTCTCTTTTGCTCTTTCATACTTTGGCATGCAATAATGAATAAACCAAGAAAGCATATATTCCTTGCAATCCCAGGGTGATTTTTTATCAGTGTTAGCCGGCACAATGAAGTTGGCCCCCACATGAACGTGCATTTTAATTTTAGCGCATTTGACAAGTCTCCTTTCATATGGAATTGACCTCGCAGCATTGGGGGTGGCGATTCTATCTGTAAAGGTGAAGAGGAGCTCATTTGGTCAAAACAAAGCAAGTTGCTGGTGGAGAAGTCATCTCTCTGTCTGTCATGCTATTGTAATTGTCTATCATGCTATTGTAATTGTAGCTTCTCCAGAAACATAACGACTGACAACAAAATGATGATTCAAAGCCACAAGTATCATCCTCTGTATTGTACTACAACTGATTATGGAGCAGTGGCAAAAAAGGATGCTGGGTGGAGAGACTGGAAATGCCTAGTGATGAATACCAGTAATTAACCCTTATCTGTTAAAAAAATGGGATTGAACACTACAAAGATTCCAAAATATGAGTCACAGAAGCCTGCATGCACAGTTTACCTGTGAAGTGAGAGGAAATCAGAGCTTCCAAGAGCCACCTGTAAGAGCATAATGTCCCTCCTCAGGACAAGGTAGGGCAAAAGGAAAATGTAGACATCAAAAACTCAGCTCATTGAAAATAACCAAAAAATTTCACAGATACATTTTTGTCAACATTTTGCTCCCCTCGGTCTACCCAAAAGGTACAACAGTGGCAAAAGTGACCAATTTGAAGTTATGACTCCTGTTTTCAGCTGATCGACACAATGATAAGGAATGTATTGTCAAAAGGCAGGAACCTGTTACACAATTTGGTCCTGAATAAAATGAAAATGCAGGGCTCTTGTTCGAAAATTGTGAAGAATTTCAAGATGGTAACAGCAAGACCGTAACTAAACCAAGCACAGGTTGCTGTCCATGCAGCCAGCCCGGCCAAAGGCTAGAAACAGAGAGATCTGTACGCACGTCTGTTGTCTTCTGGCTAATTTAGCTTCTTTTGGCAGAATGCACATATGTACAGACTCTACAGCTTAGGAATGACCTTGTGTCACTTTCTCATTTATAGAAACCAACACCCAGAGAGGCAAAATGACTTATCTAAGGTCATGAGTTGCACAACAGAGCCAGCACCAAATCCCAGGTGTCCTGACTCGCGCACAGACGTTCTTTCCCCTACACCAGGTTGCCAGTCTCCAGTTTAAATGTAAATAATTAGGAAACACTAACTACAAAAAGGGGGCACAGAGGGAAGGACATTACCTCATCAGAACTTCCTTTTCAACTCTTCTGTGCAAATAATAAAATGCGGTCTGAAACTCCGTTTCAAATTCCTTTTCTGAGTCAACTCTTCCACGTCCTAGGAAAAAGACATCATATGACAGCTTCAGACACTGAAGCAAATTACCTTTGCCGAGAGCTCACTTGAGCCCTTGGAGTTAACGATCACAGACCAAGGTGGTTATTAGTGGATGGTTATGAGGCAACACGTTAGTAAACTAATCAGTGTTCCTGTACAAATATTTAAAATAATTCTGAGATAATTTGAACTTTAACACTGAGCTAGCCAAACCCATTTGTAATCTGAACCCAAGGTTCTAATAAGTTACTGCCTTTTGGATGTCCTTCAACATGAGGGACATTTTTAGAAAGATTAGCACTTGAGTGGAAACAAAGACTGACATTCTCAACGTAAACATGAGACCTGGAGTTTGTTTAATACAAAACATGATGCATGTGTCTTCCTCACTCAGGTGCATGTGTAAATTTAGTACATCAAAATATCTGTTGCAAGGACACTGTCGTTAAAAGATACTGTACAAATCAAATATAAAGGGAGCTTTAAAAGCTTATGAAAAACATTCAACCATGTGATGAAAGAGTTCAAGGTAGGCTGGCAACCGCATGATGCAATAAAAAAAACACCGTCCAGAGAGGCAAAAGACACCTGCCAACCCACCCCCCCCCACCCCGCCACCCTCCCCGACAAGGCACAGGTATTAGGGCCAGATAGATCTCTGGTTCAAATCCCAGCTTCACATATATTTTACTTCTGTGAGCCTTGGCTAATTCATCTGCAAAATGGGGTTGATACTAAAGCCAAACAGCTAGATCAGATGCTTTCTGGGTGCCTCAGTGATCTCTGCAATCTATGATTCACACACCTTTAATTATATCTTATTGAATTGCCCCTCAGAATTTTTACTGGGGGGATTAAAACTAGTTTTGCATGCCCAACGTTTTCCATAACTTTACGGACTGTAGGTAGCAACAGGGAAAAACAAAATATTCTCTGGCTTGGATAGATTTTGGCATAATTATAGGTCTGGTGTGTGGAAAATGAGGGCCGGATGAAAATGGTGCAGAGACATGAGTAACCCAAAGAGTCTGAGGCTACAGCACTTACATCTCATTAACCGCCAATTACTGTATTTATAATTTAACACAAAAAGGAAAAACACAAATGGGGTTTAAAAAAAATCCCTTTTATCTAGACTTCAGTTTATACTTGGCCGCTAAAGGCAGATTTAATGCAATAAGTTGAGAAAGGGAGTAGTTAGATTGAGAAACGAAAACACTTTTTGATAACATGTGAGGCTATAAAAATGGCTTGGCTGAATCTATTAACCAAAGATAAATAATACCCTGCAGGAGGAAAAGAAACAGCTTTTTCTGGATCATAAGGTCTGGCATGTTTTTAAAGACCTTGCTTTCACTAAAAATGTAACACATCCAATTTAAAGAGACATTTAAAAAAAAATGTTTGTTTTTAATGTTATTTATTTTTGAGAGCAAGACAGAGCGTGAGTGGGGGAGGAGCAGAGAGAGAGGGAGACCCAGAATCTGAAGCAGGCTCTGGGCTCTGAGCTGTTAGCACAGAGCCTGACCCGGGGCTCGAACTCACAAACCGTGAGATCATGACCTGAACCGAAGTCGGACGCTTAACCGACTGAGCCACCCAGGCGCCCCAAAGAGTCATTTTTTTTTAATTTGTGATTTCATAACACTTTTGCATCCGAGATCTTGTCTCTGTTCGGATGAGACCATGTTCAAGACTTTCATCAAAACATGGGAATAAAAATGGCCCTCAGTTATTTGTGTGATTTCATTATTAATCTTCCCATGATTCCTATTTCTATTATTACTGTTGCTATTCTCATTACCACTTCCCCTACTAATGCTGTTACTACTACTGCCTCCACATCTGCATTTCTAAATGGCCATCTGACGGGAATTCTAATGAATAACAATTGATTGTTCAGCCCCGGAGTCTCTGGCTGGCTCTCTCGTGAGTCTATTTCTGGTCTGTATCTCAGCGTAGTCCTTGGGCCAGAAGCTTTATCACCTGCAAGCTTATTACAAATGCAATCTATGGCATCCGAAGCTCTGGAGTGGGGGCCAGGAATAAGTGTCTTAGCAAGCTCACCCAAAGATTCTGATGCTCAGATTTGCAGAGGAAGTGACCCAAATGCCAGAGAACAGAGGAAGGAGGGATGGGAAAGAAGTGAGGAGGAACACCTGGAGCCACCACCTGCAGACTTGACCTTGTCTGCTTCAGGGCAGGCTGCCTATGCCAAGGAGAAGAAAGCAAAGTCTGAGGCAGGTCTGCAGGAAAGAGAGCTCCTTCCTGCCCCAGGATGCGGTTGCAGAGGCTCCTGCCTTCAGCTTCCCGCCTCCGAGAGGAGAGGCACCACCAGAACTTCCCCCAGCCATTGCTTGTCTCTTTTGCCTGCCAAATATTAAAAATGACAAGACTCCGTATTTTTCATCAATGTTGGCAAGTCAGATGGAATTAGCTACGGTTTCTGAATTAGTATTTCTTAAGGTGTGAGGTTTATGCGTTTCAGGGATGCAGTGATCCTCAGACCCACCGAATCAAAATCTCTGGGGGTTGCAGGAGGCTTTAAAAAACCACCCCTATGCTGTGTCAGATTTGATCTACTGTTCTACTTTTTTGGCCTCACTTAGTTTGGGATGAGGTTTCAAAATACGTGCTCTAATCCATCTGTCTGTCCTCCCTCCCCTCTTTCTTTCCTTCTGTAATAAAATATTCTCGGGGCGCCTGGGTGGCGCAGTCGGTTAAGCGTCCGACTTCAGCCAGGTCACGATCTCGCGGTCCGTGAGTTCGAGCCCCGCGTCGGGCTCTGGGCTGATGGCTCAGAGCCTGGAGCCTGTTTCCGATTCTGTGTCTCCCTCTCTCTCTGCCCCTCCCCCGTTCATGCTCTGTCTCTCTCTGTCCCAAAAAAAAAAAATAAATAAATGTTGAAAAAAAATTAAAAAAAATAAATAAAATATTCTCAATAACACAAGCTAATTAAAAAAAATACACACAAGAAAAGAAAAAAATTACCTGTACTTCCATCACCCATTTTGATGAATAGTTATATAAAATAACATATATTGATTAAATAAAATTAGGATATAAAAGGATTACATAATATCCATGAAGAGATAACCACAGTATATTTTTAACTTGTCACCTATTATTAAATATCTAGAAGATTCTAGATTTTCTACTTTATAAATACTCATAAACAACTCTTGTCAACAAAAAATCTTTGTACCCATTCCTGGACAAATGACCTTCGTGGTCAATTTTTAGAATTGGAATTTCTGGTTCAAAAATTGTCTTCCCTTAGAGTATTCTACACACATTGCCAAGCTGCCCCTAGAAAGAGAGTACCAGTTAAGAATCATACCAGGTTGTAAATTGATAAGGCCATGTTAAAAACAATTTGGCAATCTAGATACAGAGAACTCAGTATATGCCTACTTTTAGACCTGAAAAGTTCACATCGTGGAACACAACCTAGAGTGACTCTTTCACAATAGTAAAAGTTGGAAATCTCTAAATATCTATCAATAGAGGAATAAAGAGAGAAATACAATACAGCAGTTAAAAGATATGAACTGGATCTATATGTATCAACCTACATCTATCTCAAAAACATAAAGGCATAACGTTACATGTAAAAAATCTTGGTCAAAGGATACATATAGAATGGAATTATTTATGTGAAGTTTTAAACTTATTTGTCTTCTCCACCATGTTGCTACTTGCACTGAAGGTGCAAAACCAGTGGTGGATGAAACTGGCAACCTGGCCTGGATCAAGGCAGCGGGGTCAAATGCATGAGTAGCCACTATGCCTTCCATAGCGTGCACGCTCCAGGCTTACCAAAACCAAACAAGCCGGCTTCACTCAAGAGTGTCCTTAATGGGGCAATAAAAGTGAATTAATCAAATCTCAACACTTGGGCACTTTTTAAATAAAATACAGAGTGACAAAATAGTGTGAATATAGCACTTCTGTTGCATATGAAAGTATGATCACTGAGTTGTGAACTGAACTACGTGCTTTCTTCATACAATATCATTTTTTCTTGAAAGAAGAGGCAAATTATGGTTATTATGGGTGTTCGGCCGACTTTTTTCTCAATGGTGATGAAGAGTCTGCTACTTCAAAGAAAATGACTGACAGTATTTTTTGTTAATGATAAAATTTCATGCTTTCAAATGAAAATTAGAATTTTGGAAAACTTATAACCACCACTGAGGGCTTGACAGATCCCTAAAATCTAAAGACTTCTCTGAGATCAGTGGAGATGTAGTAAATAAAATCTTGAACGTTGTACAACAAAACGTAGCTACAAGTGCAAGATGTGCCTTACTCATCGAACAACTATTTTCTAAATGGTCCGTGCATGATGTTACAAGACCATGAATGGGGAGAAGACCCACTCAAAGTGCAAGATAAATGAATAGATTTTAATGTAACGAAGTACAAAAAGTTCAGTGATATGGGTTTAGATTCCACATTTCAACTGCCTATTTAGAAACTGCCACTTGTTGAATTTTGGTATACTATCAAAGCAGAATTTTTGGTTATCAGAAAAGGCTATTAAAATACCAGTCCCTTTCCCAACTACATAACTGCTTGAAGGTTGATTTTCTTCATATCCTTCACAAAGAAAGCGAGGCACAACAGAATGAAATCAGAAGCAGATACAAGAATCCAGTTGATTTCTTTCAGGCAAGACATTAAAGAGATGTGCAAAAATGTAAAACAATACCACTCTTCTCAGTGATTGTTTTCTTTGGAAAATGTAGTTGTCATAAAAACATTATTTATGTTGACATATAAAGAATTTATTATTGCTCTTTTAAATGAATTATAAAAAGTTTAAGTGTTTCTGTTTTAATTTCTAATGTGGTAAATATTATAGATATTAACAGACAAAAGTCCTTTGGGGTTCTCAATAATTTTTAAGAATGAATCCAACCAATTTGAAAACTGTCACTGGAGGGAGAGAATATATAAATCTCTTACATTATTTTCGACACTTTTCTCTATGTATGTAACTAAGGACAAAAGAGTAAAAAAGCCTACCAGCAGCATATGAGGATAATGCATGAGCCTATATTCTTACCAAACCTATGAATTATCATTAAAGAAACAAACATACCTTGTGACTTTGAGAGTAAGAAACTGTTATGTCTTGATTTTAATTTGTCCCTTTGTCATCACGTGAGTTTGAAGAATTTCATATATTTTACTGTTGACTTTAATTGTTTGTGTGTGTTGTCCTATTTCTATTCATTTATTTACTTGTTCATTGTTGAACATTTTATATACACCATGCTTACTTCTAGGTATACCTGGAATATAGCTGTGAACAAAAAGGTCTATTGCAGGGGTTGATAATACTGTGGTCTGTGGGCCCTCTTTGGCCCATTTCCTGTTTTTGTAAGTAAAGTTTTATTGGAATACAGTCATATTTATTTCTTTATGCATGGTCTATGGCTTCTTTCGTGCTACAAGAGCAGAGTTGAGTAGTTGTAACAGAGATTCTGGTGTCTGCAAAGCCAAAAGTATTTACTATTTGTCCTTTACAGAAAAGGTTTGCTGGCCTTTGGTCTTGTGAATTCTTCTTCTTCTTCTTCTTTTCTTTTTCTCAATGTTTATTTTTGAGAGAGAGAGAGCTTGTGAGTATGCAAGTGGGGGACTAGCAGAGAGAGAGGGGGACAGAGGGATCCGAAGCCGGCTCTGTGGTGAGAGTGCAGGGCTCAAACCCACCAAACAAACCCTGAGATCATGACCAGAGCTGAAGTTGGATGCTTAACCAATTGAGCCACCCAGGTGCCCCTGGTCTTGTGAAGTCTATAGAAATACTGTCTCTTTCCTTCATATTTGTCAAGACTGCCTTATATATTAAAAAAAGAAAAAGAAGACACTTGTCCTGCAGATGTTTACCCATCATGTTTATAGTCTTTTAATTTTGTTTGTGATTTTTTTTTCATTGCATAGAGTATTACATTTTATGTTGAAATTTGATCAGATCTTTTCTTTTAATATAATTGTTCTTAACCTTTTGGGAGCATTGATTTTTAAATAAGTTATTGGCTACTTTTGCTTTTCAATATACTTTGGATGAATTTTTAAATTATTTTGTCATCTTACTGAAAGAATCCCTGGGTGATTCTGATTTCAGATTCAGTCAATCGTTAGATTACATTGGGGAGAATTTAATGTCTAAAATATTGATTCCTTTTGTTGAGGAGTATAGAATATCTCCTTGTTAAATCTCATCTTTTTCCAAATTTTTTAATATATTTTTTCCAAGGAAGTCTTATATATTTATTTTTATTCCTAGTTATTTATTTTATTTTATTTTTTTACATTTTTTATTTATTTTTGAGAGACAAGGAGAGACAGAGGGCAAGTGGGGGAGGGTCAGAGAGAGAATGAGACACAGAATCTGAAGCAGTATCTAGGCTCTGAGCTGTCAGCACAGAGCCTGATGTAGGGCTCGAATTCATGAACCATGAGATCATGACCTGAACCAAAGTCAGATGCTTAACCGACTGAGCCACTCAGGCGCCCCCATTCCTAGTTATTTTTAATTTTAAGTTTGCTATTGTGATATGTGGGTTTTTTGTTTATTTTTTAATTATGGTATTAAGTACTTTATTTTGTGTATTTATATTTGTAAGTACTGTAGTGAAAAATTTTGTAATACTAGACTCTTGACTATTCTAATAGCTTTTATTTTCAGTTGATTCTCTTAAATTTTCAATATAGACGAATGGTGATTTTTTTTACTTGCCCTTTCTAATTACCTTATCTAATTTTTTCCTTGTCACTATATTTGCTAGATTTTTATAAACATAATCAAAAAATTTGTTGGGGTGCCTGAGTGGCTCAGTCAGTTGAGCGTCTGACTTTGGCTCAGGTCATGATCTTGTGGTCTGTGAGTTCAAGCCCCACATTGGGCTCTGTGCTGACAGCTCGGAGCCTGGAGCCTGCTTTGGATTCTGTGTCTCCCTTTCTCTTGTTTCTCATTTTAACGAAAATACATATAGAATTTTATAAATGAAAAATTTAATCTTTGTTTCAAATAAATCTTTATCATTTTAAGAAAATAGACTTCTATGTCTCTTTCATTAAGAATTTTCATTACCGGGGGACCTGGGTGGCTTAGTCAGTTTGGCGTTTGACTTTGGCTCAGGTCATGATCTTGCAGTTCACGAGTTCAAGCCCCGAATCAGGCTCTGTGCTGACAGCTCAGAGCGTAGAGCCTGCTTCAGATTGTGTCTCTGTCTCTCTCTGCCCCTTGTCCACTCACACTCTGTCTCTCTCTCCCTCAAAAATAAATAAATATTAAAAAAAAAAGAATTTTCATTATCAATGTATAGTCAATCGAGTACATTCTGAAGATCTATGACAGGATACAATTTTTCTCATTTAACCTATTAATAAGATGAATTATAACAAAATCAGATTTCTTTAATAGTAAAACTTCTTGTGTCTTTAAGAACCAACTATTTTGATTATGTTTTGTTATTGTTCTTATGTTTTGCTAGATTGCATTTGCTCATAAATTACTTAAGATTTTTCAATCTATAAGGTTGATTTATAAGATTTTGGTGTCATCTTTGCTAGGATTGCCCTGTACTATAGAAGAAAAAGGAACTGGAATAGTCACATCTTTTTTCTATCCCCATAATAGTTTACAGCCATTAAAATTTAAGTCGCAAAGGGTACCCTAAGATCATGCTAATGAGATATGGTACAAGTTTCCTCCACTAAATGATCTAGAAAGTTATCATATAATCAGGCAGTTAAAAACAGCAACAACAACAGAGTCAGATTTAGATTTTAATTTCTTGTCAAATGGGGGCAATCGTGAAGGGCCCCTCACTCCTCCAAATAACTACTTGTAGATAAGGGATGAGGTTCTCCTGTAAGCACTGAATTAACACTTCTCCTAGGTCCATGGGAATAGCCACTGGATTGAGACCAATGACAGAGATTAATCCATGATATTAACACATCCGAAGAAAGAAAAGGTCAACACTCGCAATATGGTCACTTTTATAAACTGAGCTCAGAGAAAACAAACTTTGGCAGTGGTAACTGGGTGCTGTTCACAGGGAGGAGACACAGAATCCAAGAGCTCTAAGCATCCAGTTATGAAAAACGTATTCCATAGTGGTGGTGTAGGCATTTCCTCAGGACTCCTCATGCTCTGGAGAAATGTCCTTCAAGATTATGGTCTTTTGCTGATTCCATGTACACCATCACCTTTTGGCTTACGAGTTCAGCAATTTCTGCTGATTATAGAAAAGTTAGCAGGAATTGTCTAATGTGCAGAGCAAGAACTTTTTTCTGCTGGGAAACCTCACCCCTATGTTTTCATGCACGATTCATTTCTACGGGTATCTCTAAGGGACATGTAGGTAACACTAGACCCACCAACTGAAACTTCAATTCCTTCTGATTTGAAATGCTATTAAGTTAGTGAGGCATTTTTAGATGAACAATATCAAATACATCCTAATTTATGAAAATAAAATAAAGTAATTTGCTAACATCAGTACTTTGAGCAAATCACATACAACATGTCTTGACAACCTATCCATGTGGATCTGGATCCTCTTACTGGACAGCTGGGAACTGTTGGGCTGGATAATTCCAATGGCATTTCCATTCCATGAATCTATAGATCATTCCATCTAGCTATGACTTTCTAACATGATGTAGGAGGATTTCTTAAAGGAGTTATCATTTCGCTGAGGTTATCTTTTGCCCATTAGCCAAAGGTATCAAAGGATCCTAAAATAATTCTAATTCCCATTCTTGGTGAAATTTGGTATTGATGAATAACTATTCTATCCTTGGCTCTCATAAGGGAATTCATGGATAATATACTGAAAATATTTGACCCATACGCAAGTTATTTGTATCAGTAAGGCCTATCCTTAAAGCTATGAGTTTTTTACATGGTTAAAAACATGCCATCTTTAAAAAATACAGATAGAAAGATATCCTAAGAGGATAAAAATGAATACAGTGAGTATTATTCTGCCAAACCGAACTATATAAATTTATTGATGCTAATTTTTTTGATGAATGATAGATTTTGATCTATAGGACAGAGACATTAAATATCAGCAACTTTACCTAATCTATCTCAGCCATTAAAGGTTCATCAGCCTATTTTCTCTAATAGAGGAGAAATACATCTATTAATTTACCAATGACAAGAAAGTCAGATTGAAACAAGTTGGTCTTATTTTTTCTCAATTATTCAAACATAATGCTTCTGAGAAGTAAATGACATTTGTTTTATGATTTTCTGTCATTTGGCTTCTCTTCCTGCATCATACTGAATGAAACAATATCGTACCATTCTGCTGTTGTGATCACACCAAATTTCGACATATGCTTAGTATTTGGCTCTAAGTGCCACTGTGTCACCAAATTCACACTTGGATCCAAACTTGACTGTGTGTGAGCACGTGCATAAGCACGTGTGTGAGCTTGTGTGCAATCACATTTGGACATTTGTTTCCTGATAACAGAAACCCAAGCATATGTGTGAGACCAAGCATCCCTTTCCTTTTGACACATTTTCTGTAATTAGATTAATTAAGAAATTTAACACCAGCATTAAAAATTGGAAGGGGCGTGTATCTGTAAACTTCAACTGTAGTTATGGCAAAGACCTTTATGTCACCCGAAATGTATCTTCTAGAGTCATAATCTAACCTACAAGACACGTTTTCATTTACTTTAAAGCACAGTTCGAATCATTACAGAAGAAAAAAAAATCTTTTCCATAAAGAAAATAAAGATGGGGAAATAACACGGCTTATTTGAACATTAAACTATCCTCTATAAAAATGTCAGCCTAACTGGATTACTTCCATCAATGTTGTAAAAATAGAATCGGCAAATGAGACTTTGATGCTGGTGGTTGAAAAAAAATTTTTTTGGTATTTCATTCTTGTGGTTTACGAGGTTACTAAAACTCTCGATGCAATTATGGCTTGACACGTTCTATCATTTTTTTTATTTATAGTCTTCTAAAGGAAGTGGTGTAAATTGCATTCTTTGAAATATCATTGAACTTGTTTTAAGTACCCCAAATTTCATTGGGAGTGAAATACAATTACTCAAAACATGAACAAGTTTCTAGCTACGAATTTGAGACCTATGAATACCAGAGGGATGAAGACCTAACTGTAAGTTAAATTAGCACAGACAAGATACATTCTGTAAGAATTTGGAGTTCGAGGAACGTGAAAGGCATTTGGGTATCATTTTTAGTTATTTGTTTTAAATCAAAAGAGAGAACAGAAATAAAATAAAATTATTTTTAGAAATAAAAAATAATACAC
Organism: Lynx rufus; assembly: GCF_022079265.1. NCBI lineage: Eukaryota > Metazoa > Chordata > Mammalia > Carnivora > Felidae > Lynx > Lynx rufus. Next base: position 18,012,482 of record NW_025814867.1, on the reverse strand, counting down.
ATCTTTGTGATAATGACTCTCAGGAGACTGTACAGTGAGGCAGTTAGGAGTATAGGCTCTCGATTCATACAGACCAAGTTCAAAATCTGGCTGTGTCATGCGTTAGTGTTAGCTGTATGATCCTGAGCCACTGACTAACCTTTACTCCTCAGTTCCCTTAGCTGTATGAGGATACTAATAATATGTTGTGTATGTCACAAGGCCATTGTAAAAGATTAAATTAAATAATCCATGAAAGCACTTTGCACAGTACCTGACACATAGAAATGCTAAATAAATATTCGAATTTTTAGAAAGAGAACATCATGTATACTGAAACCAGAGAGATTCTGAATATAGCACTGATGGTAACAGAGAGGCAGTTGGGAAAATGTGGTACTCATGCAGCTGCAACTGTAGGAATCAATTTAAAAAAACACACATGTTCCTGATTTCATTGATTAAAAAGCAATTCATGGAAACATCTGTAGACATTCTTGCATTCAAGGCTCAATTTGTTTGGCTTGTCCACTGCTATTCATTTAGGACTCAATACGTTTAGCAGACCTTTGATGAGGTGGAGTAAATACCAGGTTCTAAAAGCGATTTCCTCTATAGGCTACTAAAGTTGATTGCATTTTGATGAATGCATTGCGAATGGAGGAGCTTGAAATTGGATATCCATTCATCGTCAGAATATAATACCGACAATGTTGAAAATTCCTATGGATCTCTTGATAAGTCAGAAGAAAAATTTAGGCACCAATGAGATAGGAAAACCATTATATAAATGACACTAAGCTCTAGAAGCTTCCTACTGGGAGAGTATGTCCAGAGATTGGATGCGTATGATCCGAATTCAAAGACCAGAGGAAAAGAGAAAGAAATTTACCTTGATGTTGGAACTGAGAACATAAACCAAACTGGCCAACATTCACCTGTATCCATTGTTATCTAGGCATTTTAACAGGAACAGTGCAAATATTCTAAAAGCAGAATTAAGCCCAATCTTTGGAATAAAGGGCAGATGTTGAGGGCCATGTTTCTGTGGACGTTACATTTTATACAGCACATAAATTAGTATTAGGGAAATTGCTGCCAGGGGCTCTTGTTAATACCCCCTGTGCTTATAGTGTTAAATGCAAGTAAAATTCAACTTCCATTTTAATGCTTATAAAAGTCTTCTCATTCTAATGAAAAAATTGCCTGATGTAGCCATTATATTTGCATAGTTGCAGATATATTTAATATTATAATGACCCTCTTAGTGAATGATTAGAAAATAATTTCATGAGTGGATAAAACGTACTTAACTTTAAATATACAGTCAAAATTGCAAATTTGAAAACAAAAATAAAAGTTGCTTAAATACCTTTCAAAATTGCAGCTGTCCTATTCATTATTCCAAAAAAAAAAAAAAAAATCAGGATAAACAAGTCTTTGCCTCAATGATCTACACTGGCTATCAAAGCAGCTCTGACTTCCAGGGCTGATTTACTCTTCATTTTGTGTTTCTGCAGTGAATTGGTGTAGGAATATAACACGGATGGGCCATCATCATCAATGAGTTGTGACCTTTGCTTGTTCAGGCTAAACGGTCCTGGGAGTGCTGAGTCGACAACATTCTCTGTTCTCATGTTCCTTTTGGCCATTGGCTGAGAGTGGTGGCAGGGGTTAGCAGTTCAGTCTGCTGCTGTGAAGCAGGGTTTTTCTTCTGTGAAGCTAATTGAAACTGCAACATTGGCCTCATTATCATCTTGTAAAACCCCTCTGAACTAACTAGCTCAGACAGCCATGGTTATATGCTAAAATCAAAGGCAAGATGATTCAAAGAATTATGGGCTTAGAGTTTGAGCCATTTTCTAAATATCAAAAAATACAAGATTAAAACTCAGGGCATAATTTCATTTACATATGCCAATATGGTTATCAAATTGACAGCTTTTCAAATTTACCACCAACATAGGCTAAGTAGGGAGGTGAATACAAAGAGACCCCGAGATGTTTTAGTTTCAGCAATGATAATGTCACTCTTCTTACCATGGTCATGTTTAAGTCACATGGCCAAGCAGAATGCCCTAGGGTTGATTTTTTTCAAACCCAGTAACAGTGAATCATTGTTTAACTCAATTGCCTTAGGTTCAACCTGATTGTATTACTAAGATTAATAATAATAATAATAATGACAATAATAATAATAATAGTAAATAAACGTGAAGTAAGTTTATTACGCTGTATGCTCTCAGACTACTTTGATCTAAATCAATAGTTCTCAATGGGGGTAATTCTGTCCCCAAAGGGACATTTGGCAATATCTGGAGACATTTTTGTTTGTCACAGCTAGGGTGGGGTTATTGGTAACCAGTGGGGAATGCTACTAAACATCCTGCAGTGAATAGGACACAACAAAGCACTATTTAACCCCAAATGTCAACAGCGTCAAGGTTGAAAAACCATGTTCTAAATAACCAAATCAGATTGCAGGGATCTGCTATCTGATCAGTTGAGTAGTATCTGGTCCTTACTGTTGCTGAGGTCAAAAATAAATAAATAAACAAATCAGCATGCTAAGAGAGGATTTATCAAGTAGTTTCAAAATTTCATTTCTAAACACAAAATATCTGGCAATGAGGTTGGGGACAGAATAAAAGCAGGAGAGGAGAAAATGTGAACATTTTATTTAGAGAAAGTACACTGTCATAATGAGTCAAAAAAAAAAAGATGTGCTAATTTACAGCAATAAAAGCTGATGTAAATTATTGGTAGGATAATCTATATGCTAGCCAGGTTGCTTTTACAACACGCAATGACAGCATTGTATTTAAGCGAAACGTTTTTCTGATTAGAGACAAATGATAACTCTATGCCCTGATTTACCTGTATATTAAAATATATCTTAAAATTTCAATATAAATCTCTCATATTGACCAAAAATTGATTAATGGAATAGAATAAATGCCCTCCAAACAGACTCCAGTTTATATGAGAACCTTAAAAAAATCATCAAGAAACTATCACAAATCAACACTAAAGAGATGGGATTGTTCAACAAAAGTGATTTTAAGATAATCATTTAATTCTTTAGGAGTTTGGAAAAACTTAGTCATGATCTCAAGTTCTCTCCACATATCAAAATAAAAATATGGATAGATTAAAGAGTTACCAAAAAGAAAAACTATAAGAAAATCAGATAGAGTTGTAATATTAGATATAGTTACAATAGATAGCGGCTTTCTGAGTGTGGGAAAATCTTCTTAAATTCTCCTACTATAGCAGTAGAAGAAATATAAAGGGAAACCTTGATACAATGTTTCTATGTCAAAAAATTTTACACTTCTACATGTCAAAATCCTCAGAAAAAAAATCCTCAGTCAAAAGTCAAAAAACATATCAAATAGGGGTGCCTGGGTGGCTCAGTCGGTTAAGTGTCCAGCTTTGGCTCAGGTCATGATCTTAAGGTTTATACGTCCAGAGCCTGGAGCCTGCTTCAGATCCTCTGTTCTCCCTCTCTCTCTGCCCCTCCCCTGCTCATGCTTTCTTGCTCTCAAAAATAAATAAACATTAAACAAAATGAAGACATAAATCAATACAAAGATTTGTACACTGACACTCACAGACATTTTATTTGTAAATTCCCCAAATTGGAAACAATCCAAATGTTCATCAACAGGTGAATAAATGAAACACATTGTGGTATCCATACAATGGAAACAACTTGGCCATAAATATTCATAGATTATTAATACATGTAATCTCAACTAATTATGCTAAGTGAAAGAAGACAGACAACAAACATATACATACTGAATGAGTCCACAGTTCTAGAAAAGACAAACTACCCTATAGTGACAGAGCACAGATCTATGGTTGCCTAGAGATGTGGGCAATGGAGTAAATGGATCACAAGGGCACAAGAGAAACCTTGGGAGTGACCATAAGTTCATCATCTTGACTGTCACGAAAATGTCCAGGTATATACATATGTCAAAATTGATCAAACTGTATACTTTTAATATGTATATCAATGACAACAATTGACATTGTATGTCAATTATACTTCAATAAAGCTGCTATAACAAGTTGTTCTTTCTATGCTTCAGTTTCCTCCTCTACAAAAGGGGATAATAGATCCTATCTCATTAGGTTGTTTTGAGAATTAAACTTGAGTAATGTTTACAAATCACTCTGTTCAGAGTCCCACACACAGTAAGCACTTAAAATTGTAGCAATATTTATTGTAAAAATGGTATATAAACTTTTCATACTGAGTGAGATTCTAGTATGTTAAAAATATGCTTAGAAAAAAAGAAATATTCCAAGATGATAAAAGCTCTTTGATTTGAATTGTAACAATAGGGGAAAAATGAATTTGGGGGTGATTTTGTTTTTGTGATTTCCATTTCCTCCATTTTCTAGGATTTCTACAATGACTACATATTGTTTTTATTCAGCAAAAAAGTTTAAGAAATCATAATAACCAAAGCTCTGCTAAACAAACCAAATGGCATAAAGCGTATCTGCTTCCTGCCTTTTTTGACACCCTGGCACCCCTATAAACTTGCAAATGCTGAGTCCACCTTGGAGAAAACAAAGCAGCATATGACTTCCAGGACGACAGGACAAACCTGGCCATGCTCAGCTGCAAGGGTGAGCCTGGTTGGTCCTAAGCTGGATTCTAGTTCGAAATTGAGAAAGCCATAGCTGAGTCAAAACAGAGGTGGGACAAAGAAGCGGAGCAGGAAAACTTCTAGCAGCAATCCTGCCAGGAAGCAGCTGGGGGTGCTTGTCTCATCTGGATGCTTGAGAGGAAAGTCGCCCTTTACAGATGGAAAGCACCACCCTAAGCTACCACCACTGCTACTGTGGTTCTTATCCATCATCTCTTGTTTGGATGACTTGGGCCGCATCTTAACTGCTCTTCCTCTTTCCAACCCCATTCCTCTCCATTCTGTAGTCAGTGTTGGTACACACAGAATGCATGCATTTGTCTCTGGCCTATTTAAAATCCTTCAGTGACACTCCATAACCCTTTGTAGATAAGGTCCCTATTCTCAATATGGCCCATGTGGACTTGGGTGATGTGCCTCCTCCCCACCTCTCTAGCCTCATCTTGTCCATTCTTCTTCCCTCTCTCCCTCTATGCTCCTGCCCCATTGGCTTTTCAGGTTGTCCAAGTTCCCTTGGTCCCTCCTATCTCAGTACTGTCTTATCATCTTTGCTTTTTATCATGAAATATTCCCTCCCCATTGCTTCTCACTTATCAATTTCCTTTTCATTAAAGGTTCAGCTAAACAAAGAAGTCTGACATCTCCCATATACTGCTGCAATCTCCCATAATACTTTTTGCTAAAATTCAGTTAATTGGCCTAGGGTCTTCCTAGCTGGTGGGCAATCTGAGAGCAGAACCATGTCTGTGTTGTTCAAAGCAATAACCTCTAAACAAAGCAGACTAGCAGGCACTTGTTGCTGATGATTTTAAAAGGGCTGTTCCAGATTCTCTGATAAAAGCATCATGGTAGAGGAGGAAGAACATCAAACCATTAGGACACTCGCCTGCCAGTGTTAACCTTGGGCAAGTCATTTCTTTCTGGTTTTAAAATAAATATTTGTAAAGCAGGCCTAAATTAACCCCTAGGTCTTCTCTAGATCTAAAATGTAATTGGGTGAGATTCAGGTCATGTCTCAATGAGTCACAATGATTTCTTGAGCAAATTAGTGCCCCCTGGTGTTCTGATTTCAACCAGCAAATAACAATTTAATGGTATAGAACACTAGAGCAGTATCACCAACAAATTGTCACTCACTGTATAGAAGCTAAAATGTCAAAATGATGGGCTTCAGCTATTAGCTATTCATAAAGTTTTGTTCCACCTACAAATATCCTAATCCTTGGCTCACCTCAATCTTTCACAGACAGCGATCAATAGAAACCCCCCAAAGAATGGGTAGCTTCAGTTTTGGTCACTCTTGAAGTTGACCTTGTACATTCACTCAGCAGAGTGAACTGGGAAGAAAGCATGGAAAAGGGATGTTTGGGACCATCGCTGGACCAACCCTAGGACGAAAACATATCACCAGCTCTTTTTTAAAATCTTTATTTCACACTTGCCTTGGACCCCTATGGTGTGTGTACATTTTAAGGTATATCTCAAATGGTAGGAAGTAGGAAGGCACTTGTATCAGCAAACGGAAACACTGAATTCCAACTCTACCTTGATAACAATGGTACTGGTGCTGAGAGGGAATTCAAGGAAGATACTGCATAAATGAGGCGAAATACACAGCCATGAAAATGCATCCTTATTAAGAGAAAACCAATGTTTCCAATAACAAAAGCTGAAGGTTGCCTACAAATCGTTTATCTTGATTCAGGAGACAGTAAATAATCACTCCTAGGATAAGTATGTCAAGTTTATATTGAGTAAGTTGATTCAACAGGAAGCCCAAAGTTAATGGTGAGAACTTATTTGTTATCCTTCTTCTTCTATATCTCCAGGCAATGCTACATGAACAGCACATATCTATATCTTAGGAGCTCTACAACACAGCCAAGGGAGGATGGGCTTGAACAATTGTGTGATAATTCAGACCAAGAAAAAGTTAAATGAGTAAAAGCTTTATCTTGGTTATCCAGACAAAGCCACATTACATGATATTAAGAAACAAACAAGGGGCACCTGGATGGCTCAGTAGGTTAAGCATCCGACTTTGGCTCAGGTCATGATCTCATGTTCGTGGGTTCAAGCCTCGCATTGGGCTCTGTGCTGACAGCTCAGAGTCTGGAGCCTGCTTTGGATTCTGTGTGTGTCTCTCTCTGTCCCTCCTCTCTCTCTCTCTCTCTCTCTCTCTCTCTCTCTCTCAAAAATAAATAAACATTAAAAAAGAAATAAGAAAAACAAAGAAACAAACAAGGGGCACCTGGGGGCTCAGTTGGTTATGCATCTGACTTTTAATTTCGGCCCGGGTCATGATCTCATGGTTCGTGCGTCTGAGCCCCTCATTGGGCTCTGCAGTGATGGTGTGGAGCCTGCTTGTGATTCTCTTTCCCTCTCTCTCTCTCTCTCTCTCTCTGCTCCTTCAGCATGCAGTCTCTCTCTCTCTTTAAAAATAAATAAATAAACTAAAAAAAAAAAGAAACAAATACACAAACCAAAAATGTTGCTTCAGGGTATGCTTCAATGCTCCTAGAAAATTCAGTTTTGAATACTATCTTCCAGGAGACCTAATCATGTCACAGCCATATAATCTCTGCTACTAAATTATTACTTAGAGGGGGACATTATGGAATAGACAGCCCCTCAACTGTATTCTGGATACAGATTCATTATATTAGAAGGAAAATAAATAAATAAAAAAACACAAAGATTTCCATGAGTATTATATCAATGACATTCATAAATGGTATCCATTTTGGTAGAAAGAGTGATTTGCTACATACATAACTGTGTTAGCCAATAAGCATGTCTAAAATGAAGTGGCATCTGTGAAAACCCATCCTTCAAAGACTCAAGTAAGTGTGTTCAAGAGCAAAGTATTTTCTATTGGATAGTTGAGGGAAAATTCTCCATGGGTCTTTCAAGTTTCTGCATGTCTTATAAGCAAAAATGCTGACTGCCTTTGTTCCAGACTAGCTGCTCAAGGATGTTCACACAGTGAACAGACTTGGAGGGGAGAGACAGACTCTTGTTGCATCAAAGTCCAGGTATGCTTAGAGCCCATCAGAAAAAATTTGGGTTCCCTGAACTCAGGATTCCTTCTAGTAATGCAATTCATTGCACATACAGGTGCACCCAAACCTCTGCATCACCTTATGGGAATTGGGACTTGAGTAACAGGCACAAAAAATGTTGATATTCTGTCTGCTGCTAGTGCTATGAGGAGTAAACTCTTTTATCTCTGCCCCAAGAGTGTCATGTTTTCTGCCCTCATTCGTTCACTGTGACAAGCTGTTAGCCTGCAGTAGGGGGAAAAAATCTCAGACCCTCAAAGTTCTTGTCAGGCAAGAGTCTCATAAGGGATGTAATCCCTTTTGATTTTGAAGGATTGACTCTGAGGTTCATTTAGTGCTCTTTAACCAAGTTAATTGTTTTTGCCTAGTTTTGGATAAATCTTTGTTTGTCTTTCAGAGTAAGAGGCCTGGTTCCTAGTACTGCAGAAGTCTTCCCAGAGTAACCTGTGTAAATGGACTACTGATGAGATGAAGTCTTCAAGGCCTCAAGGGCCTCCCTCCCACATTTCACTTGGAGCTGCTTCTTGTAGGGCCAAGTACTAATGAGCAGCGAACAGGATTAAGAGGAGAACAAGAACCAGAATCTGTCAGCCTTACCTGGGGCTATATAAAGTGCTCTGTTGATAAAATACTAACTCAGGGGTTTAATTGGTTCTTCTTTAGCCTCACAGGGCTCTCCGTTCACATCAGTCTGATGCTTTGCTCTAATTCTACAACCTATTAACCTATCAACCTACAACCTATTAACCTCATCTGACTGAAAGGGAACCTTCCTACTCAGGAAGGGATAAAGTGGAGTTTTTCAAATTCTGATACTGACACCACTTACATCAGTCACTGGGTTGTTAAAAATGAAGATTCCTGGGCCCCCCTCCAGACCTACTGAATAGATCTTTTTATGTGCGCCCAGGAATCTGTATTCTAAATTAGCACCCCCCCCCCCCCCCCCGCCGCCAGTGGAACTGGATAATGGAATGAATTTTGAGACTCAGTGGGCTAGAGTATATTTCTATAGAGAAGTTTATTTTGGACCCTACTTTGCTCAGAATTTAATATTTTTGAGCCTGGGCTCAATTTGACCTGCAATTCCTTTTAAATAAGAAAGAAGATAACATTTCTTTTGCCTCAGAAAGAAAAAAACGTAGTTTCATGAGCTCAAAAGGCACTTCTAAATTCTACTTTTATGTGTGCATATGCATATTTATTCTTCACTGATTCATTTTATCTGCCAACACACACACACACACACACACACACACAACACATACGCATACACCATTATGACTGATTTATCTGATTGGATGCCACCAAGATTGAAGTGGTATACTAATAAAGCACATTTTCTATAGCTACTAAAGAACAAATTCATTAAATATGTATCATTATGTGTTTATGCAAGTAGGCTTGAGAGAACACACTGCTTATATAAAATAAATAAGAAAGGACAGAATGTCAATGTCATGATGCATTTATCCCTGCCTGGCCTCTAATTTCAAACTCCAGGAAATAGTACTTATGGTTTTTAACTTCTTGATTTTAAAAGATGGTTGAAGAAAAGGAGCTTATGGGAAGGCTTCCCATTACTATGTTGGGTTGAGTTTGCAAACAAAGTATGTCACCAGGAATTTAGCCATTTCCCCTTCTGAAGCAAAGATTTCTCCCATCCTCTCCATTAGTCTGCCATGATTAAACTGATCCTTAAGTCTTGGACAGCACACTCATCAAGGACTAAATTGCCCATTGTCCACACACGTGGATGAACAATGGGGACAGATATTCACCTAGTTGCTCTTACTTAACCATCTGTTGTTTATAGAGTCTACCTAAGTGAAAGCACTCTCCCTTTGCCTGGCATGGCTTCCCTGATTGGAGCCTATCTGGAAAACTGTATTCATCCTTCAAAACCAAATTCAAATGTCTTCACATCAGTAAAGTTTCCTCACCCCCTATTTCTACATAGTTAGTTGTTCAGACATAGTTAGATGTTTCTGTGGCATATAGATCAGGTCCACAAGCTTGTGAGTGACCACAGGCTGACTCCTAAGGATGGGCTCAAGTCAAAATATTTTTGTTGAATCAATTGATTGATTAATTAAGGTACGCTTTGGGATCATCTAACATCAGGGAAACAAAAAAATGGCTCCTTCCTCAGGGAGAATCTCTAGACTTCAATCTAATTCTAGAGGCTAGTGATGCTATTTGTAGAACCCTCTTGTCTTTATGATAAGACTTTCCTCACATATGAATAACTGAGTCTCAGTGAAATTAACTCACAGGAAAATGATTCCACATTAAAGTAACAATATTGATTATCTACACATTAAAAGAGAAAGTTGTTTTTAGCCTTGGCTCCTCTCAAACAGATTCCATTGAGTGTTTATTACATGCCAGCACCTCATTTGTTTTCCTTATTAACTCTTACCCTATGTTCCTGGTTATATTGATTCTGTCTTTTTCCAGTCTCATAAATGAAGAAACAGGGATCTAGAGGAATTAAGTAAGTTACCCATAATCACAGGACTAGTTAAGTGGTAGAGTCAGACTCAAACTGAGGTTGCCTGGTCTGAACCATGTCCTTTCAGAGATACTGTCCTGCTCTCACATGACTGCTGAAATTGGAATACTTTTTCTAATGGCCTTCTGAGCATTTGTCCAATACCTTTCCTTTTCTTCCCTGCTGTTACTGGTGCCAATTTACTGTTGTCTAATTATCTCTTAGAAGTTGGCCATTCTTAAAATAGATTCCACCCTTCTGCAATCCTATTCTCCTTCCATGGCTTGCACATTGATGTGTACGTACACACACACACACACACACATACACACATCAAAGATACGGGAATTAAAAAAAAGACAACATATTTCTGTGACCTCATCCAACATCATCGGCTTGAGTAAGCTACAACTATGAGACTTCCTAAAAAAGACTTTTTGTTTGCCCTTACCTTTTATTTAGGTCCCCCACAACTACTACTGAATAATTTATTTAATCAAACTGTGTATTTATAACCCACTACTGAATTCTAGCACCATTTGCAAAGTGACTTCTTAGTTGAGATTAAGATGTGCTAAATGAAAATATTGCCAGTTTTAAAAATGCAATTTTTCACATCCAATCTTATCAGGCAATGGTTCTGCAACTTCAACACACACACACACACACACACACGCCCCAATCACTGAGGACATTGAAAATGCAAATCTCTTGGTCTTATCCATACAAGGATTTTGATGAAGTAAGTCTTGAATGCAGCCCAGAAAACTGTACTTTAAACAAGCTAGCTAGGTGATTCTGATGCAAATATTTTGTGATCCACATTCTGAGACATCAAGAGAAAATTTTAAGTGAGAAACGTTTTTCACTTATATAGGACAATGCCCTAAATCTAGAATCTTCTTAGCCAACTTCTGGGACTACACTTTTATCATAGTTACAACAAAGTTAACACTGACAGAAGTGACTATTCAGTCACTTATTTCCATATATCGGCAGTCTACATTGAAGTAGGGATGGCACACATTAAAGATGGGATGTGAGCCACAGCTATCATCCTCCATACGCCCATGTGCCCATGACAGACATCATCTATTAATCATAGCATTCCTGTTGGCTGAGCCTGGACCCGTGACTGTGAAACCACTCCCAATCATTTCTAGAGCAATTGCTAGGACACAGCCATTGGGTCCTTGCCCAAAGTGCATTGAAATAGAAAGAAACGAAAGAGCTAAATTATGATTGAGAAATACTAGTGAATTTAGAACTCCTCCCTTCTCCCTCCTCAGCAAGCATCCCGCACTACCTCTCCCAGCTTGCTGGCACGTTCACTGCTATTGCAGGGCAAGTAACCCTGGCTACTGGAGGCAGACAGAGCCAAAGCATGAACAGGGTGAGGAAGTCAGTCCACTCAAGGAAGCTCCACTGTGCTGGGACAGAGGGTTCTTCCTCGCTTCTCTTTCTTCTCCTTCCTGTTGCTGAGGGACATCTCACTAAATGGGGAGCCAATAGGGCTTCCTACCGAAGGTTCTAGCTATGTTGAACATTTTTACTGTAACCATAGGGTTACCCCTTTCAATTAATAGTTGACACTCAAAGAAGTCAAATGACTTACTCAATGTTATTTAAAGTCAAAAGTAGAATTCAGGTGCCTGGACTCCTAGTTTATTGCTATAAATTGAAGACCTTGCTGCAATTGGCTCATCAAAATAGCACTGCATAGTCAGGCCTTTGTCCAGTAATTCTGATATCACTCTTGATCTTAGTAACATATTACAGTTTCTATCTTTGAGAATCTTTCATTAGGCCAGGCTCAACCAGGGATAAATTCATATGCTTGGCAGACAGCAACTCCACCTGATTGTAAACCACACACCTTTAATCACAATTTATTTCTGCAGAGGTGTAAAGTCATAAGAACACGCCTGTGAAGACCAGGTATTTTTGTATCTCAACCATGGAGCAGCCAAGAAGGGTTGAAAGAATAAGAATATTGAACTCAGACACACCTGGGCTTGAATCCCAGCTCAATCTCTACCCAGCTGTGTGGCCTTATGCAAAGACTTCTCTGGGAATCTGTTTCCTTACCTATAAAATAATAAACTCATTTCCCTCATAGGGTTGTTCTGGAGAAGGTATGAATTAATGGTTGTAAAAATGGCATGGATACATGCCTGGCATATAAGAGGGGCTCAGCAAATTTTACTTGCCCATCCCCTTTTCTTGCTTTCTACATGTTAGCAATAAGGCAGTCTACTCTCTTTCATCCTTTCTCTCACCTTAGTGTCTCCCAGGACTGACTACATTTGCAAGGCCCAGCGGAAAATGAAAAGGAGGGGCCATTTGTTCAAAAATTATTAGGAATTTTGCGATGGTACCAACAGCCCAGGAAACTGAGCATGGGGCCCCTCTGAGCGACTGCCCAGGTCACTTATATGCCATATAGCCAGTCCTGGCTACAAGACCATCTCTGTGCTGAACCTTCTCTCATCATCTCTTTGGTCTTGATTAGCCAGTGCTGAGGCTCCAGGTAAGCATGGGAAGTAATGGCACTGGCTTAAGAGTTAGTTTGATTTATAAGTTTTTTTAAAATGTGAAATTTATTTTGAGAGACAGGGAGAGCACGAGCAGGGTAGAGGCAGAGAGAGAGAATGCTGAGTTGGCTCTGTGCTGTCAGGGCAGAGCCCGACGCGGGGCTCAATCCCACCAACTGTGAGATCATGACCTGAGCCGAAATCAAGAGTCAGATGCTTAGCCGGCCAAGCCACCCAGGTGCCCCAAGAGTTAGTTTGATTTAAATCCTGGATCCACTACTTATTTTCTAGCGAGTCAACAATCTCTGTAAGGCTTGTTCTTCTCCTGTAAGTGGATCTAATAATAGCATGTTCCTCGTAAGGCCCAGATGCAGGTTAAATGACACTGAAGCAGGAAAACGCGCTAACTCAGGACCTAATCCCAGGGACTCAAATGTTGGCTGTTGTTCTAATGTCTTTCTTTCCTTTGTACATCTCCCGAGTCTTCAGGCTTTACCAATCCAGTAGAGTCATAGTTAGCGATAATTTCCACAGAAAGGGCAACTCAGAGCCCTGTCACAGTAATCACCCCGGAGAGCAAAAAGGCTGCCAAACAGGCAGAATCTGCAATCTCAGACAATTCAGAAAGAAGCATAGCGAATGACAACAAAAAATGATGATGATGATGCTCTTAATGAAATGAATGAAGGTAAAATATCTGAAGTTTGTGGAGTTGATTTGTTTTCCATTACTTATATTCTATTATCTCATTTGACACCTTTCCCTACACACTGTCAACATATTACCGTCTACATTTACAGGTTCTTGTAGCTAAGTTTGCAAGACATTTAGTAATTTGCCTGAAGATTCATGCTTATCTAATTATCTGAAGGCTCATGCTTGTTTGATTGCTAATCCAGTGTTCCTTCTACCTCCATTAACAAAGGTACGGTTAAAGTAACATTTATGTGTCTGTCTCTTCTATTCCTGAGTAGAGTTGTTTTACTACTTCAACTGACAATGATTATAGCAATAATTTCATGTGGTTTTCAAAAAAGGAAGAAGGGGGGGTGCCTGGGTGGCTCAGGTTAAGCATCCACCTTTGCCTCAGGTCATGATCTTGTGGTTCCTGAGTTCGAGCCCCACATGGGGCTCTGTACTGACAGCTCAGAGCCTGGAGCCTGCTTTGGATTCTGTGTCTCCCTCTCTCTCTGCCCCTCCCCTACTTGTGCTCTCTCTCTCTCTAAAAAAATAAATAAATGTTAAAAAAATTTTTTTAAGTAAGAAATTGAATAAGGTAGTAAATCGCTCATTTCACATTTAAGTAAATTTGGGGGCCTTGGCCAATTTCATGAAGTATGAAATTGTCTCTGCCTGGAATTTACAATCACAAACATTGCTATCAAAATTTTTGTAAACAGTTGATATTTAGGAAACTTGGTGGCATGGATGGATAATTGCCTAAAGGCTCACGAATGAAAAATTGTGATGATTTGAACTTGGGAAGGGATATATATTGTATCTGTACAGTAATTCTGGACGAACTGCCATTTTCCAATCTCTTTTTGGAGGTGGAACAGTGAGCTGAAAGAACACGTGCTAGTCCCACACCGCCTGCCTTCAAACTTTACATGAGAAACAAACTTCTTTTTACCGCACTGTTATTTTGGGTTTCTGATACTTGCAGCTGAAACTAATCCTGATACAGCCACGCTCCTCAATTTCCTCCCCAGATGCAAACTTATATTTTTGACTTTTTTTTTTTTATGACAAAATGGGAGCTAAAAGAGGGATGTGCATGCATCCACCATCCTCTTAGCTGTTGCTGAAGAATTTTTACTCCCCTGGCCTCCACTGAACTTACTTTTGGGGCATGACCATATTGGTGGGTTCTGCTTTGAAGAGTTAGGGCCCCACATCTCAACCTCCTCCAGAATCCAACAGTGAAGGAATGGTCTCGGAGACGGCCACCATCAATTTTTTCCTTCCCTATATGCACATACCCACCCCCACCTTTGAACAGCTAGGGTCCATTACCCCTCACGTTTAAACTCAGGGTAGCTTTGTAACTTGTAATGTGGAAGAAGTGCTGTGTTGACTCCCGGGACTTCCTAGCCCCAGACTTAAGAGGATTGGAGGCCTTTTCTTCTTCCCTCTTGGAAACCAGCTTCCATGTAAGAAGCCCGACTACCCTTAAACCACCACACTGGGAGAAAGCACTAACTAGCTACAAGAAGTCCCATGAGAGGCACTAGGTCACCTGATAACTGAGTAAAACTTTCTTGGAGTTTCTAGCCCCGCTCAGCCATACTGAATCAGGCTAAATGACCCCAACCAATGCCAAGGGAGTGAAAGAAGTGCCCACTCAACGCTGAAGTCCTGACCCGCAGAATTGTGAGAAAGAGCAAATCACTGTTATTTGAAGACACTGAGTTGTGGGTAGCTTGTCACACAACAAGTAGCTGAAATAGCTGGGGAGGGGTGATCTGCCTCAGAAATGAGAACATCTTTGAAGTAAAGGAAGGATTGGTGAGAAAAACCTACCTTGCTACCAGTTTTGCCTGGCTCCCGCTGCCCTAACTTTGGGATTTTTTTTTTTTTAAGGGAGACATGACGACCATTATATTCATAGCAAAATAAATTCTGCATCCCCAGGAATTAATCTGCAATGCACACTTGGAACACAACCTGTTCGGAAGTTGGCAACTTACTCAATGTACGTTAGCATTCATTCCTGACCTTCATGTGATGTAAATATCAATGTTGACTTCTGTGTCAGAATATTGCTTTGTGTGTAAGGCAGATATGTAATACTAGGTTGATCCTGAGCAATTCCAAAGAGGTAAATCATAGTGCCTATATAATTGTCTGCATATTGTATCTAGTGTAGTGTATCAAGCAGGATTATGGGTAATTTTATGTTAATTAATGCTTGTTATGGCAATCTGTCTATGGAGTCTTATTCCATTCTAAAAGAAAAAATGAATACCTAGGTACCTAGGACCTACTCAAAGAGGCCTTTATTTACTTCATAACAAACGGTTCTCAAAGGAAAATTCTCTATTCCGATCCAGCAGAAGACAAAATATTTTAATGAAGACATTTTGTAAAAGTGCTTTCCAGGGATATTCTAAGCGTGTCAATAGAGAATCATTTTACTAAAACTGCCTGCTTTGTTACTAAGGATCTTCGAAGTATTTATAGTTCAGTTAATTTAAAACAAAGGGCTTCAGCTTTTTAACTTCTGAAATTAATACAGTATTAAAATGGTGGCTTGAAAGTGTGGTGATGGGCAGTAGCTCTCAACCAAGGCCGACCACTAGAAGAACTGGGAATCCTTCTACTCTAACCTCTGGAAGTTTAGCTCAACTGGTCTGGGGTAGGCACCAGGCAAGTGGAGTTTTTTTTAACACTCTCTAGGCGATTCTAATGTTGACCTAGGATTGAAAACATGGTTGAAACAGTGTGGGCTTTGGAATCAGCACTGGGTTTGAATTCTAACCATTACAAGTTTTATAACCTTGGGCAAATGGCAAAATCATCCTAAGGCTCTATGTCCGTGGTTCTTGAAATGGGGTCCCTCAATAAGAGGCATCAGCAATATCTGGGATACTTTTGGGAAATGAAAATTCTCAGGCCTCATCCACACTTACTGAATCAGAAAATTGGGTGGTGGGGCCCAGCCTCCAAAAGATTTTGTTACAGGCTACAGTTTGAGGACCACTGTACTGTGTTATAAGAATTAAAAGGGCTAATGACTATGTCCTTCATTGTTCTTCAATATTTAATTAGGTCTTTACAAATCTAACTCCTCCTCCACTTGTCAGAGTATCTTGTTTTTTACAGGATTATAAAAGCGTAGTAGCAAAATTCAAAATATTAAAATGTTTTATTTCTAAGTCTCTCACTTTTATTGCGTTAAGCTACAAAGGAAAAGGAGAAAGAATAAAAATAACTACACTATTTACACCTGAAACTACTATTACACTGTATATTAGCTAACCAGAATTTAAATAAAAACTAAAAAAAAAAAACTACACTACTACTCTGAAATAAAATCATTAACATTTTGATATAAATTTGCTTTTATTTAATAAATTTTTAAAAATGTGTATTATTTAATTTTTGAGAGAGAGACAGAGACAGAGCATGAGCGGGGGAGGGTCATAAAGATAGAGGGAGATACAGAATTTGAAGTAGCCTCCAAGCTGTCAGCATAGAGCCTGACTTGGGGCTCCCAGGCGCCCCTAAATTTGCTTTTTATATATTGTTTTATAAGATTTTTAAACTGCTTTTTCACCTACCACATCTTTTACATCTCAATATTCTATTAAATATTTTAGGCATCTTGGGGTGCCTGGGTGGCTCAGGTTAAGCATCCGACTTTGGCTCAGGTCATGATTTCACGGTTTGTGGGTTTGAGCCCATGTCGGGCTCTGTGCTGACAGCTAAGAGCCTGGTGCCTGCTTCAGATTCTGTGTCTCCCTCTCTCTGTCCCTCCTGTGCTTGTGCTCACTCTCTCTCTCAAAAATAAATAAACAATAAAAAAATTAAATATATTTTAGACATCTTGTTTTCAAAGTTGCTTTATTCCATCATATGAATATGCCAAATATATTTAATCAAACCTATTTTTTTCAGATTCTTGCTTTTATAAATAATGTTTTTATCAGTTATTTAAAAAAATCTTTGTTGACATCTATGATGCCATTCTTGGGATCAAGTCCTAGGTGTGGTATTGATAGATCAAAGTATAGATATATTTTAAGGGTACTGTTACACGCTGATGAATTGTTCTTATAAAAGCTTACATGCTTGGGGCGCCTGGGTGGCTCAGTCAGTTAAGTGTCCGACTTTGGCCCAGGTCATGATCTCACGGTTCGTGGGTTTGAACCCCATGTCAGGCTCTGTGCTGACAGCTCAGAGCCTGGAACCTGCTTCAGATTCTGTGTCTTCCTCTCTCTCTGCCCCTCTCCAGCTCATGATCTGTCTCTCAAAAATAAATAAACATTAAAAAAATTTTAAAAATAAAATAATAGCCTAAATCCTTAATAGAAGAGAGTGCCAATTCCCTTGCACCATATGGTAATGTTATAGGTTACCATTTTATTTAATCTTTGTCTCTTGAGTATCAGGATGGGTTCATATTGTTCTTCTTTAATGAGGTTAAATCTTATTGCCATTTAAAAAATTGTAGCTCATTTGTATTTCATTCTTTGTCCATTTTTTAAAAATGCAAGTTTTCAGGTATTTTCCTATCAAAATGTAAAAGCTCTTATATATTACTACTTTCTTATATATTATTACTTTCACCAACATTTGGAGGCAATAATATATATATATATCAATTATTATATGTATAGTATATATATATATGTATATATATACACACACACACACACATATATATGGCAAGGACTCAATTGAGTAGCATCAGTGAGTTAATTTCAATTTCTTGTTAATAAAAAGTAAACCATAAGTAATTTGGTTGGATTACAGTATTGCAAATCTGTAAAGAATCAGTATATTCCTTTTCCTAGGACTGCACTATACTGAACTAAATTGAGTCCTCTAATGACTAAGGATTTTGTGGCATGTCAGGGCATTTGTTCTGAATGTTTCATTGTAAAAATAGGATGAGATTCAGAAAGTCTGAGTCCTGGCTCCAAGTCTTGTTTTCCGTCTATGGTTGATCTTACAGTGAGGCAAATAACTTAACCTCTTGATGCCTTAGTGTCCTTGTCCTTAAAACACAAATAATACAAATGATCTCTTCCTCGTATGGTAACTATGAGAAACAATACACACAATGGCGTAGCATACTGACTGCAGAGCCTTACTATCTCGAGTGGAATCCCTACCATTTAACAGCTATAGGATTTGAGCAAATTCCTAATCCCTCTGGGCTTCGGTTTCCTTATTTATAAAATGAGGATAGTAATAGAACTTACCTATTAGAGTGGTTGTAAGGATTAAACGAGTGAAGATATATACATAGTGATTAAAACAGTGCCTGGCAGGTAGGAAGCACTATGCATTAACACCATAGTCATTATAATTAGGTAAAATGACATGCATGCTCTGTGCTCTCTTAACTAGAGCCCCACACAAATGTCAGCAGTGGGACCTATACCCACCATAGAGACCATCACAATCTTGGCAGGTGTACAGAATTGAGCTGAATCTCTACCAACCCCAAGATACACTCAGAAATGAGTTTCTGAATAAGGGTCTCGCATCAACTTGGTTTTTGGTGATTCACCTCTTTCTACTAAATGTGGAGTGCAGAAAAACCAATCTGTTTTTTGTTAGCTAAAGCATGACTGTCAAAGCTAGCCCATGTGGGTCTATCGCTTTGCTTCCACCCAGGAACTTACTTACCTTCAGCAGACAAACCATAAAAGTGCTGTCTGTACTCGAGATGCTCTAAGACAGGCTCATGCCAAGTTTCCTCTCACAAAGCAGAGTACTGCATTGATTTTTAGATTCATCATCTACAGTCGGGTTAACTAAATCCTGTGTTCTAATGTATGCTCTGTACCAGGTAACAAGGGCAGTTTGGGTCTGAACTCTTAATATGAATCATAATTAATATAGAAAATGATTCAAAGAAACTCCCAGCATTTTGGTCATCTTATCAGATACAACTCCTACTTTTGTCCCTATGATTTACACTGTGTAAAAGAAAATATACCCATACGGAATACGCTTGTGAATCAAAAACAAAGCCAATGCCCAAAATACAAATCAAAAACACTGCCTAGAACAACAGGCCTCAACTAATGAATTAAAATGATTGCTGGTTTCTTTAAAATATTAAGCCCATCGATGCTTGCCAAAAACCCCTTGGCTCGCTGAGGGATTCAAACTGCATTGTTCAGCTAGAGATTGAAATCCTTCCATTCATCATTGACATGTGAGAGACAAGACAAGGTTTTTGACAAAAAGGAGATGAGGCGCCAGATGGTTTCCATCTGTATCTCCATTGATCGTACAATGAAAACCCACCTTCCCTAATCAGAAGGCTATGTGATACATGGAAAATGAATACCCAGTATTTTTAAAGAAGCATAATCGCCCCTTCCCAACCATAGATGTATAAATATTAATGAACACAATCTGGATCTAAGCAAATTTAGCATGAACTTTTAGCAACCCTCCCTTGACAACTTCCTCCCTTTTTAACTGAATTAAACTCCTAAATTCTGCGATTAAAAATAGCAAACCCTGCACTGAAGTTGGATCTGTGACTGAGGAAAACCTTCCCAGCTAGTAATCAGTTAACATAGCTCATATCATTGCATACTTTTTATAACCAAAAAAGGGTCTCAATTTGAATGAATGTTTAGCGAGTGTGAATAGTGAGATATAGAATCTACACTAATAAGTTGGGAATTGATTATTAATTGATCACTTATGCCATGCCTAGTTCCAAAAGCCTTAAGCAAACTTAGAGATTATTACCTGCAACACCAGGAGTTGTTAAATTAATTTCTGCAAAGTTAATTTCTGTGCTACATCTTATATTGAACAATTGAACCCCAGGAAAAAAGGGTTCTCTCTGTCTCCATCTGCCTACACACACACACACACACACACACACACACATAATCTCAACCTTTCTATAAACTTAGAGTGTTAACTTAGAGTATTAAAACCATCTTAATGATTCATTTTCAAGAGAAAATACTAAATGTCTTTCTGAAATGTTTGTACTTACATCATTAGTATTACAATATCTCTAACCATGAAGATTTGGTAAGTCTTTCTTGTTGACACTCCCAAGAGGCTTTTATCAAGAATATCAGAAAGAGACAAAGATTTTAAATTTTCTGTTAATTTCTTCCTTTTCTTCCTTTCCTTTCAGTTCAAACAGGGAAGATGTGCATACTTGCTCTAGCTTATATGTCTTTAACCTTGAAACAATGCTTTTTCCAAGAAGTATATACTTTATTTTTACTAACATTTCTTGTAGTTCAAAGTGGTCAGAATCTTAAAGCGAAAAATGCCAAATCAGCCCAAAGATAACATGAAAAACGAAATCCATATTCTCAAGTCTCTCATGTGACTGGAAGAAAATAATCTTTTTTTCTCCTCTCCTCCAATATATATTGTTCTCATTCTGTCAACATATTTTTATTGAGAACTATGTGCTTGGCATTGGGTTGGGCACTGAAGATTAACACAATGGACAGTATTGCTATTCTTAGGTACAGATGTTATTTCAGATCCATCCTTTAGATATTGTAAAAGAGTGTTCTTTGTCAAAGTGTAACAGCATCACATACAGAATTCACGTGTGTCTCCAGCTCAAGTGATCAAACTCCTCTCCTAGCCACCAATTCCCTTTTGGGAATAAGTGCTCAGTAGGAGTAATTGCCAGTGTCACCAGCAATATTGGTGTTTGTTTAAGGTTAGCGTCACTAGGTCTTGACAAGCTTTCTTTTACCTTTCCTAACCCAATTTGGTTGTCAGCAGCATGATCAGATGTCAGAATAACATCAAAAAAGCTAAAGTCAAGGATGAGCGGAAGCTTGCAAAGCAAATGCTCAATATGTAAAAATGCGTTTTCAGTTATGTTCAAGCCAAGAAGAACAAGGAAGGGAAACCCATGGCTTGAGCCAAACAGTGCAATGTGAGCATATAACAAAGAGGAAGGAAAACAGTCCTTCTCCCTGCTGCTTTTGTAATATCATCAAGAAGAATTATCTTCAAATTGTAAAGAAGAGGCCTTAAGTGGTTCATTTTAGTAGTAAACCAAAAAAAAAAAAAAAAAAAAAAGAGAGAGAGAAAGTTTAAAGTGAGCGCCTAATTGTGTTCAAGTCTCTAGGCTCAGGGGCATCAGATCCTCAGAAGTAATGGAGAAAAACAAACACGCAAGCACCAAACAAACAACAACTACTTCTTCTTCTTCTTCTTCTTCTTCTTCTTCTTCTTCTTCTTCTTCTTCTTTTTGATATGAGAAAAGTAGCTTTTGTCCTGATTATCAAAGGAAGGAGCTGAGGGCAGTGGCAGGGAGAGGTGGGCATGGGAAGTAATATCAAATCCATAAAAACTGTAATTTAAACTTAAGAGCATGGTTAGTGATTACTATTGAAAAATTGATGAGGTAATCAATAAAGAGTAGCATGGGGTTGGGGAGGAGACATAAACAAATATATGTGATACCTGATATATGGTACAATATATGTTATATGCTAAATTATATATATATATATATATATATATATATATGAAGGTATACCAGTGGCATCATATGCCTCTTTCAGCAAGGTGCTTGACAAAGCACAAAATATTGTGAGGTAAGGTCATAGACTATGACCTAAATGATAAGGAATGAATAGATGATTTGAACAATTGTTAATTAATTAATAAATGCTGATTGAGAAAATGGTACATAAAATTATGATATCCAGCTCTCTCCTGTCAACTGTTATTACACTGATTTTGGATGAATATAGAGAGGATTATTGATTTGGATGAAGATAGGATTACCATCACAGTGAATGGTTGTGGATAGTTGAGATAATATAATCATGTTTCAAAACTAATCTGAACAAATGGATCAAAATGAATCAGATAATATTTAGAGTGCAAAATATAAAGTACACATTTATATAAAAACAATTTGAGATTTGAGAGGCGCCTGGGTGGCTCAGTTGGTTAAGTGTCCAACTTCGGCTCAGGTCATGATCTCGTGGTCCACGGGTTCGAGCCCCGCATCGGGCTCTGTGCTGACAGCTCAGAGCCTGGAGCCTGCTTCAGATTCTGTGTGTCTCTCTCTCTGCTCCTCCCCTGCTCACACTCTGTCTCTCTCTTTCTCTCAAAAATAAATAAACATTAAAAAATTAAAAAAAACACACACACAATTTGGAAGTGTAGAGTCCAGGGTCCAGGGACATGAATGACAGTAGTTTAGAAGAAAAGAAAATGGATCAAAGTGATGTGGTGGCAAATATTAAAAACAACAACAACAACTGTAGTGAGACCTTAGAGAGTAACTGAACTTACTCTTTTTTCCCTTCATCCCCATGATCATCCTGGTGGGGGTGGGGACTTGATAACTTACTGGCATGTGTTAGGAGAGGAAACCAACATGAGCAAGAGACAGCCCTGTTCATTTTGTGATTGATCCACTATGAAGTCTATTAGGATGTTCCCAAGAAACTTGCTGACCTTGGACATAAGTGAATTATGGAATGAAAGATCCAGGATCCTCAGAGGAAGGCAGAAAAATGGATAATGAAAGAAGGAAAGGAAAGCAAACAGGAGGTATTGACACAGAAACAACTTGTACAATGAAATAGAAGAGAAATACCAAAAGCAGTCTCACATAAATGAAAATTTTAATTTATGAAAGCCTTCGCACTGAAGATCAAAGGGGAAATCATGGACTACTCAACAAGTTATGCCAGCACAACTATCTTTCCTGTGAGAAAAATGGCACTGGATCCCTATCTCATGCTGTGGAACATAAAAATCTATTATATATAAAGATAAAATTATAAAAGGAGTCAAAAAATAGAGAATAGGGAGGGCAAGTTTTCTCAGGTAAAAATTAAAAATTACTAACCATGAAACAAGATATTGATACATTTGATGACATTCAAATTAAGAACTTCTGTTCATTAAAAGATACCATAAAGTGGCAAGGCCCAAATTGGGAGAAGTGCTTTGCAACACCTAAAACCAACACAAAGGATTAGTATTTTCTCCTCTCTCTCTCTCCCCACACATACACACACACACACACACACACACACACACACACACACACCTATAATTACCATGAGTTAAGAGAGAGATGGGGAAAGATAGGAGCAATAGTTCACCAAAAAGGAAGCATCAATGATAAATAAATACATGAAAAGACATTCAACTTCATTAGAAATCATGGCAATGTTTTTTGAACTGCAATGAGATATATTTTAGGTGGGAGAAATTTAAGAGCCTGACATTACCAAATGTTGTCAAGGATGTGGAACAATAAGAACTCATACTGTTGAAGGGAGCTTCAATTGGTTCAACCACTTTGAAAAATAATTTTGAATCACCTAGCAAGGTGCATTTATTTTCTGACCCAGCAATTCTATTCCTAGGGCAACTCTTACTCACGAACTGAAAAACAAATGTGCAATAAAATTCATAGCAGCATTGTCTGTAACAGCAAATTACCAGAATAAACTCCTAAACAGGAAATAACCTAAAAGTCCATCCACAGAAGTACAAATAAATAAAGTGGTATATTCACACAACAGAGTATCATACAGCAGGGGTAAATGAACAAATTCTAGCTTTATATTCTGGATATATGAAAAAGCTAGTTGCAGGAAAGTATGTATATGGCATGCAACTATTTTTCTAAAGCCCACAGACAAGGAAAAAGGGTTTTTTTCAAGCAAGATTTTAAGATACGTATTACTTAGGGAGATATACACACATGTAATACCAACATCCCCCCCAAAACCTTACTGATAAATACAAAATTCCTAACAGTGCACCTCAGTGGAGGGAGGCAGGAGATAGGAACAGTTAAAAATGCTACATGTTCAATATTAACCATATTGTAATGTCCTACTTCCTAAGTTGGGCATTGATTTAATGAGAGATTTATTTCATCATTAAGTTTCATAGCCTACATATATGTTATAATACATAAATCTATTGGTAACTAAAATATATAAAGAAGAAAGAGACCAACCAAGGAAGACAGGCCTTCTTAACTCCACGAATCCTGAGTGTGTGGCACTGAAGATGATCAAAATGCAAAGGAATATTTTGCTTCTTTGTTTGGACTTGAAGTGGGTTATCAGCCAAGCTACAGCTTGAAATTAGTTTCTTTCTGGAAATGGGCTGGCCTGTCCAACTTTCCATTAATTCTGTGTCAAAAGTGTAAGATTACAGAGTTACACTTTCCAGTTTAAGAAGGGGAACATTCAACTGCATACAAGACTATTGAATATAGCTGCAATACCATAAGCAATCCTTGGGACCATACTTTATGAGGAGGAAATACTAGAGAGTTTTTAGGGGAAGTTAATGTAGACACTGGGATGTCAAAAGTCCATTTCATATGAATGGCTAACTAAATCTGAATCTGAGATACTCAAATGAGAGAAGGGAGAGATTAGGAGAAATACAATAGCTGACTTCAAAAATTAAAAAGAAATGCTGTCAAGTTCAAAAATGTTAGCTTCACTGCATTAGAGTGGCCACCCACTACCAATGGATAGAAATGTATTGAAGCTGATTTAAGCTTTGAAAATTTAAATATCAGCTCACAGCAGCTAGCAGGATGACTAAGTCTGGATGGTGGCCTATTATAGTCCAAGAATCACCTTGAGCTTATAAAGAATGTTACCCTTCAAAAAAAGCTTAGAATCTTTGTTTTTCTTATAATAGATTATATTTTATAATTGAGACCACAGGTTTAGTTTCTTTTGGGGGGGGGTCTTAAAAATATGATGCTAGGTCACATTTACCTTGAGATCAGTTATATCATTTATTTTTTATTTCTTCTAACTGAGTTCCAGAGATAGTGGTAAAGAATGAATGACTGCTCCTCAGTAACTACCTAACCCTATGGAAGTTTCTTCATCTCTCTGTACCTCAGTTTCCTCAGCTGTAGAACAGAACCTCTCTGTGGTGGGCTGAGTAATGCCCCCCCCCCCAAACACGTCCATGTCCCACTTGCGGGAACCTGTAAATGTGCTATCTTATATGACAAAAGGGACTTTGTTGGTGTTATGAAGGATTTCACAATGAAGAGATTAGGTAGGATTATTTGGTGGGCCCAGTATATTGTGTTGTTTTTCTTTCTTATTTGGTGGGCCTAGTATAATTGCACAGGACCTTGTGAGGGGGATGAAGAGGAATCAGAGGTAGAGGAGAGGGTTAGATGCTGAGGGAAGAAGAGATTGCATGGCATGTTTTGAAGGTGGAGGAAGAAACTGCAAGCCAAGGAAACAGGCAGCCCCTACAAGCTGGAAGAGGCAAGGTACTGGCTTCTCCCCTTAGAGTCTCCAGAAGGAACTAGGCATGCAGATCCCTTGACTTTAGTCCCATAGAACTCATCTCTAAATTCTGACTGCAACAAGGGCAGACCTGACCTGACCACAGCAACAGAATACAAATACATCATCTCACAGGGTTTTTGTGAGGATCACAATGAGATAAACCAGTAAAAACTCTTGGCTTCTATTAAAGTTATCATCTACCTAATTTACCCAAAATGAAGGCTCAATCTCATGAGTAACTGTATCAGTGTATCCTGTGTTATTTTCCCTCAAGGACCATTTTGTGCCTTCGTATATATTAACGAGGTGGGGAAAGGATTCTGGATAAGACACAGTTCACAGCCATTAATGGTGAGGGTCTTGACAGGTGCTTGCCTTCCCCCGGCCTCGTTCCTCAGTTATAATTAGAGGCTACATCCTTCAAGCTCTAAAATCCAATGACTATATACTTAAGTAGCCAGTAACTGCTTTCCGAGTCTACCCGCCCCCACCCCCTTTCTGGTTTAACCTGTAGCTAGTGTCTGAATTATGTAGTGCCAGCTGCCCCTAGGTTATCTTTGCTTTGGGCACTGATTAACCAGGCAAGCCTAATTCCATGATTAAAATAAAAAGCAAGATGAAAGGAGGTCGAGCCATTCTTAGCTTAAATTTGTGCTTAAAAATTCAATGTTTTACAAAGAATGTTCTTAGCAAAAACTCCTAGCTCGGAGTTCTTATAGATTTCCCCTGGGTCCTTCTGTCATTAATTCAAGACTATCGCTTTCAAGAACAGATTGGCTGGCCATCCTCACCAAGTGCTCTGCCCAGGCTCTTATCCTCCTAAGTGGCAGGACGTTTGACACACTTTCCTTGTTGCTAAAGGTGTAGATAACAGTACCCGGGGATCAAAAATGACCAAAATAGAACAGACACCAAAGGGCTGTTGAACACAACCTCCCTTTCATATCTCTGCTTTTTCCAACTCACCATGGAGAGAAAGCCTGTGAAAAAGTTTTGTCATCTATAAATTATTCTGCAAATGCAAAGAGTTTCTTTTCTTTTTAACCCTCAATATGGGGTTAGATGTCATGATAGAGACACAGACAACACTCAGCTGACATACAAAGGAACTTCAACATGAGAAAATCCAGAAAACTTTATAAGGTAGTTCTGAAAGAATAGATCTTTGCCAACTAGAGAAAACGAGGACATTTTGAGGGAGAAAAGATGGTATGTGGAAAAGGCAGAAAACCATCCTCTAAAAATAGTGAGAAGTTAGTGTGTCTGAAACGTAGTGGGGAGGGACAGACAGTAGTAAGAGAGGGGGCCAAGGTCTGCCACTGCAGAGCTATGGGTGCCACGTCGTGCATCTGAATTTTATTGTGTAGAGTTCAGCGATCAAAAAGACACCCATTGCCGGGGTTGGGGGGCACGTTCAAATTTGCTTTTTAGCAAATGAAAACCAACTCCAACATGTTGGAACAGTCTAGGCCTGAGATAGGGGCTACAGGATAGGGATGGATGGGAGCAGCATTTCATTGAAAATCACTCGGATGATAGGGAGAAGTCAATAGTGACCTGGAGGTTTCCAGCTTGGATGATTAGGTGCCTGGTGCCACTGGAAGCAAAGAGGGAGGAAGAGAGAACAAAGTTTGGAACTACAAAAAGTAAAGTTAAAACACTGGGTAGATGGAAGATGAAGAGACAATCAGAATGCTAGAAAACCTTTAATGCCACTTAGGCAAAGTGAGGCAAAAGATTCAAGAGACGTGTGGGCAGAGGGACAGAGGAGGAGATAAATAGAAAGGTCAAAGGAAGCGAATGTAGAGAAATGAGCAGGGTGCTAGTTAGCTGTGCCTAGAGCCGAGATGAGGTCCAGGAGACAAAGGACAGAAATAGGTAGCACCGAGCCACAGCAAAACCCCAAGACACATGAGCATGCCTATATGAAGACGAACATTTCTTCTCTCCATAACGTGATAACTCTAAACATTCAGCATACATCTTGCACAAGAGAAGAGCTTGGTGTGTTTGCAACAAGGAGCCAAGG
The DNA here is from genome assembly GCF_022079265.1 of Lynx rufus. NCBI lineage: Eukaryota > Metazoa > Chordata > Mammalia > Carnivora > Felidae > Lynx > Lynx rufus. The sequence continues at coordinate 17,984,722 of NW_025814867.1, read as the reverse complement.
GGAACGAGACCTTCCCATACTCTGAGGCCGGAATGCAGGGCCCAGCCCTAGCCACAACCACTCAAGAACTTAAAACAAATCAGTCCCCAAAGTATTGAAAGGGCAAGAGAGGAAACAATGAGGGATGTGGGCCCAGAAACAGAAGCGATGCCCACAGCAATGTACATATACGAGCATGCTTTGCTGGACTCCTCCTCCTCAGCCCCTCCACGCTGTTTAGGAAGGATAGATGATTATGCCCCAGTATGATTAATTCTCTTTCACAAAAGTCGAAATTAATTGCAGCTTAAGTGACTAGAGAAATCAAAGAACTACATGAGGGTACACATAATAAGCCTTAAATGTGCCCTTAAAAGCAGTGGGGGGGGACAAAGCAAGGACTAGAACAGAATTAAAAATGACACTTATGTACTGAGAAGGGGGTTAGACAGACCCCAGGGTGAGTCAGACAACAATAGGATCCCAGTTTGAGGGAAAAGAAGAGAAAGGGCTACTATCGGAATAACAATGTTGGCGTATATCCGGGGGTAAGTACAGGAAGCGAGCCTTCCCCACAATAAGGAATATGCGAAGGAGATCAGAAGAGCTACTGCTTTTCTAAGAAAACACAAGAATAGAAGAATGATAGCAGGAGACTGAGTCACAGAAAGGACAGCCTGACACTGTGAGGGGTGTAGAGACTATAGAAGTACCACTGGAGATTCTCTGGGCCTCAGGGACAGGTTGGCAGGATCATGCCGTGTATAAACACACAGCAGTCAAGAGGGCAAGCTTTGATCTGCGACTTGACTTCTACACAGTGCTGTCCTGCCGACCTGTCCTGAGGCCCAAAGAATCTGGAGTGGTTCTTCTCTAGTCTCTACATACCTACTATGTATACATCTGTATATAGATATAGACAGAGATATGGATATATTTTTTTACATATATATGTATATACATCTATATGTATACATATATGCACATGCATGTATGTGTATACACATGTGTGTGTGTGTATTTATTTATTCATTTATTTCGGAAGGTTCACTCTGGGCCTGGCTGTCAAAAATAATACCAATTCAGGTTGTCAGGAAACCACTGTACGTCTCGGCATTCCGGCACTGCCTGTGAGCACTGATTCTGAGGTTGCAACACTATGCCTGGAGCACCTGGCATCTCTAGGACGGGTGGCCTGGAAGATCACCTGTATCGAACTATTTCTATCCAGCTTCTCCAAGCTTCTCTAAGCACTGGAAGTATATTAATAATAACGTAGACCTGCTGTCGCTACGATAAAAAAAATCAGCCGATCGTTTCCTACAAAGAGATACATGTGGAAGCATTTCCAGCTCAGCAATCTGGCTGATGTATAAGATCCATTGGAAAACAGGCATTCTTAAGTCTCATTGAAAAGTACTGATGCTGGGGCACCTGGGTGGCTCAGTCGGTTGAGTGTCTGACTTCAGCTCAGGTCATGATCTCGCGGTCCGTGAGTTTGAGCCCCACGCCGGGCTCTGTGCTGACAGCTCGGATCCTGGAGCCTGCTTTGGAGGCTGTGTCTCCCTCTCTCTCTGCCCCTCCCCTGCTCATGCTCTGTCTCTCTCTCTCAAAAATGAACATTAAAATAATTTTTTTAAAAAGAAAAAAAAAGAGAAGTATTGATTCTAAAAAGATTATTTTGCCTCTGCATCAATCATATATATATATATATATATATATATATATGGACTAGTCTCTTTTCTCACTGAAGCATAAACAGGGGTAACAGATTTTTGTTACTTCCCTGTTTTTATGCAAAGGTCCTGCTGTTCACAAACCCCAAGCCAGAAAGGAAATCCAAGGAAGAAGATGAACAAATGTTTGGGCCCAAAGAACAAATGTTCCCAAAGAACAATGAGTTCACCTATACAACTGTGTCCCTCCCTGGTGACATGGACCGTCTCCACCTTAAATAGTTTTTATGTGTGTTTGTACCTCAGCACCTCAGTTGTCCTATTTTGCAAGCTCTTAAGGAGAGCTTTCTTTTTTCTTTTCTTCTCTTTTGTTCTCTTCTCTTTTGTTTTTTTTTCTTTTCGTGTTTACTTATTTATTTTGAGAGAGAGCACACAAGCACAGAAAGAGGTGCACAGAGAGGGAGACAGAGAGAGAATCCCAAGCAGGCTCTGCGCTGACAGAGCAGAGCCTGACATGGGGCCCAGACTCATGAACTGCAAGATCATGACCTGAGCTGAAATCAAGAGTCGGATGCTTTAATTGACTGAGCCACCCAGGCACGCCAAGAAGCAGTAGCGCATTTTAAAATAGTATCTGAATAATATCTCATGTCTGTCAACGGCTATATACTTTCATAGGATGCCCTATCTCACTTGGTCTTCATGAGCCTGTCAGGTAGGGCAAGCCCATTCCACTCATTTCATACACGAGGAAATTGAGATTAAAAAGGTTAAGTGAGTTGAAGGTTACATAGCTGTCCAGCTGAAATCCAGAGCCACGAATTGAGCACGTCAATCTAGACCCCAAACCAAGCCTCTTTTCCCCACACCAAGTTCTTCCTCCTCTTCTCCCACAAGCCACCTCACATGGCTGGTGATCGCCAGGTGCTCATTCTCAGCAGGATGTTTGGAAAGAGCACAAAGGAGCAGAAACATAAGGCAGCTAAAAGGAGAAAAGAAGATGGACACCAACTGGTCTTTACGTTTGTCTAATCTGACAAGTGCTGGAACACTGATGCCCAATAGGGAAAGCCTCCGGTCTTTCATCTCCAAGAGAGGGTCAGGTGGCATCGCCATTGTCAGAGAAGAAACAAAGGAAGTTGTGTGCATGAAGTGTGTGTGTGTGTGTGTGTGTACACGCGCACATTGTGTACTTTGAGGGATGAAGTGGTATTGTGAGAACCATAGAATCATTGATGCTCGGGGGGATGGCCTCTCAGAGGGCATCTCTTCCAGTGTTGCTGGAGAGGTCCTCAGACATGCCAGAAAGCGTGAGCCTGCTGGGTGTGCTTCTGGCAAAATGACCTTCTCTTCACCTAGTCCCATAATATAAACACAGAGGATGATATCTTGGCCCAGTTATGAGCACTGAGTACGAGGGTAGATGGAAAGGCAGAACCTGCTATAAGCAGAGGGGCAAGAAGTTATAAATGCCCAAAGAAAGGCAAAGGTAGGGGCACCTGAGTGGCTCAGTCAGTTAAGCATCGGACTTCAGCTCGGGTCATGACCTCATGGTTCATAAGTTCAAGCTCTGCGCTGGGTGAGCTCGAGTCTTGTTTCTACCTCTTTCCCTCTCTCTCTCCCCTTATCCCCACGTGTGCTCTCTCTCAATAAATAAATAAATGTATTTTTTTTAAAAGGCAAAGGTAGTGTCTCAGATAAGGAGCCTTAGAAGCAAACCTTGAGATGACAATTCTTGCACAAGTCAGGGCTCTTAGTGGAAATGTATGAGGGAGCACAGGAGGCATGAGAGGGTAGAGGGGAAGACAACAGAGATGTGATGCCAGGAAGTCTAGCCTGATCCCACCAGGAGTGTAGATTACTCCTCGGAGGTTGTCCTGCACAGAGACAAGGGGACTAAGCCCCCATATCTCTCCATCAGCCGGTTATCGGCCATCCCCCAGGGATGGGTGCTGTAACCCCCCAGGCATCTTTGGATAAGGCAGACAGCATCAATCAAGGGCAATTTTAAAGGGGAGGGTGCAGATGTGAGAGGCTGGCAGCCAACAGCCACAGCAGCTGGAGCATGGGTGCTCTCACCAGTGAAGGGGATCTGGGTGGGACAAGACCAGCATCTGCAACAGGCAGTTTCTCACACCTAGAGGAATCTGCATTCCACATGGGTGGCCTAATTAAGGGGTGGATACTGACTCTTGGGGAACTTTGGGCAACCTGGGGGACCCGATCCTCTGCCTGGAATTATGCTGTGTTACCGCCTACTGTATGAAACCACGCACATAAGTTTCTATACTCTTTACCTTAAATGAAATTTTCTTGCCTCTATATGTTTTGGTCTCTTTTGGTCCATCATTGTCTCACTGTGACAGTGCATTCAAAAGACCTCTCCGCAAATCTGCTAGCCTTTATTCGTACAGCTCAGGGACAATGAGCCCAACAACTCCCAAAGGCCACTAAGTCTATTTTGTTAAGTACATGTCAGTAATTACTTCTTTAATAAAATAAAAAATCTATTTCCCCATAATTTCCATTCACCAAGGTTATAGAAAGGAAGTCTAATCCTTCGATGCCTTTTCTTTCACGGACAAAATATCCACAACTCAGATTATTCCACAATATTGTACTCACATACTAAAATCTGCTCACTCATCTGGTCCCTGCCCAATGGAGAAATTCCAGTTTGTCTATGACTCCATTAAAAGAGGTACCCAAAACTACCCCACCCTCTAGGGGTGACTCACATGGAGCAGAGGAGGACTACTCTTCTTCTTCTAGACACAGCAGTTCAATTAATAGAATCTAAAATTAACTTCATGATTCAAATAAGCTCAGCTTCAAGCCTTGATATACCACTGATTTATATTCACTTGTAAACATCTAATCTAAATATTTTTGCATATGTTGTCTGTCTTACCTACCCTACCCTTAGATTCTAGATTGATTTTCCCCCCTTAACTGTAGGGCTTTTTACACCTTAATGCCCTAAAGTTCATCTTGCTAGAGTTGGCCTGTCAAACCCACCTGAAATGGTCCTTTTGGATGCTAATTCTGGTACTCAAAGCATTTTCCATGCTTCCAGGCTCCATGCCAACCACAACTTTGATAAATGTGCAATCTATATCCTCACCAACATTATTGATAAAAAACTAGTATCTTGAGAAGGCCAAGGGTGAATCCTCATAGCCTACCATCCTGTAGTTCTCACAAAGCTTAATTCATGCTTGTTCCAAGACCCCCAGTCTAAATTTGACAATGAATTCACTCTTTCAGATATGTATTTGGATATAGTGAGTTTTGAAGAATGCAAAATAACTAATTCCTAACATATTTGCACTCACATTCATTTAACAGAATATAAAAACAGAATATGATGCTGGAAATAGATTTATGGATAAAAGTAATCCGAAGAGACAAAGACCATATCAAGAGTACGATTTCAGAATTTAAAAAATCATGTTCTCCCACACAGAACAGGACGACAATTTTGGGGAGGCCAGAGGGATGGTAACTTAGCCCTGGATGGGGACACATGGACATGGTGGCACCAAAGGAAATGGGTGATGAGTGGAAGGCAATAACTGACTAATTGCATTGCTTTGCTATAGCTGCACAGCAAATTACCACACACTTGACACCTTAAAACAACAATATTTATCATCTGACAGTTTCCATGGGTCAGTCCCATGGCTTAGGTCAGCTTGGCCCTTTTCTCAGGATCTCATCAAGCTGAAATCAAGGTGTTGCTGGCACTACAAAGTCATCTGAAGCTCAAGGTTCCCTTCCAAGCTCCCTGGTTGTTGGGAGAATTCAGGTCCCTGGATTGCAGGACCAAGGGCCACCTTTTCCTGATGGCCGCCAGCTGGGGGCTGCTCTCAGTCCCTAAAGGCACCTGCCATCCTCTGCCATGTGGCCCTCTCCACAATACCACAGTTTGCTTCTTCAAGGCCAGCAGAAGACTCTCTGCTAAGATAGAGTCTTATGTGGTCAAAAGAGTGACAGTCCCATCATATTCACAGGTCCTGTCCCCAGCAAAGAGCAGGGATCGCAGAGGGCATGCACAGCAGGAGGTGGGCCCTCTGGGGGGGCATCTGAGACTTCTGCCTGCCACAATGGTTAACACCGTGAGGCCTGGTGAAGAATGGTGGGAGGATACGGGTCTGGAGAGGCCTTCTCTGTGCCTGCTATGAAGTTTGAACTTTACCCCAAAAGCAACGGAGGCACAGTGAGGAAGACCTCTCCCTTTGGGGAGGTACAGGAAGATGTTGCAAGCAGCAAAGGTTAAGAAAGTATTCTAGGAGGCACAGCACTCCAAGAGAAGATCATGGAATCAACGAAGGCAATAAATGTGAAGCACAGCACGATACACACACACACACACACACACACACACACACACACAGTGGAATCGCCTGTTTGTAATTTAGCGCCTCACTTGCCTACGTGACATGACTGTCAGAGAGCACATCTACCCCTTGCCCCTGCTGCTGCTACGATTAGGTGCGCCCTTCACATACTGGGCAGAAAAAAACATGCACATTTTCCATCATTACAGAACCCTCTCCAAACAAACAGCCTGTCTAATTAAGATACCCTTGCCACCCCTCCCCAAATAATAATACTTAAGCCATTCCTGAAAATCGCTGGCTTCCTCAAGAAAACACCTTTATCTCTGACTTTTGGAATACAGCTATCAGCAGATATGTGAGGACCCACACAGATGGGAGAAGCATGTGAGGAACCCCTGCGTTTCTACCAATGTGGATTTTGAACAGATTAACTGTAACTTCACAGTCTGTTTTTTTTTTTTTTTCTTCTAATACCTGGAGTATCTTTTAATGAGAGTGTCTGGTTCTTCTAAAGGCTGGACACCCTTGCAAACATCACAAATAAGAATACTTTAATGTTAGGGGCACCTGGGTGGCTCAGTCGGTTAGGCATCCCACTCTTCATTTTGGTTCAGGTCATGATCTCACGGTCAGCGAGTTCGAGCCCCGCACTGGGCTCTGTGCTTGACAGCGTGCAGCCTGCTTGGGATTGTCTCTCCCATGCTCTCTGCCCTTCCCCACTTGCACTCTATCTTTTCTCTCAAGAAAAATAAAAAGAAACTTAAAGCAAAAGAATACTTTAATGTACCACTTGTCTTAGAATTTTCCACTTACAACGGTATCTATAAACCGCAACGTTGAGAACAGCAGCGGTGTTGATTATCAAATATAAAATTGAAAGTAGCTAAAAGCTACTTCCTACATGCCAGGCACTGTTTCCAGGGCTTCATATCCTCACATGCTGATGACAAAACTATAACATACAACATCTGAGTAACTTGCTGGAGATTACATGGGTTGTCAGTGCCAGAGTGGGATGTGAACCCAGGCAGACTGGTCCCTAATAGCTCACAGCCTTGGAACGACACCAGCTCCTTTCTTAAGGGTGACCTTTGAGGCACCCAAATGATCTCTGACTACCAATGACTACTTTCGAGGTGGCAGAGTTAACAGTATATAAAAACTAGGGTCTAATGACTACCATATTATGTTACATAAGTGAGAGGCACCAAGACAGTAGGATAAATAAACCCAAGAGGTAGTTCTTTAAAATAAGTCAGATAAACCTCAGAATTATACAGTAAACCAGGAAAAAGAGACAGAAGCACAGATATAAAAAAATCTTAGAAATTGTAAGAGAATACTGTGTTCAATCCCATGCTTATTATTTTAAAAACACTAACACAAGGACAATGTTTACATACAATGTGAATTACCAAGATCAACACAAGCAGAAACAGACACGTTGAACAGAACAAATAAGGAGAGAAACAAACACCAACAAAAAGAAAAAAAATCTTAAAAAGTTATAAAAGCATTATCTCGTTCAAAAAATAATCCAGGCATAGAAAATTCCACAGGAAACTTCTTTAAAATTCTCAAGAAAAATAGAATTCCCATTACATTTTTTTTCTGTTCACAGCACAGAAAAAAATAAAAACTTCCCAATCACATTATGAAGTTAAGCATCATTTTGATGTAAAAACTAACAAGACAACATAAAAATTCAACGTAAGACCAGCTCATGCAAATTGATGCAATAATCAACAAATATTGAATACAGCAATGAGTTATGAAAACATTTCATCGTGACCAACTAGGCTTTACTCCAAGAACAAAAAGATGATTAAATATTAGGAAATTTGTGATTATAGTATATCATTTTAATAGATCAAAGGCAAAAATTACACAATAATTTTTTTAATATGATACTCTATATCAAGTCTGGTGAAATGCAAACAATTCTCATTGGATACTCACAATATCCTTACAAGATATTTATATTATTATCCTCATATTACAGGATAAAAAACTGAAATTGGAAGAAGACAAATAACTTACTCAGTGTTATATACTTCTAAGAGGAAGATATGTAATTTGAGCTCATGTCTGTCTGGCCATAAATCCTATATTCTGGCTTCTGTGTTATGTTTTCATATAAAGGATAACCTACCAAAAATAAATCTTAAGGCATTTTACAACATTTCAAAACCCCTTTTGATTAAAAAAATACTTGCAGCTTATTAGGAATGCAATAAAATCACTTAACATGGTTGGAAAAACCCATCAGAAAGAAAATCAGAAACAAGATAAGAATAAATACAATTAAGTATATTTAACACTGCTGTGGAAATTCTAGTTTATGCCATAAGATGTAATTCTGAAATGTGAAGTATGCTCTTTAGAAAGGTAATAGAATCATTATTTGGTATAATATGATTGTTTACTAGGGAAACTAAAAAGAACTAGGTAAAAAATAATAAATAGAATAAAAAACAAAATATAAAAACTTATCTTTCATATAACAGTAATTACCAATTAGAAAACAATACCTAACATCCCAAATATAGCTAAATAAAAAGTATAGAATACTCAAGAATAACCTTCAAAATTATGCAGGACTTATATGAAGAAATAATTTTTCTTTTTTTTTTTTTAATTTTTTTTAACGTTTATTTATTTTTGGGACAGAGAGAGACAGAGCATGAACGGGGGAGGGGCAGAGAGAGAGGGAGACACAGAATCGGAAACAGGCTCCAGGCTCTGAGCCATCAGCCCATAGCCCGACGCGGGGCTCGAACTCACGGACCGCGAGATCGTGACCTGGCTGAAGTCGGACGCTTAACCGACTGCGCCACCCAGGCGCCCCGAAGAAATAATTTTTCTATCACGTCAAATAAGACTTGAGAAAACCGAGGCATATTGTGAAATGATTGAAAAATGTAAAGATACAAAATCCTTCAAAATAATTCATAGTTTGTATATAATTCTATGCAGAATACACCAGGATTTTTATAATCAAAAATTAATTCCAACATTTGCCTTCAAGAATGCTCAGATGATAATTGCTAAGGCACATTTAAAACAAAATAATGAAGGGGTTAGGGTTTGCCATATCAGAAATGGATATGTGTTATAGAAAATATAATATGATTCCCCTATAATAATCAACAGATAGTAAAAAAATAAAATAAAAAGAATGGAGGGCCCAGATACAGAAATGTATTTGCCAATTTAATCAGAGATAGATTTAATCACAACTCAATGGAGAAAAAAGGGATTATTCAGTAAATGGTGTTGGAATAACTACTTGAATAGTTAAAAATTATATTTCTACCTCATATAATATGTCAAACTAAATTATGGATGAATTACATATTAAGGTAAAAAATAAAGTTATAAAGGATTATGAAAAATCTAGGCGGTTACTTATTACATATTGGGCCAAACAAAGAATTTCCAACCATACGTCAGAAAGCAGTAACATATTTGGCTGCAGTAATTAAACATGAAAAGAGTCATGTCTTAGTACAATACTTCAAATTAAAAGGCAAACACCCAACTAGGAACATAATTTCCAGAGATAGGACATATAAAGAGTTTAACACAGTGCATAAGCAAAATATTAACACCTCATTGAGAAATGGGCAAGGAATATAGATGAACACGTTATATAAGAATTACTATAAATGTCCAGTAAGTGTTGAAAAAAATTTTTTAATGACTGATGCTTAATTCTACCAAGTGTGAGGAGAGACAGAAACTGAGACTGGTATACTGCCAGTATAAGCGTAAATTAATACTTTTGGCCACATCTGAGAAGAACTATAAACATGTTCACATCCTCTGATTGCATCTACTATTATGTAGAAGCAAGAAAGAAAATGGCAAAAGATGAAATGCAAGGCTACATCATTTTTTCCAAGAGAAAGCATGAACATTCAGCTATAGTTGTATATCCAAAAGTCCAACATTATACAGTCATTAAATAATCATGTTTTGAAGAATATTTAATGCCATTGAGAAAATGCTCCCTGTCAAGTGAACACAGGTAAGATATAAAACTATACCTAGACTATGGTCCTGATTCTGTAACATAATAATATATACAGAGAAAACAAATTGGGTAAGAATGTGGCAAAATGTTGCAGCGGCTATCTCTGAATATTAGAGTAGTTAATCTTTATTTTCTAAAATAAACATCAGAATGAAATTTATTTTGTAAAGAATGAGAACAAAACAATGATTGAGAAGAAAAACAAGAAGCTGGACCCATTGGACATAACCTCCTAAGGAAATAAAGAAGTCCGCCTTTTGTATCCCTCTCATTTTACTGCACAATCTCAGAGGGAAATGGTGGAGTGGGTATCTCATAAACCACCTTAGCTTTTAAAAGGAATCATCCTAGAAGCCATCTCTCCATCAGCTCGGGCTAATTCTTTCTTTACTCTTTCCACTCTGGCCTTTTCCCATTTAACTCTGCCAACCTCCACTTTCTTCCCACTCAAAGTCTGGCCACAATAAAACAATCCCAACATAGGAAGCAGGTCTTGGGGGGAAGGTCAGCATCCTGAGTGATTATTGAGGGAAGGATGTGTGTTTCTGCAGAAATGCATTTTGCCTCTGCTAAATTATCATTTCACAACACTATCCACCATGGAAAGACTTTTCTCAAAAAAAACAAAAAACAAAAAAAAAAAAAACCCTATACTCTTGAAAACTCCTGCAAAGCCTACTGCAATGATGGTATCAGAAGTCCATTTATTCTTTATCAGCATAATTCAGGGCGTTTACTAAAACTCTTTCATCCAATCTCTCAGTGATATTCAGCAGATATTTACTGGGTATTCTCTAGGGTTAGAGGAAATATTGTGGGTGTGGGAGGCTGAATAACGGTCCCTAGAAATGTCCACATCCTCATCCTGGAACCTGGGAATTTGTTACATTACATGACTAAAGGAACTTTACAGATGTGATTAAGGTAAAGATCTTGAGATGGAGACCTTGTCCTGCAAAATCTGGATGGGCCCAATATAGTCACAGGGGTCCTTATAAGGGAAAGAGGCGGGAGAGTCAAGAGAAGGAGATGACAAAAGACAGAAGCAGAGGTCAGAGTGATTGCAGCACCATCAGTCAATGAATTTGAGCACCTGAAAGAAAAAGCAAGCAAACAGATTCTCCTCTATAGTCTTCCAGAAGGAATGAAACCTGGCTGACCTATTTTGAACTTCTTATTATTCACTTAAATCTGGAGCCTCTCTTTGTGTGGTCTTACAGAAAATTTATCACCATTAAAGCGTTTCTTGTTTTTGCCAGAATTTCCCAGTGTGTTACAATGAAGCAAATCCTGTGAGCTGTCCCACAATTCTAAAGAGTCCTCTAATCAAATGTACTGTAATACCCTCTTGGAAATCCACAATGTACTTTTGCATATTAAAGACTAAGTAGACTTTTTCACCTTGTTTAATCTGGAATTTTCCAAACTTTGACCGTAGAGTTTTAAACCTCTATTTACATCAACATCATTAACAACAACAAATATTTATTGCTTTGTATAGCTGCCATGTGCCAGGCCCTGGTCTGGACCCAGGAACACAGAGAATGAGCCCATTCTTTAAACTACTTCATGGAGTTTAAACACGTTTAAGCAAATTGATAGACTCTGCCAATCCCTATATACTTGAAACATACCGTTTCAAGTTCTTAGTTATCGTTATAGATGTGGTTTTTTATTTTTTTAATCTTACCCAACAGAAAGTTAAATTCCTAGAAAGCAGGTATATTTCTTTACAAGCCCATCTTCTGTAGCTCTTCCCTCAGGGAGCTAATATTCCAGTCAGTGAGATTTGCCTACATTCAAAAGAAAAAGGATATTTTGGGGAGAAAGATAGGGGATTTTTGTTATCTAATCTGACAAATAGATTAACAATGAAAGATTAAACGGATTGTCCCAGACTGTTTTACTGAAGCATCCCTTGACTGTATGTCAGAATTTCCTAAACAGTATGAATTTTTAAAGCCATGAAGGAGCAGTCACACTTGGGGTAACCCAGAGTTCATAGATAGAGTCTCCTTCTTCACTTCCATCCCTCCACCATTTCCCTCCCCTCTGATCTTATTCCAAGTCTGAGGTCTTAATGGTGGTATTTCTTTGACTTATAAAATAGTCTAGTGGTACAGTGGATGTTTTGGGTCATCACTGCATAATATTATCATAAGTAAATACTAAGTATTGTAAGTAAATTAAAAGAACTTACAAGTAATTAGAAGTAAATAAATAATAAGTAATAATGTTAAATAGTATTAATTACGCCCCTACTTTCCCAAAGGAAATAAGGAACAGTTCAATATATACTGCGTTTCAGGCTTCCTGCAAATGCCTGATACCATTGTTCTCCTTGCAAAGTATTTTTTGCAACATTCCAGTCTCCCGTGATCATAGGAAACACGATTGTGCAAATGTTGCCTCTCCTTTTATAAGAAATCAAATAATTTTAAAACAGAGGTAAATGAAAACTTTTCAGCAGCGTATATTTTAATTATAAAATTAGGAAGAATAGCATCCCCATTCCAATTACTTTTCAACTCAAATCAATAGAACTTCAATTAACTACGTTTTTAAAATTCAATCAAGAAAAAAAATCTGAAGCATTTAAAGAATGCTATAAATTATAATACATTACCCTGAGAAAAACCCACTGATGCATTTTACATATTATTGAATATTCTTTACAATCTGCCGTTCTGTAACAATTAACTAGGTTTAACCATTAAATAAAGAGAAAACAACACACACACACACACACACACACACACACACATTGAACTCCTGAACTTAAAATGATCTCAACAAATCAGACCGGTCTAAGTGAACTTTAGTAAACCTAGGGAGAGAGCTTTCTCCAGCCATGGCTTTCTTTGCAGTAATGGGGAAAGTTTAATCCTGGAGGGAATGTGTTTTGTTTTACCTTGTCCTGTTAATACATTAATTTTAAGTTCAATTACCAGCTGTCATTTTTCACTTATATAACCATTATGACACAGGGTTATCTTTATTTCTTCCACTTTACTTCTACTTATCTTGTGTATAATCGGCAACACAAAACCCCCTTCTTAGGATGAATGGTGGTGGTCCCACTTAATGTAAATTTAAAGCACTAAACACCAACACTCTAAGGACTGAGTTCTGGAGGGTAAAGGATGGGCAGGGATTGGATGATAAATCACCAATGAAAGCCATTAGAACGTGTCAGTGATTAGTGCTCTGTAAATGGCAAGGGGAGTGGAAAGAAGGATTCATATTTCAGTTGTCACCTAAATGGTATCACAGGATTTTGAACTACAAAGAGACAAAGAGTTGGTTCTTGCTGCCCAACAAGACTGCTACAGGTTTCAAAGAAAGAGAGTATTTGTCACCAAGACTACTTGATTCAGTAAGCATTTATTAAGTACCCACTGAATGCCAGTCACAAAGCCATAGGGGAAACTATACCTGCTTGCTTGCTGGGTGAAACTCCACGGAAGAGTAGTAGTATCAGCTTGAAGAGTATCAAGCTAGTAAATCATTCAGATGACCCAAACAGGACATAAATAAGTCAAAGGCAAGACAGATTAGTCAGGTCTCTTTCACTGATGAGAATTAGAACCCCAATTTTCAAAACCTAATCAAAAAAGGAGCTTTAGTGGAAGGAATCTGAGGCATCCTCAGACTGTGAGTAATTGCACGAGTCAGGCTGCCAAGATTCCCACAGCACCTCCATCTCTCAACTCTGCTTCTCCCTATTTCTTTCTTTCTTCCCAGTGACAGATGGCGTTTTCCATAACTATGGCCAATTTCAACCTGGCTCCTACCTGCTCTGGTGAAGTCACCAGAGAATGCCTGAGGCCCACCCCATCATCCCTAATCACATGGACCAGCAGAACACTGATGTCAAAACACATGTGAACTGTGCTTTCCTCATAGTGCTTCCCAATGTGCTTTTGAGTTCAAACAGGTGTTCGTATTTTTGTGTGCAACTTTTTCTTGTTTAAAGTTTTAGTGGCATGTATAACATAACACAATGAAAGCCATGTAATAAAAATACGTGTAGGTCAAAAACACTAGAATTCTAAGTTATATTTGGGAGATGGAACGATAAGTGATTTTTCTAATTCGCATTCTCCAAACGTTCTGTAATATGATTAATCTAATGATGAAAAATATTATTGCATATTTTAAATTATTTTTAATGTTTATAAATGTCTAAAATGTGTCTAATTATGAGAAGTGATTAATCTATATTTTGGTGATGAAAATAGCAATGTTTTCTTATAAAAGTCTTCTCTCTTTCGAGGTAAGAAAATATCAAAGATATATCTTTTCCTATATGTAATAAAATATGAAACTATTATTAATTGTGAACACCTTAGGACTTTTGAGAATTTAAGGAAAATCAAATTAACACTATCACAATCTAATTTCAATGATCATCAATAAAAACAAGGGTATAACCTAACACCTATTTAAAAAATACTTGCATGTATGAAATAATCAGCATAACTACAAATAAACACAAGTCAGGGGTCAAAATGCTGTTGCAAAGTTCTTTAAAAAGCGTTTGCTGGTTGAATGTTATTTAGCCTTAAGTAGGAAGGAAATTCTGACACATGGTACAAGATGGATGAACCTTCACAACATTATGCTAACTGAAATAAGCCAGTCACAAAAAGACAAACACCGCGTGATTCCATTTATATGAAGTACTTAAGAGTAGCTGAATTCACAGGGACACAAAGTAGGATGTGGGTTGCCAGGGGCTGGCAGGAGGAGATATGGGGAGTTATTGTTCAATGGGTATAACCTTTCAGTTTTGCAAGGTGAAAAGTTCTGATGATGGATGGTGGTGATAGTTGCACAGTATAGATGCACTTAATACCACTGAATTGTGCATTTAAATATGGTCAGGATAGCAAAAGAGTCTCCAGCAAAATAAATAATTATTGCTCGATTCTGACAAAGGCAATACTAGCAAAAAAAGGTACAACAAAATGGAACTTTACAACATTGATAATATTAATGACCACCTGAGATGACTATATAATTTTCAGAGAAAAATGCTATCAAGTAGGAAAGCTAAAATACACAGATAAGCAGGTCTTTCCCTGGTTTGTTTCATCAGATGTGGGAGCAGCCTTAATATATATGTCCTTATTAAAAGAGACATGTTGGGGCGTCTGGGTGGCTCAGTCGGTTGGGTGTCCAACTTCGGCTCAGGTCTGATCTCATGGTTCGGTTCATGAGTTCGAGCCCCGCCTTGGGCTCTGTGCTGACAGCTCAGAGCCTGGAGCTTGCTTCAGATTCTGTGCCTCCCTCTCTCTCTGCCCCTCCCCCGCTCATGCTCTGTCTCTCAAAAATAAACAAACATTTAAAAAATTAAAAATAAATAAATAAATAAATAAATAAATAAATAAATAAAAATAAAATAGACTCGTTTACTTACACCCCATCTTGCCAGGACCACAACCTGGAAGTTCATTTCCTGAACTGAGATACACCCCATTACGCACCCACTGGTCATGAGCATACAAAACATATAAAAAATAAAAATCTTGGTCCTTGAACGTTTACGACAATTTCACGTTGTCTGACTAAATATAAGTTGAAATGGTCAAGAGTTAACAAGCCCAGAGTACAAAAATCTAATATTTAAAGGTCCTTTCAGAGAAGAACAGTCCTGCAGCTGGCTTTCAGAGGGAAGGAGAATGCAAGCTAGCAGATGACAGTGAAGGATGATGTGCCACCAGTTAAAAATAAATGACAGAGGAGCCCACACAAAGACAGGCCAGGGAGGTATGAATTTAGAGAATGGTGAACAAACCAGCCAAAATAAGGTCAAGGACAAAAGTAAGACAGAAGGAAGTCAAAGCATGTATGGCCTGAGTTTGAAGGTCAAGGCAGGTTCTGAATCTGGCAGAGGGGGAATGATGGGAAGGCACACGGCTGGCTACAGGAACAACAAATCACTGGCTGCAAAGCCAGTCAGTGAAAAGCAAAGGAAAAGGACAACAGGGAACCAAAAAGTCCTGTAGAAATGATGATTTCACACTCTCGATTATAAGCTACCTACAGACACGGTTTAGTAGAGATATGGTGAACACTGTATACTAGTATGATGGATTTTCTTTGCTTTAAACCTCATCCCCGCTGTTTTCATGGGTTCACATATGCATGACCCATTTCTGAGATAAGGGCAGGCCACTCTCACATTAAAATTGAACATGTCACACCAATGCCACAGCACCCATTCCCAGGAACGTGCAATGGCCAATTGATAGAAATGGGCTTTTTGACAGGAAACTCCCAGGACCCAGTAACTCATGATGGAGAACACCACCAGAGAAAAGATAGCAGTACTATATTTTAGCTCAGCAGGGAAAGTAACTCAATTGTTCTCCCTGATTATGAATAGACGAACGTTTCGTCCAACAGCTGTAATTTGCAACGGAATGTCTTATGTTCTCTCCTGAAAACTGAGTCAGGTTAATGGTTTTCTGCATGCTGCAGAAAACACACATTTATTTCACGTTTATTTTCACATTTATTATTAGTATTTAGTATTATTATTTTCACATTGTATTCACATTTATTTCTGAGAAGTAAGTAAAGATTTTTCAAAACGGGCTAGCCATTTTAAGAAATATAAGACATTGGTCAGTTAAATACTACATATATATATATACACACATATACATTTATATTTATATTTATATATGAGAATATCTTAAGTCAAATGAGGCTGAGATTTTTTGCATAAATGCTGGTTTTAGTAATAACTGTAAAAATGTGGAAAAAGAGAAGATTAAGTTTGGATGAAAAATAGGAGGTTAAGAAAAAGATACTAACTTGGCTTTTTGGTTCTTAGTTGCACTAACTGCTTTGATTTAAAACTATTGATTATAGAGGTTGAAATAAGACAGACATCAGAAGAATAACTGAGCAAAGGAAGGAAGGGAGGAGGAGAGAGGGAAGGAAGAAAGAAGGAGGGGGGAGAATTAGCTAGCTAGGTAGTTACTTAGGAAGGAAAGAGGAGGAAGGGAGGAAAGGAAGGAAGCAGGGAGGGAGGGAAGGAAGGAAGGGAGGGAGGGAGGCAACTAGACCTCTTTGAACAAAGCATCACAACTTAGTATTTAGTATTCTTACTTACACAATTAAAAATTGTGTCTAATTCTTTAAGAAATAACTTCCATGGATCTACTGTACAACTGCAGCTCAGAGACCTTGCAATATTTACACATAGTCCGAATAGTCTTTGCATTAATTCTTGAGAAATAAAGAGGGGATACTCAAAAAGTGATTCCTGCAGAGGGGTGGGTACCCGGACAGCAAGATCTATGTCAGACCCCGTATTTCCAGATTGGCAACCCTCACAAAAGCTGACTTGTCCCAACATTTACTCTGCCTTAAACTTTGAGTTTTAAGTTTCAGTCTGAAAATTACTTTCTTACAAAAAGTTATATTACACTCTTACCTTTGTGCCTTTGTGTACACAGTCTACAATTTTTCTGCAGCATTCTTTACTTTCACTCTTAAAAGTGTACCACCTGATTTATCATGGAGGTCTTTCAGTCTCAGTCATGCCAGCCCTGCACTCATTTTTCCTAAAAACTCGGAGATGGGTTTCTGTGTTCTGTAATAATGAACTTCATCCTTTTGTACAAATTAAACCAGGCATAATAAAGCAGTAGGTAAATGAAAAACTAGATTAAAAAACAAAAATGGAAGCAACTGACCAATCTACAGCAGGCTCAGCTTTTTTGAGAGAGAGAGAGAGAGAGAGAGAGATTAAGGTGCATGCAGGCAACTGGTATGAAGGTCACCAAACAAAATGTTGCAATCTTAAAGTGCCATGGACGTGTAGACCATGTTCAGCAGCAGCTCCTCATTCGTGTGACTCTCTCTTTACTCATTGTGATCATTCATAAATGTACATTATGATGGCATGCTACATTGGCAGTAACATGTTTTAAAAATTAGGCATGTTTTTTCCTTTAAATTCAAATAAAAATTCTTAACGTAACTTTTAAAAATTTGGCTCCCCAGACCCAGCTTTCGTTAGAGGAGAAGTGACCTGCCAGCTCAAAATTCCATAAACGGTTTCTTCATGACAGATAGGAGCTTTGACAAATCTGTCCTTTAATTACTCACTATGTATCTGCTGACGGAGTTTAAATTACCAAATCGTTTTGGTCCGAAATTTTCGGATTTTCACAGGAAAGAGCTGAACGTCAGAAGCTGACACATGTACCGTATGTACCTCGAGCTTTCTAAGTCAAAGTCAGGAGGAAGCATTCCTTGTCCGGGGACCTCCATTCGTCTTCTGTCCGCTCCTGACCTGCTCTTTTCCTCTTGGCAATGACAGCTCCTTGCAAAGCAAATAGCTACCCACTCTGAAAGGAAATGCTCATCCTCTCAGTCCATATTGCAAGTACTAAACAACCTTGAGAGTCATCTAGGGAGTGAACTAGGCTTGCAGCAGATAAGCACAAAGCCGACCTTTAAACCCCAGCCTTTAATAGAGCATTGGGTTATTTCACTGTGTGTTTGCTCAACAGTTTCAGGGTCACAAGGGTCTGCGTTTACTGAGGTGGGGCGAACCCGGGAACCTTGCTCCAGCTCCCACATTGCAACTGATAGAAGAAGGTTGGGGGCTGGGCTAGTAGAGGCCTCAACCCCCATCCCTAAGTGTACCCAGTATCACAGGCTGTTAGAACACATTTTTTTAGCATCTAGAGATCATTGGAGGGCACAAGTTGGCTGACTGGCTCTTAGCTACCAACTTTAGAAAAAATGAGAAAGACTCTTGGGGACCCAGGAGTGGAAGATTTTCTTCTTTGCTTTCACCTTGTCACAGTGCCATACTGAGTCCTAGAGCTAGAGAGAAGAGGAGAAATCAGTAATACCTGTCCTATCTTTGTTAAAAATATGATATTTTATTTATCATGGACTTTTTTCACCGATTTTGACTTGTCAAAATAAGACATTGAAATGTTTAGGTTGATTACTTAGTTTTTTGATGCGCAAGGTGAGTGAGGCCTTGTTCACCTCACCCTAGTACTCCTAGTGCTCCGCACCTACCTCACTGTTCCTATCTTATGTCTGACTCTACAAATGGAAGCAGATCTAGGCAGGGTGTTGGAGATGCTTATAGTTGACGCAAGAAGTGGAGACGAGCCCAAAGCAGACAAGAAAAACATTAGTGAACATCTACCACGTTCCAGGTTCTATGCCAGGCATTTATTTACATTCTTTCAGGTCCTCACCCGTGAGCAAGACATACTAAAATCCATTCAAGGAAGCTGAGGTTTTGAGAAACATGCTTCTTTCCACTTTCCTTCACCCCAGGAACTGGCCCTACAAATCACCTGGCATTCAAGACAGAAAACTGAGAGTTGTCCATGATTCTTCTTGAACCGATAGAATCTTACTGCCAACACTTCTAACTATCCGTGGCCACCCAGCTTGTAAGTGGAGGAGGAAAATTCAAAAGATGGTCTATTAGAGGACAATCTCCATAGTCGTTGCCATATTTGCCACCTCTCCAAAGCAAGTCACTGAATGTTTTGATGTGCCATTGGCCAGTCCAGGACAAGGCTGGATCACGTTCAAGTGCTGACTGTTCTGCAAATTTACTCAGTACATTGTAGTTTGATCTTGAACGCAAGCTCTATCTCTGGCCCAGGACACCACTCTGGGCACCAGATTTGAGCTTTCTCACATCTCCACTTGGGTACCTCATATACATCTCAAACTCAGACATCTAAAACAAGATACAAACCATCATTTGGGAGCCTGGGTGACTCAGTTGGTTAAGTTTCCAACTTTTGGTTTCGGCTCAGGTCATGATCTTGCGGTTCATGAGATCTAGCCCTGAGTTGGGCTCTGCGCTGTCCGTGCAGAGCCTGCCTCGGATCCTCTGTCCCCCTTCTTCTCTGCTTCTTTCCCACTTATGTTCTCTCTCTCTCTTTCTCGGTCTCTCAAAATAAATAAATGCACATTAAAAACAAAAAGATCCAAACCATCATCAAAACCTTTTCATTTACATAGCAGAAACAATACCAACACTTATTAAAGTGTTCACTATGTGACAGATATTCTTATGACGCATATAGTGCATTACTGACTCATTTAATTTTCATAACAACACTACAAGAAGATTCTTATTATTATTTACATTTTACTACTGAGAAAACGATGGCATAGAGAAGCTAATTTGCCCATGCTCATATAGCTTGTAAGAGGGGAAATTCGTATTTTAACCTAATCAGTCAAGCTTTAGAACACACACTGTTAGCCATTACACCATATCTTCAAAATCATTTAAAATGCATTCATCATATTGGTTTTCCAGCACCCCATCTTTGCCCAAGCTACTGTCACTGGTTGCTTAAGCAAGTTCAAAAGCCTCCTAAATGGTCTTCTTGGTTCTCTTTCTACCTTACTTCCACACAGCAAGAAGCAGCCAAGAGGGCTTTTTTTAAAGTTTACATCAGATCATGTCATTTCCTCTGCTAAAATCCTCCAAATCATTCAACTACTTTCTGAATCAAATTCAAACTCCTGAATGTGGCCTACAGTCTGTTATGTGAACTGAAGCTTCTGCCCTTTTCTGAGATATTATCTCTTACCATTTTCCACCTCACTTACCACCTGTCGCTCCCCCTGGCCTTATCTTTCCTTGGACCCAGGAAACTCTTTCCTGCCTCCTGGCCTTTGCATATGCTGTTCTCCATGTTTGCAACGCTCTCCTCCTCCCCTGGCTGGCTTCATCTAATCCTCCATATGTCTCAGCACACTTCCCTGACCTGTTAGCCTAAAATAGAACTCCCTACTATTCTCTCTTAACACCTGTTCTTTTCCTTCACAGCAATTTAAAAATGTTTAAGTCTAGATTTATTTGTATTTTTACTTGATTATTGTCTGTGAGCTCCATATGAGACAATCAAGGTCTGTTTTATCTACTACCTTACTGCCAGCACCTACCCCAGAGTCTGAAGTAGACAGTACAGTTAATTTTTAAATGAATGAGTTAATCCTGGGAAGCTCATAAATAATTAACATCATTGATTTTAGTAAGAGAGATCCCTAAAAAGAAAGAAAATATGTATACATATATATATATATGTATATACATACATACACACGTGTGTATATTATACTTCTTTGTTTCTAACATGTAAACAAAAATTATGAAACCAAATATTCAATCTTTGGAAAACACATAGGAGGTAATAAACAAAAATTCTAAAGAATGATTTTGAAAGACCTTATAGCATATCTAGCTTTTTAAAAGTTCTTGTGTTGTTATCATGACAATCCCAGTAAGATGGGAACCAAACTCTCAACTTTTCTTACTTAATCAGAATACACAGTGGTGTTCTGTAACTATCAATGATAAGCTATGGGAGTTTCAATCACATATCTTTTGACTATTTGTTTCTCTTCATAACTTAGAGACTGATTTTTTTCATTGCTGCCAAATCTATCATCAGGAAATAACTAATTTTACATTGCATGTGATTTTCTGTGATCCTGTTGTGTCATAGATGTTTTAGGAATAAAGATAGACTCTTCATGCCTCTGTATAATAGATAATTATTTGGATTAAGATCAAGTTACCTGTTCTTTAGGATTCCAATACTTCTAAAAAAATAAATGAATGCATTCAAGAATGGAATTTGTATTTTATTCGGGACATATGGCGGAAAAACTTGGCAAATCATATATCTGATAGGGCATTTGATCTAGAAATAAATACAGAATTCAATAATATGAAGACAACACAATTTAAAAATAGGCAAACGATCTGAGAGGACATTTCTCAAAAAAAAGATACAAAACTAATCAATAAGCAAACATATGACAAGATGCTGGACATCATTGGCCAGAAGGGAGATGGAAATCCAAATCCCAGTAAGATACCAGATAGTAATAATCCAAAAAGTGGAAAATATTAATTGCTATTGATAATGTGGAGAAATAGGAAACCTTATATTCTGCTGACAGGAATGTAAAATGCTGCAGCACTTTGGAAAACAGTCTGGCAGTTCTTCAAAAGATTAAAAATAGGGGCGCCTGGGTGGCGCAGTCGGTTAAGCGTCCGACTTCAGCCAGGTCACGATCTCGAGGTCCGGGAGTTCGAGCCCCACGTCAGGCTCTGGGCTGATGGCTCAGAGCCTGGAGCCTGTTTCCGATTCTGTGTCTCCCTCTCTCTCTGCCCCTCCCCCGTTCATGCTCTGTCTCTCTCTGTCCCAAAAATAAATAAACGTTGAAAAAATTTAAAAAAAAAAAAAAAAAAAAAAAAAAGATTAAAAATAAAGTTACCATATGACCCAGCAATTCTACTCCTAGGTAGGTGTATACCTAAGAGAAAGGAGACCATATGTCTACACAAAAACTTGCACATAAATGTTCTTATCAGAATTATGCATAATACCCAAAAAGTGGAACAACCCCAAGTTCATCAACTGATGGATGGAAAATAAAATGTGATACGTCCATGTAATGGAATATTATCCAGCAATAAAAAGAAATGAAGTACTGATACATGCTACATAACAGATAAACCTTGGAAATATTTAGTTAAAAAAATCCAGTCACAAAAGACCATATTTAATTTGATTCCATATATATGAAATTTCCAGACCAGACAAATTCATAGACAAAAAGTACATTAGTGGTTGCTTAGGGTTGGGGGTGAAATGAGGAGTGAGTGCTAATGAGTACCAGATTTCTTTTGGGGGTGGTACAAATGATCTAAAATTAGTGGTGATGGTTGCACAGCTGTGAATATATTTGAAAAACATTAAATTGTACACACGCTTTAAATGAGTGAGTTGCACGGTATATAAATTATATCTCAATAAGGCTGTTAAGAAAAATAATGGGATACACTTTTTACTGCTCTTTAAAACTAGACCTATGTTTGGAATTTACAAGGGTGGGTATGGCTTAACCAAACAGTATCTATAATTTGCTTTCAAGAAAAGAAGATGAGTTTTAGATGCAATTTAAGAATTTATGATCTCCCTCTCTTAAAATTCCTAGTCTGTCATCTGACACTGTTTAGAGGCAGACTTAAAGTCCTTGGTTCAGATATATAGGTTTTTAAGAGTGGGGCAAGATGTAAAAGATGATGATTTTAGAGTAAGAAAAAACTAAGGCCCCGAGTGAATAAACACCTTTCCCAGGATTATAAAAGTAAGGAGAAAGAGAATCAGAGCTTTCCAGATTGAAGCTTTATTTTTAATTTTTCAACAGCACTATATGAAATGCAGAGCAGTGAATGGCATTTTCCAAAATGGCACCAGCCCAAAGTTCTACACAACTAAGTCTCATATATGGAGAAGGAATTCCACTCAATGTATGAAAAGAGCAAGGATGAAGTCCACACAGTGATTGCTTCTTCTTGATTCATTTCTTCAATCAACTTTGACCAAGTATTTGTCTGTGTTCCAGGCACTGTGGGGATGAAGACTTGACTTTGTTTTTAAAGACAGCAGAGACTAGGAAGTTTAGATTCTGGTCTCTTTTCTTGGCATTGAACACAGAATGGCCACCTCCATCACCCATTCCTAAGTAGGGTTGGAAGGCATCGCAAATGGATATTCAATTTGACTTTGAACCCTGTCTTCAATCTTCCCAGCAAAACCTTTCTTTTCCTCCTTTCCCTTCTTTAAACACTTGCCTCTGAGATCCTGAGGGATCTCACCCAACTTGGGGGCTTCAATTATCCCATGTGTTCTGCCAGTGCAGGAGAAATGTGAATTCAAAAAGTGATTTGGTTTCTCAGTGTTGCTGAGGGTTGAGAATGCAGCATGACTTCAGTTAAATCATTAATTATGACTCAATTTATTGTGTGCACACACAAGCGGGGGAGGGACAGAGAAAGAGAGAGAAACCTAAGCAGGCTCCATGCCCAGCACAGGGGCCCGAGGCAGGACTGGATCCCATGATGGTGATATCATGACCTGAGCCAAAATCAAGAGTCAGTCGCTCATATGATGGAGCCACCCAGGCACCCCAATTATGACTCAATTTAAAACACTGGTATCGTCATGATACTTGGAAAAATAATCAGACTAGTCAATCTGTTAGGACAGAAATTTTGACCTTACAATTTTTTACTTCTATATGCCTTTGCTGCCTCCCCCTTTCCAATTTTCCTCTATTCAGAAAATCTAAACTGCCTAAGAAAATTCTGGCTTCCTTCCAAGGGGATATTTTATTGACAGGCAGAGAAGAGAGAACTCTATTACAAGATTCAGTGAAATACAGGATTGATTTTTATTACTGATTTCGTCTGGCTGATGAGGAGAAATGGATGTGCCAGGCCTAGTGCTGGTTTAAGTGCGATGGAGAATGTGGCACTGCTGTTTTGACATCACTATTATTGTTCTACTCTCTGGAATACATTTTTTTTTTAAAAGCATTCTATCAATCGCTTCACTGAATTTCTCTGCAAACTATTAACTTCTCGCGTTAAGTTGGTAAGAAAGAAAGCATACGGTCTTTTTAGATTCTCAGAGCAAGGCATTTAAAAATAAGTTGGAAGTGTTCATAAAGCTGATAGGAATGCGTTCATTTAATCTATGTTGGTTGTCACCAGATAGAAACTATCTCAAAAGGAAATCAGTTTCCTCTCCGTTTTATGAGACTATGAAATAGAGTTTTGTACTTAATAGTGATAAATGTGTATAAACATCTTCCTCTCATTCAGTAATCAGTTTGTATGCTCTCCAGTTTATTAATAATTCTCTTTCAGAGTTTTTATTCATTTGGCTCAGACAGAGCATTGCCTAGCCTACATAGAGAGTAAGGGGGCAAAGGCAGGGGATTGCGAATTCACTTAATTTCTAATTTGTCATTCTAGAAAGAGTTTTTGGAAAAAGAGGATGAAACTAGTGTAAATTGTGGGCTTTGAGGTTTTTAGGTGTCATAGATTTGCAAATCTCACCTAATTGTGTTACTAATCAGGCTTTATTGGACTACACAATATTTGGAAGAAAGTAGAGGAGAAAGGGAAGAACATCTCAGTAGAAAGGAACCTAAGATGCTTTCTTAGCCTATACTTTTCTAAACTAGCAGGACAGATTTCCCAGTGAGGAGATTTGCCTTTAGAGAAAGGTTAGGCACCTTTGGAAGCTACATGAGATCATCAGGGTCTTAATGGTAGCAATTATTCAGGCATTGCTTCGGTGATTTAAATCAGAACTTCTCAGGCATTGACGAACCACCTGGGCAACTGGTTGGCAGATTCTAGGGAGAGCCTGAGATTCTGTGTCTCTAATGAGCTGCTCTGGGGCTGGCCCAGGGTCCACATCTCAACAGTGAGGTTCTGAGAAAATGTAGCAAAGTAAAAGAAAAGAAAACCACTTTACGTCTACACCACAGTGGTCATGGTGGGCTGGTAATACCTGCCACACAAATGATTTCACATCATCTTTCGTCCTAAAAGATGAAGCAGCTTCATTTGGTTGACCACTCAGCTGTCAAGCTCTCTTCAGGTCTGCTTAGCAGAGCTCAAGACCCCATTACTTTCATAGAAGCCTGAAATTATGGCCATTTATATTCAATTGCTGTTTGGTATTACAAAAAGAGTAGCTTTATTCTCCCCAAATGCAATATCTTTGCCTTTCTGTGAGTTCAACATTTTCAACTCTTTCAGACCAGTCAATAGGATACTAGTTCATACATTGACTGCTAATAATTTAGCCTATTAGTTTCATATCCTCCATCAAACCTTTTATAGATGGTAAAAGTGACTGAGTCGAGGCATCTTCTCCTTCCCCCGCAGTGTAGCAAATGTTGTATCAGTAGCCTGCAAGAATGAATGTTCCTCTGTAAACACCCAACTTAAGCCCTGGGAGAATTAGCCTCCTATTGGTCAAAAAGAAAGACCAAATTCCAAACCAATAACAGTGACATAACAAGAGAGAAGACATTTAGATGGAGCCTCAGATGTCCATGTGGAATGGCCTTTAATCCTCAAATATGTTGCATATTATAAATACACTAAAAGAAAAATAATCAAGGTACCTAGTTTTATAGAAGTACTCATAATGTAAGTATTAATTGAGAATGTTATTTATTTGAATTGTGGAGGCACAATGCCACATTTTTACTTTCAAAATACACTTCAGTAAATGGAAGAAAAGCATTACATTTTAGCCATTCGATTCTAAGACATTTCAAACAACATAGATCACACGGAGACAAATGTCTTACCAACTGTCCCCATTACTTTGCTCCCACTTCCCCTAAAAATTTAGAATGTGTTTCTATATACTTTAAGGAGATTCCATTTAGCACATTTTCCTAATGGGATTTTAGAATGTATTATCTGGTAAACTCTGTCATTCCAATAGCAAAATAGAAAAGTTAAAAGAACAGCCTTATCTATTGTGATTTATCTTTCTAAATTTAAGCGGAAGTTATTTCCTTTCTTGTTTTATATCACACTGGGGAGATAAATCAACTGTTTAAAATTATAAAGCTAATATCATCAGGAGCATCACAGAGTTTAGAGATGACCAGAAAAAAATGCACTGAAAAACAACGTACCCTCAATTATTTGCATTAACAATGGGGGCAGGGACATAGAAAACTGTCAACCCACTGTGTGGGTTTGGTAATGTTCATGATTTTTTTTTTTTTACACTAGACTTCCAGATTTCTTTTTATCTTCTTAACATGTTATGCAGACTAATATTTATATAATTTTCTTCTGTTCCTTTACCTTAATCTATTCTAAGTGGGAGGAACATGAATGTTTCACTCTGTATTTCATTAAGTAATTGTTGAGTATCTTGAGAGTTAGTTATTTGGCTGTGAGATCATGTCTGTGAAGTTATTTTGTAGTTAGGATTCAGTGTTAGTATTAAAATTTTTAGGGGTCCCCTCTAGAGCTGGCTGGTCTCAGAAACAAATGAGGAACAGGTGAAATGTGAAACAAATGCTTCCAGCCATCTCTGTTTCCATTTACTAATACTCTATTCCTGCAAAAACTGTCACAATTTTAGTTGGTAGGACTCCACGTGTTCCTCTTATAGGGTTATTTGAATTGCTGCAAAAGATTCCAGGAGATCGAACAATTATAAAGACCAAAAGGATACTGCTCAAGTGTAGGGGTTTTCAGGCTGCAGACTGTGACTTCTGAAATTGATGAAAGATTTGCATTTATTTTCAAATATACCATTTTCTAGGCAACGATATAGGTTCTCCAATGGTTCCACAATCCCTAAAAGGTTAAGAACCACCACTAACAAAGAAATTTACACCAGCAAGGAAAAAATCCATCAGAATCACTTCGGAGAGCCTAGCCCCAGTTTTTAGTTTTGAAGTGAGGCAGGTCTGGGTTCAAGTCTGTATTATGCCATTCACTACCTATGCCATCTCAGGCTACAGTTCTTTTCTCTATAAAGTTGGGATAAAACTGGAGCTTACCTCCTTGAGCTGTTGTGAAAATTAAGTGTAATGTCTGTAAAGAGCTTGGCACATAGCTGACACCCTTTACATTCTCAATAAATAGTAGCCACTTCCATTTTTACCATTATTATTATTTGTTTTATTGGCATTATAAAAGACAATGGGAAGGCAGAGGCTTTATCTGCCAAGCAGTAAGGCAGATTATTCTAACACTTCTTGCACATGGCTAATAAAACAGTGGTGTGGCTAATTAGCTTAATGATTAAGTCATCTCTGACCAAGTCAGAGATAAACAGATTTGTTCTCTAAAGTGATCTAATGTTATTTACTTTAACTATAGCATATCTAATCTAGGGACATGACTTTGGGCTTTAAAGACTCACTAAAAAATTTTCCAAGAATTGTCTAAGTTATAGAACAACCATGATTTCTACACTCAAAGGTTTTCATACAGCAAAATATTCAAAGATTTTGTATTCAGCTATGTTCAAGACAACATGCTTCTTGTTGAAAAATCGATGCTTTTCTTAAATGAACATTAATGAGACTTAAAATATCAAGGGATATCCATAGCAAATTGATATGTAACTATTAAAAATAATTTTAAGGAATAATGTTCACTAACATGAAATAATGTTCATCATACATTAAGGGAAAAAAGCAGTGCACAAAATTATGTGAAGTCTCATCCCATTTTTTACAACAATGACACAGAAAAATGCCTGGAAGGAAATAAACCAACATTTCAATAGTGGGTGGCAAGATGATGGGTGAGTTTCTACATTAAACATCTTTGCTTTTGTGATCCAAATAATAATGAAAGGTATTTAAAATGAATGGCTAAAGATTAAAAATTTGTCAGCAGTGTGATATCCCAGAAAAGGCCCTAGATGACAAGGACTTGGGTTCAAGGCCAAGACATGGGCATACTGAAATGACAACCTTAGACAAGTTACCTCCCATTTTGGGGGTTAAATATTGCTATCTGGAATAAAGAAGGTTTGAATAAATGATCTCCATGCCTCTTTCTAGTCTGACATTCTGGAATTCCAGAAGTACGGCCACATGTTGCAGAAAAGCTCTTTTGTTTTCCAAGCTAGCCCACAGATGGTAAGTGGTGCCACAGGGGTGACATTGGAATGAGGCCCTTTTATTTTCAACCTTTCCTGTCTTGTTGATTTTTTTTTTTAAGTTTTCTTCTCTAAGGTTTTGTTTTGTTTTGTTTTGAGAGAGAGAGACAGAAACAGCGCAAGAGAGAGAGAATCCCAAGCAGGCTCCACGCTGTGAGTGTAGAGCCTGATGCCAGGTTAGAACTTACAAAACTGTGAGATTATGACCTGAGCTGAAATCAAGAGTTGGATGCTTAACTGACTGAGGCATCCAGGTGCCCAGAATTTTTTAAATAATAAGGATGTTATTCCTTTGATAATTGACAGAAATAAAGGGAAAAAATCATTTGAAATGGGTGAGGGGCTGAGCATACACATGGGCTCACAAACAAATTGAATAAGCTGGTACATAAGATACCTCCAAAATGGATTAACATTTTATTTGACCTAAACAAATCAGTAAAAAAAAACAAAACAAAAAAACGCACAGAATTGATAGCTATAATTCTGGAATAGATGACTCAAGTAAAATAGAACAGGGGTGCCTGAGTGGCTCAGTTGTTTAAGTGTCCGACTTGGACCCAGGTCACGATCTTACAATTTGTGGGTTTGAGCCCCACATCGGGCTCTGTGATGACAGCTCAGAGCCTGGATCCTGCTTCAGATTCTGTGTCACACTCCCTCTCTCTCCTTCCCCTGCTTGTGCTCTGGCTTGCAAAAAATAAATAAACATTAAAAAATTAAAAAAAAAGTAAAATAGAACAGACTCTTGTTGTGAGAAGTAGATGGTTTTCTTAAGGAAAATCTCAGATATGAAATTCTTTTAATTAAATGCAGCTATCACAGCATTTTGGGAGCAAGGTATTGCTAACATCATGCCCTGATCCAAACTATTAAATATCAGGCAAATATCTATGTGATTAAAATTGTTTTACATAATAAGTAGCAAGGAAATCAGATTACTTGAAGCCTAAAAATCCAAACAGAACTAAACATGTTTTAAACTGCTACCTTTTGGCCGTGTGTCTAAAATGAATGTGCTAAATCCTACTTTCTATGAGCCCTGAAAAATAGATAAGGGAGAAAATTCTTCTTTGGTCCTGCCCAGATTCTTCCCCTGGAGCTAGCAGGTTCTTCAGCTGCCAGTGAGAAGTTTCCTCGAGGTGCTTTTTAAAGGGCATTGAAAAGCGGCAAGCAGTGACCCAGAAGCCTGGGAAAAATACCCAGTTTCTCAGGCTACCAGCCCCACCCCCTTCTGGGCAAGGCACCCAGCTGAGAGGAGCTCATACCCAAAGCTGATCTGCTTCTATGCATGAACAAGAGCAATTTTCCACCCAAACCGTGTAACCTGCTCCCGTCATTGCTGTAGAGTTACACAATTTGGCTTCTCTCCTGGACAGAGGGCAGACTCATCCCACATTATCTATTTGGGCCCTGCTATTGACAAAGAGATTGGTTTGGCCTGATTAGTAAGAACATGGGGCTGTTTTCTGTAGCAAGAGCCAGTTAAGAGGAGAAGTATCTGAAATCTTAACAGAATGTTAAACGGATTACGATTTCTACATAACTTCGTTGGTAGGAAAAGTGTTTGAAGGAGGGGTGAAAGGGCTCTCTTCACACCATCTCGTTTGTAAATTTAATAACAATCCTTAAAGACCTTGCTGATATTATATTTTAAAAGGCACCAGTAATTATGATACTGCTACATGAAGCAAGTTTAAAATTAAATCTGCTTGGACAATTTTCACTATGATTAAAAACTGGTTCAAAGTATATTTGATTTGGGCCTAGAATCTCATGGTGGACAAACTACTTCCCAAAAATTAGAAAGACAGACTTAGAAGCTGTGGATCAGCAAGAATTGCCAACTATTCTTTAAGTACTATGAACACCCAGGGGTGCAGAACTGCTCATGTAGGTCATATTGCCACCATTTTGGACAATGATGCAGTAATCTGTTAAATGTAATCCTGTACAAAAGAGTTATTAACACTTCAACAATATGTAAAAATGCTCTTTAAAAATGGTTGAATTAACTTTATAAATAGGCACATTTCAGCCGAAATGCACAGATAAAGATAAACCCAGGTCATTAAATTTTGGCCCAACTGATCAATGATGACAATATAGTCTTTTTAAAGGTCTCATCTTAATACCTTATTTTACCTAATATGGATGTTTTACTTCAGCTTATTTTTTGCATATTTACCTCATATAGCTGTTTCCATCCCATTACATGTATAACATTTTTTGAGTCACTATGTTTTAGGTGTAACACTTGTAAACGATATGTCACCAGAGTTTGTATTTTTATGCAATCTGGCAATCTTTGTCTTCAAACTGCAGAGTTTAATTCATTTATCTTTATTGTGGTTAAACATATATTTGGACTTATTTCAATTGTCTTATTTTGTTGTTGTTTTCAACTTGCCACACCATTTCCTTGATATTTTTTCCCCTTCTTTCCTGCTCTCTATAATATTAATCAATTGAATTTTTTTCATTCTCCTCCACCAGTCTGGAAGTCATTCTATTTCTATGGAGGTTATTCTTAAATTTGTATACCAATCAAATCAAAAAGACAAGAAACAACAACTGTTGGTGAGGATGTGGAGAAAAAGGAACCCTCGTGCACTACTGGTGGAAATGTAACTGTGGAAAACAGTATGGAATTTCCCCCAAAAATAAAAATAGAAATACCATATGATCCAATAATTCTACTATTGTGTATGTACCCAGGGAAAACAAAAACACTTACTTGAAAAGATACATACACCCTCTATGTTTATTGCAGCATTATTTACAATAGCCAAGACATGGAAACATCTCAGTGTCCACCAATAAATAAGTAGATAAGGAAAATGTGGTTTATATACAGAATGGAATATTACAGTCATAAAAAGGATGAAATCATGCCATTTGAAGCAAAATGGGTGGACCTAGAGGCTATTATGCTAAGTGAAATAAGTCAGACTGACAAAGACAAATATCATATGATCCCACTCATAAATGGAATCTAAAATAAATAAATACATAAACAACAACAACAAAAAAACCCCAAACCATAACTATAAATACAGAGAACAAACAGATGGTTGCCAGAGAGGAGGGCGTGGGTGGGTGGGTAAAATGAGTGAAAGGGAGAGGGAGATCCAGGCTTCTGGTTATGGAATGAATAAGTCACAAGAATAAAAAGCAGAGCATAAGGAATATAGTCAATGACACTGTAATGGGACAGATGGTTGTTATACTTGTGGTGAACAGAACATAACGTATATACTTGTCAAATCACTAAATTGTACATCTAAAACTAATGTAATATTGCATGTCAACTATGCTAATAAATTTCTCTCCTTCTCTAGAGTAATACAAAGACTGTGAAAGATATTACTTCCACTTCCTCTTCACCCCATGCTATTATGGTACAGTTGTTAAGTTCTGTATTATTTTTAACAAACACATTAGAAGTAGTTACTATTAGCCAAGCTATTGAAGCAGCCCAAGTGCCCATTGACAGATGAGTGGATAAAGAAGATGTGGTATAGATATACAATGGAATATTATTCAGCCATAAAAAATGAAATCTTGCCATTTGCAACAACATGGATGGACCTAAAGGGTATAATGCTAAGTGAGATAAGCCAGTCAGAGAAAGACAAATACCATATGAGGGAAAAAGAGAGAGAGAGAGAGAGAGAGAGAGAGAGACATCAAGAAACAGTCTCTTAACTATAGAGAACAAACCAATGGTCACCAGAGGGGAGGTGGGTGGGAGGGATGGGTGTAATAGGGGATAGAAAAAAAAGAGAAAAAAAAGTAGTAACTATTATATTTGGTGGTGTTTTACCAACAGTGCTTATTTAGATTTCCCATCACGCGTACCAGTTTCTTTGCTCACTATTTTTCCCTGCAACCTACATGTCTTTCTTGGTTCATTCTTTTCTCATTCAAGTGTATCCTTCAGCAGTTCTTTCAGTAAGGTTAATTAGCCTGGTCTTATTTATCTGAATTGATTTTCAATTCATGCTTAGTTTTGATTTCCACTGTAGCCAGTATAGAATTTGGGGTTCATGATTTTGCTCAACATTTTGAAAATTTTCTGCTCATATCTAGCATCTAGTGTTGCCGATTAAGAGTTAGCTACTGCCTGATGCTTCTTTGCAAGTAATGTTAGTCCTAGACCTTTACATTTGATTGGCTGCATTCTCATCTGGATGAGTTTAAGGGTGGATTTGCCTTTATTTATCCTGTGTATGACTTTGAGTTTTCCTTTAGTCGTACCTCCGTGTCCCAGCTGTACACGAGGTGATTTCCTCAGAGCTATCTTCAAGGCCGTCACTTTTTCCTCATCTTCTAGTCTGCTCTTTGACCAGGTTTCTTCTGCTTATTTTTTCTATTTTCTTTTCTTGATATTTCTTTTATTAATGTGTTGGGCTGACTAAGCTTACTTTTTAATTATCTTAGTATTTCTTCTTCTCCTATTTACCATCACCACCTTTTTCTTCTTTCTGGGAGACTTTCTCAACTTTACCTTTTACTTTTTACAATCATGTTATTGATTGTTATGATTGGGGATAACTCAGGGTACCTCTCATTCAATATTGTTAGGCCTTTTTTCTTGGGCTGCTCCAATTTCCCAGAAAAGACTTTCAAACTACTGTCTTCAGAGTGAAAGCCTGGTTACTAGGATCCTGAAAACCCAGTAGGGGAAGAGATATGGGAGTCGTGTGTCCCCTGTGCACATGTTTACCTAATTTACACATGTACACACACACACACACACACACACACACACATACACATATGCACACACACACGATTCTACCGGGCCAAATACTGCTAATTCTTAAAAACAGATCAAGCATCACCTTCTCTGGCAAGTTCTCTGTGATCTCCCACATAGACATCTGACTGAGCCCTTTAAGAAAAACCAGGGTTTCCCCTATCTTGGCAGGTATCCCTTGCCTCTGTAATTGCCTAGTTAGACATCTATCCTTCTCCAGAATCAGCTCTATCCATTTTTGATTTATGGGCTCCTGAAACAGCTACTAGCATGTAATAAGCTCAATAGATTCATGAGTTATTAATTAATTCCCGATGCAGCCCAGTGAAGGGAGCTGCTTGTACATGCAGAAGCCAAATTGGAGCTGGGAAAGCACTTCAAGTCAACTCCACTGTCACAGGCCGTTGGCATCAACATTAGTCCTACCCTTCGCTGTATGGCACCTCAATAAGCCAGCGCACCCCAGACAAGGTTTTCCCCTCCGATGCCTGGTTTTCCTTATCAAATTTCTAAGTGTAAATCAGGGAAAGCATTCAACCTACTTCACAGTAGCCTAATGAAATATCTCTGAAAATAATCATTATTGCTTTAAAATTTGAGGGCTTCAGATACAAGTGAAAATCAAAATACATTGGTGCTAAGGAAAACTGAGGTATAAGGAAACCAGGCAAGAAATAGCTACTGGATGTAAGAATAAATGTCATTAACTTATTTAGAGAAAAGTGTTGAAGAGCAACAGACTATGAGCAGGTGTCTGTGCTGCTGAAGAGTGAGGAATGAGGAAAGAATAGAAAATAGTTTGGGTAACATATTTATAACTGTCTTAACAGTGACAGGCAGAGTCTTAGAATCTGCATAAAGCTTCAAATGAGCAAAGGGAGAAATAATCAAGCAATCTGATGAAAACTGACACCTTCAAATGAATGAACTCAGTATTTTACAGTTGTAGAATTTTAAAGTCAGACTATCAGTTAGGCTAGCCTCCTTCTCAAGGTGTGAATGCTATCCATGACTGTCCAAATTTGGATTCCAAGTAATACTCTCAAAGTTGAAGCCCTGGCTCCATTTGTGGACCCCATAACCAACAGGTGGATTTTAAGACTCTTGAGTCATAGTGTGACCCCCACACACTAACTTTACCCACTGATTCCAGTTTTGGGTATCCCGGAAGTCTGCATAACAGACACAAGCTAGATGCTCTACAAATATATCTCTTTTGTCTCTTCAGAACAACCCTACGAGAAAAGGATTGTCTCTGTTTTAAAGGTGAAGAAACTGAGTCACAAAGTAGTTGGAATGTCGTTAAGAACTCACAAGCAATAAGTGGAGAGGAGCCACTATTGGAGAGAGAGTGTCACGTAGTATTTAAGAACATGAAATCCACATGACTGCCTGGATTTGAATCCCAGTTCCACCAGTTACTAGGTATGTGACCTTAGGAAAGTTGTTCAACCTTTCTGAACCTACTTTATAGCTTTGTTTGTTATGAAGATTAAATGCGTTAATATGCATAAAGCATTTGGAACAGTGCCTGGTACTTAGTATGTACCATAGAAGTCTTTATTAAATATATAAAAGATTGGCAAAATTATGAATCAAATCCAGGTTTATCTGGTTCCAATGTATACACTCTTAGCCAAGCCACTGCACCATGCTGATCTCTCAAATGTTTGAAGGCAACTACCACACCTCTGAAGTTTTTCTCTTTTCCATAAGCTTCTCTTTCCTCAATCGTCCTCAATATTACCTGCTTTCTAGAATTCTTCCTATCCTTCTGGCTTCTGTCCTAACTGGAAAAGTAGGGCCCAAAATCGCTTCAATACTTGAAGAGATTACAGTCATCTTCCTAGATTTAGCAAGGTTTTTCTTGTAGTGTAGTAGTTTCCATATGGGATGCCCAGAGCAGAAGCATCCACATTACCTGAGAACTTGCTCAAGATGTAAATTCTCCAGCTCCAACCCAGACCTACTCAATCAGAAATGCTAGGGATGGATCCTAGCAGTCTGTAATTTCACAAGCCCACCAGGTGATTATGATTCAGCTCAAGTTTGAGAACCATTGTGTTTTTTTCTTCAGTTTAATTATTTACTTTGAGAGGGATAGAAAGAGAGGGAGGAAAGGGCAGAGAGAGAGGGAGAGAGAGAATCCCAAGAAGGCTCCGCACTGTCAGCACAGAGTTATTGCAGAGCCCGACATTGGGCCGGATCCCATGAATGGCGACATCATGAGCTGAGCCAAAATCCAGAGTTGGGTGCTTAACCAACTGAGTCATGCAGGAATCCCAAGAATGATTGTTTTAATGAAACTTAAGACCACAGTATTGGTTGAGGTACCTACACTGCTTGTTAGATCACACTAAACTGATCACTAACATTCTCCTAGAATTTGGGCCTTCAACGTGAATCTAATGTAAGGTTGTGGTTTTAAATCCTCCTTTAGGTCTTCTTGATTTGGACCCACTGTTCCAGTCTCTCAAAATCTGTCTAAATTCATACTGTTTGGGGGCATATTGGCTCGCCCCTCTAGTTCGGGACTCCTGAACATTTGCTAAGCATATCATTCATTTTTTCCATGATGTCACTCATATCGTCCACACGGAACTGGGGAAGAAGGCCAGAGGCTCTTGGCAGGTCAGCCTCCTCCAACCTGATGTCAATCCATGAAAACATCCCATGCATACAGTTGTTCAATTTGTGAAATTTCCTACTATCAGTCTGCACATCTCCATCTTGTCCAAGAGGACACTGTGAAAGACTTGCTTTGCTTTAAAATCCCAAATAAAACCTTAAAAAAAACTCAACCAATTCCTTATGAGCAGAGAAGGTGTGGATCTTCTTCTTATAGATCCCTTTGTTCTCCTCTTTTTCCTACTCCTCCTTCTCCCTCAACCAGGGGAAAATGACCTGTGACCAGGCATGCCCTCAAAACCTTTCAGATCAAAGGCACAGCTCCCTTAGAGTAATTCCTTTTAATTTTACACTGTAACTTCTTTCCTAGGTATTCCCACTCTTCATCATATTCTTACATGGCAGGCTTTTCTCTTTTCTTTCTTTCTTTTGTTTTACATTTTTACAAAATTTGAAAATGAAGCTCGGAGAAGAAATTATGCAACTTTCCCCAACATCACCTCAGCTAATTAGTAGGGACACCAAATTTATATTCAGGTCTGTCTACCAAGGTTCATGTTTCATCTTCTATGCTATGTTACTACATTATATTAATACTATTAAAGCTGTACATGGCAGAACAAAAAAAAATGTTCAGATGACTTTTGAGATTCTCTTAACCCACCCTTCATTCCAGAGAATACTGAACTTAATTACTGATGATCAATACAACACACATCTCAGCTACCAGAATAGTAACAACTTGTAACATCTACAAGAATCTAGCATTTGGTCCCCTTTACAAGAATCCCCTAAGGTATGAAGACACATGTGACCACAAGTCATTTTGTCCTGAAGACCACCAGCCCCTAAAAAGGAAAGTCAACTGTGCAAATCATTAAAACACAAAGCCAATTGTCTCCTACTGCTCTCTCTGCCAGTGTTCACAGAGTCAAGTCCTGGACTTGTTGAAGAGGTGACTCAACTCTCTATGGAAAGAATGCCAAAAGCAACTGTACAAAAGATTCCTTTCTTCACGTCCTTAATTCCTGAGGACCTTATAGTTTCTTAGGGTAATATAAGCAATTATGAGCTTCCCGGTTTGGCAGACAGTTGAGTAGTAATGGAAGGGAACACTACTCGGGTCTTCTCACGGGCAGACTTCAAGGGGGCCCAGTCAAACTGACTGAGAGAAT
Organism: Lynx rufus; assembly: GCF_022079265.1. Taxonomy (NCBI): domain Eukaryota; kingdom Metazoa; phylum Chordata; class Mammalia; order Carnivora; family Felidae; genus Lynx; species Lynx rufus. Next base: position 17,947,587 of record NW_025814867.1, on the reverse strand, counting down.
TCTGAGTCTGTTTTACTTGGTGGAATAAGAACACAGGCTTTGTTGACCTTCAAACTGAAGTTTTGCACTGTTGTGCCCTCTTTGCCAAATTCTTTTATCTTCCTATCTTGATAGACCCAGTAGGTGCCTGACTGTGATCTCCCATTTGCCTTTTCCGGTCACATACAATCTATTCCTTCATTTCTCCATGTCAAAAGGCTGGCCAAAGCTTCCTAAGAGGATAAGTATTGTAATTGAGAAATAAAATATACCCTGAAGTCCAAGTGATAAATCACACAAATAAATACAGTTTTTCTAGTTCACGGTGTGCTTTGTTTTATGTCATCTTACACTCAACTTGCCAATGAGGAAAGACTCTTTCATAGTTTCCTTGATTTACAAATGAACTTGCTGATTTGCTATTGAATAGAAAATGAACAAGGCTTTAGAACAGGTACAACACCCCTTCAAAAGCACAAAGTATAAAGCTTGGGGCAACATAATGGGGAAATATTGAGGATTTAATCCACCATAGGTATGGACACAGGATAAGAAAATACCTAACACTCAGGCCATTGTTTTCTAACTGTTCTTCCAACAACAGCAGATAATACTAATCAATATTACTGTTAAGACTAGAGATCACCATAAAATACTTCTCAAACACATCAGCCACATAAACCTACTTGAGTTGGCACAGAACTATTTGCCATCCTAGGCTTTGTGACAGATCTAACAGAATCTGCAGGGTTAATGATTATAGTTTGGGTTCGGGTTTCTTATGGAGAAAAAAAAAAAAGCTACAATAATTCAAATACACAATACTTCCAGCAAGGATTCTGTCTCTGAAACTTCATCCAAACAAAACAAAACAAAACTAATTTTTTGATGGATCAGAAGACTGCTGTAGACCATGCATGCTATGTATAGATAATTGTGGAACTGGAGGTAGAGGCAGGGGTTTAAGCCTCAAATATGTACAGATGAGCACAATTAATTCAACTGTGTGGATTTGGATCAGATGGGTGCATGTTGAAACTTTTACTTTCCTTAGTAATCTCAAAAGTAGAGGGGTGCCTGGGTGGCTCAGTTGGTTAAGGCTCTGACTTTGGGTCAGGTCATGATTTCGAGGTCTGTGGATTCGAGCCCCGCATCAGGTTCTGTGTTGACAGCTCAGAGCCTGAAGCCTGCTTCGGATTCTGTGTCTCTGTCTCTCCCTGACCCTCCCTTGCTCATACTGTTTCTCTCTCTGAAAAAAAAATAAAAATTAAAAAAAATTGTTTAAGTAGAAATATGAAATCTATCCAATATGCTATAGATAGAAGGTCTTAATATAATAAACTCTACTTTTTAATTGAAAGAAACATAACATCCATGATCAATTACAAAGGAAAACTACACTAATACGTGCTTTTCTATATAGCTAATTTTCTTAGAAAAAATGTCCTATTGGGCATGAACCTCAAAATCTGTCGTGTCCTCATTAGTCTTGAGGGCAACAGTGCTACTCCATATAACTGTAACAAGAAGCAAAAGCCTGAAACACGAAGTTAGCATTTTTTTTTTCAAACAAGCCAAAAGTTGCTAAAAACACATCATGACAAATATGAATACTGCAAGTTGATATTAAACTCAGTGTTTTAATTGGTAAAATAAAAACACAATTTATGAAAAAAATCAAACCACAATATTGAGGAATTGTAAGTTATTCTAATTAGAAATAAATAAATGTAAGAGGTTGTTTTAAGTGCTACCATTTATGTCTCTTCTTCTTGACTTTCAAATAATATACATTTAGTATATATTCAACATGTTCATGCTCAGATTATATATTTGAATATATATATGTTTTTCTCAAAGGCTGTATATACTAGCAAAAGGATTAGTTTTGGAAGAAAAAAATCAGGATAGTTTAAGAAACTAGGCAAAATCATATACTTTAACACTTACATCTGAAAGCGAGAGAATACTAGTTATCTCACCTTTTATAGCATGTAAAGTTATTTAAAAATCTCCCCCAAACACATTCTCAAAGAATATGGACACCACCAATTTGTTTTAATTTTAATAAAGCAGAGATTCTATACAGCTCACATCCTTATTACAGCATAATGAAAACATGTTCACTGTTCCTTAAAAGCATATTTGAAATAATCTTAATAAAATGTTGCTTAATAGCTCACTTGAGTCTTTCTAAGTAAACACTCAAGTAAGCCTTCATCTCATCAAAATCAGAGGCTCCACGGAGGGGGAAAGCTCAGAAAGCGCTCTTAGGTTCACCCAGCTGCCGCTCTCACAGGGCAAAAGGCACTTTGAAAGACAACTCATTGTGTGGCACAGATCTTGCCTGTGAAAAGCCCTTCCCTGTAACTGTGTCTCATCCTGGCATTAGCACCCTCCTTCACAAAGCGCCTTGGTTTCACCCCTGAGGACTGGTTCTTTCCCACACGTGGTGAAATCTGACTCTCCACGTCTCTGCCTCAGCCACACACAGACCTGTGCTTGAAGAGTGACAAGGCTTTCCTGCCTTCTACAAGGTGTTATCTTCCGAAGGATTAACGCTACAAATTTAGACAAGAACACCTTTGCAAGTTTCACTGTCTAAATTTCTTTTAGGGGCGCCTGGGTGGCTCAGTCGGTTGAGCGCCTGACTTGGGCTCAGGTCATGATCTCGTGGTCTGTGAGTTCGAGCCCTGCGTCAGCCAGGCCCTGTGCTGACAGCTCTGAGGAGCCTGGAGCCTGCTTCAGATGGATTTTGTGTCTCCCTCTCTCTCTGCCCCTCCCCGACTCATGCTCTGTCTCTCTCTCTCTCTCTCTCAAAAAGAAATAAACAGGGGCGCCTGGGTGGCTCAGTCGGTTGGGCGACCGACTTCGGCTCAGGTCATGATCTTGCAGTCTGTGAGTTCGAGCCCCGCATCGGGCTCTGTGCTGAGAGCTCAGAGCCTGGAGCCTGTTTCAGATTCTGTGTCTCCCTCTCTCTCTGACCTTCCCCCATTCATGCTCTGTCTCTCTCTGTGTCTAAAATGAATAAACGTTAAAAAAATTAATTAAAAGAAAAAGAAAGAAACCTTAAAAAAATTTTTTAAATAAATTTCTTTTACACTGATTTTGCTCTGTGGATTTTGAAAAGTCAAGTTTTCATTTTAATGTATTATTTCCACTTGCCACCTTCAATCAGAGACTGGAACAAAAAATTAAAATGAAAAATTGACTTTTCAAAATCTGCAAAGTTAGGGTGCCTGGGTGGCTTAGTTGGTTAAGCATCTGACTCTTGGTTTTGGCTCAGGTCATGACCCCACAGTTTGTGAGTTCGAGCCCCACACTGGGCTTTGCACTGACAATGTGGAGCCTGCTTGGGACTTTCTCTCTCTTTCTCCCTCTCAAAATAAATAAACTCAAAATAATTTTTTAAAAAATCCGCAAAACTAAATGAATGTTGAAGAAATGTGAATGATTAAACTTCCAAATAATGTTTTTGTGGGTTTGTACTATTTATGCTTCTGAAGATATTATCACTTAAAGCTGCACTGCCACTTTTGGGACACCCTGGATCTCCCATAACTTGGAGAATTTCTCCTGGCTTCCAAATTATTATTCCCTTCAAGCTAACCTATGTGCTTTCATCAGCCTACAGTTGAATTTTCTCGACTTAAAATGTGCTTTTTCAAGATTTTGAGACATTCTCTGATAGAGCATTGTTTTCTGAAGTTGAGTGAAAAATTAAAGTTCTTACTGTCATTAACCTGCAGTTCAGAAAATTTTGACATACATAAATGCTATGTGAACATTTTTACTTATTCAGGAATCTGAATGAGAGAATGAAATCTCATAATCTTAGCTGAGAGAAAAGGGGCAAATCTCATCAAATGTGTATTACTGAACTTTTTTTAAAACACTGAGCATAGGGGTGCCTAGGTGGCTCAGTAAATTAAGTGTCTGATTCTTGATTTTGGCTCAGGTCATGATTTCATGGTTCATGGGACTGTGCCCCACATCAGCCTCTGTGCTGGCTCACGGCTCTGAGCCTGTTTGGGACTCTCTCTCTCTCTCTCTCTCTCTCTCTGACCCTGCCTCACTCGCTTGTGTGGGTGCCAGGCACATTCACACCCCCCCCCCCCCCGCCAAATAAATAAATGAAACCTTAAAAAAAAAAACCACTAATCAATATATATAAAGAGACATATTAATTCTTTATAAGTGTTTTTCAGAATTCTTTTTTTTTTTAACTGTACCCAGCCAGAATTCCACTTTGTAATCATGACCAAGGGCATACATAATAAAAGTGTGTGTCAAAAAAAAAAAAAAAAGTGTGTGTCTGTGTGTGTATATTTGCATTTTTTACTGAAACCAATGTTTCATGAACATGTGATATACTCTAATACTTTCTACTCTAGACTTTTTTTACTTAAAATCCTTGTTGACTGTGACTCACTAGGTTGACTCAAGGCCACTAATGTGGTGAAAACCAAGCTTCAAAAGCAATAAATTAGGTATAATGGGCTTAATCCATACACGCCAGGGCTACGGCATTAACTCTTTCATACCTTTGGATTCTGCACATTTTTACCTAATGAGAAGTAGAAGGTGGATATGGAACCAAAGCCAGTCTCCAAGTCCTAGTGCACAGGAACCTCCTGGGGGACCTTGTTGAAATGCGGATTCTGGTTTGGCAGGTTTGGGGCTGGAGGCCGTACACTCCCTCAGAGAACCGAGGGAGCAGAAGTCAGTGTGAGGGGACTGAGAGGACCCGCAGGGCACACGCCACCCCCTTACAGCTGACACTGCCAAAACGACATCTGCTGGTGCCCGGGGCACCCTCAGCATTTCCACAGGCCGCACGCAACACGCTCAATGCGGCCAAGCTGGACGTCCTTCAGCGGCTCTCTGGGTGACATCAGAGCCTCCATACCCTCTCCTCCTTCCTTTCTCCGTAACCAACGCCCAGCCCAAAAGGCTGGGGCCCTGCAACCCTGTGTCCAACGGCTTGGAAGCCTTTTTTAGGGAAGGGAGTGCCGAAAAATGCGGACAACTGTTAGATGAGGTAAAGCAGGAAAAGCAGAAGAGATTCTGGCACACCGAAGTGTGAAAGACTTACTAACATTTCACTTCAGGAACTCGCTAAACTGTGAAACCCGCTCGTCCAGGTGCAGTGTGCTCATAAAATACTTCTGAATGGGACAGAAATAAATTCTATAGTTCAGGGCATCATCTCCTAAGCCTGAACCACATAGTTAGACTTCCCAAGCTAGGAAACACTGAGCCAGTAACTGCAACTTTTCCTGGTACAATACTGGTTTTCTGTGCCTCCAGCTTCTAGAATTTAGGGTACACATGTGTTGATAAAATAAAAACACTCGTTTTGATGAGACTGCCTTTTGGGTTGTCACTTCTGGTATCTGTCCAAAGGGATCAGGGAACGTGTTGCTCACACTGTACCCAGCTCTGTACCTGACACATATTTGGTGCTGGATGAACGTTTGCTAACAGAATGAATGGACCTAATTTTAAAAATAATACGTTACATCTTACTATATACTGTGTTCGCTGATTTGCCATTAGCGTTTTCTTTACTGAATTGAGCAGGAGCCTTGAAAAAGCAGGCAGAAATGAAAAGTGGAATCTTCCAAATTGCAATCATCTACGGTGCCAAGTGGGCAGAAGAGAAAGGAGGGGAGAAAAAAGAGAGAGACCAGGAAAGTGATTCCTTTTTTTTTTTTTTTTTTTTTTGAGAGAGAGAGTGCGCGCATGCAAACGCGAAAGCTGGGGAGATTGGCAGAAGGAGGGAGAGAATCTTAAGCCGGCTCCACACTCCGTGCGGAGTCCATCGCAGGGCTGGATCCCACAACCCATCATGATCTGAGCCAAAATCAAGAGTTGGACACTTAATGGACTGAGCCACCCGGGCGCCCCTAGGACAGTGATTCTTGATTCCTGGTTAGAGTAGGGCATGGGTGAGAGATGGAGGAGAAGGTGTATGAGAGTCAACTGGGAAAAATGTTCACATTTCCCGGATTTGGGAATGCCTCTCCCAACCCCTCCCTTTATGACTAGGATTGTAATAAATGGGTATCTATAATTGATGAGGACCTTGGGGGAGAGTGGGATTAAGATTTGGAACTAAGGTCTAAGGAAGTGGTTTTCAAGGGGGACAGTTATATCTCCCAGAGGGCAACTGGCAATGTCTGGAGACATTTTTGATGGTCACAACTCGAGAGTGGATGCTAATGGCATTGAGTGGGTAGAGATCAGGGATGCTGCTAAACATTCTACCATGCACAGGGCAGCTCCCCAAAACGAAGAATTATCTGCCCCCAAATGTCAGTAGTACCCAGGTTGAGAAATCCTGCTCTGGGGGAAAACGGCATGGTACAGACAGGAACATAAAACTATCAGGAGAGAGAATGTACTCACCAGGACCCCTAGGCTAACTCAGGTGAAGAAGAAGTTCTTAGAGAGAATGAAGACAGTGTGGGAAAGAGATGATGGGGCCGAGCAAAAGGGTGGGAAATCTGGCTGTGCCTCCTGTTTCAATGGATCCTTCTCTAGTCAATCCTAGACCAACTGATGGTGCGGTCTGCTCCACTGCTCCCGCTAAAGGCAGTTTGCACGCACCTCTTGAGAACAAAGAAGAGTCCAAAGGAGACCAGCGATCCTTGGGTGGAAATGGGGACATAGGTTGCCCCGCCTGGTAATATGCAGTGATGAAAACAGCTGAAGTGCAGTAGAGGCTGCTGCCACCCTACCTAACCCTATACCCATGGGCACCACCTCAGGGCCCACCAGCTTGTCTTCTGACCACCAAAACCTGCATTCCTTTGCCTTGAGGCGTGCTCTTGGCTGTCCGAGGGGCTAGTTCTTAAATACCAGGGCATCAATCACCTCTGGAGGGAGTCCTCAACTAATGCCTGAAAGGTTCTGGTGAATTAATACACTCTAGCCTGCATCTTGGGTGGGGTACCTATGAGACACATGTTCCACACTGTCTCCCAGAGGTCGCCAACGTGACTAAGCTTCAGGCGTCCACAGTGGTAACTGGTTTGATAACACGACCTGTTGGCTCCTATCTCTGCCCTTTCTGACTTACCCATCTCCAGTGGGTGTTTTCTTGATCTTCCCCCTAAAATAACGTGCACTTGAATTTTCATCTTAGGGCCTGCTTTTGGGGACAGAACTCCTATGGCAAGTGTGTTGAAGGAATATTGGGCTGGCAGCCACCCGATCCTCAGGTTCCTCTGATATAAGAGCTCTCCGAGTCCTCTGTTTTAGAGGGACCAATGTTTCCATCCTTAAGGTCCTGAGCAAAGAATCAGAGCTGTGGGCTCTGGTCCCACTTCTTTGAGACCATCAGAAACATAACTCTAGGCACATTCCTGTCTCTCCCATTGACAGAATAAGCAAAACCACATCTTTTGCTTAAGGAGGGCAGGAAATGCAAACATGATCCCTATTAGTTTCAAATGCCCCTAAAGTCAAACTCCTGCAAGAACTCAACTAAGTAACAAAACTTAACTCCGAGAAGGGGGTCTCCCTCTAGTGCTGGGAAGAGGCAAAGATGAAGAGCTGCCACCGCCTTAAAGGTTCAAATGAAACTTTAATGAATTACTGGTGGGGATTTACAACCACAATATAGCAAAAATGAAACAGTTATTTCAAAACCCTGCTACACAAAGAAGAGGACTGAATTGTAACCCCCCTCAGGGCAATGTTAAATCATTTATCCTCCATGTAATGGGAATTCTGAGACACTAAGATCTTAAGCAGAAAAAGTCCACAGAAAAGCTAGGTGTTGTGAAAGATGCCGCGGAAGCAACATGCCCAAGGGTCATATCTCTGAATGTTTTCCCTGCAGAAACTTGAACCTATCACCGAAGGAAGTCCTTGCTGTTATACAAGTTGAGGAAGCAGGCCTTCAAGCTTGGGGTCTATCTACAGTAAGCCATTCTTAAGGATGGACGTTCCTTTACAAATCCCCAGAAGTCACTCTTCTTAGATTGTAGGTTTTTGCTGGGTTTCGTCTTTGCAGAGAACATCTGCTTTGGGGCCCTGATTTTTGGTCAACTTGGTTGAGGAGATGGGAAGATCTTCTATCTCAGTTCTTATGTGTGGATAGTTTTTTTGTTTTGTTTTGTTTGTTTGTTTTGTTGTTGTTTTTTTAAGGGAAAAGAACAGCAGAACTTTTCCCTGTTAGACAACCTACTCCCTTATTTATAATGCAGGACAGCAGGGCCTTGTAAGTGTATATTCTGGTTCATCTGAGGACACACGGTTGTTCATTTTAAAATTAGATTCATCCTGATTATATGAAAACAGCCTACGTGTGATTGGTCAAAACAGCAGGAAAGCATTACTCAGCACCTACTTTCTGGGCCTACGTTCTAGACTCCACTAAACTTGTAAAACACCCAGTCCCTGCCCTCTTGGAACTTGAAATCTAGCAAAGAAATATCTATTTCACTGACCAATATGAGGTTTGGACATTGGACAGTGAAGAAATATATATATAGTAAGTGACTAACCATGTAATATTACAAAGGGACAAAGGGGTGAGAAGAATTGTCATTGAAGCGGCATGTTTCATCAGGGCAGGGTTAAAGCAAATTTGGATCTCAATCTTAATTAATCAGAGCAGGATTTTGGGAGTTCCTTGAATGAAGGACATTGGGAAGCTGGGTTAAAACAGAAGCAGGGAAAAATATATTATGGATTTTAAGTGAAGAAATTTGAATGTGGACAGTAGAAAAGTATTAGAATAAGAGAGAGGAGTGCCTGCTATGAAAAAAAGGAAGAGAGGTAATCAGCTTAGGCATCATATTCAATACACATGGGAGAGTAAAATGTGTGTTCAAGAGGCTGGAGTCCCAGACAGTTAACTGAACATCTATTATTCGTATTTTCTTCAAATCCTGAGGGTTCACTAAATTCAACAATTAACCATCAAACATATCTCTTGAGATTGAAAAATGCTAGGTCATCTATAAAAAGAAGACCATTACCAATAAACACATCATAAAACTAAATGAAGAATGACTAATGATGCAAAATGATTATGGAAATTCGTATGTTAACTCCTGGGTCTCTCTCTTTGATTTCTTGTCTTTTGGGTGAGAAATCTATCTCCAGAGTGCAGGTTTACTTCAAGACAATTGATTTTACTATTTCTGCAATAATAAAATGATAACAAAAATTGTTTTCTATGTTTTGAGCACTCACCAGGCACTAGGTACTGGCTAAGCAGTGAATAATCATTATGTCACATAATCTCCTCCACAATGCTGTGATGTAAGCACCAGTATTCTTCCTATTGCACAGATGGATGACCGAAGTTCAAAGCAGTTAAGTAACTTGCAGGAGAGACCTTAGGCTAGTAAAGGGCAAAACCAGACGTCCAACTCAACACCTATATGGATGTCCAGCAACCCACATCCTGATCTCTCTTGCCAATGCCTCAGCTCTCAACCAGTCCAGGACCCAGGACCCCCAGCTTTTCCCTCTGCAGACACACTTAGCCAATAAGGGTAATGGCAGGGGTGGGTGTCTCTCCTCCCTGATCTGTGACAGGACTTTAAAATAAGACATTAATGGCACCCACACTGTGAGTTACCCTGAGCCCCAAAGACCCCAGTGATGGGCCAGTAACAAGTTAGGGATTATTCAGATAATCATTTCCTCCCTATTCTGGAATATCAAGAATTAATTAGCTGGATTCTGTACCTGAGAGGAATTTATCAGGATTAACTTCTTAATATCGCAAAATTTAATCTTCAAAAGGTTTGCAAAATACTTCACAAAAATTGGCTTGTGAAGTTGAAGACAACCCCACCTACGCTAATATAAAGGAATACAATTATTTCTTTTTTCTTTTACATGTTCTCAGCATACTTATCACTCGTTGGCGTTATTTCTTAATAATCCAAAATGTATGTGTGCTTTGCATTTCCTTACTTCTTAAAATATGGCATTTTAATAATAATTAAATAATAAGGTTTTCAGAAAGGTAAAATATGCATAGGTGGAAGGAAAAGGCTTCTTTGTTCTTTTCACTTACCTCACTTTTATTATTCATGCCCCTCTTACATTTCCTTCATGGGAGGCACTTCTATAGAACACACTGAATATTTGATAAAGCACATTTATACTTTGGGAAGAAAACAAGCAAACACCCTTTTTGCTAAAAAAAAAAAAAAGAGGGTTCCCTATTGCAGTAAGAAATGGTAAATAGGATAAATATTAGGAATATTGGTATTTTTATCCAAGATATTATGTAATGAGTCATTTATTTAAACAGTCTGAAGTTCTGTAAGAGGATACCAGGGAAATGGCTTCAATACCTCTGTCAACACATCAACAATCAGCACTGGCCTCTGCTCTCTGATAGCTCTACTCTAAATTTTAGTTTCCTTTAAAAAAATCGGTACTATCAGGATTGATTGGCAAACTCCCAATACTATGTGCATAGAATGACCCACATAGATCTATTAAGGAAATAAAAATGATGCTCAAAGACTAAAAGGAAAATTCAGGTCTAGCAAGATTAAAGATGACCCCATACGAATAAGGAGGAAGTGAGGAAAGAGAATTAGGTCAGACAGGATAGTGGTACTGCACCAAAAAATAGAAATGGGTTACCTCACAGCCGTGAAGATGTTTTCATCGCTTGCCAATGCCTCCAAAAGCAGCGAGACAGTGATGTGATGAAGGCCACATAAGAATTAAAAAACAGAGTAGCACAGTATGGAAAAGACAGCTCCCTGACCACCAAATAATTCTTCTTCTTTCCCGGGGAATAGAGTCATCACTGGAAAGCTGCCACAGGGACTGTTTCCCATCCCGCTTCATTTAGGTGGGGACGTATGATTTGTGATTTATGATTTGTTTTCACCAGTGGAATTTTAGCAAAATGGTTTTGTGTCACTTTCAAGCCTGTGTGCTTCTCTACTCTCTCATTGCCTCCCTGTGGTCCTATGGAATGAAGCCAGGATCTTGGTAGCCATGAGTAGAAGATGAAGGACCCCAAGACTAAAGGCACTTGGGACTCCCTTGAACGGCTACAGAGCATAGCCACCAACCAGTAGGGACAGCAGTTTTCAACTTCACATGACTGAAAAACAAACAGTGTTTTAGCCACTGTGTATTCTTCATTTCAAAGCGTAATGTTTTCCTAACCAATCTATGTGGCAAGAAAAATAAAGTGTCTCACTTTAAATACTGCATATAACTTATTTTTGCATGGAATTTGGTAAAATCACACACTCCTAAGGCTATAGGAGTAGCCCAATTACAAATGGCTATTGAGCACTTGAAATGTGACTAGTCAAAGTTGAGATGCGCTGCGAGTATAAAACACACACCAGATATTGAAGATTTCATGCAAAAAGTAAAATATCTCATTGATATTTTTTTTTAAATTTTTTTTAACGTTTATTTATTTTTGAGACAGAGAGAGATAGAGCATGAACGGGGGAGGGTCAGAGAGAGAGGGAGACACAGAATCTGAAATAGGCTCCAGGCTTTGAGCAGTCAGCACAGAGCCCGATGCGGGGCTCGAACTCACGGACCGCGAGATCATGACCTGAGCCAAAGTCGGACGCTCAACCGACTGAGCCACCCAGGAGCCCCTCTCATTGATATTTTTATATGGATTACAAGTTAATAATATTGTGAATATACTGGGTGAAATAAAGTATGTTATTGAAATTGAACTCACTGGTTGCTTTTTACTCATTTATCATGTGGCTACGGTAAAATTTCAAACTACATATGTGGCTCATGTTATATTTCCACTGTACTAGCAAATTATAACCCACCTTCTGTTTCTGTACATAAAGTTATTGTACACAGCCATGATCATTTATTTGCCTATTATCTATGGCTGCTTTCACACTACAGCAGCAGAGTCGAGTAGTCTCAGTGGAGATTGTACATCTTGAAAAAGCTTAAAATACTATATATGGCCTATTATAGAAAATGTGTGCCAACTTCTGAGCTAAGGATAACTTTGAGATTATCTAATTTATCTAGATAAATTTACTGTTTTATGACTATGGAAATTAAAGCTCAGATAAATCAAGAGACTTATCCAAAAATTTTTTACTCTCAATTTGGTGATATTGCCATAATGTCTCATTCATTCATTCGTTCATTAATTCATCTTCTCCATCCATTTCAATTTTGATCATTAAAGAAATAAAATCACTGTCAGTCAGAAAAGCAACACTTAATACTCAATAATGAATCTCAACACACCAATGTCAATGATAATTCAATGTAGTTGTTCAGAAGTATGTTTCTGTCTGACTAGGAACCGTAGACATATGTATACAATAGCAGAAAAACCCTTGAGTAATATTCAGCTATGAATAGGCTGTGAGATGGTCTTTAAGCTTTATTTGAAAACATTCTACAGAGAATCTATCATGTAATCTGCTTTCAAATTAAACTTGAAATTCTCCCAAATGTAAAGCCATCTTGCTAAAAATATTCATTATTGGAATTAACTTAGAAGAATTTTGCCACATCTTGGAGAAAGTGAAATCTGTTCCCAAAGACATCACGGCAACATGTAACTGCCTTGGTTCCGGCAGCCATCATCTCTCGGTGGATTATTCAGAGAGTCCCTAACTGGGCTTATCGTTTTCAGTCTCACTCCCACTCAAGATCCATCCCAAATAACTCTGCTAAAATAAAAATCTGACTTGCTGAACATTTAGTTTCTTCATGCTATTAAGAAAAAGTCCATCTTCCTTACTGTGGCCAGAAAAGTCTTCACCATGTGACTCCTACCTGTTCCAACAGCTTCATTTATTGTCCTTTGATATTCAAAGGATTGGGCTCCATGCAACTTCCCAAAGGTTTCATACTTTTACCCCGCTTCATACATTGGTATGTGGTGTTCTTGCTGCCTAGAACTCACCGCACGCCTGACTCTGGGTTCCCACTCCACAGTGCACTTGCTCCATCACATAACTTGTCAATATTGTAACTGCCTGTTGAGGTATTAATTCTACTGCTGCTACAATGGCTAATATTTAGGAACACTTAACTGTGGGGTCAGATGCTACATGATTCCATTTAATGAAGAAACCGAGCACATGCAACAAAGCCAGGTGAAGCTAGGCTATGAATCCACACATTCCCACTCCTCAGCTCTCATTCTTAACTCTATACCAGTGGTTTGCAGTAGGGATGAGTTTGCCTCCCACAAGACATTTGGCATTATCTGGAGACATTTTTGATTGCTGCAATTGGAGCATGGGTGGGGCGGGGGGAGGGCTACTGGTATGTAGTGGGTAGGGGCCAGTGATGCTGATAAACACAGGGCAGCTCTCCACAGCAAAGAATTATCTGGCCCCAAATGCCAATAGTTGAGGTGGGGAAACACTGTGAGAGACCAAATTAATTTCTGTAGATTGCAACAAGAGTCTCTGAGCATCTCTACAGCAAGGATTTTTAAATGGGGGCACCCGGGTGGCTCAGTGGGTTAGGCACCTGACATCAGCTCAGGTCATGATCTCACAGTTCATGAGTTCAAGCCCCACATCGGGCTCTGTGCTGACAGTTTAGAGCCTGGAACCTGCTTCAGATTCTGTGTTTCCCTCTCAATCTCTCTCTCTCTGCCCCTACCCTGCTCATACTCTCTTTCTCTCTGTCAAGAATAAATAAACATTAAAAAAAAATGTTCACCATGGTGTCTTGGCACCTACCATAGAGTCTGGCACCCAGCAGATGTCCAGTGCATATATGAGATGATGGATGGTGGGAGGTGGGATAGAGGAATGAATCATATATGGATTCATGGATTGTGGGAGGTGGGATAGAGGTATGAATGCAGAGATGGAAAGATGGAGGGATGGAAGGATGGACACAGTCAGGATAAAAAAATAAGTTTACTCGGGGCACCTAGCTGACTTAGTAGAGCACATGACTCATAATCTTAGGGTTGTGAGTTCAAGCCCCGTGGTGGGTGTGGTGCCTACTTTAAAATAATAAGTTTACTCATTTTAAGGCTTGGTTTTTGTGACAACCTCAATAAGGATAACTAAACATATATTCTTAGTTAGCAGTAAATGAATGCATGTAGAGTTCATTCTAGAGAATGCCTTCACCTTAACAATACCTTATGTTAATGAAGCTACAGACGGACAGATCAAATTAATAAGCCAAAAGCCTAGGAGGCTTTTTTTACAGAGTCCTCAGAGGGACAAGGTGTTTTTCAAAGCCCTTCTAACTACTACACTACAGGATAAATTGATATATTCATCATCCACATAGGCCATAACTGAAATTGTTTTTAAAAAGATTTTTCTGTGTAAGGTTTCCGTGGTTCCTTTTTTTTTTTTTAAATCAAAGGACAAATAATACAAGAATATACAACATTATACTTCCCCTTATTGTAGCTACATTTCAGATATAAACACATTATTCTAGATCTCTACCTAGATGCTAGAATTGGAGCAGAAATTATGGTGGAGCTTAGGTGACATTCAAAAAGGTAAACAAAAACACACATGGAAAAATAAGCCATTCTCTGGCTTATGTAAATTAGCACATCCAGATCTCAGGAATAAAGTCAAGAAAAGATACATTTTATGATTATAATACTTTAAAAGTAATATCAATTTAGCATAATTTTTATATCATTGCAAAAGACTTCAGCAATGGCAACATTAGTGTTGAATACAATCTCATAAGCCTTTTTTTGTGTGAAAAACATCAAGTTTCTGCTGTGGGATTGATACTGCTCCTAGGAATCAGAACTTATTATAAAATGTAGTCAGCGGTTAAAACAAATGAGACTAATTTTTTTAAGTGTAGTGCTATGAACTGTTCCTCACCACTTCTTGCACTACACTTTAGCCATTTGCGTTTTTACACACACACACACACACACACACACACACACACACACACAGAGAGAGAGAGAGAGAGAGAGAGAGAGAAAATGGTGAGCAAATAAGTTTTGTTACCTGCTCTCCCTCTTGGAGATTCATAATGCACACAATCATAAACACAGTCTCTGAAAAATCCTTGTGTTAAGGTGTTAAACTCAGGATTTCCCAAACATAATTGACCACGGAGTAACATAAATAAACAGTAAACAAGTAAACAGTAAAATAATATGAGGATCTGCCGAAATACTCAGGAGTATGGAGAAGGACTAAAAGTTGATGACAGGGTTTTTAGCTTGGGACATCTGCATGACGGTGGCATTTCTCACCATGGTTTGGAAGCTAGGCATGGGAAGTACAGTTGGAGCCAGAGACAAGCGCTGCCTTTTTAACTATATATAAGAACGCGAGACATGCTTGTCACAGAGGCAGAGTCTCCATGCACAGACATGCCAGTTACTGAGACATTTAGGCACACTGGGAGTGAAATTTGAAAAACTTGACCACCCCCAGGAACATCATGTTCGTTATCATCAGTCATTGATTTTTGAGCACCTTTTCTGTACAAGCATTGTTGAAATCTGAGAAAACAGAGACTTTCCCCTCTTAAGACTCTGAGGGGAAAGGGGGGAAAAGTATATCCGAATCATCCTGAGAACCACTGAACAACGTGCATCACAACAGTCAGAATATTCGGTGGGTTCCTGAATGTCACGATCATGCATCGTGCCACTAAAACCACGACTATCCTCTCCACTCTTCTCATCACAAACATTCTTGAACCTCCAGAAGAGTCACAAAAGTGTATTTCCCAAATTAAGAAGAAGACATACCTGCTGTCAGTTTGCATTCTTTTGTCCAAACTTTTGCTTTAATCGGCTTAACACTCACGAAATTCTGAATATTTTTTATCACAGAAGAGAAACCATGATCCACGAGGCCTCTCGTTTGGAACTAAGAAGTTGAATGAGTAATTCAGTTCAGATCACTCCTTTCCTAGCCATTACATGTTACGCTCACTCAGCACACGCACCTGTATACGTATGTTATTTTACATGGTGTTATACTGCTGTATACACACTACATACTATAATATATAATTATGTGTTGTATGCACAGATATGTAAATGTATATGTTAGAGTGTCTATCATGATGGAAAGGCTACAGTAAACTTCTGGGGACACAGAGTTAAGGATCCTGGGTCCTAATACCAGGCTCTCCTAACTTGCCATTTGGAAGAGATATCTAAGCTCACAGGAGAGCTCAGTTTCTCACTCAATAAAAATAGTACTGCACAAGAAGACCTGCCAGCACATAAACTCTCCAAAGTCCCTTGAAATTAGGACAGTATGGACCGGACAACATGAGCACCATTCTAGCTGTCAGCTGGCCAGATGGCTGAGAGAAGCGTATGGAAAGACATTACTTGTGACTCGGTGGTTTGGATATTCCCCCCTCCCCAACTTACTTGAACATCATAATTGGCTAACAAGTTGGGGAAATTAAGGTGAAGAGTGAACATCCTTAATCAGAGACTCACTGACCTAAACAGATTCAACCTCACACCGCTTGGATACCAAGAGAACCCTGGCTGAATCCCACTGCAATATACACTAATACACACAGGCTGTAGAAACCACAAAACAATTGCCTCCTCAGATTAAAAAAATAACTTTATTTCATCTAGGGGGCCATATGAGAGAGCCCAATAAGCATATCCATTCTATCACAGTAGATACCATTTCATAATCCCTTTGTATTAATATATGCATATCGTCTTATAGGTCGCTAGGCTGCATGCTGACTAGTGGAACCAGGCACAAATTTTTGTAGACTGAATGGGAAATCAAATCAAATCAAATAGTCAAAATGGCTTTATTTATTTTTATTTTTTAAATGTTTTTTAATGTTTATTTATTTTTGAGACAGAGAGAGAGAGAGCGTGCACATGAGCAGGGGAGAGGCAGAGAGAGAGAGAGAGAGAGAGAGAGAGAGAGAGAATCCGAAGCAGGCTCTGCACTGTCAATGCAAAGCCTCATGTGGGGCTTGAACTCAACGAACTGCAAGATATGACCTGAGCCGAAATCAGATGCTCAACCCACTGAGCCATCCAGGCACCCCATCAAATAGTGAAAATGACTTTAAATAATGCAAGAGGTTAATTTGCCATCCATTGCTCAACTAGTTCAGACACTGGCACAAACCCTACTAGCTGTGGTATAGATATCTAATGCAAGTCAGGCAGCAAACATTCAGTTTGGGCAAAACTAAGTCAAAAGATGACACTTAATACCAATAACAGAAGAGAAGGAGAAGCACCACCCCTTTACCTATTCCCATTCAGTTTTCCAACAAGTATTTCCCTGTGCCCAGGTGTCAAAGTCTTTGCTAAGTGCTGGGGAGGCCAGCATGAATAAACCTATAGCCCTTCATCACACTTTAGAGGGGGAGACAGAAATGGAAACAAACCCAAACTGCCCTGCAAGGTGACAAGAGCTATACAGACTGAAGCACACAGTACCAAGACCACCTGTTCAGAAGGTTCATGGCTATCAGGTCATTTTCAAGTACCTGGCTGTCCTGTCCTCTCAGATTGCTCTAGTCAAAAGCCTGGCTGAGACACTGGATATTTGAGAAAGTCGGCCTAAAGAACATGTTAACCATTCATTCCTCTAGGTTTTCTGAGCTCTATTTTTGCACCGGGGACAATCGCCAGAATCTCCACGGCTGAACCACAGTAGCTCAGGCTCCCAAAGATAAACTCCCACTGGGTTACTTTTCATCATTTTGTCTTCTGCATTTTTTATTCTCATAAAAGGCACGACCATATAAAGAACTTTACTTCGCATTCTGTAGAATTGAAGTTCAAGTACCGGCCATTATATGATTTGATATTTCATGGAAGTATATACTAGGTGCCAGGCACCATAGTAAGCCCTCTAGAAATGTTATATGATGTATCCGTACAACTTCAATGCATATCTGCCACCTCCAGGCTCCCTTTTTCCTGTTAACTTGGCTACCGAGAAGCTTAGAGCTAAATTAAATAAAGCAGTAAGCACTTAGGATTTCAGTTTAATGATCTTTACTTCTGTAGAAAATTTTGATCTTTCTTCCCCTACCATTTTCACAAGTCTTATCGCTTTGTGGGATTTTTGCTATGCATTTATGCAGACACATTTCTGAAAGCCCATACTCTATAAACAAAAACACATTACCATAATTACCCATTGTCGTTTCCTTTTTGTCTCAGTTGTCAAAAGAGTTTCCATGAATAGCTAATTCGGAGATGACCCTTTGGGTATCACACCTGGGTCACTTGAAAACTCAGATAACGCAATACCTCGCACAATCATCTGGTTCAGAATCTGTTTATGAAAGTGTGAAAGGAGGTAAAGGGGGAAAGTTAAATGACTTCACTTACAACACAGCGTAACCAAATGTCCAAATTTGGACATTTGGTTATTTCCAAATCTACCCCCAAGGGCGATTTCCATCTTGTATTGTATCCTGACAGTCCCATTTTGCCCCTTCCCCAGGAACTGCTACTTGTGTAGACCAGCTTACACCACAACACGCCCTTGGTCCCCTTAGGGCTGCCAAGGCCAGAGGCACTGCCAGAACCTGCTGAGTGAGAAGGCACTGCTATCATCCAGTGATGTCGGTTCCCTGGAATTTCACTCTTAGCACTGACAATGCCTCTGGAACTCATAAAGATTCTGCTGATACCCAGAGAGTTGAAGGTCAGTGTCTTCAGGGAATCTGGGTAACCTGTTAAGGCAAACTGCTGAGGATTTGCATGTACTCAAGGCAAATGCCCCCAGGAAGAACTTGCAGAAATAATCCTCGGCAATGTCACTATATAGAATAGAATGGGGCTAGCTTTCATCTCAAAAAAAAAAAAAAAAAAAAGGGTGGGGGGAAAGACAGAGATAAAGATGGAACCATATATTCATGGCAAACACATATACACGCAGGCACAAGTCTTGACATACCCAGTTGGTACCCACTCAGGTTGCTTAGTCACATATTTTTAGGAAGACAGTGTTTGGGTGCAACCATTGCTTTATTTAGCCAAGATCTATCCAGCTCCTACTGTGTGCCAAGCACTGTTTAAGACGCTGGAGAATCAAGAGTTAATGAGGCAGTCAAGACTCTCTTCTCCTGGACTCTACATTCTAAACGGGTATTCAACAAGTACCAAATGAAATGACAATTCAGATTGCAAAGAAGACCAAGCGACGGGGGGGTTGGGGAAGAAACTAAAAACAGTATGATGGTTCTGAGAAAGAATGAGTCAAGTGGTCACAGAAGGGCTTTTTAAGAAGTTGACACATAATCTTACACTAGAATGACAAGAAGGAGTTCAAGAAACCAATCACCTCACTCGGATTTCTACCAAAAGGATAAGCTTGCTAAAACAAACACACAAACACACAAACACCAAACTTGCAATCCCACGGGTGGCTCCACACATGCCATGCTTCAAACAACTTCAAAAATTCCAGGAAAGGATAGGAATCCACAACTCTCTCTTCTCTTCAGGAAATTTTAAGAAATTACCTTTTCCCAAAAGATGTTAGATTAAAAGGCAGTTGTCTTAATTCATCACTATGACAGAATAAAGAAGCTAAAAGGAGAGAGATGGAATGCTTATTCCTCTTATAAAGCCAGTTAGTCTATAAAACAACATTCCAATGTCAATAAAATTATGCCTTTGCATTATAATGCCAACAGGAATTGCTTCATTAAAAAAATAGTTCAATAGCTATATTTAGTAGCACTTACTCTCACTAAAAAAGAAAAGCAAATCATATCTACTACCAGATGGTCCCACTTCCAATATATATATAACTTTGAAATTCATTAAAAATAAGATTTTGACAGTATCCATTTAACGTGTACAAATAATAAATGATTGTTCACCCATGTCTTCCCATATATTACCTTCAAAAAATCACTTACTATTGAATTTCTGTTAGACTCAATTAAAACCCTTAGCCAACTGGCATGAAAACTCCTAAAAATAGCCACTGCTCAGAATACTTTTTCTTTAATGTTTCCTAGTCTCTGACTAGTTTCAGAATAAGAAAGGTAAGCAGAAGTGAATTAGGGAGCAGATCAGTCACCAGTGAATATTCAGAATGAATCATGGAATATTTGAACTAAAATGCAATTTTTATTACTTTGTAATCACATGCTATATATTATTACAATGTAAATAAGCAGCATAAACTAGAACAAGGCCAAATAATGTAAAGATATTGCTCAACAGGTCTACGGGATCCAATGCTTTTACCATTATAAAAATTGCTGGGCTCTGACATCGATACACCATCCAAGGAATGCTTAGTTTTTGAACTTCAAAACTGGTCTTTAAAACTGCATCTCACTAGCACCTAAGACCAGTAACAGGCTACAAGGAAGACTTTGTTTCAAATTTATTTACTGATGATTAGGCACAGTGTTTCAATCTTCACAAAATCTGAACGTGTGTGGAGACGGGAGGGTGGAGAGTGTTCAACTTGTTTGTTCAGGTTCACTCTTTTTCTTTGCTTCGGCTTAGGAATTGTTATGCTTCTAGACTCTTTTTGTAAAATTTCCTATTTGGGGACAAGTATACACTTAACCTTTAATAAATTAAAAAAACAACAACGACAACAACATCCTATGTGCCCTCCCCTCCAACAAATCAGAAGGCTTAAGAATTAGCACTAATAATCCTACAATGGTCATTGGGAAATCCTCCTCCAAAATGACAACTGCAGCTAAGAAGGACGCGATCTACTAGGGTTAAAAAAAAAAAAAACAACAAAAAACAAAAAACAACTCCCCCAAATGAGTCCTCCTCGGAAGGGGGCTGGAGGCCCGGGGGAGGAGAGCGCAGCTGGCACAACTCCTGGTTACCAGAACCAACTCGAGGCGACCCAGAGGAAGATGCTGCGTCAAAAGAAGAGCGAGGCAAAGAAGCGCGCGACCCAGCAGGGAGGCGAAATCGCCACCGAGTCCCCGAGGAGGCGGGGAGAAGCCAAGCCGCCAGGCACCGGCCACGGCGCACGCCAACATTCAAGATTATTCTCCCTTCCAAACCCCGGAGTTCCGGAGCAGGAGAAAAAGGGGGATGGGGGGCACCCACAGTCCCTTTAAACCGCCTCCCCGCCCCCCCTCCCCGGTGTCTGCCAACCTTTTCCGAACCCCCGTGTCACAGAACTTCCTCATCATGGAAACTTCCACTCGGTTCGGCGCTAAGGATGCCAAACTCCATTTCACAAGGAGCCTGTCAACAGCTGGGCTTGGGGGTTTGAGGAACAGAGCGGCTGCGATTGGAGGGGGCCCCCAGACACCCTGCTCCGCCACTGCCCACGCTGGGGCTCCCCGACTGCCGCCGCGCGGTGCCGGAGCACGAGGGGCACCTCCTCCCGGACCCGGGGTGCAGAAGCCCCGCGGAGGCAGGTAACACGGCGGCTGACACCCTCCACCCACGCCCGCCCGCGCGCCCGGCTTCGCCGCCCGCACCCCTCAGGTTCCCGCGACACCCCCGCCGCCAGCCGGCCCACCCTTCTGGACGGTCGGAACTGCCGCCCCCTCCCCCCCTCCCCCCCACGCCCCCGCCTCCGCGCGGTCCTCTCGCCAAATTACCAGTGCCCTCCAGACGGTTGGGTTGAGCGCCCCTGCCCGGGGAAGGCAGCCTGCGGGCGCTTGCCCCGTGCCCGGGGAACAGAAGGTCTCCTTTCCAAGCGCACTCACATTATTCATGCAAAGTTAATCCCCGCCGCGTCACGGCCGCCCGCCCGAGGATGTGCGCCTTCCTTGGCCAAGCCCCGCAGTCTCCACCCTCCTCCGCCCCCTCCTCCCGGCGGCGGGGTCCCGGGGAGCGCCGGCGACGGGACGTCGCGCGAGTCCTGCAAAATGTCAACTCCTTGGGCGAAGAGAGGCGGCCGCCGCCAGGGCCGCGCCGGCCCTCCCCGGCCACTCCACTTTTATAGGCGTAGGAAGCGAGTGTGGTCCGGGCACCGGAGTCCCCGCCTCTCCGGGCCCCCCTCGCACCCGGCCCGCCCCGGCCCGCTCCCGGGGCACTGCCTTACTCCGGGCCCGGGGCGCCCGCGCCGCGCCGCGTCCGCGAACCGGTGACCTGGTTTCCCCTCCAACCCTCGCGGCGGTCCTACTCGCGCGGCGGCGGCGGCCAAGAGCAAGCAAACCCGGCTCCGCCAGGGGCGCAGCGAGGAAATGGCCTCCCAGACGCTCGCGCCGCCGCCGCCGCCGCCGCCGCCGCCGCCCAGGGGCCGCCAGGATGGCACCCGACGCCCCCCGCCGGGCTCCGGGGGGGGGACGCTCAGAAGTGTCCGCCGCTGGGCGCTCGCGGACCCCTACCCCGCAGCCCACGCGCGCACCGCCCCAGGCCGGCCGCCTCCGCACCTGCCTCCCCAGGTTCGGGCGCTCCCTCTCCTCCCAGTCCCGGCCGTGCCCTCCTCCCAGGGTGCCCTTCCCAGGGTGGCGATGTTGCGGCGGTTTAGGCGGCCGCGCGTCCACCCACCCGGCGGCTTGCGCACCGAGGTTCGGGTTTGGACGTCATTCCTCTGGTAGGCGAAGAGGAAGAAACGGGGGACGAGTGACAAGGAGGCGGGGGGACCTTCCAGAAGCACGGGCTTTTTTCTGCCCCGAAGGACCAGTGTGACCCCTGCCAGCGCGCTCCTCTCCCTTTTTCCAAACCACTTGTGGCGCGTGTCCGGCGGACAGAGCGCTCTGGCTCCTCCTGGGGCCTCCCACGGGCCGGGCTGTCTGGAGTTCCCTTCACATCACCCGGCCCCCGCCTCCCTGCTCCCGCCCCCCCCCCATAATTTGGAAAATACCTGGCCTGCTTTTGAGGGAGACACCCCTCCGCATAATTATGCATATCCTGGGAGATGTGTGCAGAGTCGAGACACTCCACAGGTTCCAGAAGGGCTGCCCTATTAATTTGCCTTGGCCCTGGGTATGTATAAATAAAACCCGGAAGACAACAATAATGTATACTCTTGCAGCGTTCTGCCCCAGGCAAGTAAGAATTTCTGAACTGCCCCCCATGCTCCACCTCAAGTGTTGAAAGCCCAGGGTTGAGGTTAGGAGAAAATGAAGCGGGCAGCTGCATTCTGGGCTTGAAGAATGCTTGTAAAAATACGGAGCGCCCCAAATGCTAAAATGCAGTCGGTACGAAGGTATACTTGCAGCAAAACTATTCTGACGACAGGGTACAATTATTTTCTTACATTAAAAACAATCCCTACTTCATTATTCAATATATACGTTTATTCGTACAACAATGGGATAGAGCCATGACGGTCTGTATCCTCAACTGTCTGAACAACGTATAGATGATTTATTGCAGAGCTTTCCAGATTTCCAGCCGGTGACGTGTGATTTAATTCCAGCTTCTTGCGAGCATCCCACGGAAGAGGGCGAGGAGCCACCACTCTGGCTAGCAGCCTTACCAGCCACAACTGTCCAGAAATTCGGGAACTGTTGCCTGCGCCTGGACGCACGGTGTTTCAGGTGCTTCCAGAGAGAAAGTCGCAGACCCCACGGCTCCCTGGCGAGAGGGAGGGGCCTCCCCGTCAGAATCCACGGACCTTAAATCCCCTCGGTTCTTGGCGATAAATCCTTGCTGTAGTTTATTTTTCACTCGTGATAAGGCTATATACCATAGGCTTTGCAGGTTTTGTAGCTGGATAGAAGTTGTTCTCCCTTGCAGGGAAGTTCCTGGGCTCTGCTCCAATGCTGCCCCGGGATGTTTTGGTTGCTTTGGAGGAAAGCTGTGGAGTCTGCACCGTTTGTTCCAAATAGGCGGCCCCCTGGTGGCTAACTGTGGGTGAAAAATCAGGCCACTGAGGAAAAAGCTTGGCTTTGACAGGCCACTACAGTTGACAGCCCGGTCTGCTTAGGGGCTATTGAGACATGCGAACGACTTTGTAATGGGGGGGGGGGGGAGTGGGGGGAGTAGGCGGGGCATGATGCGAGTCTTCCTTCACAAAGGTGAATAATAGGCCCTGAAGCCTAATGGGACTTTCAATTTTTTTTTCCTCTTCCTGAGTGTAACTTGGAGCTAGATTCCATCTTAAGAAGGAAAACATCACACGGAGAATGAAGTATAACAAACACTGTTGCTCCCCTTTGTTCAAATGGCTTTGCTTTTCTGATCTCATTTTGCCTGGAAACTTTTGAAATAAAAAGTAAATTACAACATTAAATAAATAACATGGCATTATTCAAACAACTCATGAGACTATGATTGTGATAATGTTATATGACAATGGGAGAAGGCAATTTTAGTGCAACGTTATTGAAACAACATGAATTATGAAGGATTCCATGAATTGGCCCTCTGAGGGCTGACTCCATGATGGCAAACAAGGATTGCTCTTATGTTTCACAAAGGGGCCAATGGAGCAATAGTTTTATGGGGACCTGACTGAAGGCAAAAATAATATTCAAACTTTAGACCATATGGCCCCTGTTCCAGTCTAGCTGATTTGAGGGGGCACATCAAACCTGTTTTCACCACCCATGCTCACATGCCACTGATAGACAACCTCATTACCAGGATCGACAAATTTCAAGTTGCTGCCTTGGTTCAAGGAAGCCATTCATTCATATATTCATTCATTCATTCATTCATTCATTCATCCACCGCTGGGGTAAGAAGATAAATGAAGTGTAAAGTCAACAGAACTGGGATTACACTGAAGCCACTGAGGCCAGTGGTGCAAATACAGGGTCTGAGGCTGTCTTTATTTAAAGTATTGATGTATTGTTCATCATGGATGATTGTTACATTAATTTTTATCTTAAAAATATTACATTAAAATATAGTTTCTCTTTATTACAGTTTTTGATGCCCCTTAAATTTTGCACTCAAGGAAAGTGCCTCACATGCGTCACCCAAGCCCTCATCCTTCTGTGCCTTCAATAATACCAAAGTCTAATCAGAAAAGTAAAATTCAAATAGATTTGCCCAGGGTCAAAGATAATTAATATATGGTAAGGAACTTTAGGTCAGGGAGTTAGATATGGCAGGGAGTTGTGAGAGAAGGGGAAAAAATCAAGGGAGATGCCACTGGATGAAGGTGAACCAGTCCATCAAGGATGGACTAGATTTTACTACTCTGGGAGTATTGGAACCAGAGGAAGTGCTATTCCAGGGACTAGGACCACTAATGTTCTTTCTTTCATTCAAAAACTCCTTCTCAAGATGGTTGTACAGCCAAATGACCCAGCCCTGGAGATTCTCATCTGTTTATTGTTAGTTCCTGGAATTTATTTTGCCTATGAGGCCGCATTGATTCTGGTCCATGGCTAGACAGGTAAGAATGCCAAGCCTGTCCATGCCCTTCAGGAAAGACAGACTATTAGGGGAGATGACATGTTCAAAATTAACTCTACTTTAAGAGCGCAATGAGAAATATATAAATGTAACTTTCTAGGTGATTGCTGGTGAGGAGGCTGTGGTAGCCCAGGAATTGGTGATGGTGGTGACGGTGGTGAGATAGCACTTCCCGCGGAAGATGACCAGGTGGAGCTTGTGGGAGAAGTCATAGAGAGGGAAAGACACAGCTGCTACAATATTTGCAAGGCTTAGTACAAAATGAAAATGTGGGGCCCTTTATTCAAAAAGCAGGGAAAAAAAGCACCATTACAGGTAGAAAATATAAAGCTATCTCCTTTCTTCCACATTCTCTTCTTGGAATTGTCATGGTATTTTATATTTGCTATTTAACATCATTCTAAGTAAAGAAAATAAGCCTTTTAAATTATTAGCACAAATTTCACTGTTCATCTTTATATTATGCCATGGTAGTTTTAAATGCAAATGTAAGAGCATTTAACTCATATGTGAAATCAACCGAATTACACAATTTGTATTTTGTAGCTAGTTCACGTATTTTGTAGTTTGTATATGCATATGTGTTTTGTTCTTATCAGAACAGTGGAAACACAGCACAAACTAGCTCAACTGTTTTTATTTTACTTCTTGATATGTGCCCATTCAACATTCTATCTTAGACTTACATACCGTTGAGTAAGGAAGACCTCAAAGGAAAAGGAACTATGGGTTGCCCTTTCCTTCCATGTCATCATTTTCAGAGTAAATGGTTAGATAATACAGTGATGTAAAATGAGTAAGAAAGGACATGATAAAGTTTCTTGGTTGTTACTTTCTTTCTACATTCAAAGCAAGAATGGAATGGAATAGAATGGAGTGAGATGGAGTGGAATAGAATGCATGGCCTCTTGGGGTTGTCAGTGCTCCCACTTAGTCATAGATGTAACATGCTTATCTTATACTCCATTTGAGTTTTGCTGACCTCTCACACATTGCGGGGCTGTTGGACTTCTGTGCTCATGGGGCATCAAGTATGTTATATATAAGTGTTGGTTCACAAGATCCATGTGAATCTGAATATGAATCCCAAGTGTAATCTGAAACTTGGGATTCCAAGTTTACTAGTCCCTGCCCAGAGGCCTCAGCATCTTCTACCTCCAGCTGGGAAACAAAGAGAACGTAGTTAGGTAATTTTTAAAGTTTCAAGCTAGTGACATACTTGGGTTGGTAGGTGGTAGATTAATGAGCAAGGGAACTCACATGTAACACTGGTCTTGGGCAGCTGCAAGATAAGTAGTCTCCACACCCACCTGCCAAATCTTAAATGTTTATATAGAGGCTTTGATGCTATTCAGTCACCTATACCGTCCAGAAGGTCTCAACACCAACCCCTCTCTCAAGGGTGTGTCCTTGGGGTAGCTTCTGGGAACAGGGAAGGCAAGTGGAACCCATATTCCAAGGATAAGGGAGAGGGTGAGGAGACTCTAATTGCCTGGGTCCAGCTCATAGACCAACAGGTGGTCGCATCCTCTCAGTGACCTCCCCCAACAGTAAGTGGAGCAGCAAAGAACAACAATGGACATATATATTGTGTGTTTCTCCTCTGTTCATGGACATGAACTATTGTCCCATCAAATGTCACTTACAAAACACAAGTTCAAGGATAAAATCAGCAAGAATTTCAAGATGGTGAAAAGAGCATTAAACTAAGTACCAGGCTGAAAGCAGGGGGCCCTTCTGAGCGTGGAACCCTGTACAACTGCACAGATTGCATGCCCATGAAGCTGGTCTGGTGAAAATCCACTATTATTCTTTGTCATGGTAGAAGCCTTGGGCATATTGGAGATGCAATAGATGTTCTGGTATGGCTGCTTATGGCAAGAAGTATGTACTATAGCTAATATTTATTACACATGTATTATTTCTAGGCATTGTCCTAAATACTGCACAATTTTAAGAAATCCTGTAAGAACTCTGGCCAGATGGGGAAGCTAAAACATAGGAAGATCAAATAATTTGCTCAAGCTCAGGCCCAGGCATTGATGGCAGAGGCTGTGCTCTTAACTAGCCCATCAGGCTACCATTATGTAGGAGAGGGAGTCATGGGGTAGTCACAAGGAGATGGAAAATATGAACATGTCTGGGAGTCATGGGACATGTCCCTAACTCCTTAAGAAACTGCTATTCACTGGGAGGACCAGAAAAGGCCTGAGTAAAACAAATATGTCACTAGCTTGAAACTTTAAAAATTACCTAACTACGTTCTCTTTGTTTCCCAGCTGGAGGTAGAAGATGCTGAGGCCTCTGGGCAGGGACTAGTAAGCCACAAGCTAGAAGGAGTCTGAGTCCCTTGATCACCATATGGAAAAGAATGAGAACACTCATTTTCAAATGTTACAGTGATTGAGCAATCAACTTCTGGCATGTTAAGTCATTGAAATGTGCAAGTTTATTTGTTGTGGTAGTTACTGTTATCCCAGTATACCCATCAGCCAAACCAAACTCCACCAAAGGATATTCTTTTTCTTTAAATAGATACAGTTAAATAATAAAATAGGCCTAGGTACATCAACATGGATATATGTTATGGATATAGCTCCATAACAAAAGGCTATGTTAAAAAAGAAGTTGCGAGCAATAATTTTTAAATTCAAGTGTAATTTATTTACAGTAAAATAGGCAAATCCTAAGCATTTAATTTGATTAATTTTTACATTTTTATACCTATGTGTAATGACCACCCAGAACAAGCTAGACATTTCCAGCAACCTAGAAAGTTTATCTGTACCTCTTCTTTGTTGATAACCACTCCCTTTCTAGAGGTAAATGATATTTTTACTTCTGTTATCATTTATTAGCTTTACCAGCTCTTGAACTTCATATAAATAGAATCACACAGTGTGTTCTTTCTATCTGGTTTCTTTTACTCACTGCTGTGTTTTTGAGATAAAGTCACATTATTGTGTGGATTAGAAAGTTGTTCTATTTTTAATTTCTATTTGATATTTAATCATACAAATACACTACAATGTGTCTATTCCTTCTCCAACTAACAGATATTTGGGTTATTTCCAGTTTGGGGCTATTACAAATAAAACAGCTTTGAAAATTCTTAATTCTTTTTGTGGATTCATGCATTCATATCTCCTGGGCATATACTAAGGAGTGGAAGTACTGTTCATATATTATTTCTTAATCATTCTACTAAAGCTCTCTGAGGTACTAGCATAATTATGAGAAAGTAGAAGTTGAGCAATTAGCATTTCCGTTCATTCTTACAATTACCCCAAATAAAATATTCAACAACATTATGTGGAGTCTAACTTGAATGAATAAATATTACCCAACATCGTAAGTATGGAAATCTTCAAATAATCCATGTTCAGATCTATGATTGCCTTATGCAGCAATTACGAGCTTTCCTAGCAGCCACAAATTATTTCCTATGAACTAAGCCACAAATGAAAAGCCTATGCAAAAATGAAGGTGCTGATGAATTACAGTGCATCCGGAAAAAGATGAATGGAGGAAAGGAATTTAAGAATACAAAAACACTTATAAATTCAATCTTAATTTTCAGCTCTCTGAAAGGTAGGTTTGAGGTGAGGTGAATAATAGCTAATTGGACTGTAATAACCCACGTTATTGTGAGCACACAAAGTATAGCACGTTGCCAAACTCCTTGTCAATCACGGAAGAAATCTAGTGATTTGTGACACACCTCCCCAAAACATATCGATTAAGTGTACTTCCTTTTTTTTGAGTTATGTTTATATGCATCAAAAGTCGAAATTTAATTTTTAAAAATTCTGTGAAAATATCCTTGCTGTTTAGAAAGGGAATAAAGGTGGATCTCGCTCATTTTCATGGAAAGAATTCTAATTTGTCTAGATACAATAACACATAATATGATGCTGATGATTATGGGCTATTTTCAGATCCTTAAAAACCCTGAATGAGTCAGATCTGGAGTGATAGTCATAACTTCAAATTCACTTATTTTTGTCAGCTTAAATGAGATTCTCAATTTGAGGGCAGTATCAGTTTACTGTCACTTTCTATTTTCGCGTATTATGGTTCTCTTTCACAATAAACTTGCCTCATCCTAAGTTTACAAAGCACTACATAAAATATTGCTCACAGTGCTCCTTCAGATGCAACTGTAGAATGTAATTTGAACTTCCATAAATGATACATTTGGGGCAAACAATCAAATTTAGAACCGGCAGATAAAACAAGGTTTTATTACAGTTTGTGAGTTTCCATTTATGCAGATTTAGAGAAAACCTTCCACTGTGGTTCATATTAAACAATGGGCTGGTTAAGGATTTCAGCTTTGTGTCTTTGTGTCTTTGCTAATCATTTTGTGTGTGTCACCTATCTTCTCTACACCTCAGTTTCCTCATCTGTAAAAATATCATCTATTTCTTTTTTCTTCTCTCAATGTAGCAAATTACACATTGATATTTTGATGTTAAAATAATCTTGCATTCCCACAGCAAATTCAATTTGGTACATATATATATACACACATACATGGATATATGTATATATATATTTTTAAGTTTATTTATTTATTTTGAGAGACAGTGGGAGAGAGAGGATCCCAAGTAGGCTCCATGGGGCTCCCTGAACCAAAATCAAGAGTTGGTCACTTAACCAACTGAGCCACCCTGGCGGCCCCGATCCTATTCTTGTCTTTTTTATATATTGGTGGATTCTGTTAGCTAAGTCTAAGTCTAGAGTTTTTGTATTTAGATAGTGGATGAGATTGGCCTGTGATTTTCCTTTCTCATTCTGTTAATTTGTGCTATCAAGGTTTTACTACATCATAGAAAGAATTGTTGAACGTTATTTCCTTTCTATTTTCTGGGGTAGATGTTATTTATTCCTTAAATGTTTGGTAACGTTTTCTGGTATAGATACAGATATCCAGGGACTAGAGTGGTTTTTTGTTTTGTTTTCTGTTTGTTGTTGTTGTTGTTGTATATGTGTCTGTGTGTGTTTGAGAGTCATTTAATTATAGATTCATTTTAATGGTTATAGGATTAATCAGGTTTTTTATTTCATTTTTTTAGTTTTTGACAAAATGTAATTTTCTAGGGATTTTTTCCATTTCATCTGACTTTTTCAACTTATTAGCATAAAAGTCATTATTAATATCATTTTATCTTTTTGGGGGGCACCTAGGTGGCTCAGTCAGTTAAGTGTCTGACTTCGGCTCAGGTCATGATCTCATGGTTTGTGAGATCGAGCCCTGCATCGGGCTATTACTGATGGATCAGAGCCTGGAGACTGCTTTGGATTCTGTTGTCTCCCTCCCTGCCCTTCCCCTTCTCATGCTTTCTCTCTCTCTCTCCCTCCCTCCCTCTCTCTCTCTCTCTCTCTCAAAAATAAATAAACATTTAAACAAATTTTTTCAAAAGACACCTGATAAAAGACTGCTAGTCAAAATATACAAAGAATGCTTAAAAGTCAACCATAAGAAAACAAACAACCCAACTGAAAAATGAGGGGCACCTGAGTGGCTCAGTTGGTTTTGGCTCAGGTCATGATCTCATGATGTGTGAGTTTGAGCCCCCACATCTGGCTCTCTGCTGACAGTGCAGAGCCTGCTTGGATTCTCTCCCTCCCTCTCTATCTGCCCCTCCCCCATGTGTGCCTGTGATTTCTCAAAATGAGCCAAAGACCTTAACAGACACCTCAATGAAGAAGATACACAGATGATATGTAAACATATGAAAAGATCCTTCTGGTCTCATGTCATCAAGGAAATGCAAATTAAAACAATAAGATACTACTACATACCTATTAGAATGGTCAAAATCCAGAACAGTAACAACACCAAATGCTGGCCAGGATACAGAGCCAAAGGAACTTTCATTCACCTACCAATAGGAACACAAAATGGGACAGCCCCTTTGGAAGCCAGTTGGGCAGTTTTTTTTATAAAACTACACACAAACTTATCATATGATCCAGCTATCATGCCCCTTGGTATTTATGCAAAGGAGTTGAACACTTACATCACACAAAACCTGCACTTGTTCATAGCAGCTCTTTTGGTAATTGCCAAAACTTGTAAGTAACCAAGATGTCCTTCACTGAGTGAAAGGATAAAAAACTAGCACCACCAGACAATAGAATGTTATTCAACACTAAAAAGAAGTAAGCTATCAAGCCATAAAAAGGCATGGGGAAGTCTTAATGCATATTACTAAGTGAAAGAAGCCCATCTGAAAAGGCTACATACTTTATGACTCCAACTCTTTGGCATTCTGGAAAAGGCAAAACTATGGAGACAGTGAAAAAGATCAATGGTTGCTGGCAGGTGGGTTGGGGCAGAGGTGAAGACACCAATGATTTTTACACTTTTTAGACTTGTTTTGTGTTTTTACCATTTTTTCTGAGAAATAATTGAATGCATCACTGGATAAGTTTAAGGTTTACAGCATGATATTCTGATTTAAATATCTCGTGAAATGATTACCACAATACCCTTTATAATGATGAATACATGTCATTAGACATTTGTCCAAATCTACAGAATGTACACAGCCAAGAGTGAACCATAATGTAAACTATAGACTCTGAGTGATAATGATGTGTCAGTGTAAGTTTATGAACGGTAACAAATGTATCACTGGGGGGGGGTGTGTTTTGATAGTGAGGGAGACTGTGTGCATATGTGAGGACAGGAGGTATAGGGGAAATGTCTGCCTCCTTCCCTGAATTTGTCTGTGAAGGTAAAACTGGTCTAAAAACAATAAACTCTGAAACAAATTATGAAGAAGAAAAAGAAGGAGGGGGAGGAAGAGGAAGGAGAAGGAGAAGGAAAAGAAGAAAAAAGGTGGTCCTTCATATGAGGACATTGGTTGTTTGAGTTTTTAAAAAAAAAATTTTAATGTTTATTTATTTTTAAAGTCTAGATTGTCTGATATAAGTATGGGTACTCCGGCTTTCTTTTTTGACCATTAGCATGATAGATGCTTCACCATCCCCTTATTTTCAATCCGAAGGTGTCTTTAGGTCTAAAGTGGGTCTCTTGTAAACAGCATATAGATGGATCTTGTTTTCTTATCCATTCTATTACCCTATGTCTTTTGATTGGAGCACTGAGTCCATTGACGTTTAGAGTGAGTACTGAAAGATATGAATTTATTACCATTATGATATTTGTCGAGTTGGAGTTTCTGGTGGCGTTCTCTGGTCCTTTCTAATCTTTGTTGCTTTTGATATATATATATATATATATATATATATATATATATATATATACACACACACACACAATCTTTTCTCTCCTCAGAGAGTCCCCCTTAAAATTTCTTGCAGGGCTGGTTTAGTGGTCACAAACTCCTTTAATTTTTGTTTGGGAAAGTTTTAATCTCTCCTTCTATTTTGAGTGACAGCCTTGCTGGATAAAGAATTCTTGGCTGCATATTTTTCTGATTCAGCACATTGAATATATCCTGCCACTCCTTTCTGGCCTGCCAAGTTTCTGTGGATAGGTCTGCTGCAAACCTGATCTGTCTTCCCTTGTAGGTTAGGGACATTTTTTCCCTTGCTGCTTTCATGATTCTCTCCTTGCCTGAGTATTTTGTGAATTTGACTACGATGTGCCTTGTTGATGGTCGGTTTTTGTTGAATCTAATGGGGGTCCTCTGTGCTTCCTGGAGTTTGATGTCTGTGTCTTTCCCCAGGTTAGGAAAGTTTTCCATTATGATTTGCTCACATAACCCTTCTACCTCTATTTCTCTTTCTTCCTCTTCTGGGACCCCTATGATTCTGATATTGTTCCTTTTTAATGAGCCACTGATTTCTCTAATTCTTAAATCGTGCTCTTTTGCGTTAATCTCTCTCTTTTTTTCCTGCTTCATTATTCTCTATAAGTTTGTCATCTATATTGCTGATTCTCTGTTCTGCCTCATCATCCTTGTCGCCGCTGCATCCATCCATGATTGCAGCTTAGTTATCACATTTTTAATTTCATTCTGGGTATTTTTTACTTCTTTTATCTCTGCAGACAGGGATTCTAATCTATTTTTGACTCCAGCTAGTATTCTTATTATCATGATTCTAAATTCTGGTTCAGACATCCTGCTTGTATCTGTGTTGGTTAAATCTCTGGCTGTCGTTTCTTCGTGCTCTTTCTTTGGGGGCGAATTCCTTCATTTTGTCATTTTGAAGGGAGAAAAGGAATTAATGAGGTAAAAATTAAAATTTTAAAAATATTACAACTGGGGCGCCTGGGTGGCGCAGTCGGTTAAGCGTCCGACTTCAGCCAGGTCACGATCTCGCGGTCTGTGAGTTCGAGCCCCGCGTCGGGCTCTGGGCTGATGGCTCAGAGCCTGGAGCCTGTTTCTGATTCTGTGTCTCCCTCTCTCTCTGCCCCTCCCCCGTTCATGCTCTGTCTCTCTCTGAAAAAAAAAAAATATTACAACTTAAAACAAATTAAAATTAAAAAATCAGATACACACAAAAAATATCAAATAAATGATGCTAGATCCTAGGTGTATTTTGGTCTGGGTGTTGAAAATGGTTTGACAGATGAGAGAAAAAAAAAGGGGGGAAGAAAAAAAAGGGAAATCATTTGAGAATTTGAAAAAATGAATACACTGAAGTAGACTAAAATGAGATAATGGGAATAAAATAGAATTTGAAAAAATTTATATAAAAGTAAAGAATATAGTAGCAAAAAATTAAAGAAAAATATTTTTAATAAAAATTAAAAATGAAAATGATTTTTTTCTCTTTATTCAAGAAGAAGAAAAGAAATGAAAAAGAGAAAAAAGAGAGAGAAAAAAAGAAAGGAAACAGTTTGAAAATTTGAAAAAGTGAATACACTGTAGTAGACTAAAATAAAACAATCGAAGTAAAATAGAATTTGAAAAAATTTACATAAAAGCAAAAAATATAGTAAAAAAATTAAAAAAATATTTTTAATAGAAATTGAAAGCAAAAATGAAGTTTTTCTCTTTCTGCATTCAATAAAAAGAAAAGAAATGAAAGAGAGAAAAAAGAAAAAGGAAAGCATTTGAAAATTTGAAAAAGTGAATACACTGAAGAAGACTAAAATAAAATGATGGAAGTAAAATAGAACTTGAAAAAAATTACACAAAAGTAAAAAAGTATAGTAAAAAATTAAAGAAAAATATTTGTAATAAAAATTGAAAATAAAAATGAATTTTTTCTCTTTCTGTATTCGAGAAGAAGAAGAGAATTATAAAAGAGGAAAAGAAAAGAGAAAAAAAAGAAAGAAAATTGAATAGATGAACCTGCTAACAGATTGAAGTAGGACTGAAATTGCTTCATTTTCCCCTAGAAGTCAGACTATGAAGCGCTTTACAGTCCATAAACTAAGCAGGCGGTGAGACTATCTTCTTGAAGAGGGAGGTTGGCCCAGTTGGGCGGGGCTCAGTGTAATGGCTCTGAGCTCCACTAGATGGCGCTGCTGGCCTACTGGGGCAGAGCGTTGCGGCGCTAGTAGGTGCGTATGCGCATGCGCGGGAGCGGTTAAAATGGCGTCACCCAGCCACCCAGGCTGTTCTCTTGGGTTGGGAATCACGCACCCTTCCTCTGTCTTCAGCTTTTGTCCACTCCCCGCTCTTTCACTCTCCGTGACCAGGCCCCAGGCAGCACCTCTCTCCCGAGTTTTGTCTCAGATGCAGCTGTTTTCCCCGGCCCCTTACTTCCGAAGGACTGCGGCTTTGACCCGTTCCGCCCCTCTGTGGGAGGGTCTCACCGAGCAGTGGCCGAATGAGCAAGGGCCAAATGTCGGCCGCACCCAGGAACGCTTGCTGGACCCTGCTGCTGCCGGTGCCCCGAGACTACGGCCAGGTGCCGCCCGCCCCAGTAAAAGTTCACGAGACAGTGTAGCAGCAGGGATTATGGAAAATCACAACACACATCCAGCACCAGGCTTCACCCTTAAGGACCTTGTTCCAGCACCAGCGAATGTGGCCGCCTTCCGGGGTCTGCCGGGACCAGGTGGCTTCAACAGTCTCTACCAAATGTCCTTCCAGCAGTGGAGCCGCTTTTCCCTGTGTGGCCTGAGAACCTTCCAGACCCCACTCTGCTCCTGGGGATTCGCCCTTCCCACCAGAGCACCGCCAGGTATGGAGCTGCGGAGTTGCAGACTCTGTGCTCCCCTTGTTTACAGTCTTAATGGAATTTAAACCCTCTCCTTTCTCCTTTCTCCCTTTTTAGTTTAGTCCCTGCGGCTCTTTCCAATTTTCCACTTTCTCTCCAGCTGCTTTTGGGCAGGGGTGCTATTCCTGTATTCACCCCTCCATCTCCATCCTCTCTCCACCTGCAAAAGCACCTCCCTTCCCGCGGCTTCTCGCTCCCCAAGTTCAACTCTCCGTGCCGCCTACCTGCTGAATTCTGTGGTTCAGGTTGTGCAGATTGTTGTGTTAATCCTCCAATCGGTTTTCTAGGTGTGCAGGATGGTTTAGTGTTGGTCTGGCTTTTAGGGAAGTTCTTGGGACCACATGCTGTGGAGGTATTGCAGGTCGAAGGTTCCTCATTACCTGAGCGCGATGCCCGCTACAGCCTCCGGTGTGATGCGGACACAGCCCGAGGGTCCTGCTGTACTGGCGAAGCTTCCTACTTGTGACCAATCCTGGTGTTGACTAATGTTTATTTATTTTTGAGACAGAAAAAGACAGAACACTAGCAGGGGAGGGGCAGAGAGAGAGGGAGACACAGAATCTAAAGCAGGCTCCAGGTTCTGAGCTGTCAGCACAGAGCCTGATGTGGGGCTCAAACCTGTCAACTGAAAGATCATGACCTGAGCCGAAGTCGGACCCTCAACCGACTGCGCCACCCAGGTACCCTGGACATTTGAGTTCTTTAAAGTATATGATGGCCATTTCCTCTAGGTTAATTTTTTTTAACTCATTTTATCTGTAAATATAAAAAGGTGTTGCTGACTCAAACTGTCCTCTCAGACATTGTCTCCTTCCTATCATGTACATGCCCATGTCTCAGTTCTTCCTCTAGGCTTCATTGCCGTGTTGGAAAGAAGGCTTTGTGGCCCTTGAAGGTGGAGAAAACACCAGTGGTGATCACTCACATTATTATCCTCAAGCCATTACCTTCCCTGAGCCCCAGTTTTTTCACCTACAAAATGGAGAAAAGACCCATTGTCAAGGGGATTAACTAAAATCACACTTTATTTATTTTTTTTAATTTTTTTTAAACGTTTATTTATTTTTGAGACAGAGAGAGCATAAGTGGGGGAGGGTTAGAGAGAGGGAGACACAGAATCCGAAACAGGCTCCAGGCTCTGAGCTGTCAGCACAGAGCCTGACGCGGGGCTCGAACTCACGGACCGCGAGATCATGACCTGAGCCAAAGTCGGCCGCTTAACCGACTGAGCCACCCAGGCGCCCCACTAAAATCACACTTTAAAAATATTGAATCAAATAGTTGAACCATGCCTGGATCTTGGGTGCTAAGTAAAGTTTAGTTGTCCTTTTCTTCTCACAAATGATCTTTCTTCTGAGTGAAGCCACCATTTTCATGATTGATGGTGATCATAAAATGTAACCAGACATAGGCAGAGACCAGAGAGCCTCCCCTCAGGAGAGGTAGTGGCAGGAAAATGATGGGCTTGGCCACGAGGACCCTGCTCCACTATTTAGCACACATTGTCACAGCTTGGACATCAGTTTGCCTTAAAAAAGAAAAAAAAAGGACCATATGAAGAGAAAAGAAAGAAATGGTTCTCAGTGTTGGCTTCTCCTAGCCCCAGTTTTCTCATCTGTAGCATGGGAGTAATAGTTTCTGCTCCTCCTGCATCATGAAATTAAATTGTGAAGATCTGATGTGATAAGAGATGTGTGAAAAGTGTCTCCCACACATACAGCGTTCTAAAAAGACAATGCATTGTTGTCTGAGGACATCCACGAATACATAAGAAGCCATGTTGAAATGATATCCATAACCTGAGAAATCACAGACCTTCTACAAGCCAGAGACAAGGACTTGGGGACGTTATGTATTTGAGTGATATCCAGTGCTGGTGTCAGAACTGAAACCAGTGGACCTTTACAAACGAAACATGGCACGTGAGCAGTTTCCTCTTCTTGTCTTGGCACATCATTTAACCCAAACTCCTCAGTACCTAAAGTTCCTTTTTTCTTATTAACTATTTCTAAATCTGAGTATAATCAGG
This sequence comes from Lynx rufus, assembly GCF_022079265.1. Taxonomy (NCBI): domain Eukaryota; kingdom Metazoa; phylum Chordata; class Mammalia; order Carnivora; family Felidae; genus Lynx; species Lynx rufus. Next base: position 17,910,184 of record NW_025814867.1, on the reverse strand, counting down.
AAGTCATTCAGCTGAAACCTCGACTCCAGTGGACCATGCAGGCCATGACCTATGAGGATTGCCACCCATAATTCATGCTGTGATAGGTGACAAAGACCCTGGTCTGCTACCACATCAATGACTATTAGGAAAATTAGTCTTCACTATTCTTCCAGTAGAATGAGATCGATTCTGCCTCAGGGCCTCTGCACATGCTGTGCTCTGCCTTCCACTGAAAATTCTCTTTCCAGATCTTCCCATGGCTTCCTCCCCCATTCAGCAAGGTTTCTGGTGATCACAGAGGTCATCTATTAGAGCAACTGTCTATCACAGTCTAGCTCGCCAGTTTTCAGATGTGGTCCTCCCACCAATAGCATCAGCATCACCTGGGAATTTATTAGAAATGAAAATTCTTAGTCCAGCTGAGTCCTACTGAGTCAGAAACCTATATATTTTTTTTAATGTTTATTTACTTTTGAGAGAGACAGAGACAAAATGTGAGTGGGTTGGGGCAGAGAGAGAGGGAGACACAGAATCTGAAGCAGGCTCCTGGCTCTGAGCTGTCAGCACAGAGCCCGATGGGGGGCTTGAACTCACGAGCTGTGAGATCATGACCTGAGCCAAAGTCAGATGCTCAACCAACTGAGCCACCCAGGCACCCCTAGAAATCTAGATTTTAACAAATCAGCCAGGTGATTCTGACACAAGCTGGAGTTTAAGAACACTGTTCTAGGCCTTGACTGTATTTGCTTCACAGTCCTTATCATGTGACATTGTATTAGCTATCTCTTTGCACACTTATTGCCCACTTCTTCTACTAGAATCAAACTCTTAAGGAGAGATTTGGTCACTAAGAATAGTACCTGACACACAGCAGGCTCTCAAAAAAGATTTTGAGATGAATGAATGATTTGCCACTTCAGGGCTGGCACAACTCATCAAAACCAGAATACAATATGGAGCACAAAGTGTCAATGCATTATCTAAATTTCCAGCCCAAGTGACATAAATGGGTTGACAATAACCTAGAAGAGACTCAGTGTGGGAATAATGTCTCTCGTTTTACCTACTTTTATCAAATTAATTTTACCAAATTAGATTTGTTAAATGTCCTATAGTTTATAAACACTGTATCTTGGACCAGAATCTAGATCTCACAATTCTTGTCCAGTGGGCTTACCATTATGTTTGGACACGGGTTTCAGCAATGATGATAATGTCCAGACTGTAATGCCAAGAGGTCATAAAAGTTCAGGAAGCAGGAAGCGTTTTAAAATCTTTTAGCAAGTTTGTTTTCTTTTGCTGCATTGTTCCTCAGAATCTTTAATGTGCTAATTGGTGTTGCCAGACTCAAGTAGAAAATGCTTTAGAATTCAGTGATTTCCAAATTTTGGATCAGTAAGTCACTTTCTATACCCTGGACAATCTTAGATGACAAGTGAGTTTGACAAACTCTGCCAAACTCATAGTTTATGGCCATCTTATATGTTTCCTTGACCAGTCACATAGTAATATGCTATCTGTGGCTTCACTGTATCAGTTACCTTCTGCTGCCTAACAAGCCACCCCCAAAATTAACAACTGAAAGCAGAAATCATTTAGTTGTTTTTTTTTTTTTTAAAGATTTTATATTTAAGTAATCTCTCCACCCAACGTGGAACTCAAACCTACAGCCCCAAGATCAAGTGTTCCAGGCTGTACCAGTTGAGCCAGCCAGATACCCTCACTTAGTATTTTTCACTATCTGTGGGTTCTCTGGACAGTTCTTTAATTTGGGGTTAGTTCATCTGTGGTCATTTCACTCAGATATCTAGTAGTTGGCAGGCTGACTGGCCTGGGAGGCCCTCAGCTATGATAGATAGATAAGCTTTGTTCCTGGTGGTCTTCTACCTTCCAGAAGGCCAGCCTGGGCCTTGTCATGTGATGGTCTCAGAGCCCAATCCAGCAAGAGACTAAGCCCCAAAGCAAAGCACTTTTCAAATCTCTGCTTACATGACATTTGTTAAAGTTCTATTGGCCAAAGCAAGCCCCATATTCAAGCCAGACTGGAGGGAGGAAAAATAGGCTCTACCTCTTGAAGGGAGGATTGACAATATCACATTGCTTAAATGTGACTGATGCCCATGGCTGACGTTTAGAGGTACAAAGCCAAACATCTGACTTGAGACGTTTTAAACAAGAACTTCTTAAGGTTCCTTTCATTCTCCTCTTAAAATTGAGCAACATCTTAAAGGACCCTTACCTATTCTGATGCTTTGCTCAGCTTAAGGGACTCATCATAATTTTTCTGTGCCAAGACTAGCCGAAACTTTTCCACAGTGCTTCGGAGGCTGATATCCACCGTGACCAAAGGTCACTTTGTATGTGGGTATGAACTGGTCTGGGCATAGCTATGTCAGATATGACAGATTTGAGCTCACCTTCATTTTATGCCACATTTACAGTGAAAAATAGACCAAGGCCAAATAATATAATGTTTTTGTACACAGCACAATGGGAGCAGGGTGTATTCACTCTATCACAGAAAATGGAAGGAAGCATGCTTTGATAATCTCAGTGCTCTTGGCAGTCAATTAACCTTGAGTGGTAGCTTTTATCTCATCCGTAAATATTTTTTGAGGGCAAAGTAGGGATCAGGTGCCAGCATCTTGAGAGATTATGGTGGACAGTATAAAATGATCCTTCCCGGGGCGCCTGGGTGGCGCAGTCGGTTAAGTGTCCGACTTCAGCCAGGTCACGATCTCGCGGTCCGTGAGTTCGAGCCCCGCGTCAGGCTCTGGGCTGATGGCTCAGAGCCTGGAGCCTGTTTCCGATTCTGTGTCTCCCTCTCTCTCTGCCCCTCCCCCGTTCATGCTCTGTCTCTCTCTGTCCCAAAAATAAATAAAAAAAACGTTGAAAAAAAAATTTAAAATGATCCTTCCCTTTGTGGAACTTTGTCAAGTGAAGTAGAAAAGCATTTAAAAATAAAATCAAATGATTGATCGTAGATGGATAGACAGATAGATAGATATACAAAGAGAAAGATGAGTGAAGAAGGATGATGAGTGAAGGAACCTGATTTAGGTGGAGACCAGGGAAGGCCTCTCTGAAAGAGACATTTCAGCTATGTGTTCAGGAATGAGTGTGTGCCAGCCAGGTGAAGGGAGGTGGGGAGAGCATTTCAAGAAAAGGATAACAAAGCTTCTGAGGCAGAAGAGATGTCCAAGCAAGGACTCATGGAAGGCTCATGTGCTATTTCCTTTTCATAAATATTTTTTAACACTTGTGCTGCACTGTCACTCGCTTGGTTTGTTTGCAATTTAAATTGTTGCTCAATTTAAACAGGAATATTACTTTTCACGTTCCAAAGTAATAAATAAATCTTCTGCGGATGTATGTCTCCTTCAATGACTCTTTGAGCTATTAAAATATTACATGAACAGCCTTCATTCCCACCATTGCCATTTTGTGTGATTTTCTTTTCAAGGAGACAATCTGAGTATTTTTTTGAAATATATCTTGATTTTCCTTAAAATCAGGAAGAAACTGTATTTGAAAAACATTCCTTCAGAATTCTATAATTGTTCTTCACTGTGCCATTTTGGACAATTAGGGGAATACTTACTCTCATTTAAATTCTGAAATAAGTAAGGGATGAGACACCAAATGTTTGTGTTATCATTGTGCGTGCATGTGGTTTTACCTGTGCGTATGGGTTTGCCTTTGTATGTCTGTTTGTGTGTGTGTAAGTTCCAGAAAGAACAGTTTGTTTTATCTGGTTTCTTCCCTGAGCCATTCCAAGAACCTAGAATAATACCAAACACAGAGAACATGCTTCATAAATATTTGATGAATATATGGTTTCAAATTCCTGCTCTGCTCTTTTCAAAGGAAATAATAGCTGTACTTAATCAGCATCTATTATGTGCTAGACATCTCCTAAGCTTTCACTTATTATACACAAAAATCCTCTCAGAGAGATAATAGTAGTATCCCGTTTTACAGATGAGGAAACAGACTGGTAAGAAATTAAGCAAATTATTCAAGATAATTTGCTTAGCCTCTAAACCTAAGGAAGGGATTTATAGTACATGGCTATAGGGGCAAGATATGTTAAGGAAAGACTATACTATAGGCATAGTATACATAGTATACATATTAACAGAATAACTATATCATTGTGATATGTATAACACCCTTTGCCCCGAAGCTCCATCAAGGTTTATCAGTGTTTTTCCTTTGTGATATTGCTGGATTTGAAAAAAAAAAAAAGTTTTGAAGATTATCTGCTTTGTTTTCGTTTAATTTTTATTGAAATCCAAGTTAGTTAACATATAGTGTAATAATGATTTCAGGAGTATAATTTAGTGATTCATCACTCACGTATAACACCCAGTGCTCATCCCAACAAGTGCTCTCCTTAATGCCCATCACCCATTTAGCCCACCCCCCCACTCAACACCCCTCCAGCAAAACTCAGTTTGTTCTCTTTATGTGAGAGTCTCTTACAGTTTGCTTCCCTCTCTCTTTTTAACTTATTTTTCCTTCCCTTCCCCTATGTTCATCTGTTTTGTCTCTTAAATTCCACATATGAGTGAAATCATATGATATTTATCTCTGACTTATTTTGCTTAGCATAATACAATTTAGTTCCATCCATGTTATTGCAAATGGCAAGATTTCATTCTTTTTGATTGCCAAATAGTATTCCATGGGGTGTGTGTGTGTGTGTGTGTGTGTGTGTGTGTGTGTGTGTGATATCTTCTTAATCCATTCATCAGTTGATGGACATTTGGGCTCTTTCCATAATTTATTTGGCTATTGTTGATAGTACTGTTATAAACATTAGAGTGCAATGCCCCTTCGAATCAGCATTGTTGTATCCTTTGGATAAATCCCTAGTAGTGCAATTGCTGGGACATAGGGTAATTTTATTTTTAATTTTTTGAGGAGCCTCCAAACTGTTTTCCAGAGTGGCTGCACCCGTTTGCATTCCCAATGGCCATGCAAAAGTTTTCCTTCTTTTCTGCATCCTCACCAACATCTGTTGGTTCCTGAATTGTTAATTTTAGCCATTCTGACTGGTATGAGGTGGTATCTCATTGTGGTTTTGATTTGTACTTCCCTAATGATGAGTGATGTTGAGCATCTTTTCATGTGTCTGTTAACCATCTGGATACCTTCTTTGGAAAAGTGTCTATTCATGTCTTTTGCCCATTTCTTCACTGGATTATTTGTTTTTTGGGGTGTCGAGTTTGATAAGTTCTTTATAGATTTTGGATACTAACCCTTTATCTGATATGTCATTTGCAAATATCTTCTCCCATTCCATCGATTGCCTTGTAGTTTTGTTGGTTGTTTCCTTTGCGGGAAGCTTTTGATCTTGATCAGGTCCCAATAGTTAATTTTTGCTTTTGTTTCCGTTGCCTCCAGAGACATGTCTAGTAAGAGGTTGCTGTGACCGAGGTCAAAGAGGTTGTTGTCTGTTTTCTTCTCTAGGATTTTGATGGTTTCCTGTCTTACATTTAGGTCTTTCACCCATTTTGAGTTTATTTTTGTGTATGGTGTAAGAAAGTGGTCCAGGTTCATTCTTCTTCATGTCACGGTCCAGTTTTCCCAGCACCATTTCCTAAAGAGACTGTCTTTTTTCCATTGGATATTCTTTCCCACTTTCTCAAAGATTAGTTGGTCATACGTTTGTGGGTTCATTTCTAGGTTCTCTATTCTGTTCCATTGATATAAGTGTCTGTTTTTGTGCCAGTACCATACTTTCTTGATGATCACAGCTTTGTAATAGAGCTTAAAGTCCAGAATTGTGATGCCTCCAGATTTGGTTTCCATTTTCAACATTACTTTGGCTATTTGGATTTTTTTATGGTTCCATACAAATTTTAGAATTGCTTGTTCTAGCTCTGTGAAGAATGCTGGTATTATTTTGATAGAGATTGCATTGGCTGTGTAGATTGCTTTGAGTAGTATCGACATTTTAACAATATTTGTTCTTCCAATCCATAAGCATGGAATGCTTTTCCATTTCTTTGTGTCTTCTTCAATTTCTTTCATAAGTCTTCTGTGGTTTGCAGCATATAGATCTTTTACCTCTTTGGTTAAATTTATTCCGAGGCATTTTATGGTTTTTGATGCAACTGTAAGTGGAATTGATTCCTTGATTTCTCTTTCTGCTGCTTCATTATTGGTGTATGAATTGCCACTGTTTTCTGTACATTGATATTATATCCTGTGACTTTGCTGAATTCATGTATCAGTTCTGGCAGTCTTTTTGGTGGAGTCTTTTGGTGGAGTTTTCCATGTAGAGTATCATGTTATCTGTGAAGAGTAAAATTTGACTTTTTCCTTGCTTATTTGAATGGCTTTTATTTCTTTTTGTTGTCTGATTGCTGAGGTTATGACTTCCAACACTATATTGAACAACAGTGATGAGAGTGGACATCCCTGTTGTGTTCCTGATCTCAAGGGGAAAGCTCTCAGTTTTCCCCCATTGATGATGATATTAGCTGTGGGTCTTTCATATATGACCTTTATGATGTTGAGGTATGTTCCTCCTATCCCTACTTTTTTGAGGGTTTTTATCAAGAAAGGATGCTGTGTTTTGTCAAATGCATTTTCTGCATCATTGAGAGCATCATATGATTCTTATCCTTTCTTTTATTAATGCGATATATCAGGTTTATTGATTTGTGGATATCAAACCAGCCCTGGAGACCAGGAATAAATTCCACTTGACAGTGGTGAATAATTCTTTTAATGTATTGTTGGATTCGGTTTGCTAGTATCTTGTTGAGAATTTTTGCATCCATGTTTATCAGGGAAATTGGTCTGTAGTTTCCTTTTTAGTGGGGTCTTTGGCTTTGGAATCAAGGTAGTGCTGGCCTCATTGAATGAGTTGGGAAGTTTTCTTTCCATTTCTATTTTTTGGAACAGCTTCAAAAGAATAGATGTTAACTCTCTTTTAAATGTTTGGTAGAATTCCCCTGGAAAGCCATCCAGCCTTGGACCCTTGTTTGTGGGGAGATTTTGAATTACTGATTCAATTTCTTTAAGGGTTATGGGTATGTTCAAATTTTCTATTTCTTTCTGTTTCAGTTTTGGTAGTTTATATGTGTCCAGGAATTTGTCCATTTCTTCCAGATTGCCCAATTTGTTGGCATATAATTGCTCATAATATTCTCTTATTATTGTTTGTATTTCTGTGGTGTTGGTTGTTGGAACATCTGCTTTAAATCATTAAAGGGTATGCTCCATAAGTAGAATAAAAAGCAGAAGACGGACTGGGTATAGTTTCACAAGTTAAAGACTACATCCTAAGTTTAGACACTATTAGAAAGAGGAAGAATAAGTTTCATGGTGTGTGGTGATGCCATATCCTGATTTTATAGCACAGTAAAATTAGGTATAACAAATCAAACAATTTTTAGAAACTCATGGTTCACTGTAATGGAGTGGTTCAAGCACTTGTATTTCTTAATGAAATGTGGGACACAAAGGAAAAAAGGTTTCCTTTCTTATATCATAGGTTGAGTTCCTCTTCTAGGGTTGCTGCTTTCTTACCTTTGAAAAGGATCATGACCTAATATGTAAAGTTCAGACGGTCTCAATCACTTTCATTTCACTGATATTTAAAATAAGATCCTAGACCAGAGTTTCTCAGCCCCAGCACTATTGACGTTCTGGGCTGGGTAAATCTTTGTTGTGCTCTGTGTCATAGGAAGTTGAGCAGCATCCCTGGCCTCTACCCTCTAGATGCCAGTAGCACAAACATCCACCTAATCCTGACCCTTGCCCTTTCCCATGTTGTTTCAACCAAAAATGTGTCCAGACTTTGCCAAATGTCCCCTAGGGGGCAAACTCATCCCCAGTTGAGAACCACAGTTTCTACTTCCCGTTGTCAGAAAATTTGAACTTTGCTGCTAAAATGATTTTCTAGATTAAGAAATGCTTACTGGGAGGTTTTAGCACCTTATAGACAATAGAGGTACATGTGGAGATTGTTAATAACAAATATTCTTTATTTCATTTCTACCCTAAGCAATTTAATTGAATGAAAAATTTGTTTTCTTCAAAATACAGAAAAAAAAATCTTCAAGTATGACATGTCAAGCAATACACTTCTCACAAATTGCCCAATACAGACAGAAATGAATGTACCAAGAAATAAGATGCTTTTTACAAAAGCTGCTGCTGCTGCTGCTGCAAAAAAAAAAAAGCATACTTAGTAATAATTAATCATCTACAATTGTTTTGTTTGGCATGAATCGCCAAAAATGTAGCAAAGGAAAATAATCACCTAGGAGTACACAACACCCTGAGAATGCATTTCAATATATTGTAATATTACTTTTTTCCCTTTAATGGATATCTCTGAATAAGAGTCAATGTATTTAAATTTGTAATTCTATACTTTCTCCTACCTTACCCATATAATACTCTATCACTCTGTGGAAAAGTTGCAACATAAGCCAATTCATCGTTCCAGAATACATTGGCAGTTAAATCACCTAATCAAATTGAAAGGACTCTAAAAAGAAGGTTTATTTTCCCGGGCTGTAGACGAGATAAAGCGACACACGCTTGCTGGTACCACCAACATCATGAAATAATAAGAGCAGAAAGGACCTGGTTTACTCAATGCAGTTTAGCTGTTCAGCGATGATAAATTAGCAGGGAGTTGTTAATGTGCCTACACGACCCATGACTTGTTAGCAAAATGTTTACCTCAGAAACAAAAGCCTAAGTCAGTGGAACATTTACAGGTCATTAGGGATGATAAATGAAAAACCTGCCCAACCCCTAACTAGCCTTGACTGAGGACACTCCCTGACTATGGGAGATAAGTGCACATTAGACCGTCTATCAAATAAAACCGGTGCCTTGTTTAGAGGGTCCTCACTAATGTGGTGCCACCCAGGGAAGCAAGATGTGGAAGAAAGTAGTGAAGTAAAATGAGAATTATTTCTTTTAGTTTCCTCTGAACACCTTTCTATTTAAAGCATTTCCTCACTTGTCATTAGGAGGTATCCCTGTGGCAATAGCGAATGGGAGCTTAGGCATTGGAGGGCATGTGTACACGTACGTACACAGAACAGTTGACTTAACATTGAGCTTGCAACCGTATCTAGTTGAACAACAAACGCATGTAGGCAGAATATGTAGCATTTTGCTATTTCACCTTTTATTCATCTGTAAGTCACTCTTTAATAAAATGGACACAATTTGCTCTGAAGTGTAAATGATAAATGAATAGAGGGTTGGACTTATTATAGTAACATACAACAGCTCTGGAGGCCAAAAGTTGGATAATTTCATTCCTTCAGGACATAAATGTACAGAAAAGCACCTTCTGGGACCCTAAAGCCAAACCCAAAAATGGTCCCTTATGTTCTCCACCAGTCTGCACATGCTCATTACGTTCGTATTTCTCATCAACTTTGGTTATCTGGTTTCATATGCCTTCGTAGAGTTGAAATAGCAGTCTAGGAACAGGTTGAAGGAGGAAGGCAAAAGGGGGTAAAAGTTGGGTGAGCAGCAAGAAGTATGTTCTTGGGAATTTGCTGCCATTCTGGTAGCAATGACCAAAGTCTCTAAGGTGGTTGCCTGGTTATGCTGAACATTACGCCACAGCGTGGTAGGGTCCTCTCCCTAATTTCAAGGCAACCTGGTTATACCCATACGTGACAACATCCCTCACGACCTTGCAACATGAGACCACTTAATCAGACTGCATATTTGTGTGTTACCATATATGGGAGACAAAGAAATAGAAAAAATATAAAAAACTATGCCATGTGGCTTTTGGGGCTCAGTTCTTTTGGTACAAACCCAACAGAGCAGTGCCAGCATGAATAAAGTTGCTTCTTGCAAAGGAAAACCTTGATGTCACGACTCTGCGTGAGATTCCTGCTACAAAGGTACCATAATAGGTGATCATAACTATCAGAGGATCATAGAATTCTGGACTGGGTGGACCTTCAAAGGATACCATAGGCCTCCTTTCAGACTTCTAACCCCTTTCTCTAATATTCCTGTCAAGTGATCTGCTTGCCTGTGTTTTAACACCATGAGGAATGGTAATGTGTTATATTCTGGTTTGGCTTGCCTTCTGTGTTTTCATCTAAATTGAGAAAGAAAAAGATAAGCCTCAGGATAGAATCTCCTGGCCCACTACAAGAAAAATCTCCTAAGGATAACACCCATCCATTAGTCAACTCAACTCATATTACATTGCCTGATATTCCTGGCTGCATCTTTTCTCCAATGTACCAATCTAGCAATCATAACAATAAAGGATATAAGGTTAGTATGAGATACTTATTCTCAGGGAACTCATGCTGACTGTAAGTTTCTCACTGTCTCTTTTAGAGATCTATGACTGTCTCTTTAGGGATACATTCTGGAAATGTTCAGATTGATGTTAAGTTCATAAATCAAAGGTCTTTCTTTCCAGTCTTTTCTGAAATCAAGATGAACTACTTGATGGCTTCAGTAAAGAAGAAAAGTTACATTGTATTTAAGAGACCCTGCCCACAGAGACAAGAATAAAACTGACACATTTTAGAAAAGCTTCCATCAAAAATTGATTGAAATGAGAAAGTGTCCTAGGAAGTATAAGCCTCACCTAGGTGGAAAATTCACTTACCAGGGGTGCCTCATCCCCTAATGATGCCACTCATAGGAAGTAATTTTATAGATCAGTGGTTTTCAAAGGATGGTCCCCAGACCTGCTAGAAATGTGGAATCTTGGGTCCCACACAACACTTTCTCCTTATTAAATCAGTTTGGGTGGGGGTGGCAGCGGGGAGATCCAGCAATCTATGTTGTAACAGCCCTCTAGTTGATTCTGGTGCTCATTGAACTTTGAGAACCACTGAAACTAAAATAGAACTGGGATTATAATGATCACTTTTCCAGGGCTTCTAACTTAATGATAATGGTGATGGTGATGATGATGAATGTAATGGATAAACCTTTGTGAACACTTACTGTGCACTTAAACCTGTGCTTCATACTCTCGGTACTAACTCATTTGATTCTCTCAGACAAGAGCCCAAGGAGGTACCGTTATTCCCATTTTCTAGATGAGAGAATGAAGTTAAGGAAAATTAAGCAATTTGCTTAAGGTCAGCCATTAAGTTGCCAAGCTGGGATAATAGTCCGTGGCTAGTTGTGAGCACACACACCCATACACAGCCCAAACAAAAGCCCTCGCTCTTCACTATCATGCCATTGCTGCCTTCCAGAATCAAGAAAAAAGAAATCTCCCAATTTTAGTTTCCTCAAGCCTCCCTCCCTTTTTATCTCTACTTCTTAAAATTGCCTCTGTCTTGAGGACCACATCAGGAAATATCCCTGCTGGCACCTTTTCTCAGCAGACCATCATCTTCTGACTCCTCAGTATGTCCTGTCCTTCCCTTCCAAGATCCACTGAAACTCTAGAGTCATAATCCACAGAATAATTGAGACTAGTTTTCTTCTTTTTTAAAACAAAATCTTTAATGTTTATTTATTTTTGAGATCAAGACAGAGCATGAGGAGGGGAGGAGCAGAGAGAGGGAGACACAGAATCCAAAGCAGGCTTCAGGCTGTCAGCACAGACCCCAATGCAGGGCTCAAACTCACAAATCATGAGATCATGACCTGAGCCGAAGTCGGACGTTCAACCCACTAAGCCACCCAGGCGCCCGGAGACTAGTTTTCTTAAGGGTACTTCAATCCTTTATCCCTCCCTTATGTACAGAAATGGGTCACTATCATAATTATAAAGTAGAGTTTTGAGACTGGAAGAGACTTTACCGGATATAGCCTAGATCTTTCTATGCTGAGTGTAGTACTTAGACCAGCAGCATCAGCCTCATTCCGGATGCTTGTTAGAAGTGCAGAATCTTGCTCACCGCCCTCAGATCTGCTGAATCAAAATCTGCATTTTAGCAAGATTCTCAGGTGATTCTATGCACATTGAGTTTGAGAAGCATTACTCTATCTAGACGTAACCCCTCATCTCATCTGAGGAAACTGACACCTGAGGAAATTGAGTGACCTATCCAAGGTCACGAATCCAGTTAAATTGGAACTGATCCCCAGTTGAAAATGCTTTTCTCTAAATTCCTGCAGCTTTCAACCATGCGCCATAAAAATAACGCTGTTGTTACTGCCAGTTGCAATCATTGAGAGTTTCCTATGTTGTGGACTTGTGCCAATCACTGTACATGGATAACCTCATCTACTCCTTTCCCGCATCCTATGGGTTCAATAATATTATCTCTCTCTCTCTCTCTTTTTTTTCCTGACAGGGAACTTGAGGCCTATAGAGGTGTAAGTACTCACCCCAAATCATGCAACTTCCATATAGTGAAACAGAGATTAGAATCCATGCAGCCTGTCTTTGAAATCAGGCTTATAGTGCTGGCCTGCACGAAAATACCTTTATCTTTTCCTGTGACTCTAAAAGTTCCCGTCTGTCTATCCATCCATCCATCCCTCCATCCATCTATCTGTGTTCGGTGGTCGAAGAGTGTGTAAGATGGAGTCGTTGTGGTGTGTGTGGGTGGGTCGGTTAAGTGTGTGCTGACTCCTGATTTCGGCTCAGGTCGTGATCTCGTGGTTCGTGAGTCGAGCCCCGTGTCAGGCTCTGAGCTGACAGTGTGGAGCCTGCCTGGGATTCTCCCTCTTTCTTTCTCTCCCTGCACCCCCACCCCACTGATGCTCTCTCTTGCAAAATAACTAACTAAATAAATAAATACTTAAAAAAAAAAAGATAGAATCATTGTGCTCCATGTCTCTTGTACTTTCATTAATCTTGGTGATAACAATTCTGCTCTATGGCTGTGTAGAAGAGAGAACAAAATGTCCCTTACCATTTACCCCACCCTCTTATCCCTTACAGCTCAGTCGTCCTACTCATCAGGTCTTTCTTCCCTGTGACCTTTCCCAGCACCTCAGGAGTCTGGCTTAGCAATCACTGCAACTCACAGGTATGAAGGACCCAATTATGGAGGTGGAGGGGTAAGAAGGCTATTGATTTCCCTCCCCAGAAGCACTCAAATGTAAAAGAAAAAAAAAGTGTTTAGGCCCAGATACTACAGAGCCATACCTTAGATAAATGAGTTGCTTGTGTGCGTTCTTGAAAGCCCAGCATGTAAGAGATTGTTTCCAGTAGAAACTTTTGCATTCTAATCAATGTACCATCTGAAATGCAATCCGAGAGTAAATTGAATACAGTCTTTGTTATGTTCCAATATAATTATAAAAGTCCCACTTCTCTATACCACCTTTAAAAAAGTCAGTGGTTCAGAATAAAATTTTTCTTGCAATAAGCCAGTATATTTTCCTCATCCTGTGCATACACGTTTGATAAGCAAAATTAACAAGTTCGATTTATAAAAACACCTAAATTAGAACATGATATAATTTTTTTAAATTTATATTTGAATTAATTATTAAGTATTATTAAGGTAGTATTCCATTTACACAAAAGCAAATTTTCACACAACTTCTCAGAACCTGGCTATTACATTTAGTTACATGGACTACATAAACTTTTGTTAGGTTCACTGTGGATCTAGACAGTAAGCAAATACGTTAGAAATTGTTGCTGTGTAAATTATCAATAATACATTTGCATAGATTTATAATATCTCCAAAGGAAAAATACTCTAGAATTTTACTTATATCTGGAAACAAACTCAGTCTGTTTATCGATGTTCTTCATAAACAATTTTACTTATACATTCACACACACACACACACACACACACACACATTTGATTCCAAATATCTTCTATTAGACTCCAAGATCTGTGAGGTACGAGGCCTGCCTTATTCATGTTTTTATTTCTCTTATTATGATAACTTCTTTTTTTGTCTTAATAAATGTTTGCTGAGCTAAATACCACACCTTAACTATACATATCTGGAATTTTTGTTGTGAATTTTATTTAATGGGGAATGGAAAAAATTTGTGTTTTTTTGTGGGGCTATAATTTTCAATCTCCTGATTTTTGTGATTTTTCAGAGCTGGCCATAATGCTATATAGTTCTCTGATTTTATTTCTCTGGTACAAAAAAGCAAAATGAATGAATTGTGATTGAGCCATGGAGCCCAGTTGCTTGCATATGTAATAGGAGTTCTAAATTACCATATAAACACAGCTGCAGTTTTCCAGTCTGAAGGCTTTGAGAAGTATGCCGACTGGTAGTGTGGGTATTTGGAGCTCTAAATTTAAGAGCATCATTATGAGCTGCAACAGACAATCATCCTGCCTTATTTAAATCTCTGGGCAACTGTAAAACTAGAGTATGTATTGCTTAAATATTCAGTCTTCTTATCTATGCCTACATCTGAACAACCAAGGTTAGCTCCTATCTTGTAAGTTGACAAATTATACTTTATGGCATATCATTGGGTGCTGCCTTTATGAAGTTACCAGAAGGTTAATAGTTTTGAAATAGCTTATATTTAAATAATCTCATTGTAAAAGTTATTTCAAAGTTCATACAAATTGATACAAATCGTGCTTCTTTCGCAAGGCAGATAGACCCACACAGGAAAATAGATGAAAATATTTACATCTGCTATTTACATATACACACACATAAGCACATGCACACACACATTCGTGCTAAAAGCTGCGTGCCTGAATTTTAGGTTGAGCAGCAATGAAGAAAGGTAAATTTTAAAATATATTTTCTTGCTAATTTTCAATCATCCTTATTTGAGGATAAAAGACATTCTAAAAAAAACTAGCACTTTATTTGCTAAAATTGTTACTTAAATTAATTTAACAAGAAACATGTTTCACTATTTAAGCAGTACTTTCACAAAATTTATATTTTCAATGTCTTTAATATTTTTAAAGAGGTTTTTAACATAATCAACCAGTAATTGATGGAAAACAGGTAGAATCCTTTCATGCCAACAGTTCTTTGAACTATTCAATTGTAGTAAAATAAAATCAGGAAGGTTTTGCATATTAAATGGGAAATATCACTGGACTCTAACACTAATCCATTAATTCAATAGAAAATTGGAAGTACAGGCAAAGTTATCATTTGACCTTTTTTTTTTTTTTTTTTTAATGGCTAGCCAGATTTATGAAGAGTCTAGGGACAAAAGTCAGGACTGGATAAGCTCCATTATAAATTATCTACTTTGTGGTGTAACCTTGGGAAATTGTAGATCCAACTTCTTTTCCTATGGGTAACCAATGCTTGTATAGGTTACCTTCTCACTATCACTTCAAGAAATTCAGCCTAAACCTTGGAGTGAACCTGAACAACATTGAACAATATACCCTATTATAACCAACAGACAAACAAAACCAGAATAGATGACCTCTTTATGCCAACTGTCTAAAATCAGATGGATGTGTGAGGAGGGTGATCATAATGTTGAATAATTCCTGATTGTTCAACACACCATTAATAATGTTTGTTATTAAGAAGTATTATTATTGGGGGGGGTGTTAAATGGGTGACGGGCATTAAGGAGGGCACTTTTCAAGTTGAGAAATAATAATAATGACGATAATAATAATTCTTAAAAAAATTTTTTTAAGTTTATTTATTTATTTTGAGAGAGAGAGCATGCAAATAGGGGAGGGACAGAGAGAGAAAGAGGGAGAGAGAGAATCCCAAGCAGCCTCCACACTCAGTGAGGAGCCCCACAGTGGGGCTTGAACCCACCACCAAGTGAGATCATGACTGGAGCCAAAATCAAGAGTCGGGCACTTAACCAACTGAGCCACCCAGGTGCCCCTATTAAGAATTATTTTTAATTGAAAAAGTGTTTTCTTGTATTGTTTCAAAAGAAGGGATAATTAATCCCAGCATTTTCCAGGCCACATGGTTAATTCAAACAGCCAAAAAGAATTTACATTTTTCCACTGTTTTAATGTTTTTTTTTTATTGTACACAAAACAAATGCATCAAATAAAGAGCTAGCAAGCATCATTTATGACTGATTCCACTTACTTGAACGTTAGTGAAGGGAATCATTGTAGGAAAGAACTGTATGTGTCTTTAGCAAAATGTATTTGTTTGTAGCAAATCAAATATAATCAATACTTTTGACAAATGAACAGTTAGAAAAGCCCTCATTGTAAGGGACGTGTACATTGAATCAGTACTTCAGACTAGAAGATATCATAGTGATCACCTGGTAGGATCCCTTTTGTTACACAGATGAGGAAAACAGATTTGAAAGGTGGTAATCACTGATCTCAAATTGTTGGAAGCCTTCAAAAGTGCAAAATTAGACCTGTGTCTAATTCCATGTTTGTGGAAATGTGTATTGTTCCTCAATACCCTTTTCCCCGTACTCTTAAGAATTCCTACCTGCACACAGAGTTACCCCAAATGGAAAGTGTTTCCTAGCATCCCCTAACTCCTTCTCTGGGACAGGTGAATACATCTGGGTAATGGACATAAACAGAAGTATTGTGTGGTTGCATTTGTTTTTTTTTTTTTTTTTCAACGTTTATTTATTTTTGGGACAGAGAGAGACAGAGCATGAACGGGGGAGGGGCAGAGAGAGAGGGAGACACAGAATCGGAAACAGGCTCCAGGCTCCGAGCCATCAGCCCAGAGCCCGAAGCGGGGCTCGAACTCCCGGACCGCGAGATCGTGACCTGGCTGAAGTCGGACGCTTAACCGACTGCGCCACCCAGGCGCCCCGCATTTGGGAAGTTTTCTTATGCTTTGTGCCCTGTTTTTCATTCTTCTCTTCTTCCTGTTGGCTGCAAGTATGATGTCATGATAGTATGTATAATAGCCAGAGCTGGAGCAGCCATTTTGGGGGACCTTGGTAATGGAGACCTGGTCTAGAGTAGCAATAAGGTCAAAGGATCTTGAATCCTAAGGATTTCATGGAGGAGAGTCTCGAGCCTCAAATTTCTAGACTTTTCAATGAGAGACGATAGAAAGGAAAACAAACTTGTGTCTTGTTTAAGCCATGCTTAGTCTTTATTTATCTGTTACTCCTAGTCAAGCCCAATCTTAATTCTTATTCTGCTGTGCCATCAGCGCCTGGTTCAGCGGCCAGCAGGTAGGTGGTATTTCACAGATGTTTGTGGCAACATGGGAGGCATCTCCAACACCTGCTTCTCCTTTCCTTACGTCCAAACCAGCCTTGGGTCCTTCCAGTTTCACCTCCTGACATCTCTCCAATCCATTCACTTGTCTTCAACCCCCCACCCATAGAAGCTGAAGCTCTTGCCTTGTCTTACCTAGACTATAAATTTTTCTGGACAGTCTCACCCACATCTCTTTCCACTTAAAACTTGGCTTGTTGCTTTCCGTCCCATCTCACTTTTCCTAAATTAACATCTAGGTCTCCTTCAGGCCTCTCCTCAGCACTTCCCCAGGACAGACTTCCCTGACTGTAGAAAATCTCCCAGGATTCTCTATGGTACCACATAGTTCTGTATCCCCACACAGCCTGTCTCTCCCACTAAACCATAAGCCCCACGAAGGTGGTGGCTTGGATATCTTGCCACTGTTATGTCTGTTATGTCTCCAGTGTCTAGCATGGTGCCTGGTACACAGTAGAGGCTTAATAATGTGTTTGCTAAATGAATAAAATGGTATTGAAAAATCCATTGTTGGGATTTGGAAAACCAGTGGGCTGGCAATGACTGAGATTTGAAACACACACACACACACACACACACACACACACACACAGAGAACAAAGCAGTTTTTATATTTACTTTATAGTATGGCTGTTTAACTCATTGGGTTAATCAAACTCTAAAATAATTATATTTATACAATTGGATGGACTAAGGGTTTGAAGTCCATTGTTTGCTGATTTTGGTTCTGAGCCTGGAATTTAATAATTAGAATAGCAGTTCTCAGAGTGATTCAAAGACCCTTGGAGGTACCTGAGACCATTTCTAGGGGTCCATGAGGTCTCCCTTCTCTCTGTGGGTGAGGCCAGAACTTCTTCATATTCTTCAACCCTAACAACATAGTGTAGCAGATTGGATGCAGAAGCAGTTATGAGACTCCAGCTGTGGTCTATTAAACTAGATATCAAAGAAATGTACAAAATGTAAAATAATGGCATGCTTTTCACTAATACTTTCTTGTTTTGGAAAATATAGCTATTTTTTTAAAAAAATGTTATTTACATTAACATGTAATGGTTTACCATTACTATTTTTAAATGAAATTTTTTTAAGTCTTCAACATTTCTCAGTTACAATTCTAATACTATAAATATCGATAGACATAATTCACAGAACCAAAGCTCTTTGGGGTCCTCAATATACCTGAGAATGTTAAGAGATCCTGAGATCAAAACACTTATGAACCGTTGCATGAAAGAACCATTTCTTTGGTTTGAGACTTGCTCTTCTTTCAAAATGCAAGGAAGACTACAGTAGTAGAAAGAGCCTAGGTTTGGGGGGTTCATAGGTGTGGGCTTGTAAGCCCGGGCTGCCTGTTTGTATGAACTTGGGCAAGTCAGTTAACTTGTGATAGTCTCAGCTTTTCCTCCTTTCAGGATAGAACAACACCTCAACGGGTTATTTGGAGAATTAAGAAAAACATGTGAAAACAGCACAGTATGACACAGAACAGGTAGTGTCCGGCCCACAGAAATGTTACATTTCATTGTCAACTCTACATTGTGTGAGTTTTCAAACAGCTTTTAAAAGTGCAGAGGGGAGATGTGGTGGTGTGTGGTAGAAGTTGCATAACTAGCTCTCTGGCGGAGGGGGTGGCAGGAAAGCCCTGCTTTTTAGCATTTGCTGATTTCTATGCCAGTTGGGAAGAGACAGGCTCACATCAGCCCTGTGAGCAGATATGAGCCAGCTTCAGTATAAAATGTTCTGGGGCTTTTACAAGAATAGGGAGGAGATGCATAAGGCGGCTGAAAGGGAGTCTGGGAGCCTGAGGGCAAAATTTATGCTAATTCAATATTTTGCCTTGAGTCAATCCAGAATCCCCAATTCTCTTTTTGAATGGATTGGATCCAGAGGGCCACCGAGAGGGTACCATGTAGATTTGCATACCCAAATTATCTGCCACAGGCTTTCATAATTCCACAAGTAGAATAACCACTTGGGGCGACATACTGCCTGTGGAAAGTTTGGTTAAAATGATGGATCATTGAGTAATTTAGATGTCACCTGGCAACAGGTGTAGTGCCCTGAAATGATGCTGCAAGGCAGTGGATCTCAAAGGTGGTCCCAGACTCAGAGCCTCGTATCATCTGGGAACGTGTTAGAAACGTGAATTGTCAGACCCCATTCAACCCTGGGTATCGTGAACTCTGAAAGTGGGGTCCAGCAACGTGTTTTTGCAAATCCTTCAGGAGATTCTATAGGGGAAGTTTGGGGGCCACGGGAGCTGGGAAGACTGTTGTGTTTGGAGTGTGGTGATTCCTGAACATCCCGGATGCCCCACATGAGGTTGGGGCAAAGACGAACCACTACTGGGTGTAGTGGATGCTGTTGGTTCCCTAAGTGAAGCCACATCATCGGGCTGGTGCCACTGTAGTCTTGGCTGGTAATGGCTCACAGATGTCCCCTTCTCTGGACTAATGCCAACGACTGGCTGAGAGTCAAGTAAAACATCCTCCTCCTTTGTTTCACAGTGGGACTAATGCTGTGACGGAATTCATGTTCCTTGAGGAAGAGATTGAAGCCAGTCTCGAGCTAAGACCACATTCTAGTTCAGCTTTCCCACCTGCTCTATCCTGCTTCCCTCTTCTTCTCCTGAAAGCACTTTGTACAAAAATGGTTTCAACAAGAATCTTGGTTATATACTCTACTACTAGGGAACTTGACCTGAGACACTTAATTTTAAGACCAGACAATTCTGGATTTGTATCTGAATTCCCTCATTTGTATTTGTATCCGAATTAACTATGTGACTCTGTTGAACAGAGCTAATGATGCCCACTTGGAGGGTTTGCTGCAGGAATTAAAGGGGCACTGTGTAAAAGCCCAGCGCCTTGGAGGAAGGTGGTGTGAACTGTCCAGAGCTTTCTTTGATCTTTTCCTGACTTGCCCTTTGGCCTTGGGCATGTTAATGTTTTCATGCTGTCTGTTTCCTCTGTGGGAACTCTGTGTGTGTCTAACACCAGGCTACCTCATCAATAACTGGAAGTCAGAAGTATTTTTTCAAGCAGTAATGTACTTGGCAAAATGTGGAAGACAGACATAAAGCATAATGAGCACTAATTATACAACCGAGAATGGAAATGCCCTGGGAGAGAAGTGTCTGGGAGTTCAGAGGCCAGGAGAGATGGGTGGTCCAGCCAGAAGCCTTCCTGGGACTTTGTCACCTAAGTGGCTGTACTGTGAACATGAGCCCTTGAATCTGCAAATCTGGTCTCCTCCGGTCCAGGGGCCCCACTAAACTGGAAGGCAGGAAAAGGGGAGAGAGAGTTGGATCAGCCCCATGTCCCTAGCTGGTCTTCATCCTTCTTGCCTTTGAGGTCTGGACTCCATTAACACCTCCTCATAGAGACCTTCTTTAAATGCCCTCCCCCATCCCATAGCCCATTTATTCATTCCCCAGCACTGACCACCTTCAGGCATTAGCTTGTCCGGGTATTTGTCAGTGTGCCGACTGTTTGTCGTGCTAAAACTCCTAGAGCATAGGGGCTTAGTACGTCCTGTTCACTGCACACACATAGTGGGTCCTCAATAAAACTTGGTTTTGGAGCCATCGGAATTCTCATAAATCGCTAGCACTTTGGAAATCTCTTTGCCCATATTCGGTAAAGCCGAATATGTCTTCCCATGACCCCACAATTCCACGTCTAGTAACTTATTCACAGAAATGCAAAGGTGTCCACCAAAAGACATGTGCTAGCACTTTATGTAATAACCACGAAACTGGAAGCCACCCACATTTCCATGGTATATCCATACAAGGAAATATTATACAGAAATGAGAACCTTTTACCAGAGGCCAAAACATGAATGAAACTCACTAACATGATGATGTGACTTTGAGTCAAAGAAACCAGACACACAAAAATGCACGTTCTCTGTGATCACATTCGTGTCAAGTATAGAAACAGGCAAATCCAATCTTGGTGTGAGAAATCAGGATAGCGGTTGTCCTGGGGGGGGGGGTGGCTGGAAGGAGCTGAGTGGGGCATCGAGGGTGTTGGTCACGGTATGTTTCTTGGTTTGGCTGCTGTTTACACAGGTATATGCCGTTTGTGAACCTTCATCCGTCTGTGCACCTTTTAACGTGTACTTCATACTGCAATAAAATTTACATTAAAACAGTTGCATGGGGTTTTGCCCAGGAGAGTGCAGGAGCTCTCAATAACATTTACCTTAAAAATAAAAATGTACTGGGGGCTTGGAGCCCTGGAGTTAGGTGCTCTCTTAGGGGGAATGGGTAGCACCTGCCCCTTCGCGCCCGCACAGCGCCAAGCCAGCGCGGGGCGCTAACTGCCGCTCAGCCAAGGAGGGTCGAGTTCGAGCCCCGGGAGGGGCGGTCCCGCGCTAAATCCGGCTGCAGGGCGGAAGCGGGGCTCCGAGAGCTTTAGGGCTGCAAACGCCCGCAGGGCAAAGACCGGACGAACCTCCCAGTTCTCGGTCCTGGAGACCAAGAAGACACAGCCTTGGAGCCCGCGGGCATCCGCGGAGTTCGAGGCGCTCCCCCTCCGCGTTGGTCGCGGCCGCAGCGGTCGGCGGTCGCCGGGGCCCCGGCCGGGGTCTGGGACAAGGGGCTCCGGGAGGGTTCCAATACCGCGCGGGAGTTCAAGGCCCGGCTCTGGCAGCGGGCTTCGCCGCCGCCGCCGCGGCCGCCAGAGGCTTGGGCTCCCGCCGCGGGAGGGCGGGGGAGGGCGCCTGTCCCAGAGTGACCCCGCCGGGAGGAAGGGCGGGCCGCCGGCGGCCGGCCCAGGGGACGGCCAGGGGGAGGGAGGGGCGGAGGGTGCGACCGGCTGGGGGCGGGGGGGGGGGGCGGTCGATGTACGAGCTGGGGCGTCCGGCAGGGGAAGAGGGTGGGAGATTTCCCCCGCGAGAGCGGAATCTGGGACAGGGAAACAGACTGGGGGGGGGGGGTGTCCCTGAGAGCCCGAACTTAGAAGAGGGGCAGAGAGTGGGGAGCTCTAAAGCCAAAGCCCGGCACTGTTGGAAAAGAGGAGGGCTTTTCTTTCCCCATCCCAGAACCCGAGATGAGGGAATGGGGGACCCCGCGAGCTCAGGGTGGGGAAGAGAGGGGGCGCCGTGAGCTCTGGAACCCGGAGCGAGGACGGGGGAGGGCAGGAGGAGGAGGGAAGGGGCGAGAGAAGAGGGGAAGTGGAGGGTGGGAATTAGAAGGGAGCCGGCAGCAGTGGCGCAGAGACCTTCTGAGTTGCCAGGTTTCGTCTTAATGCTCCTGGGCTTTGAAAACCGGCACCTGTTTGTGCTTGAGTGGCGGCCACAGGGGCGCAGGCGATTTGATACTTTCCATAGGCCTGACCTGATCTATGCGTGACCGGCCTGCCTGGCTGGCCATTCCTATCTCCCAAGAAACCCCTGTACCTGCCAGGTCTGGAGCGGACGCCCAGATCTGGCCAGGGAGGCTTGCGGGCTCCAGAGAGGGAGGGCCCTCACCGCCTGATTCACCCCTCATCTTTGTTCCTGAGTCAGGGGTGGGGAGGTTGGTGGTGGTGCGGAGGGAGCTGCGTGAGCACGTGGTTTGCAGCCGTAGCACACCCTAAGTTTCTTTCCGGAAGCGTAAAAGTTTCTCTTTCTTTGGTCCAAGTCCACTGCCATTCTCCCTTCTCCTCCTGGGATCGGTGTGAGGGGAGAGAGTGGGCAGATTGTCCGCAGAGTGGCTGATTCCGCTTGGCACTTTAATTCTGGAAGTATCATCAGACGGCCGCTGGATTTCCCAATCACCACAAAGGAGGCAAACCTATTTTGAGTTTTTCTGAAGTGATTTTCATTTTCATCTGGGCAGCCAGTGATAACTCCTGAAAACACGGAAAAATAAAGGAGACTGCAGGAACTGGAGAGCCGCAGGAAAAGCAGCTCACAGCTTTTCCTCAAGGGCTTTTCTCTGTTTTCAAAGACTAGTAACCTATAAGCATTGTTTCCTCTGGGGGAAAAAAAAAAATTTACCAATACATCTCTCCACTATTTTTACCCATCTCCTTTACTTGGTCCTATTTTTACTTGGCCAAAGAAAGTAATCATCTGCCTGTATTATATACTCAGATTTTCCCCTCAATTACAAGCTTCAAGAAAAAAAAAAAGACAAAAATGGAAAGTGTTGGAGCACTGTCTAGAAAGTAGAAACTATTACAATAATAGTAGAAAAGAAGAGCACTGGACTGACTTTTGGGAAACCTGGGACCTTTCTTTGCCACTAATATGCTAGTCAGATGACCCTACTTTTCTGCCTCTATTTCTCCAGTCAAATATAGATGTTACCGTAGGTGACCCCAGATCTCGAAGACTGCTATACTCTTAAGTTTCTTTGGGAAAAGACCAAAAAATTTGTTTCAAGTAGATCCCCCTGAGGTGCATGGTTTACTATTGAATCCCTTCCCCATTTTAAGCTGGGAAGAAGAGGTCTGAACATACATATTCTCATCCTAAATCCCTTCATCCTCTCATAATGCTCAAAGTGCAGTGCTGATGCCTGGGAGGCTTTGTGTTCAGTTTGTACCATTTGCACACACAGGATTAGGGTGGAGTGAAAGCCAGAATGGCTACAGGATTTCTTGGACCTGGGAATCTCACACTTCTCTCTCCGTTTTCACTCCAATTAGCGCACAACTTTTAAAAGTTGGCGTAGACACAGCAACACTTTCACACATCCGTCCTAAAAATCCATGCTAATCTTCCCCATGGGATGCAATTCAATCGAATTGACATTCTAATAAAATGCTGGCGAAGACACAATCACAGTTTGCCTGCAATGGGTAATTAAAATAGCACGATGCAGTTCCTTAAACCTCCGATAATGGCTTCTTATATATATTGTTAGTAATGAGATGTCAGAGGTTTCATTCTTGGTTGTTAATAGAACACTGTAAAGCTCCTCTGTTTAGCATAGCAGGTTGTGATCTCAGTTTGTCACTGTGAGGAATGCACTAAAACTTTAAGTCTGCTTTCAGGTTGGTCTTGCGTAATTGCTTAATCATCCAAACCTGCCTTCAAATTTGCATGTTTCTGGTCATAACTGACCGAATCCCCACTGCTATTTTCGAATCATTGGCCCAGATAGACGTTGGCTTGGAGGTGGTTTGAATCTACTATATATGGCATTTGGGAAATTATAGCTATGTTTTAAAAGAACTAAAGACAAGAGAACTTGCCTTGGATAATGAAAATCAGATTTTGCTGTTGTTTTTGTTCCAGAGTGTTTTATACTGATAAAGTAACCCTGATTTAGCATTGCCATTGATAACAGGCTACAGAAATAGTATACAGTTTGGGTTCCTGTATTTTATTTAAAGCTGCTTTTTATTTTATTTAAAATTGATACTTTTTAGTTTATTAATTAATCTGCAGCACATTGAATAATTCCACCACTGATAGTTTCTATTTTATGGCCAAGAAGTTCTGAAATTTTCATGGAGCTGGAGAGAAAGAGTAGGCCCCTTTATGGAAACATACATGTTTTATGGGAAGCTTGGGTAGTTATTCCCTACCTGTATTGTGAGCATTTTTAGCTGTCCCCTTTTTAGCTAGATGAACTCACTCATGAGGCACAACCTTTTTAACACTGTACATTTGTGATATTAACAATCTCTGACTTCAGGAACAGAGCACCTCAGAAAATCAGAAAATAGGGGAAGCTTATTATTGGAGCTGGGAACGGTCAATCATTTACTGGGGCTCAACGCATTCAATCACCTTTGACGCACACATGGACTGCAAAGCTGAGACAGGCCCCAGGGGTCCCAACCAGTGAGGTGGGGGAGGATTGAATCAGGAAACATTTCTACCGGAAACAGGGGAGGATTGAATCAGGAAACATTTCTACCGGAAACAGGAAGCTTGTGTTTTCCTTTGAACAGAGCTGTGTATTTAGGTAGACTGCTCCAGGGCAGATGAAACAAGATGGCACTCACCACCCAAGTCCAGGAACCAAACAGGAAAGAATCCAGGTTCAGTATCTACAGGGCTTTTATGCTTAGTAAAATCCATACGTATTCTTACGGAAATTCTTAGGGTTAAAGAACTATACTCCTGATTTTGCTTTCATCTTCATTTTAGATTTAAATAAAGCACACACAAAAATGGCACCTTGTTTTGGCTGTGTTAAGGAAAATTGGGTCTAGGAGACAGAAGGGGAGCACATATATCTGGGAGCTGTACAGAATGAACAATAATGGAAGAAAATTCAGCTCAGGGGACAAACTACATAGAGCTGTGAAGGTGCAAGACTAAGCTAGACCTTTAATCAACTGAAAATTTCTCATTTGTTTTATAGTGAGAACTGCTGAGACCCACCAGACCAAGAGTACATTAAATGTAAATCCTGGTTCTCCATAGCTGTTTTAATTAGCCAAGGTAGGTTGCAGTAACAAATAGATCCCGAAATAAATAATGACACAAAGAACGATCCAGGGAAGTTGTTCTTGGCTGGGATGTAACAATGGCTGTCTTCCTTCATGCAGTTATTCTGGGACTCTGGCTATTCCTATCTGGACTCCACCACTCCATAGGGACTTTTCACCTTTTGCATCTAAGTGGAAAGAGAAAAACAAAGTGGAGGGGGCACCAACTTCTTAAAAGCTTTGAGCCACAAGTGGACACCTACCTTTTATTCACATTCTGTTGGCTGGAACTCAGCCCTGTGACCCCATCCCTGTGAGAACCCATATAGTGTAGTTGGATGCCAGGGAACAAAGAAAATGGATCTGTGGTGGGCAGTAGCAGCCTGGGCTACAGCATCCTGTTGTTCCAAAGGTTCTAGTCATACTAGTTAATATTTATTAATGCTTTTTATGTGCTAAGGGAGCCATATGCATTTTCCCGTTAATTCTCAAAACAACCCTGCGAGGTAAGAAAAAGCATTCCCATTTTACAGACGATGAAACTGTCTTTTGGAGAGGTTAAAAAAACAACAACAACAACAACAAAACTTGTGTACATCTGAAGAGCAAATGGAAAGCCAGGAGTCACACTATTTTTTAAGAGATTTTTTTCACGTTTACTTACTTTTGAGAGAGAGAGCAAGTGAGCAGGGAAGGGACAGAGAGAGAGGGTGACACAGGATCTGAAGGGGGCTTTGTGCCAACAGTGGAGATCCCAATGCGGGGCTTGAACTCACAAATCCAATGCTGGGCTCGAACTCGTGAACTGTGGGATCTTGACCCAAGATGAAGTAAGATGCTTAACTGATTTGAGCCACCCAGGTGCCCCCAGGATTCACACTGTAAGTGCTGTTTGTCTCGAGGGTCAGGATTCCTCTCCAAGCTACAGAATTGGCTTGGTGTAGCAGGGACAACAGCTCACAAAAACCTTCACCACTTTTGTCGAGAATTGCTACTTCTTCCTCCTGGGCCAAGCCTTACTTTGGAGCTGCTGCAGGGAGAGAAGCAGTGGAAGAATTGGAGAAGAGAGGTGATAAATCACCTTCAATCTGTTTTAACATCTCCTTTCTCAAAAGCTTTTAGTTTCTAACAATGCTTGACTCTGTGAGAGACACTAGCCCCTTTTCGGAGCCAGCCGAGTAACAGAATGCAGCTTCTAACAGACTGGCTGGCGGGCTAAGGTAGCAATTGTATTTAAATTTCAGTATCAGTAACACTAGCTGGAACCACCTAAAGCAGAAGGAAGGAAGGGGTATCAGGGCACATTTTCACTCCTTCAACTGCCCTGGGGGCTAGAAATGGAAAGTTTTAGGTGACAGAGTTTATTTCTGCAGCTCGAAATTTTCCTCTCCTTTGAAAATTAAGGCAGCCTAACTAAGCCTTATATTTGGGCCAATACAGCAGTAAATTTATGAAGTGAAAAAGTGGAGGTTTTCCTGGTGTCCTAAGCTCTCCCACACTGAACATAAATGTATTACTTAGACTACTCCAGATTTAAGTTTTATTATAGAACAAGTGTGCTATGAACAAATTAACTTTAGATTTTAGAGTTTTTGAAATTAAACAGCAGCTTGGAGCATCCATGTAATTCTGCTTTTATCGCAATGCTGTGTCCTGAAAACAAATAAAAATCACGGTCTGAAAACCAGCTTCACGTTTTCTGTGTACCTGGATGCAGAAAGTGAGAAAACACCCATTTTTAATGAAGCCAACATGTTGAAGTTTAGAATTTAGGTATCCTTTTAAACAAAGCCTGTATCTTAGATTATTTTTTTTAATAGACAATGATGCGTACGCATCCTTAAACTATGAATGTCAGTTGGTAAGGGTGTAGGCACGGGACCAAAAGCGGTTTTCTAAAACTTCCCCACGGAGCTCTGTTTGTCCTGACCTGGCAAAAGGTTGCTGCTTTTCAATGCAGGCCTTCTTTTGCATACAGAAGTACAGACTTGCTGAACTGAGCCAAATCTGTCTATCCAATTACTGGGTAAGGGAGCTGACTGAAGCTTTAGGCAAAACCTGTAATCTGTAAAACTCTATAGTATCAGTGACAGCCTAATGAAAGGGAAGGGCCAATAGAGTATATATGTTACTCGAGTGATACACAGATGCACAGTTCTTTCTACAAATCAGCCGCTTCACATCTAACACCAAAGAGCAATGAAGTATTCATAACCTCGAAAAACATATCACTCAATATGTCCACAATAATTTTTAGCTGGAAAGATTTACAAACAGGAACAAAGTCAGCAATGTATTGCAGATCACTTAGCTGAGCTCTCGTTTGGATGCTTTTATTACCGTCCATAAAATCTGATTTAGCTATTCTTATTCTCAATATCTAACTATTTTAGTGACTTCATAATATTTGGTAAAATTATATTTTGCTAAGATTTATGTTTGTAAAGAGAATGAATTCAAGGATAATATCTGATTATATTTTATCACACAAATTCAATAAGGATTTCAATTTAAGATAAAGAATTAATCTCTATGAAAACATAATATTGAGGGAAGGAAGCCAGATACCAAAAATGTCCATACTCCATGATACCGTTTACATAAAACACAAAGGCGAGCATAAATTTATCTGTCTTCTTTCAGGTCAGGAAAGAGAATATCTTTGGGGAGAGAGGAAGGCATGATGATCGGGAAACCAGGTTATCCTTTGGGGTGATAATAACATTCTATTCCTCGGCTTGGGTTCTGGTTACACAGCTGGGTCCATTGTTCATTCGTAATTCACTGAGCTGTACATTTATGATTTGGATCCTCTTTGGTATATATTTAATAAGCCAATTTAAAGTGTTAAAAATGTTAATTTCTACACTGTTACACTAATGTCTTAAGAAAGGCGGGAGTAATAAATATGAGCATGGGTGTGGCAGTTTTGAACCAAATATTGGTTTTGTAGTCATGAAATACAGAGCTAGTAAAAGATTCTTTTAAAGAAATTGAGATTATTTCCCACTTTAGTTTTTAAAAATAATTCCATTTTCTATGGCAAGAGAAAATTGGTTCAATCTATATTGGATTGCAGTGGGAAAGTGAATTCTTTTTTCTCATGCTTGGAAGTACAGGAAGAATAAAATCAGGGCAGGGTATACTTAAGAGGATATTTTAATTCACGTTATCAGTATATCTTATAAGAAACCTAAAACCTTGTAAGCAACGTTTTGCTGGGCCTAGCATTTTTAGTGCTAATGAAATTTCATGGCCATTATCATGACCATCTGGTAATCAATACCTGGGATATCTGCTCCAGTAGAAATAAAAGCCCTGGTAAAATGTTTCCATTTATAGTTCTTTCTTTCTTCATTTCTTTTTTTTTTTTTTTTTTGGTAGAGGTGGGAGAGCAGATAGTAGATAACTTAGTAAATGTGTATCTCCATTGTCCAGCAGCCATTCTATTTTTAACAGATAATGGCTTAACTTAATTTTTCATTTAATTTTTTTGAGATAACGGCAAGAAATTCAATGTAAGTTTAGCCTCATTCCATACTGGCAAGGCAGATGACTTTGTTCTTAATTTTTTTTAATCATTCTACCAACGCTTATTGAGGGCTTTCTACCCACAAGACCATGGGGAAACAGTCATGTAGGAAACATGGGCTCTGCCTTCAGCTTACAGTCTAAAAGGTGTACTTAATTATTCATCCAATACTCATTTTTTTAAGTGGCTACTATGTGCTAAGTTCTAAGTTCTGAGGATCCTGAGACGGAGAGAGGAACATCATATTGAAGTCCATGTTTCCGTGGGATTGATGTTCTACTGGGAGAAAGGGAGACACAGAATCCGAAGCAGGCTCCTGGCTCCATGTTGTCAGCACAGAGCTCAATGTGGGGCTCGAACTCACGAACCGTGAGATCATGACCTGAGCCCAAGTTGGACACTTAACTGACTGAGCCACCCAGGTGCCCCATTATTTTAATCAATAGGTTATAATCAATGATTGTCTTTATTCATTTTGTTGCTCAAAATTATTTTGCTGGCTTTCAAGTTAGCTTCTGAGTCCTTTTGACATGTACTCCTTTGACAGCTTCCTTGCTTTCTGGAACAACAAAAGCACTAGGTTCATCTATTACTTTCTCTGGTTCAGTCTTGGAATTAGTCATTTCTCTCTGTGCTTGTAGTGAGAGGCCTTCTTTGCTCCTCTCAGCCTCTGATTTCAGGTTAAGCCCTTCTCCTCTGAGGACGCCTCTTTACCTGACTGTCACAGTTGCTCACATATTTTCCATTCCCAGTGCTTTTCATCCCTTTATGTAGATCTGATTTTCCACACAGTACCATTTTCCTACAGTCTGAAAATCTTTTAACATTTCTTGTAGAGCGAGTCTGATTGTGGTGAATTCTCTCAGCATCTGTTCATCTGGAAATATTTTTAGCCCACTTTCATTTTTCAAGGATATTTTTTGCTAGATATGTAATTCATGGGTGACAGCTTTTCCTTTCAGTGCTTTATAGACGTAGCATTGTCTTCTGCCTTATATTGTTTCTGGTGAGAAGTCACTGGTTATTCTTACCACTGTTCCCCTGGAATGTGTCTTTTCTTTTCTATTTTTTTTTTCTTTTGCATTGGTTTTAACTTTGGATTAGAATGTGCCTAGGTATAGTCTTTTTTTTTTTCTTTGTTTCTTCTTGATTTTTAAAGTATTGCTTAAGGTTGGGGCACATGAGTGGCTGAGTTGGTCAAGCTCCCGACTTTGGTTCAGGTCATGATTTCATGGTTGGTAAATTCAAGCCCCACATCGGGCTCTTGGCTGTCAGCACAGAGCCTGCTTCAGATCCTCTGTCCCTCTCTCTCTGCCCCTCCCACCCTCTCAAAAATAAATCAGCTTTAAAAATAAAATAAAATAAAATAAAATAAAATAAAATAAAATAAAATAAAATAAAATAAAATAAAATATTGCTTAAGGTTAATTGAGACTTTTGGATTGGTGATTTTGTATTTTTTTCTCAGCCATTATTTTTTCAAAAAAAATTTTTTTTCTGTCCCTATCTCTTCTTCCTTCTGCAATCCTATTTGCAGGTATACTGCCTCCTTGATATTTTCCCACAAGCCACTAGCTGATAAGAGTTCCAGTGACTCCCAGTTGGGTGCCACTCTTGACTCTGTGTTCAGCTTATTGTCCTCTGGCACTTGATTCCAGGCTTTGTGGTGTCTTGTCCTCATGTCCACAGTTTAGTTTTCAGCTAATGACTAATGGAAACCTCTAGGAACATTTCTGGAGCTCTTACTCCGTGCAACTTTCTCCTCTCTAAGACTCTTTCCCCCAAATTCCAGGTACCTTAGCAGCCCTGAAGTCCAATGTCTCTGCTCAATGCAGCAGGACCACCATGCTCTCTGCTGGGGCTGCATCTCCCCGGGCTACAGTCTGGAAGGTACCTCCAGGCAGAAAGCTAGGGCTTTCCCCTCACTAGGGCTCATAACGCTGTGCTGCCTATTGTCTGTTTCTGAAAATATTTGTTGTATTTTTTTTTCTAGTTTTATAGGTGTTTATGTCAGTAGGGCTGATTAGATACTAGTTACTTTGTCCTGGCCAGGCATAAACATTGAGTAAATGCTAAGGTATGTTAGAAAGTGACAAATATTATGAAGCAAACAAAGAAACAAACAAATAATGGATGGATAATGCTGGATGAGGGAGGTATAATTTAAAATTACAGATAATTCAGCATGATGAGTACAAATAGAATAGATGCCTGAAGAAGGGACATCTAGACAATCGAGGGGTGTCTGGGAAGTTTGAACCCAGGAAGTTCTACATCTAGTCTAAGACATGAAGGATTATCAATGGGATAGGATATGAGAGTGCTGGAAAATACTGGAAACAGAGTATTTTAAAGATTCAGGGAGAGGTGTCAGAGCACAGAGTGAGTTTGGCAAAACATAAGTAGTTTTTTTTTTTTTTTATAGCTGAGGTAATATTGTATGATAAAGCAGAGAACAAGTCATAGAGGGCCTTGCAAGCCATATTGAGAGGTTTGCACATTGTTCTATGAGCCTTGGAGCACCACGTAAGGATTTTACACAAGTGTGAAACTTGATCATAACCTCTGACTCTATGTATCCCCATGTCTATGTGTTTGGGTTATTACTGAAGATGACGAGATTATACACAATGCTCGGCTAGCTAAAATGTAACGTGGAGATTTCTGGTGGGCTGCAGTTAAGCTTGGGAGGGGCGTGGGTTTCTTGGAATGCTGGAGGCCTGCCTAACCCCCACCCTCCACCCCTGGACTGGTGAATGCCCAGGCTGGCCCTCCCAGGTGTTTCTGCAGTCCTTGGGGGAACAGCATTATCTATACATTGCATACAAAGTTTAGCAAAACAGTAGGACTCAGAAACCTTTGCCGCATATCTCTGATTTGATTATTCTCTTGTGATTGTTCACCTTTAAGTCATGCACCCTTTGGTTTTGCATGCCAGAAATGTTATATGCCCTCTGTACACAAACTGAGATTTGTGATTGGCCTGACACTCTGCAATAAATGAGAATACGAGTGAGGTGAACAGGGTCTTCATCTGCGAATGTTGATCCTCATGCCTTCTCCTCTCTTTCTTAGCAAAGTGTGGAGTAATTTTTCATCTGTCGGCACACGGTTTGCTGGCCATTACTGGCATCTATGAAATGAGAGTTTTGGAAATAATGGCATCAATTGTTTCTTCTATAAACAAGTCCACTTTTTGCATGGAGTGTTCAAGTTTTGTATCCACATCAGAAGCCAATGTCAAATGCTTAATACAAGAGGTCCCTGGGGAAATAAAAGAGGTCCTTGAAAAGATAGTGTTTTTCAAACAAATTTTTGGGTCACATATTTTGTGAGAGGTAAAGTGACCTCAACATAATAAAGAAAATTGATGGGGAAACTCTGAAAACAGAACATAAGCCTTTGTTTTCTTAATCATCACCATTAAAAGATGTAAAAGACTAAATTTTAATAGAGGGGAGTCAATTGAATTGTGATCTTTTTTATTAAAAACCTGCACAGAGGGAATAAAATGTTTATATTGAAGGTTTCATGGAATCACAGAAGAGAGAGTGGAATAGAATGGAAATGAGAAATCGGTATTTTTTTTTAAATTTTATTTCCATGCCAGATGGGCCGGAAAGAAAAACAGTTGCTTTGTATTTTTTTGACATTATACTTGATTCAACTCAATTCAACAAACATTGATTAGGTTTCAGCTAGGTACTAAGGGAATGAAAGATGGTGACTAAGACTCTGTTTTCATACCAAAGGCATTTATAAACTTTTGAGGAAGCCCAAGCTTCTAACTAATTGTTACAGATAGCAGGATGAAATGAATGACTGCCATCTTGATTTTGGAAAAAGAAAATGTGAACATTTAACTGCATTAAAAAGCACCCAAAGTAAATACCACAAGAGGTGCCAAGAAACTCTGGTGGGAGACTTGGATAGTTGGACTGGATAGAAAAGTTATTCCAGCAGAGGCATGGAATAGTTGAGTGTGCCAGATATATTTAAAAAACATGCAGTGTTCTTGAGCGGTTGGAGCTCAGGGCAACAAGGTGAAATTGTTTTGGTGATGGCAGGAGATGCTGTTGCTGCCATGCCCAGACCCCCGTTAGTAGGGTATGCATCCCTCTCTCAGCTGCAGTGAGTTTTAGTTGCAATGAGATAACAACTGTACCCTTTTTCAGAGAACTACCTCAGTGAATGGGAGCCATCTCAACAGGTAGCTCATCCACTCTGCATCTTCAGCCCCTAGTCTGTGACTGACTGGCATGGGAGTAAAAAGGAGCAATCCCCTTTGTCTCAAGGTAGGTAACTGGTGCAATTCATGCTCCCCAGCAACCTGTGGGAGCAGGCTGAAGCGAGACTCCAACTGAGACCACATCCTTGCTTTGTTCCTCTTCCTTTCCTGTCCCTGAGGACAACTCAGAAACAAATAGCCCATAAACACATGGAAAGAAGTTCAAGTTCATTTATAATTACAGAACTGAAAATTGAAACAAACATATCATTCTTTTCCTATTAGATTGGCACTTGGTCAAATATATGACATAGTTAGAATTAGCACTTTGTCACATGTATTACACACACATTCACTTTTACTCATTTGTTTCTCATTTCACTTTGTTTAGTCCATCTTTGCCTAAAAAAGTGAAAAAGTGTATTATTTTTATCAAGTAGAACAAATGTTGCCTTTGTGTCTTCTGGGTTTTCACTTGCTTTCTTCTGCTTATTTTGAAGTCTCTCTCTCTCTCTCTCTTTTTAAATTTAAGACTTTTATTATTCTGGAATTAATTTTCTTGTAAGTAATTAAGTAGTAATACAGCTAAGTTTTCCAACTGTTACTCTACTTTCAAATACCTTTTATTAAATAATCCATCTTTACTCCATTATTTAAAAATTCCATCCTTATTACAGACTAAATCCCCATAGGCATTTGGATCTGTTTCTGGATTCTGTTTCATTGCTATGTCTCTTTACTTCTCCACCAGTACAATACTACTTCAAATACTGTATTTATTTTTTTTTATTTTTAAAATTTTTTTTTTTCAACGTTTATTTATTTTTGGTTTTTTTTTTTTTTTAAATTTTTTTTTTCAACGTTTATTTATTTTTGGTCAAATACTGTATTTAAAAAAAAATTAATGTTTATTTATTTTTGAAAGAGAGAGAGAGAGCATGAACAGGGGAGGGGCAGAGAGAGAGGGAAACACAGAATCTGAAGCAGGCTCCAGGCTCTGAGCTGTCAGCACAGAGCCTGATGCAGGGCCGAACTCACGAACTATGAGGTCATGATCTGAGCCGAAGTCAGACGCCCAGCGCCTAACAAACTGAGCCACCCAGGTGCCCTATTGAATACTGTGTTTTTAAATATTTTAAAGTGCTGACAGTGTTTGTTACTTCTCACTTTTCAGATTTCTCTTGGCTATTTTCACATATGCATTTTTCCAGGTGAACTTCAGAGTTGTCAATTATTTTTATTTTTTTAAGTTTATTTATTTATTTTGATAGAGAGAGAGAGAGAGAGTGAGAATGAGCAGGGGAGGGTCAGAGAGAGAAGGACAGAGAGAGAATCCCAAGCACATTCCTCACTGTCAGCCTGGAGCCCGATTGCAAGGCTCAGTCACAGGAACCCTAAGATCAGATCATGACCTGAGCCGAAATCAAGAGCCAGATGCTCGGGTTCCGAGGTGGCTCAGTCTGTTAGGTGCTGGGTTTCAGCTTAGGTGATGATCTCCTGGTTCATGGGCCCTGCATTGGGCTCTGTGCTGACAGTTCAGAGCCTGGAGCCTGCTTCAGATTCTGTGTCTCTCTTTCTCTCTGTCCCTCACTTGTCAGTGCTCTGTCTCTCTCTCTTTCTCTCTCTCTTTCTCAAAAATAAACATTAAAAAAATCTTAAAAAAAGTCAGGTGCTCAACTGAGTGAGTCACCCAGGTACCCCTCAAGTATTTTTATTTAAAAATTTTTTAATGTTTATTTATTTTTGAGAGAGAGAAAGAGAGAGAATGGGGGAAGGGCAGAGAGAGGAGGCACAGAATCTGAAGCAGGCTCCAGGCTCTGAGCTGTCAGCACAGAGCCCAATGCAGGGCTTGAACTCACGAACTGTGAAATCATGACCTCAGCTGAAGTCAGATGCTTAAACTGACTGAGTCACCCAGCGCCCCTTTTTATTTTTATTTAAATTTTTTCTCCTTTTACCCAGTCTTTTTGAGGTATATTGATGAAGAAAACTAAAGTGCACAATATGATGATTTTATATATATAAATTGCAAAATATTTGCCACAATTAAGTTAATTAACATATCTATCACCTCATATAATTATCTTTAACTTATTTTTGTTGTGATGAGAACCTGATAGATTAATCTTGGAAGATTTCAACTATGCAATTTAATATTATTAATTATAGTCACCATTTTGTACATTAGGAACTCAGAACTTATTCATCTTATAACTGAAAGATTGTACTCTGACCAGCATCTCCCCATTTCCCTGGTAACCCATCATCTACTCTCTGTTCCTAGGAGTTAATCTTTTTCTTCCGCATATAAGTGACATCAAACAGTATTTGTCTTTCTGTGTCTGGCTTATTTCACTTAGGATAATGCCTTCCAGGTTCAGCCATGTTGTCACAAATGGCAGGATTTCTTTCCCTTTTTAAGGCTAAATAATATTTCAGTGTGTGTGTGTCTGTGTACATACCATATCTTCTTTATCCATTTATCCACCAGTGGACACTTAGGTTGTTTCCATATCTTGGCTTTTGTAAATAATGCTGCAATGAATGTGGGGGTGCAGATATCTCTTCAAGATACTGTTTTTGTTTCCTTCGGAAATATACCCAGAAATGGGATTGCTGGATCATACGGTAGTACTATCGTTAATTTTTTGAAGACTCTCTATAATGTTTTTTTAAAAATTATTATTATTTTAGAGAGAGAGCACACAAGTGAGGGTGGGGGCATAGGGAGAAAGAGAGAGAGAATCTCAAGCAGGCTCGGCAGTGTGGAGCCCAACACAGGCTCATGACCCAAGCTGAGATCAGTAGTCAGACACTCCACTGACTGAGCCACCCTGACACCCCAAGAACACTCTCTAATGTTTTCTATAGGGGCGATACCACTTTATATTAGCACTAACAGTGCATACGGATTCCTTTTTCTCCACATCCTTGCTAATGTTTGTTATTTTTAGTCTTTTTTTGATAACAGCCATCCTAATAGGCGTGAGATGATATCTTGTTGTGGTTTGAACTCGCATTCCCTTATGATTAGTGATTGTGAACAATTTTTTATGTACTTATTGGCCATTTATATGCCTTCTTTGGAAAAATGTCTATTTAGATCCTTTGTCAATTTATTAATTGAATTATTTTGCTTTTTTGCTATTGAGTTGTATGATATACATATCTATATATCTATATCTATACGATGTTCCTTATGTATTTTAGATATTAACCTGTTGTCAGATATACGGTTTGCATAGCCATTAATTTTAAAGCCCTGCTTCCCTCAATCTTAAACTTCTTTATTTTTCATTGGGATCTCATTAAATTTAGAAATTCAACTATTAATATTCTTTTACCTTATTGACATTTTGTATACAATATCATGATATATCTATTTATTCCTCACCTGTATGGCCTTAAGCAGAAACTTGAAGGTTTTTTTTTTTTCTTCTCTTTTTTTGTGGTGTCTACACAGGTCTTTTGAGATTTATCCATAGACTTTTGCTATTATAGATAATACTTTTAAATTCATTGTATTGTGTACTTGGTTATTGTTTGTATCAAAAAACTATTGATTGTGTATAATTAATTTGTAACTATTTTACTGGGTTCCTACCAGGTTTTCTTCAGGGATAGGGTTTTGCTTTTTTTGTTTTTTAAACATGTGAATTGTTCAACCTTCAAAAATCAGATAAATTCAGTTTATTTAAATGGCTTAAAAACAAAAAGAAGAAACACTACCAAATTCCATTTGTGAAGCCAGAAATCACTATTCCATAGATGGTTCCTCCAAAGGAAATGACAGATCAGTCTTGTTTGTGAAAATTATGCAAAACTACTGAATACAATCTTATTGATTCTAGGTTTTTCCTTCTGTTGATAGTCTCAAATTTTGCACACATACTGGCTATCATCTGCAAATAACTAAGTTTACCTTATTTCTTTTTAAAAATTTTTTAAACTTTATTTATTTTTGAGGGGGAGAGAGAGAGAGAGAGAATGCAAGCAAGGGAGGGGCAGAGAGAGAGAGGGAGACACAAGATCTGAATGAAGCAGACTCCAGAATCTGAGCTGTCAGCACAAAGCTCGATGTGGGGCTTGAACTCGTGAACGGTGAGATCATGATCTGAGCGGAAGTCAGACCTTTAACTGACTGAGCCACCCAGACACCCCAAGTTACCACCTTATTTCTTATAGTGATACCTTATATTTCTCTTGTCTAAATGCATTGTTTGGTGCTTTGAGAACAATAGTAAAATGGAATTTCTTTTCTTGTTCCTGATATCATGGGAAACTTCTCATTTTTTGTTATTAAACATGATGATCAGATGAATATTAGTATCCTGTCAAGTAAGTATCATTCTCTCCTAGTTTTACTCAGAGATTTTTTTTTTTTTTTTAGGTAGGAATATAATTTGAATTGTACCAAAGGTTTTATTTGGCAAATTTTAAGGCAATTATTAGAATGTTTGCTTGTCCTATCAATGTCCTGTTTAAAATCAATAAAGTTCTGAATATGAAATCATTTTTGCACTCTTTTTTTGCTGTTTTTTCTACTACACTTGCTCATATTTTATTTAGTATTTTTGCATAGTTTCCACAAGTGAGATTGATATATTGTTCTTTTGTGTTTTGTTTTATTTTGGTGAGTTATCAGTATCAAGTTTCTTATCAGAATTTTGCTGATTTCAAAAAAGGTATTTGAGAAGTTTCTTCTTTATGTTTTGGAATAATTCAAATAGACGAGATATATCTGATATTTGAAGGTTGAAAAAGTTCACTTCCCCTGACTCCTTTTTAAAAAAACCTATACTTGGAAAAACTCTGACCAAAAGCCCACTAAAGGTGAAATGGTTGACCTTGAGTGTGGGCTTAGGAATTTTTTTCTTCTTTATAGTTTTCTAAATTCAGGGGATTTTGAAACACATTTTATATTAAATCAAAGAGAGATAAAGGAGAGAAAGGACGGGCGAGAAAGAAAGGGTAAGATCACTTTCTATGGGATGAAGGTAGTTAGAGAAACTGTCAGCAGAAAGCTTATTGAAGAAGCTGTTGTAAAAGTCCAGGAAAGAAATGCTGAGGATATATGTACTAAGGCAGTGGCCAAAAAGGAGGGGATGAATAGAGTTGATGGTTAAAGCCTCGAGTCTGGATGCAATAGCAGAGGGAGAAATTATAGAGACAAAAGAGACAATGGATGTGAAGTCAGAACTCTAGGGCAGAGCCAAACCCTTAAAAGGCACTCAACAGTTATGTGTGGATGTATGAGGAAATAAACATAAGTAATAATGTGCCTAGAAGCCTAGCTCTCAGCACAACACACTAAGGGAAATCATCAGAGATGAAGTTGGAAGAAAAGTGAGAGGTCAAGTTGACTTAAGCCGGTAAAGACAGGATT
The DNA here is from genome assembly GCF_022079265.1 of Lynx rufus. Lineage (NCBI taxonomy): Eukaryota > Metazoa > Chordata > Mammalia > Carnivora > Felidae > Lynx > Lynx rufus. Next base: position 17,871,597 of record NW_025814867.1, on the reverse strand, counting down.
TTCCAGCAAGAGGAGATTAGTCATCAGAGTGAAAGGCTGCATGGAGATCTTTTAGGATCAGCAGATTATTGGCATCTTTTGAGAGAGTGGTTTTATGGTGGGGAATAAACCCCCATGAGTAGATGGGAGGGGGGAAATAGATCAAGTCAAGGGAACAAGGGACTTACATGACAACTTTAAGTAGCATCAGAGTGGAGGGAAGGTTTTTCAGACAGGCAATGAATGGTAGAACAGGGAAAGCATGACCTTACAGTCTTGACAAAGTAGACTAGATTGCTGTTGCTTTGGGTTACTTTGGCTACCAGAATTGCTGGTTAAAAAAAATAAATTATTTCACTTCTGGGGGGCTGGGATGGCTCAGTCGGTTAAGCATCCGACTTTGGCTCAGGTCATGATCTCATGGTTTGTGAGTTCAAGCCCTGAATGGGGCTCTGTGCTGACAGCTCAGAGCCTGGAGCCTGCTTCAGATTCTGTTTCCCTCTCTCTCTGCCCCTCCCCCGCTCACACTCTGTCTCTGCCTCTCTCTCTCTCCCTCTCTCTCTCTCAAAAATAAATAAACATTAAACAACTCTTATTTACAAAAATAATTTCACTTATTACATTGGATCCAGCTGAATTTAGTAAACTGACCAGAATAACTCAGGAATACTTTTCTCCCCATGATTGAAGAAAAGATCTCCATATTGGTCTGAAATATCAGGGAACTTTATTAATGAACTTTGTAGAATTCTGAGTGTAGGCAGTCTATTTACTGAACTTTAATTCTGTTTTTCTATTTCTTCATTGCAGTACCAACCGTGGAAAATTTACAGTAACTCCTCCAAAACAAATAGAGTACTATCTACATACCTTGAAGTTGAAAGTTTACTTTCCTTATTGAGAAGGGAAAAGAAGAAGAGGCATGACTGTTTTGTTTTTGGAGAGCCAAGTTCCCTGGCGACTGTGCCAAGGTTCATTTTGCCAATTCCTCGTAAAATGGCAGGCCTTATCTTGGCCTCTCATTCTGAAAGGGTCCTGACTTTGGAAGTGACAGGATGTCATTTGGGGAAGTACAGCCTTGATCACTGACCTTGCATTTTTGAAAATGGTTTCCAGTGAAAGTGATTATGTTATTTTGAAATAGAAAAAGCTACACGTATCACCTCAGCTTCTCATCTGAGACTTACTGGAGAAAAGATAATATACTACAAGCATAATACGTTCACAGTAATTATACAGGGCTTCAGGATAACCTTATTGTTGGGGGGAAAGTAGCAACTTTTTTTATTTAAAAAAATTTTTTTAATGTTTATTTATTTTGAGGGAGAGAGAGAGAGACAGAGCATGAGCAGGGGAGGGGCAGAGAGAGAGGGAAACACAGAATCTGAAGCAGGCTCCAGGTTCTGAAGCAAGCTCCGGGAACTCAGAGCGCAACGTGGGGCTCGAACTCACGAGCCATGAGATCATGACCTGAGCCAAAGTCGGACGCTCCACTGACTGAGCCACCCAGGCGCCCCTGGGAAAGTAGCAACTTAAAACTATAGAATATAATCATCTGCAGAACATAATTAGCATTATCCAGAGAACAGCTGCCGGTGTTTGTGAAGGTCTGAAACTACTCCAAGGTCATTCTTTTCCCAGTTGTTGTCAAAGCAAGCCAGCAGCTTCCGGGAAGATGGTTTGGCACATTCTTAAAAAAAACTAAATGTATTATTACATATGATCCACCAATCACTCTCTTTGGTATTTACCCAAAGGAGGTGAGAACTTATATCTACACGAAAACCTACACATGACTGTTTATAGTAACTGTATTCATAATTGCCAAAACTTGGAAGCAATCCAATAACTTTCACTAGGTGAAGGGATAAATGTCCTGCAGTACATCCAGATAATGGAATATTACTCAATGCTAAAAAGAAATCAACTATCAAACCATGAAAAGACATGCAGGAATGCATATTTCTAAGTGAAAGAAGTCAATTTCGAAATGTGATATACTATTTGATTCCAACCATATAACATTCTGGAAAAGGCAAGTTGGGAACAGTAAAAAGGTGAGTGATTGCCAAGGATTGGAGGGCAGGGGAAGGGATGAAAAGGCAGAGCACAGAGGATTTCTAGGCTGGAAAATAGCCTGTATGATACTATAATGATGGATGCATGTCATTATACATTTGTCCAAAGCCATAGGAGGTACACCACCATAAGTGAACCGTAATGTGAGCTGTGGACTTTGATTATGCTATGTCACTGTAGATTCAACTGTAACGAATGTACCACTCTTGTGGGGGATGTTGCTAATGAAGGAGGTTGTGAATGTGTGCAGGCAAGTGGTATATGGGAAATGTCTGTACCTTCCCCCCACTTTTGCTGTGATCTGAAACCTGAAAATGGTCTTGATAAGAAAGCACAACAAATTGCAGTATCTTACTCATGATCTCAATCTTCAGAATGAATATGGTGTCATTCTTCATTTCCCCTCACCAGGGTTTGGGGCTATTTCATGACCCTTGAAAACATGTTCTGACATATTAGTCATGGATGAGTTGAGGGGAAAGGGATAAGGGTGTTCAATGTTTACTCCTTTTCAAAAAGTTGGTTGAAGGAAATACATATGTCATATCCCCCTTTCTCATGGGATGTTTGCAAAGCTGATGGAGGCACTTTGGCACTTTGCCTTTTCAGACTCTTTCCACATTGAAGAGACTATATCCTCATCTGTCATTCTGGATATTCGCTTTTCTGAAAGAGTATACTGGAGTTTCTTAAAGATCCATAAATATTTGTAGAATATCAAATGATGGTGAAGGGTGAAATGCATTTTTTTTTCCTGATTATAAGCTTCCTTTGTCTTCTGGGATAGGGGTTTCCTCTATAGACTTGGAGGAATAGAAAGGTATTTATTCCATTCTAAAGCTCTGTCAAAGATAAGAATCTGTGGGGAAATTTTTTTATCTTTGGGATTAAAGAGAATTGATTAGAGGGCATGAAACTACATTCATGATGGCTATAAGCCCTTTTTATTCCCTCACATATATAGTGGATAGTAGTTGGATTTAGGTCTGTGGAATAATCACGATTGAAAACATAATATGAAAAGCAGAATTTTTTCTCTTCTAGAAATCGCAGACTGGTTAGATAAGACAAATAACATACATATTTTCGGAAATCATGTATTTTGAAAATGTGAGAGCATTTTATTTTCCTGTGCCTTGGAAACCAAGAATGTTAGCATATCTATAAATAATGGTTCAGGGTACACGCTTTGGGAGGGAAAATGTCCCCTAAAATTTCATGTCCTTCTAGACACGTTATACGGAAATAGGGTTGTTGCAGGTGTATAACAAGTTAAGTTGGAGGTTCTATTGGAGTAGGGTGGGTCCTTCTTTCATATGATTGGTGTCCTTATAAAAAGAAAAGAAGAGACACGGAGGGATGATAGTCATGTGAAGACACAAATGGAAATTGGAGTTAAGCTGCCACAAATCAAGGAATGCTTGGGGATACCAGAAGCTGGAAGAGGCCAGAAAGGATCCTCCCCAGATGGAGTGTGGCTTTGCCAACAACTTGATTTTAGACTTCTACTCTCCAGAACCGTAAGAGAATGAATTTCTATTATTTTAAGCTATCCCAGGTTGCAGTACTTTGCTATGGTAGCCCTAGGGAATTAGTCCCTGACATAATCATAATGGTTTTTTTAAATTTTTTATTTAATTTTAATTAAATGTTTTCATTTTTAAAAATGTTTATTTATTTTTGAGAGAGAGAGAGAGAGAGAGAGAGAGTGAGTGAGACAGAGCGTGAGTGGAGGAGGGCCAGAGAGAGGGAGACACAGAATCGGAAGCAGGCTCTAAGCTCTGAGCTGTCCGCACAGAGCCCTACATGGGGCTCAAACCACGAACTGTGAGAACATGACCTGAGCCGAAGTCGGATGCCCAGCTGACTGAGCCACCCAGGTGACCCATAATGTATATACTTTAAAAGTCATGACAAATGTCGAAACATTGGGAAATGAATTAGTTCATTGTGGTATATCAATAAAATATTTTATTACCTATAAATCTAACAAACGTGTGAACTTTAGAGATATATGGAAAAGTATAAATAATAAATAGTAATCATATGCTATGTACACAATTATTACAATCATAGAAGAACAATCTATGTATAACAATAGAGGTTTAGGAAAAGATCTTTATTCTTATATAATTGGGAGAATACAGTACAATTTTTTTTATTCTTTTAATAGAAGGAACATTTAGATATATAGCAGGATTCTCACACAGAGAAATGGGACACCGAGGCTTTCTTTGTCCAGGAAGCAACTTTATTCATTGAGCAGGCACAGGCTCAGTGGGTTCCTACCCAAAAAATTGAGCCCCTGAGAGCAGCGGGGTGTAGCCTTTGATGCAATTTCTACTTCTTTGTCTCCTGTATATGGTGACACATATAGTCTGATTGGACACAGTCCAAGTTAGAGTCCTATCAGAGCTCTGCATATGTGAATAGGAGTTGATTACACCACGTTGCCATTCTTTGTTCTGAGAAGGCCTCCACCACCTTCCTTAGGGAAGGGCTCTCCCTTTACCACAGATACAAAAAATTTTTTTTTAATTTTTTTTTTTTTCCAGCGTTTATTTATTTTTGGGACAGAGAGAGACAGAGCATGAACGGGGGAGGGGCAGAGAGAGAGGGAGACACAGAATCAGAAACAGGCTCTGAGCCATCAGCCCAGAGCCTGACGCGGGGCTCGAACTCACGGACCGCGAGATCGTGACCTGGCTGAAGTCGGACGCTTTACCGACTGCGCCACCCAGGCGCCCCGATACAAAAAATTTTTTTAAGTAAATCACAAAAACGGTTTAAACTAAAAGTCATTTTAACTAAGTTAAACTGAGATTTGAACCAAATAGGATTCATGCATTGGCTTAATGAATTGTCCTCTTTGCTGTTGCTTTTAAGCCTGGACCAGCAGCATATATTTTTAAATGAGGCAAATGGTCCCAAAGAATTTAGGATTTGTGGAAGACTTCACAATCTATAGATTATACTGACTCTAAAACGCCAAACTTCTTGATAACTGAGGCTGAAAGAAAAAAAAAGTCATGGCCAAGCAATGTAGAAGCAACAGGCCTAGAAGCTCTTTCTGTTTATTTTGTAGAATCTAAACTATAATTAATACTTCAAGCCCACAAAATGAGCAGGATCGGAGGGCTTGGCTTCTGGAGAAATATTTGCAGTGAAAGTTAAGAAGCTGGTGAAACATCTTATTAAGTTAGCCCATCCATATAAATACCATAGTCTGTGTAGTGATGAAATCTTGCTGGAAGGTTCCAAGTGAGCTTTCAAAGCCAGGGTCAGTTTTCATTATACAACTGGAGTTGGCTGTTTTTCAGGCCAGCTGAACTCTTTGTGCAGGAGTATGGCCTTCTGGCTTTCCTAAAACAACAACAACAACCAACAAAAGGAAACAAAACAAAAATATATGTTTATTTATATACACATAAATACATAACAAAACAAATGTATGTATTTATATACACATATATATACACGCATACGTATATAGCACACGTATACATATTGCTTTTTTTTTTTTTTTTTTTTGACCAGCAGGCAAGAGTTTATTCGAGTATAAGAGCAGAAAGGAAAAATAGTAGGAAAACTCTCTTCACAGAGAAGGGACATTCAAAAGTGAATGCCCCCATGTTGCTCTTCTTTCTAAAGGCTGTTTTTGGAAATCACTTTGTCATTTTGATGAGTCTTCCAGGCATCAACAAGTGACAAAGGTGGAAGAGTTAAAATACAATCTAATGTCATAAGGAGCTCTTGACTCAGTAAAATGCAGTTGTTATTTATTTGTATAGTAAAACAGGAAGACCTTTTCTAAGTGAATCACCCACTATGAGTCAGTTTAGGGGCGCCTGGGTGGCTCAGTCGGTTAAGCGTCCGACTTCAGCTCAGGTCACGATCTCTCGGTCCGTGAGTTCGAGCCCCGCGTCGGGCTCTGGGCTGATGGCTTGGAGCCTGGAGCCTGCTTCGGATTCTGTGTCTCCCTCTCTCTCTGCCCCTCCCCCGTTCATGCTCTGTCTCTCTCTGTCTCAAAAATAAATAAACATTAAAAAAAATTTTTAAAAAAAGTCAGTTTACATAATGATTTACATCTTCATCACAAAACCACCAGTACCTAAGGCAACAAATGCCTTTTGAGTTTTCTAGTAAGGTTTTTCTTTTTGACAGACAAGCAGAATAATGTGGATGTTTGGTAAATCCACAGTACAAATAGTCAAATCATTTACTTAAACATTTTCCAAGGAAAATGGTATCAATGAGAAAAGTAATGCAAGCAAAGGGTATTGTTGTGCTAGATTTGGTCTTCATTCTGCACTTGGGAGGGAATCTTTCCAACAACAGTGTTTTGTAATCTGTACAACCATCTCATGGATTCATCTTGGTAAAATCTCTCTTAGATATTGTCTTAGGAAATGAAAGCTTGGTGAGAATGAATGAATGAATAAATAAATACATAAATAAATTTATTTATATTTTATAAATTTATAAATTTATTTATGTATTTATTTATTCACTTAATTAACTTATTTATTTTTGAGAGAGGGAGAGAGAGGATGAGTTGGGGAGGGGCAGAGGGAGAGAGAGACAGAGAATCCCGAGCAGAAGCTGCACTGTCCGCATAGAGTCCACCTCAGGGCTCAATCCCACAAACTTCGAGGTCATGACCTGAGCAGAAATCAAGAGTCGGTCGGTCGCTTCACCTATTGAACCACCCAGGTGACCCATCAATGAGAATGAATACCGCAACAGAGAAGTAGGAGGGAAAAATACTCGCATATATTTGAAAAAATAGTCCTACCTTTTCTAAACTCTGGGTGAAAACAATGGCTCCTCAACTTCCCAGTACGACGTTCCCAACTGGATACTAGTTGTACTTGGGGTAATAAAGTCTTTGGACAATTCTTGGTGGTCATATACCTTCTGGGAGCCTTTGCAGGAACAGTTTGTGTCCAAATGAAAAGTTTGGATCGAAAAACTGATAAGCACCCCCTCATACAAAGAGGAATCTGAATCATCAGGAAACATTTTCCAGGTAGGAATGTAATCTCAAAATTAGGGTTCTTGGTGAGAGAATATGCAATTGTGTTTTTTGTTTGAATGGCCCTAAAAATAGTTTCGGGCCTTTTACCAATGTTAAGATGATTGTTATTATCCTGGTGTTAGTTTTTAGTTTCTCTAAGTAGGCTAGATGTGCCTAAGAATACCAAGATAAATAAAAGGAGAAAATTGCCTGCACTTGCCCGGATACCTGTTGCGTAACAACCTCACTGGTTATTTTTTCCCATTTGAAGATGTTGCTGCTAATGTGGTGCCACCTTCTGCAAATGACACTAACTGGGACTTTAAGAATATGTCCTGTTATGAGGGATGATTTTATTTAATTGCCAGTAGAGATTCTTTTGGAACAGATAATTTCTGGACTTCTCATACTCTCCCAGGTCACACAGCATGAAAAGTGAGCCATTTCCTACTGGTATTTTGTAACCTAAGGAATTTTATTATTTTTATTTATTGGCAATTTCTGGGAAAGGTGGTTCTGAAACACATTTTGTTGATTACCTAAACACTGTTAACTTCAAGTCTAAAAAATCCAAATAAAACTTATTGACGGCTAAGATACATGTAATTTTTAGTCTTTCTCTGAGACAGTTTTGTTGCTGTCTACCTTGTCTAATAGCCCAGGAAAGAGTAAAAGGCAATAAATATACTCCTGATGTGGGTAAATTTAAGTGAGATGGCCCTGCTGAGGAACCCGTATCACCGGATATAATTCTCTTCATCTTGTGTTCAAATAGATAAAAACTACCTAGGGAGGGGCACTTTGCCATTTAAATCAAAATTTAAAAATCTTCCTGCTCTCTTAGTCTAATTAACTCTTGAACAACAAGCTATTTTCACATTTTTGGCTGGGTCTACATTATGGCAAGAAATGAATGGGACTGACCAGATGATTCTGACCAAAAACTCTGCATTATCTTCAGTATTAATAAACACTACAGATAGCCTACCAATGGAATATATCTCAAAGTAAACAACTGTCAAATCCCAAGTACCTATTGGAAGGTACTAGGAGATACAGAGATACAGAGCTAGGAGATACAGAGCTATTCTAGGCTAACATTCTCATATATTGCATGTAAATAATTTTAAGTTCATAATTAGCTAGTTTTGCCCTGAATCATAATGATAATTATGATAATATCAATGAACATTTACTGAGGTTATGTACTTTGTGCCTTTATGTGCCTATGTGCTTTCTAGGCATTGTTTTATTTAATCCTCCCTTCAGCCTTAAGAAGTCTGAATAATCTGCAACAGAAATAGAGAATTGTGGATTTCATAGCTATTTATTTTACTTTTTATTGAATTAGGGAATCCTGAAGATGAAACTAGATTAAAGCTTAAGAAAATATGTAATGAATGATGACCCATAGAGCCTTTTTTCTGGTTTGTTCTGTGATTTTCACAGATGCCGTTGAGTTTCTAGGCTTCTGCGGCGAATTTGAACTTGTACTGAATACTGAGGAAATGTGAGCGAGAGACTTCCAAGCTAATCTTTCTAAATGAGGACACATAACTGAATTGTTCCTACATTAAACTAATTTTAATTTACACCCTTTCCCCTTGTTCCACCACCCCAGTGGTGCTTTTAGATCTGGATAGTAATTTCACTGGTTAGCTTATTTAATTTAATGTTGCCAGAGGGCATTTTGCCTATTTGATTCAATATAACAAGTAACAGTGAAAGAGTTTCAGCTACTGTGACTGCTATAAACTATTAATTAATACATTGTGGCAGGCACTCTCCTAACTGCTTTCCAAGTGTTATCTCAATATTCACAGCCACTCAAGAGGTGATACTATTATTATTGCTGTTTTGTAGGTGAGGAAACAGTTTCAAAGAACTTAAGTAAGGAAAGGTCCCAAAGCCAGGAAAATATGGAGATTCAGTATTTGAAATCAGTTTCTGCTCAATTTCTGAGTCATAACATCTGCTCTTTCTTTCATGGTCTCAGTATCTTCTCTGTTGTCTTTGAGGATGTCAATAGTAGATCTTTTAGAGTTGTCATTTACTGGCACAGTCCCTGTTTCTTCCAGTTTGCTCTCTTCTTGTGGTTTTTGTCGCTAGCTTTGATGTCACAGGTGAGGTTCTCCACTCTGAGTATAGTCAAAATAACCCAGGGAGCTTAAAAAATAATGATGTTTAGGGGGTGCCTGGGTGGCTCAGTCAGTTAATCATCTGACTTCGGTTCAAGTCATGATCTTGCCATTCCCGAGTCCGAGCCCCACGTCAGGGTCTGTACTGACAGATCGGTCTGGAGCCTGTTTCGGATTCTGTGTCTCCCTCTTTCTCTGCCCCTCTCCTGCTAGCATTCTGTCTCTCTCTCTCTCTCTCTCAAAAATAAATAAAACATTAAAAGAAGAACAATGATGCTTAGGACCACCAAAGACCAAATCCAAACCTCTGCTATTGGGGCATATTTCTTCAAAGCTTGCTAGTTGATTTGTAATGTCAAATCAGGGGTAATCCTTGGATGTCTGGATATCTGTGTTTAAATGTGGAAGACTAAAAAGCTTATTGGCAAACCCAGGCCCAGCTGGTTCAAATGGTTCTATTGGACATTTAAGGAAGAAATAATACCAATATTATATAAAATCTTTCAGAAAATAGAAGACAGTGGTTCTAATCAACTCATTTTATGAGGTCAATATTACCCAAATACCCAAGGCAGACAAAAGCATTAAAAATACATAAAGAAGGAAAGATAGACACACACACACACACACACACACACACACACACACATGCACGTACGCACACACACACCAGTACGACTCATGAATATAAACACAAAGATTCTTAACAAAATGTTAGTAAACAAATTCCAGGAACACAAAGTTGATTTACTACTTGAAAATCAACCAATGAAATTCACCATATTAACTGAAAAAAGGATAAAAAAGATTACCATTTCAGTAGGTACAGAAAAGAATTAGAAAAGATTTTTTTTTTAATTTTTTTTTTCAACGTTTATTTATTTTTCGGACAGAGAGAGACAGAGCATGAACGGGGGAGGGGCAGAGAGAGAGGGAGACACAGAATCGGAAACAGGCTCCAGGCTCTGAGCCATCAGCCCAGAGCCTGACGCGGGGCTCGAACTCACGGACCGCGAGATCGTGACCTGGCTGAAGTCAGACGCTTAACCGGCTGCGCCACCCAGGCGCCCCAAGAATTAGAAAAGATTTAATATCCATTCATGATAAAACATTGAATCAAATTAGAAACAAAGGGAACCTCTCAATCCGATAAGGGCTTATATGAAAACCTCATTGCTCACATAATATTCAATGTTAAAACATTAAATACTTGCTCCGTAAGATCAGGAACGAGGAAAGAATGCTGACTTTAACCTCTTACATTCATCACTGAACTGGAGAGCCTAGCTAGCCTTCATAATTCGGCAAGAAAAGGAAATAAAAGGCACAAAGATAAGTAAAGAAGTAAAACCATCTCTAATCACAGATGACATGATCGATTTGGTAGAATATTTAAAGGGATCAACAAACAACTAGTATCTACAATGATGAAGCTAATTGAGAGAGGTTACAGGGTGAAAGGTCAATATACAAAAGTCAGTTGCATTTTTACACACTGGAAGCTAACTTAGCTCTTGACTTGCTACTGGGCTAGTTGACGCCTTGCTTCAGTATAGGGTGATCTGTTTGGTTTTTTATCGGGATACCTCAATGTAAATGTTTTATATCTTTGTTCTTGGGCTAGCTGGATTCCCTAGAGAATTTTCTAATTTTTCTGCCTGGAGGAGCATGGCCTGGTGGCCGGTGTTCTGAAGGCTGGGAATTTCAGCGTTCAATAGGCATATGTTCGCCTAGTCCCCATTTTTGGCTTAGAGATTATACTTTCGACTATGGCTGGCATTTCCATTACAAAAGCTTTCCGTTTGCCCCCTCGAGGGAAAAAAAAATTATAGTCTGCTAATGTGAGGAAGAGTTTTCATTCAGTGGCCTACGGTGGTGGAGTCGCTGGGAGACTTCCCGTGCTTTTACGCAATCATTTTTATTTTAAGCCTCTCCCTCCTTCACCCTATTCCAGAAGTGTCTGTGGCTGCCAGTTTCTGAGTCCTTTGAGAATTCCGTGGTGTAGATTAGGTCGGTTCTCAGTGTTCCCTCTTGCTAGCTCGGGCTTCAGTTCCTGCTAACTTGATTACACTCATCCATCTGCTTTCCAGCTTACGGTATCTTATTGCTGTTCTCCCTTTTTCTGTTCTCCCCGTCCTTAAATGTCTTTTTAAGAAGTCCCTTTACCATCTCTCTTACATAGTACAGCATGAATGCTTCATGTGAAGTGGAAATACCACGATCACTGCCTGATTTAAAGGACTGACTTATAAGACAAATAAAGACGGATCCCATTCACAATTGCACCAAGAAGCATACAATACCTAGGAATAAATCTAACCAAAGATGTACAAGATCCGTATGCTGAAAACTATAGAAAGCTTATGAAGGAAATTGAAGAAGATATTAAGAAATGGAAAAACATTCCATGCTCATGGGTTGGAAGAATATTGTTAAAATGTCAATACTACCCAAAGCTATCTACACATTCAATGCGATCCCAATCAAAATTGCACCAGCATTCTTCTCAAAGCTAGAACAAGCAATCCTAAAATTCATATGGAACCACAAAAGGCCCCAAATAGCCAAAGTAATTTTGAAGAAGAAGACCAAAGCAGGAGGCATCACAATCCCAGACTTTAGCCTCTACTACAAAGCTGTCATCATCAAGACAGCATGGTATTGGCACAAAAACAGACACATAGACCAATAGAATAGAATAGAAACCCCAGAACTAGACCCACAAAAGTATGGCCAACTCATCTTTGACAAAGCAGGAAAGAATATCCAATGGAAAAAAGACAGTCTCTAACAAATGGTGCTGGGAGAACTGGACAGCAACATGCAGAAGGTTGAAACTAGACCACTTTCTTACACCATTCACAAAAATAAACTCAAAATGGATAAAGGACCTGAATGTGAGACAGGAAACCATCAAAACCCTAGAGGAGAAAGCAGGAAAAGACCTCTCTGACTTCCGCCGCAGCAATTTCTTCTTTGACACATGCCCAAAGGCAAGGGAATTAAAAGCAAAAACGAACTATTGGGACCTCATGAAGATAAAAAGCTTCTGCATAGCAAAGGAAACAATCAACAAAACTAAAAGGCAACCAACGGAATGGGAAAAGATATCTGCAAATGACATATCAGACAAAGGGCTAGTATCCAAAATCTATAAAGAGCTCACCAAACTCCACACCCAAAAAACAAATAATCCAATGAAGAAATGGGCAGAAAACATGAATAGACACTCCTCTAAAGAAGACATCCAGATGGCCAACAGGCACATGAAAAGATGCTCAACATCGCTCCTCATCAGGGAAATACAAATCAAAACCACACTCAGATATCACCTCACTTCAGTCAGAGTGGCCAAAATGAACAAATCAGGAGACTATAGATGCTGGAGAGGATGTGGAGAAACGGGAACCCTCTTGCACTGTTGGTGGGAATGCAAACTGGTGCAGCCACTCTGGAAAACAGTGTGGAGGTTCCTCAAAAAATTAAAAATAGGCCTACCCTATGACCCAGCAGTAGTAGTGCTAGGAATTTACCCAAGGGATACAGGAGTACTGATGCATAGGGGCACTTGTACCCCAATTTTTTGAGGTTCCTCAAAAAATTAAAAATAGACCTACCCTATGACCCAGCAGTAGCACTGCTAGGAATTTACCCAAGGGATACAGGAGTACTGATGCATAGGGGCACTGGTACCCCAATATTGTACCCCAATACAGCAGCACTCTCAACAATAGCCAAATTGTGGAAAGAGCCTAAATGTCCATCAACTGATGAATGGATAAAGAAATTGTGGTTTATGTACACAATGGAGTACTACATGGCAATGAGAAAGAATGAAATATGGCCTTTTGTAGCAACGTGGATGGAACTGGAGAGTGTTATGCTAAGTGAAATAAGCCATACAGAGAAAGACAGATACCATATGTTTTCACTCTTATGTGGATCCTGAGAAACTTAACAGAAACCCATGGGGGACGGGAAGGAAAAAAAAAAGAGGTTAGAGTGGGAGAGAGCCAAAGCATAAGAGACTCATAAAAACTGAGAACAAACTGAGGGTTGATGGCGGGTGGGAGGGAGGGTAGGGTAGGTGATGGATATTGAAGAGGGCATCTTTTGGGATGAGCACTGGGTGTTGTATGGAAATCAATTTGACAATAAATTTCATATATTAAAAAAATAAAGATAAAAATAAAGGACTGACTTATTTGAGAAGAAATAAGTTGTATATTACTTTATGGTGATACCTTATATTTATATAAGAGAAGAATAATTGAGCATCTTATTTGTAGAATTTAGAGTAACAAGTGGGTTACATGGAAAATTCCATATTGAATTAGTGTCATTATGTCCATTGGAAAAAAACCTTCCATTAAAAAAAAAACAGCAGAATATCTGGTTTGCCCAATATTAGTGAGGGACTTTTCATTTAATTCTGCCTCTGACAGAAACCATGTATACATAGCTTATATTTTCATGGTAGCTTGTAAAAAATTTAGTGTAACTGTAACCATGGCTTTGAGGAAGTGAAAAACTACATTAAAAAAACAAAAGTTTATTTATTTTGAGAGAGAGAGAGAGCAAGTGTGAGTGAGGGAGGGGCAGAGAGAGAGAGAGAGAGAGAGAGAGGGCGGGAGAATCCCAAGCAGGCTCCACACTGTCAGCACGTAGCCCAACACAGGGCTCGATCCCTCAAACTGTGAGACCGTGACCTTAGCCAAAATCAACAGTTGGATGCTTAACTGGCTGAGCCACTCAGGAGCACCTGAAAAGCTACATTTCATAGATTGTACTAACTAATTCAACAAACTTTACTTAAGTGCTTACCATGAATAAGGCACTGTTATTGACTGCTTCTGGGGTTAGAGAAGTAAACAAAATGGACAAAATCCCTGGCCCTCTGAAGATCCTGTTCCACTCAGTAGAGTTCTGGTATTAAAATGAGCATAAAGAACACCAAAATGCTCCTTCAGCACATTTTGTGAAATTGGGAACCTGTGTCTACATCTGTGGGTATTTCCTGTGCTACCTAGGAGTTTGACTTCTATAGTGGAGATGATTAACAAATTGGATTCTGGTGTAACTAAGTTATTTTGTTGTTGCTGTTGTTGGCTCATTATAACATCCCTAAAAATGACTTGAAATAGACTTTTAAGATATAAACAATGTGATAAAACAAGTTAGAACAGGCCAGAGAACTGAAGCAGAGAGAAAATATGAGTGGAAACACAGAATAAAGTGAAGAGTGAAAACATCCAAGATACATGTAGAGAAGTTCCATTCCTTGCTAGGCCCAAGCCACACATTTTGTTTATTTACATATTTGTGTGTTTGTTTGTTTTTGCAGTCATCTCAAAAAAATCATCCGTTTCCATAAATCAGAGAACAAATAAGTGGTCAAGTGATATAAAAATATAGACTTTCTCCCATGGGTCTTTATGTAGGGACCTTCATTGGGAAATGGAGCAAAGAACATCTTTACAAAATATATACCAGGGAGTTCCATTGGACTGTTTCTTTTACATATTTACTACACAGAGTCCAAATATATTAGCACAAAGCATAACTTAGTAAGAGTTGTTATATGAGGAGTCTTAGTATAACTTCATGAAGTTATAATAAATCCACTAACATTTGTAATTTACAAAATACTTTCATATGCATTCTCTACCAGGGCAACTTTCAGGCAGATATAACCATCATCTTCATATTAACACCGAGAGAATCATGAATATTAAATAATTTATACAAGATCTTCTAGCCAGAGAATGGGAAACACTATTGGAAAAAAGGATTTTCAACTCTAAATCTTGTCTTAACAACATATCAATGTACTGTTTTACTACATCTTGTTGACCAACAAAGCACTAACATACACAGTTGTTTTTATTTCTTTCAACGTTTTAATTGAGGTATAACTTACCAACTATAAACGGCATAAAGTGTTCTAAGTGTAGAAACTGATGAAACAACCATATACATATATGCCTATGTAGCAATCATCCAAATCATTTCTAGCAGTGCAGAAGTTTTTCTCATGCCTTTTCTTGGTCAATACTTATTCTCCCACAGGTAATCAATATTCTGGCTTTTATTATTTGATTAGTTTTATCAGTTCTTTAACTTCATGTAAATGGATTCACATTGTAAATACTCTTATGTCTGGTTTCTTTTGCTTACTATAATGTCTGTGAGATTCATTTATCATGTTGTGTATATTATAGTTTGGTCTTGTCCTTTTGTTAGAAAAATAGCTTTATTAACATCTATTACACATAGGATAAAATTCACATATTTAAAGTACATTGTTCAAGCAGCTTCTTGTATACTTGAATAATTATGTAACTATCACCAAAACCCAATTTTAAGACATTTTAAAAACTCCCAGAAAGAGGGGCTCCTGGGTGGCTCAGTAGGTTAAGTGTCTGAGTCTTGGTTCTCAGGTCATGATCTCATGGTTTGTGAGATTAAGTCCTGCATCAGGCTCTGTCCCTCCCTTGTCCCCCTCCCCCCCGCTCTCTCTTTCTCTCTCTCAAAATAAATAAACTTCAAAAAAATTTAATTAAATATATAAATAAATAAAACCCCCAAAAGAAAGCTCATACACATGACCAATCATTCCCATTCTTGCCTAACACCCTTAACCTCCCAAACCTTCCCAAGCCCCAAGCAACCACTAAGCTACTTTTCATCACTACAGATTTGCCTATTCTGGACATTTCATGTAAATGGACTCATAAAATATATGGTCCTTTGTGACTGGCTTTTTTTCACTTAGCATAAGCTTTCAAGGTTCACCCTTCTTTTAGCATATATCAATATTTCTTCTTTTTATATTATGATTATACCAAATTATGTTTATTTATTGTCAGTTGATGGGCACTTAGGTTGTGTCCACTTTTTTTGCTATCTTACATAATGCTTGAACATTCTTGTACAAGTTTTTTGTGAACATACATTCTCATTTCTTAGTGTCTATAGCTAGGAGTGCAATTGCTCAGTTATTACCAATGTTTTAGCATTTTGAGGAAGTGTCAAACTGTTTTTCACAGTGGCTACACCACTGTGCATACCCACCAGCAACGTAAGAGAGTTCTTATTTCTCCACACTATTTCTAACACTAGTTATTGTCCGCATTTTTGATTATAGTAATCCTAGTGGGTGTGAGGAAGCATATCATTGTGTTTTTGATTTACATTTTCCTAGTGATTAATGATGCTGAATATCTTCCATGTGATTTTTGGCCATTTATATATCTTTAGAGAAATGCTTATTTGGCTCACTTACCTATTTTAAAAATTGAGTTATTTATCTTTTTATTGTTGAGTTATAAGTTTCTTAATGTATTCAAGATACAAGACCCTTTTGGGTATATGGTTTGGAAATATTTTCTCCCATTCTGTGGGTTGTCTTTTCACTTTCTTGAAAGTGTCTTTGATGCACAAAATTTTTAAATTTTAATGAAGTGCAACTTATCTATTTATTTTCTTTTGCTGCTGTACTTTTGGTATCATATCTAAGAAATAATTGCTTAATTAAAATTCACAAATATTTACTCTGATGTTTTCTTCTAGGAGGTTTTATAGTTTTAGTTATTACATTTAGGCATATGATCTATTTTGAGGTGATTTTGGTATATAGTATGAGATAAAAGTTCAAATTTTCTTTTGCATATAGATATCAAAATTCTCAGGCAATATTTGTTAAAAACACAATTCTTTTCCCATTGAACTTTTTCAGCACCCTTATCAAAAATCAATAAATATGAGGGTTTATTTCAAGACTCTCAATTCTATTCCATTGATCTTTATGTCTTTTTAAATGTCAGTAACATATTGTCTGCAGTAGGTTTTGAAACCAGAAGGTGTTAAGTCCCTCAGTTTTGTTGTTCTTTTTCAAGATTGTTTTGGCTATTCTGGGTCTAGATTGTCTTTTTTCCCCCCCAAAAAAACATAGCTGGGATTTTGATAGGGTTGACACTGAATCTCTAGAACAATTTGGGGAGTATTTCCACCTTAACAATGTTACATTTCTGAACCATGAACACGAAGTATCTTTCCATATTTCTGGATCTTGTTTCATTTATTTTTTTTAAAAGTTTATTTATTTATTTTGAGAGAGAGAGAGAGTGTGAGAAAGTGTGAACACACACAGGCCAGGAGCAGAGAGAGAGGGAGAGAGAGTGACTCCCAAGCAGTCTCCTCAATGCACTGTCAGTGCAGAGCCTGATGCAGGGCTCGAACTCAGGAACTGTAAGATCATGACCTGAGCGGAAATCAAGAGTTGGATGTTTAACCGACTGAGCCACCCAGGCACCCCTGGGTCCTGTTTCATTTCTTTCAATAATTTCTTTATAGTTTTTACTGTATGTGTCCTGTAAGTCTGTTGATAAATTTTATCCCTGAGTATTTTATTCCTTCATGGTAATTGTTGTTGTTATATATGAGATTGTTTCTTAATTTCATTATTGGGTTGTTTTTTGCTGTTGTATGTAAGTACTATTGATTTCTAAAAATCTTTATCTTGTATCCTGCCATGTTACTGAACTTGTTAATTATTGGTTCTTTTTTCACTGTAGCATAATATTTCATTGTTAAACTTTAGCCTGTTGAGATACATTTATATTTCTCTCAGTTTTTAGATATTCTGAATAATACTTCTATGAATATTTTTGAATATGCTTTTTGGTGGCAGTAAGCACTCATTATCATGGTATATATAATTTCTGGGTCATCCTGAAGGCATATGATTCGCTTTAATAAACACTGGAAGTCAGTTTGAATGATTTGCTTTTGTTTCCATACTTTGGGTACAGCAACAAGTTCAAATTAATTTACAGTGATTTCTATTTATTAGTGATTAGTTGGTATTTATCAAAATGGAAGAAATGGAAAAGACTCTGAAGACGAGATTTGGTGTGATGAGTGTTAGTTCTGAGACTGATAGGAGGGTGATAAGAAGATGTGGAATAAGGGGAGGAAAATGTATAGCTTAAAAAGCATATTCAGTAGATTTTGATTTTCTAAAATAAATTACATAAAAGAAAAAATTGAAAACATTTCTCAAAGGTAAGAAAGACTGATTTGGTCATCATTTATAGGCATAATTTAAACAGAAATAACATACCAACCTCTTCCTACCTGCTTAGTTTTTTTTTTTTAATTTTTTTTTTCAACGTTTATTTATTTTTGCGACAGAGAGAGACAGAGCATGAACGGGGGAGGGGCAGAGAGAGAGGGAGACACAGAATCGGAAACAGGCTCCAGGCTCTGAGCCATCAGCCCAGAGCCCGACGCGGGGCTCGAACTCACGGACCGCGAGATCGTGACCTGGCTGAAGTCGGACGCTTAACCGACTGTGCCACCCAGGCGCCCCCCTACCTGCTTAGTTTTAGAGGCCAGTATTTTCCTTTATAGCTAAGTCTCATCTGTGATCTGGTCTTCAGATGTTACGTTACAAGCAGTTAAAAAAACAAAGCAGCTTAATTTAAATGTAAGGAAATAAGCTTAAAGAATTGATTTAAAGGCTATTTTTTCCCATGTTGCACCTCTTCTCTGATGAAAAGGATCAGAAAAATGTAAAATAATCTTTACTGGAAAAATTAACTAAAGAATGGTGGTGAGGTTAAATTTTTCATGCTTGAACAAAATCCTTGCCTATTTGGGGAAAACTTGAACAGGTTTCCTAAAATGTTTTTGCTTGGGGAGATCATGAAAAAAAAATAAAAATGTCTTTTAAACTTTAGCTAAAAATAGGTAAAACTATACACTTCAACATTGGCAGGATTTCAGCTCTTAATGAGAAATGAAAAGGAAGCCAAATTTGAAGAAAAATTGTTAAGTATATTTAAAGTTAGAGTAATTTATTTGGTGTGCACTTTATAGAACATTTTGATTTAGAAGTTTTGGATACAGATGATGGATTAAAGTGTTTTCTTTTAAAAGTCAACATAGTTAATGATCTGAAAGTTTAAAAGTTTCTGGAATTTAAGGACATTGTTTTTATTAACATCATTCGTATTCCTGTTTTCTTGCTGTCTATTTCTACCCTTCTTTTTCTAACCTTTACTTTGGTGATTTCAGTATCTGTGCTTATGACTTTTCCGATATGTTGACTCCATAGTTTTGTCACTCTCCTCATTTTCCAACAAGTTTTCTGACTCTTCATTTCACCTAGAGCTGATATGGATTCTTAGCACTGAAATTCTGCTTTTAGACCACAACTTCCATTCATGTCTGTCATTGTTAATCTTACAGAGCCTGTCCCTCTCTCTCACTGCAAAACATTCCTTACCTTATTTCCCACCTTTCTATTGCTTACCTGAAACTTGCTGCTTCTATGATGAATTATTATAATTAATGCTCTTGATAGCTACACAAAAATACACCTTTATTTGCCTTTCCTGCTTGTGGGCTTTGCTAATTGCCAATTTTTGGTGAATAGCAAAATCAGTTCTTTCAGCTGTCACTTCTGGAAGCTGAGCTTTCCTGGAGAAAGTCAGATGACAATTATGTTGGCTGAATATTCCAAGATGCAGTCAGCTGGCTTCTTTTTGATTGACTTCCGTTCATAGAGCCTCAATGTCCTCATAGAACCATGACCCATTCGACAATTAGTTTACCCCTACTTATTTCTAGGAGGGACTATTCCGGTCTCAACTCCTAATTCCCACCTGCATTCCCTCTGTCTACTTTTCTCAAATAACGAGTTTCATCCTTGCCTCCTCTCCTTCCTAATACCTCTTCATCTATCCTCCCATTCTTTCCCTTCTATAATTGTTTCTTTCTTTCTCTCCAATATGAGCTCCTACATAGGTGACTTTGATGTCATCTGCAAGTTTAAAGAAATTTTTTTTTGATGTTTATTTTTGAGGGAGAGACAGAGCATGAGTGGGGGATGAGCAGAGAGAGAGGGAGACACAGAATCCGAAGCAGGCTCCAGGTTCTGAGCTGCCAGCACAGAGCCTGACGCGGGGCTCAAACCCATGAACCGTGAGATCATGAGCTGAGCTGAAGTCGGACACTTAACCGACTGAGCCACCCAAGCACCCCTCATCTGCAAGTTTTAAACCTTACTCCATCACTTACCTTTCTTACATAGTCAATTTCTCGAAATCACCTATTCCTGTCTCTCAGGAAATATTGTTTTTTCCAAGGCAGTGGATCTCAAATAGGGACAATTTGTCCTTTCGAGGGAAATTTAGCAATGTCTGGAGATATTTTTGGTTGTTACAACTGGTGAGAAGGGTGAGTATTGATGAGTATTGTCTTCTACTGAGTAGAGGTCAGGTTTGCTTTGCAACATGTTACAATGCAGAGGGCACGCTCATAGCAAAAAAATGTCATTAGTGACATGGTGGCTGCTCTAAACCTACCTCAAACCCAAATTTTGCTCCTCCAGAAAATTTAAATGATATGTTTTTATGACTATGTTTACTTCTTTGAGTTCTTCCTTCCTTTGTCTCTCGCTTTTTCAGTAGCAATCTTTACAATGGAAGTCAATGCCTGCTGCTGGCTTAATTTCCTGAATTGCCATTCATATCTCTAAAAGACACATGATAATGATGAAGATTACTACTCACTGGAAATTATTAAAGTCTTCAACAGACTCAACTTTTCCCCTGAGCTTTTCACAATGACTTTGGGAGCCAAGGAAGCCTGTGGGAATACTTCTCTAATCCCTAATTGTTAATTGATTAGCCACAGAAGCATATGATGTTGAACTTAGATACTTATTTAAACATTTGCTTTATTATGGGGGATAAAAAAATTATCCTTGCTGACTTTTCTGTACAGAGACACTAGGAAACAGCTTCATGAAACACATTTCTTAAAGATACATTTAAAATTCAATTGTGTACATTAATTTTCTATAACACAGGAGTACTTTCCAGCAATTACAGAATTTGTTAAAAATTGTCAGGTTGCTTATACAGATGGGGCAAAATCTGTAAGGCCCTCCTGTGGGTGTAATTTCCTACAATGAGGCCGCAGTGCTCCTTAAAAATATCAACAGATGCAGCACCATTGATGAAGACACCTTGCTCCAAACATTTGTTTCTTTGTCTTTTCAGAGCATTTAATAGAATATTCCCAACACATGAAAAACAACAAATTTCTAGTAAAATGGGAAATAGTTCTAAATTCTTCCTCCACTCTATAACAGCCTAGCACAGCCAATTGAAGGAGCTGTTTAGAATCTCTGAACTCGGAATGGAACTCTTATTTTCCTTCGTAGAGGAAAAGTGATGAAACATCATAAGACACAGACCTGGATGAAGTTATTCATCCTGAGGACAAAGAGTAGCTTGCAAGTTTGAATTATTCTTCACAGATTTTTAAAAATTTTCCACTCTATTCAGTAACTACTTCCATACAAATCGAACTGTAATGAAAACACAGGTGGTGATAAAGAGGGGGCTCTGAGTTTAGATATTTTAAAAACATGCAAAGTAGATTGTTGCACTAGTGGGCTATTAAATTGATCACTAACTTTCTTTTCTTTTTTTTTTTTTTTTTTTTTTCACTGTAAAAGGCCTTCAAGAGTATTCTCTCAGGGAAATGTAAAGACTCCTCAGAGATCCAGAGAAATTTCCTGTTCCTTTCAGGACCCAAATGGCTTGAAATCTCACCAAGAGGAAAAACAGTGAAATTTTTACCCAAAGTAGACTGAGCGTCTACTGCCAATCTTTATGAAATTCATTCACTCTTAAATAAATGGATACTCAGTACACCAGCATTGTATTTATTAGCCAGTGTGGGTAGGAAAAAATTTTTTGGAAAAGGAATCTGATTAGGTTGGTGGCAGGGTCTTAAAAGTAAAGTAGAGGTATGTCAAGAATAGGAATAAAACTCTAATCCTAAAAGTGACACATGCCACTAGTATTGGTAGATTTGGACATTTTTGTGTATATAAAAATGATTTAACTCACAATCTCTTTTTCTAAGAAATTGACACATAACTCTTTTTGTACTTTTAAGGAATTTGTTCGGAAACTGAAAATATCTACAATGAATGAGGATATCTATTATGAGTGCCTTTAAGTCATAATACCATAGCTATCCAAAGAAGGAATGATAAAATTTATAGTTGCCCATTTCAGTTCTCTCTAAATTACTATTAAAAGTTCAAAATCAAGAATATAAAAAAGAAGAAAATAACTAAAGAAATTAAATAGGATTCCTGTTTCACAGTTATTAGAAAGCAGTGATTAAAAGCACTTGGTACAACAAGTTCTACAAAGGACTTCTTAAAGTTTATTTTTTGATTGCTTTTAGAGTTCTTTGCCCTTTCCTTAAGGAAACACAAGCGTCAGACTGGTGTTGAAGTCCTTTCCTGACTGGAGGAAGAAGTTCTGAAAGAAGAGTTGTGTTGTGTTGTGGTTTTAATCAGCTGAATTACATCTTATTTCAAATTTTAGGAAAGAATCTTCTCCTTGTTAATCTATAGTCTGAAATGTTGTCTTTCTGGCAATGGAAGATGACTCCCAAAGAAAACACAGTTTTTGTTTGTGAACACAGTTCAATGAATTTCTAGGGTTGTTTGTTTTTTTTTTTTTTGTTTTTTTTTTGTTTTTTTTTTCTGTTGTATGTGTGAGTTAACGTTTCCTACTTGGCATTTGTAAGTCAGGAAGCAAACGGTGCCCTAGAGGATTTCACTGAGAAGTTTAACTAAGGGACTATTTATAGACTCATAGGCAGTGTAAGGGAAAAAAAGGTGTGAAGAGTCAAGGTGTGAGCGGTAGCTGGAAGCCTGTACTGGCCCCAAGGCCTAATGGACCCACCACAGAAAGCGCTTAGGAGCACCTGAAGGCAATAATTGTGGAAGGGGGTACACCTGATAGCAGGTGCACTCCCAGGTAGATAAGCTGTGCTTCCCACGCTTCCGTGTCGGCTGCTTCATGCTTGGTTGGGTCAACTGCAAGCAGAGGTGGGAGATTAGAGGGCACGGAGAAGGGAAAAGCCACAGTGATCTCCTCTCCCTGTCTCTTTCACAGCTCCAGCGACACCCTGGTAAGCCTAGCCCCTGGGCTCCCACCATGAGGCTTAGCAGTGGGAATGGGTTTTTTTCTGTTGCTAATCTCTGGGTTGGCTCACAGCCCAGTCTTGCTTTTTAGCTCTTTTATCACTTTTGAAACTAATTCACAGGCTTTACTTCCCTCCATTTAAAAAATGGTTTCTAGGGGCGCCTGGGTGGCGCAGTCGGTTAAGCGTCCGACTTCAGCCAGGTCACGATCTCGCGGTCCGTGAGTTCGAGCCCCGCGTCAGGCTCTGGGCTGATGGCTCGGAGCCTGGAGCCTGTTTCCGGTTCTGTCTCTCTCTCTCTCTCTCTCTCTCTCTCTCTCTCTCTCTCTCTCTCTCTCTCTCTCTGCCCCTCCCCCGTTCATGCTCTGTCTCTCTCTGTCCCAAAAATAAATAAAAAAAAACGTTGAAAAAAAAATAAAAAATGGTTTCTATTTCCCTGTTTGGTCCTGATAGATACCATATATATATATATATATATATATATATATATATATATATATACACACACACACACACATGTATATATAAATTATTTTTATTTTTTAACTTACATCCAAGTTAGTTAGCATATAGTGCAATAATGATTTCAGGAGTAGATTCCAGTGATTCATCCCCTATGTATACATAACACCCAGTGCTCATCCCAACAAGTGTCTTCCTTAATGTCCCTTGCCCATTTAGCCCATCCCCCTTCCCACAACCCTTCTAGCAACCCTCAGTGTGTTCTGTATATTTAAGAGTCTCTTAAGTTTTGTCCCCCTCCCTATCTTTGTATTATTTTTGCTTCCCTTCCCTTAAAATCATCTGTTTTGTGTCTTAAATTCCACATATGAGTGAAGCCATATCTTTGTCTTTCTCTGACTGTCTAATTTCGCTTAGCATAATACCCTCTAGTTCCATCCACCTTATTGCAAGTGGCAAGATTTCATTCTTTTCGATTGCTGGGTAATACTCCATTGTATATATATACCACATGTTCTTTATCCATTCATCTGTTGATGGACATTTAGGCTCTTTCCATATTTTGGCTATTGCCAATAGCACTGCTATAAACATTGAGGTTCATGTGCCCCTTTGAAACAGCACACCTGTATCTTTTGGATAAATACCTAGTAGTGCAATTGCTGGGTCCTAGTTAGTTCTATTTTTAACTTTTTGAGGAAACTTCATACTGTTGTCCAGAGTGGCTGCACCAGTTTGCATTCCCACCATCAGTGCAAAAGCATTCCCCTTTCTCCACGTCCTCACCAACATCTGTTGTTGCCTGAGTTGTTTATTTTAGCCATTCTGACTGGTGTGAGGTGGTATCTCATTGTGGTTTTGATTTGTATTTCCCTGGTGATGAGTGATGTTGAGCATTGTTTTCATGTGTCTGTTAGCCATCTGGATGTCTTCTTTGGAAAAATGTCTATTCATGTTTTATGTCCATTTCTTCACTGGATTATTTTTTGGGGGGGGCTCTTGAGTTTGATAAGTTCTTTATAGATTTTGGATACTAACTCTTTACCTGATATGTCGTTTGCAAATATCTTCTCGCATTCCATCGGTTGCCTTTTAGTTTTGTTGATTGTTTCCTTTGCAGGAAGCTTTTTATCTTGATGAGGTCCTAATAGTTCATGTTTGCTTTTGTTTCCCTGGCCTCAGAGACTTGTCTAAAAGAAGTTGCTGTGGCTGAGGTCAAAGAAGTTGTTGCCTGTTTTCTCCTTTAGGATTTCGATGGCTTCCTGTCTTACATTTAGGTCTTTCATCCATTTCAAGTTTATTTTTGTGTACAGTGTACAAAAGTGGTCCAGGTTCATTCTTCATGTCGTTGTCCAGTTTTCCCAACACCATTTGCTGAAGAGACTGTCTTTATTCCATTGGATATTCTTTCCTGCTTTGTCAAAGATTAGTTGGCCATACGTTTGTGGGTTCATTTCTGGGTTCTCTATTGTGTTCCATTGATCTGAGTGTCTGTTTTTGTGCCAGTACTATACTGTCTTGATGATTACAGCTTTGTAATACAGATTGAAGTCCAGAATTGTGATGCCTCCAGCTTTGGATTTCTTTTTCAGGATTGCATTGACTGTTGGACGTCTTCCATACAAATTTTAGGATTGTTTATTCTAGCTATGTAAAGAACACTGGTGTTATTTTGATAGGGGTTGCATTGAATATGTAGATTGCTTTGGGTAGTACTGACAGATATTTTATATTTTTAATTTTATATTTATATTTTATAATTTGAATTTTATTTTCCCTTATACTTCTTTCCATATCTGGAAAGAAAGGCTTATATCTTTTATTTCTTTTGCTTAGCATATTACACTGGACAAGACTTTACACTGGACAAGTCTTATGTTTAATGATAATGGTGATAGTAGTATTCTGTTTTGATTACAGTTTTAATTGGAATGTGTCTATGGTTCTTCCATTTGGTGTAGTGTTTGTTACAGTTTTTTAAGATCTATAGCTGTCTACAAATTTAGGACATTTTTATTTCTATTTTTCTAGTGTTTTAATAAAAAATTGATGGTGAACTTTTACCATTATTTTTTTTCAGCATATATTGAAATAATCATACACTTTTCCTTCTTTAATTCCTTAATGTGGGGTATTGTGTGGATAGATTTCCTGATATTTCTTGAATTAGTGCGATAAATCCTGCTCTTTATTTTACAATGTTGTTGGTTATATTAGCTAGAAGATTCTGTTCTATCATTTATCCATATATTTTCTCTTTAACTTTGAATCTCTGTTCATAAATAAAAGGGGTATTTGATTAACTTTTGTCAGCACTCTCTCATTAAGGTTTTCAAAATTCTAGCTTTTGATTTCATCAATCTTCTCTATTGTTTCCATGTGTTTTATTCCTTTAATTATTGTACTTATCTTTGTTATTACCTTCCTTTTTGTCTCTTTGGATTTGCTCTATTGCTCTCTTCCCATCTTCCTTCATTGTTCATTGCTCATTTTTTTCCATTTTTTTTTGTTTTGTTTTCTGCTGTCTGCATTTAAAGCTATAAAATTTCCTATTGAATATCACTTTAGGTATGACCTAAAAGCTTTTATAAAATACTTGCAGTTTTTCACCTTTTAGTGTTTTTAGATTTCCCTTATGTTTTTTTCTTCTTTGGTAGAGGGGTTACTTAATAATAAGTTATTTCATGCCTATATATATGCAGCTTTTAGACTTATTGATTTCCCATTTTTTCTTAATGGTCAGAAAATATAATAGATACAATTTATTTTAATTTATTGAGATTCTCCTTGTGGAACTCTATGCAATTAATTTTCTTTACTCCAAGAAAATATGTGTTCTCTTATTTTTAAGTGTCAACTTCCATATAGATCTGTTATGCCAGTTTTGGTATTTTAACTTCTTTTGAATTTTTGCTATGCTTAACTTATTTGATTCTGAGAGGGACATGTTGCATTCAATTCCACTTGCTGATGTTTCTGTTTTTCACTTCATTTCCCTCAATTGTTGCTCTACATTTTTTGAGCCTATATTCTTAGGTGCCTGTGTTCGTGAGCTTGCATGTTTTTGATATGCTTTTCCTTTTCCCAGCATATGTTGTTGCCAATTTATCTTTCATACCCTGATTTTTACCTTACCTGATATTGACATAGCTACTCAGGCCTGCATCTAATTTGTTTTATGGTTTATTAATCTTCATGTCATAAAGGTACATGAAGGTATATTGACTCTAAGGGTTTTGAAATTTTGTCTTCTACATATAAATCATTAATCCGCCTGGAATTGATCTATAAGGATAGCGTGAGATAGGGATCAAATGTCATTTTTTCCCCCACAGAGTCAACCTGTTTTGTTTTTGTTTTTTTCCCCTACCAGGCTGAAATGTCAACCATTATATAAGAACTTTCCATATACATGTTCAACTGGTTCTGGTCTCCCTATCCAGGTCTATTTTTCTATCTTTGCACCAAATAACTTGGTCTTACTTACAAGGTCTATACCAAGTCTTAATATCATGACAGCTAGTCCCTCTAATTTTATTTTTTCCTCCCAAGTGTTCTTTGTGTGTATCTTGGTCTTATGCTCTGCTATGTAAGTTTTTGAAAAATGTTGTTGAACTATAGAAAATCGTGTTGTCCCATTTTGGAATGCCTTGAACAAATATCTTGACAATATTACATCTTGTATTCATAAACATGGCTATACTTCTTATTTGATGAGGTACTCTTTAATGTTATGCATTAAATTTTTATAATTCTTAACATAATGGAGATTCACTTAGAACACTAAGCTGGCATCTGTTCCTGCCATCATTGCCTGGTTCTTTGTAAGGCTAAAGTGACAGGCACACCATGAAAGTCAGTCCCTTATATAATAGTGTGTCTTGTCTGCTTCAGCTGCCATAACAGAATAACATAGGCTGGATGCCTTAAACAGCAAAACTTTATTTTCTTACAGTTCCAGAGGCAACAAGTTCAAGATCAAGGTGGTAGCTGATTGAATTTCTAGTGAAAGCTCTCTTCTTCGCCTGGAAACAGCTGTCTTATCAGCATGTCCTCACGTGGTGGGGGAAAGAGCACAAGAGGAAGCAAGAGAGCATGAGCTCTCTGGTGTTTCTTCTTCTTCTTCTTCTTCTTCTTCTTCTTCTTCTTCTTCTTCTTCTTCGAGAGTACGCACGAGAGAGCGTGCACACATGCATGTGTGAGCTTGGGGGGGGGGCAGAGGGAGAAGGAGAGAGAATCTCAAGCCGGCTCCGTGCCCAGCGTGGAGCCCAATGCAGGGCTCAATCCCATGACCAGGAGATCATGACCTGAGCTGAAATCAAGAGTTGAATGCTTACCCCAGTGAACCACTCATGTGCCCCTCATGTTTCTTCTTGTAAGGACACTAATCCCATAAGATCACAGCTTTACTCTTATGATCTCAGAAAACCTTACGTACCTTCCTAAAGACCGTATCTCCAAATACAGTCCCAATGGGGGCTAGTGCTTCCACATGTGAATTTTTGAGAACACATTTCAGTCCATAGCATAGTGCCACCAGGCTCTTCCTCTTGTAGTCCTTTGTTTTTCAAGACTAGAGGTGAAAGGCACCACTGCCAGTCTAGCCACACCCTCCACCATGCTGAATACCTTCTTCCCATCCTACTATGTTCTGGAGGTTATAGTTTCATTATGACTATAAAGATACTTGACGAGTATTCCTCTGGAGCCCCAGAAATGTAGATCATGTAGGAGAAAGTTGTTCATTTTTCTTATTGCCCCAGGTCCAGTTAAGGAAAGTGGAAAAGGGATAAAATATTTACTGCATTCTTTTAAGCAGGAAAGGATGCTCTATCTCCTGGGACAAAACGTCAGTTGGTCCCCCTCTGGTTTTTCTCCATCTGTTTTCATCAGCCTGATAGAAACTTCTTCTAGACTCTGACCTTAAGTCAGTCGTGTTAATTTCCAGCATTGTAGTAAGCTTTTCTAACTTCAAAGATATTTTAGTTGGAAGGCAAAGAGGCTAGCTCAACACCCTTTAAATGGGAACGCCCAACTTTACCAGTTTTCACATTAAATAAATTTATGTTTTTTGGCCACCAAAAAATAAAAACAAAACATCCAGAATACTGGGTGTTGCAAATGGAATTTTTATGCGTTTAAATAAGATCCATATTTTCAGTCATGGCTATTTTCCCCTTTTTTGTGGGCATATCATCAATACTGTGAAATCCTAAAGGCCAAATAAATGAAGACAAGCCTGCCAGAATCACATGTGATAGTGAAATGGGTTTGGATGTTTTTCAAGACTTTACTATTTTTCTCATGTTTATTTCAAGAGAATAATAGTTCAGTGAAATGCTTTCCTGAGAGTGAACTCTTCTGTGGCTTTTATTGATAGCAGTTCTTTTTCAGTTATGTATGATATTATATGATGATAATTTAATGCCAAATTAATACTGCCATAGTTTTACAATGTTGATTATAAGCAAATCATACAAATGAGTTTTATCTTTTATATTGTGAGGACTAAGATGAAGTTCTAAGCTAAAAAATATTTATCATTTTAGGGGCCAAAGTTTATCTTTATAACCTCTTACAGGCAGACCTTATCTTATTATAACCAAGTGCAATGTAGTGCTTTAAGAATGCAGACTTAGGAATCGGGCATTTCTACTTGAGTGAATAATTAAAACTTTCCAAATCTTAGTTTTCTGATACATAAAAGGTAAATTATGATAATATTTACATTATTGTGTTTATGTGACATTGATAAGACTTATTTTTTATAGTACTTGCCATAAATGAACATTCCTTAAAAATTGGCTATTGCTAAGGATTACTGTTCTTGTGAATTATACCAAAGACAAAATGAATTTTTCTAGTTATAAGTCTTCTAAAACAATATTCTTGAAACCAAATGATACGGTACACTAATTAGCTATCTACATACTGAATCCCTTAAGTGAGAAAAAAGTTAAACTTAACCAGTTTTGCTGAGGGGTGTCTTGGAGGGGACTTAGAAGGCCATAAAATATGCCTGCTCCTTGAAATGTTAGAGTACTGGGGGCAAATCGCATTGTATAGTGTTATTTTTCCTGCATTAAGAATGGAGTTACATAGAGGTTTTAGAAACATGGGAATAGTAGCCATGGCTTAGCATTTTCCATACTAACTAATCATGAAAATACACTATAAGGCTTTGTTAAAAAGAAGTTGGAATTTTGTCCTTTAAGGAATTTCAAACATCTAGTCTCCATCACAAACATCTAGTTTGTATCTTAAATAACAAAATGGAAGAATTATTCCAATAAAGATATCTGCTCTCTATGTGCTAATCCATTGTTCAAAGAGCAACATTCTGATACACGATTTGTTTTTCTTCTGAATGGGTCTCCTGACCAGAGAAGGAGTGGCCAATGCCCCAGGTTAGACCCACACATGTGGGCACCTTATGCTGTGAAAGAATGATGGCTGAAGACTACTGGTGGCCATGTCTCCTCTCTTCTGCTCTCAGCAACTAAAATATCTTACTCCAAACATGGATACCTCACCTGTATGTAAATGCACCTAGCCATTGTCATTGGAAGTTGGCTTAATAATCCTCAGTGGCCATTTCATTATGCCTCATAAAGATACTGCTTCTACTCAAGTGGTTTACTAAATTATTCGTGCCAATCCCACACACTATTGTTCTGGTTAACTGTGGCTGCATAACAAACTACCTCAAAACTACCTCAAAACTTAGTGGCTAAAACAACAACCATTTTATTTATTCATGATTTTTGTGACTCGGGAATTTGGGCAGGATTTGGTAGGGTGAATCCAGACTAGAGTCACTTGGTATTCAGCTAGTAGGTAGCCTGGTCTTGAAGGTCCAAAACATACCTGTTGCCTTGAAAGAGTGTCTGTAAAGCCCCTCCATGTGGTTTCTAAGCAGGGTAGAGGGACTTTTTATATTACTGATGGCTTCCCAAAATGAATGTTTCTAGAGAAGAAGATGGCAAGTAGATGACTTGTTCTTACCTGGCCCTTGAAGTCATGCAGGGTCACATCTATCTCATTCTATTGGTAAGAAGTCATGGGCCCAGCCCAGATAGGAGGAGGGTGGATGACCACATGAGGCCATGAATCCAGAGGACGTGTTTCAGTGGCTAGCTATCTTTTGAAACTAGTCTCTCTAAGAGGAGCCTAGAGATAGACAAGTACAGAAGATGGCGGCATAGGAGGACGCTGGGATCACCGCGTCCTGGGTATCACTTAGATTCCACCCACACCTGTCTAAATAACCCAGAAAATCACCAGAAGACTAGCAGAATGGATTCTCTTGAGCCAAGCATAGACAAGAGGTCCATGGAAGAGGGTAGGAAGGGTGGAAAGGTGGTGTGCGCTACACGGACTGGCGGGAGGGAGTGGGGCGGAGGGGCAGCCCGCTGGCCAAGCAGAGCCCCCGAGTCTGGCTTGCAAAAGCGGAGGGGCCGGACGGAGTGTGTTCCGACAGTAAGCGGGACTTAACATCTGGAAGGTTATAAGTTAACAGATCTGCTTGGAGAACGGGAGGGCTGGAGGACAATGGGAGGGAGAGTTGTTGAGCCCTGGATGACAGAGTGCAGCTTGGTGGGGAACAAAGGCGCTCGCCAGCGCCATCTCCCTCGCCCATCCCCCAGCCAAAATCCCAAAAGGAACCAGTTCCTGTCAGGGAACTTGCTTGTACTGAGCAAACACCCAATGCTGTGCTTCTGCAGATCCATCTCTCCAGCGGGTCTGACTCCCTCCTGGTGCCGCAGGGCCCCTCCTGAAGCAGATCTCCAAAGGAAAAGCGAGCTGAGCCTGCCCCTCCTGCCCCCGTGCACCTTGCCAATTCACCCCAGCTAATATGCCAGATCCCCAGCACCACAAGCCTGGCAGTGTGCAAGTAGCCCAGACGGGCCACACCACCCCACAGTGAATCCCACCCCTAGGAGAGGGAAAGAGAAGGTACACACCAGTCTGACTGTGGCCCCAGCGGTGGGCTGGGGGCAGATGTCAGGTCTGACTGTGGTCCTGCCCACCAATGCAAGTTATTCAAGACAGCACAGGGGAAGTGCCCTGTAGTTCTGCACCACTCCAGGGACTATCCAAAATGATGAAATGGAAGAATTCCCCTCAAAGAATCTCCAGGAAATAGCGACAGCTAATGAACTGATCAAAAACGATTTAAACACTATAACAGAAAGTGAATTTAGAATAATAGTCATAAAATTAATCGCTGGGCTTGAAAACAGTATAGAGGGCAGCAGAGAATCTATTGCTACAGAGATCAAGGGACTAAGGAACAGCCAGGAGGAGCTAAAAAATGCTATTAATGAGCTGCAAAATAAAATAGAGGTGACCACAGCTCAGATTGAAGAGGCAGAGGAGAGAATAGGTGAACTAGAAGATAAAATTATGGAAAAAGAAGAAGCTGAGAAAAAGAGAGGTAAAAAAATCCAGGAGTATGAGGGGAAAATTAGAGAACTAAGTGATGCACTAAAGAGAAATAATCTACGCATAATTGGTATTCCAGAGGAGGAAGGGAGAGGGAAAGTGCTAAAGGTGTACTTGAAGAAATAATAGCTGAGAACTTCCCTGATCTGGGGAAGGAAAAAGGCACTGAAATCCAAGAGTCACAGAGAACTCCCTTCAGACGTAACCTGAATCGATCTTCTGCATGACATATCATAGTGAAACTGGCAAAATACAAGGATAAAGAGAAAATTCTGAAATCAGCTAGGGATAAACATGCTCTAACATATAAAGGGAGACCGATAAGACTCGTGACGGATCTCTCTACTGAAACTTGGCAGGCCACGAAGGAATGGCAGGAAATCTTCAATGTGATGAACAGAAAAAACATGAAGCCGAGAATCCTTTATCCAGCAAGTCTGTCATTTAGAATAGAAGTAGAGGTAAAGGTCTTTCCAAACAAAAACTGAAGGAATTCACCATCACTAAACCAGCCCTACAAGAGATCCTAAGGGGGATCCTGTGAGACAAAGTACCAGAGACATCACTACAACCATGAAACCTACAGACATCACAATGACTCTAAACCCATATCTTTCTATAATAACACTGAATGTAAATGGACTAAATGTGCCAACCAGAAGACATAGGGTATCAGAATGGATAAAAAAACAAGACCCATCTATTTGCTGTCTACAAGAGACTCATTTTAGACCTGAGGACACCTTCAGATTGAAAGTGAGGGGATGAAGAACTATCATGCTACTGGAAGTCAAAAGAAAGCTGGAGTAGCCATACTTATATCAGACAAACTAGACTTTAAATTAAAGGCTTCAACAAGAGATGAAGAAGGACATTATATAATAATTACAGGGTCTATCCATCAAGAAGAACTAACAATTATAAATGTCTATGCTCCGAATACGGGAGCCCCCAAATATATAAAACAATTACTCACAAACATAAGCAACCTTATTGACAAGAATGTGGTAATTGCAGGGGACTTTAATACCCCACTTACAACAATGGATAGATCATCTAGACACATGGTCAATAAAGAAACAAGGGCCCTGAATGATATATTGGATCAGATGGACTTGACAGATATTGTTAGAACTCTGCATCCCAAAGCAACAGAATATACTTTCTTCTCGAGTGCACATGGAACATTCTCCAAGATCACATATTGGATCACAAAACAGCCCTTCATAAGTATACAAGAATTGAGATCATACCATGCACACTTTCAGACCACAATGCTATGAAGCTTGAAATCAACCACAGGAAAAAGTCTGGAAAACCTCCAAAAGCATAGAGGTTAAAGAACACCCTACTAAAGAATGAATGGGTCAACCAGGCAATTAGAGAAGAAATTAAAAAATATATGGAAACAAACGAAAATGAAAATACAACAATCCAAACGCTTTGGGATGCAGCGAAGGCAGTCCTGAGAGGAAAATACATTGCAATCCAGGCCTATCTCAAGAAACAAGAAAAATCCCAAATACAAAATCTAACAGCACACCTAAAGGAAATAGAAGCAGAACAGCAAAGACACCCCAAACCCAGCAGAAGAAGAGAAATAATAAAGATCAGAGCAGAAATAAACAATATAGGATCTAAAACAACTGTAGAGCAGATCAATGAAACCAAGAGTTGGTTTTTTGAAAAAATAACCAAACTTGATAAACCTCTAGCCAGGCTTCTCTAAAAGAAAAGGGAGAGGACCCAAATAGATACAATCATGAATGAAAATGGAATTATTACAACCAATCCCTCAGAAATACAAGCAATTATCAGGGAATACTATGAAAAATTATATGCCAACAAACTGGACAACCTGGACGAAATGGACAAATTCCTAAACACCCACACACTTCCAAAACTCAATCAGGAGGAAATAGAAAGCTTGAACAGACCCATAACCAGCGAAGAGATTGAATCAGTTATCAAAAATCTCCCAACATATAAGAGTCCAGGACCAAATGGCTTCCCTGGGGAATTCTACTAGACATTTAAAGCAGAGATAATACCTATCCTTCTCAAGCTATTCCAAAAAATAGAAAGGGAAGGAAAACTTCCAGACTCATTCTATGAAGCCAGTATTACTTTGATTCCTAAACCAGACAGAGACCCAGTAAAAAAAGAGAACTACAGGCCAATATCCCTGATGAATATGGATGCAAAAATTCTCAATAAGATACTAGCAAATCGAATTCAGCAGCTTATAAAAAGAATTACTCACCATGATCAAGTGGGATTCATTCCTGGGATGCAGGGCTGGTTCAACATTTGCAAATCAATCAAGTGATACATCACATTAATAAAAGAAAAGATAAGAACCATATGATCCTGTCAATCGATGCAGAAAAAGCATTTGACAGAATTCAGCATCCTTTCTTAATAAAAACCCTCGAGAAAGTTGGGATAGAAGGAACATACTTAAACATCATAAAAGCCATTTATGAAAAGCCCACAGCTAATATCACCCTCAATGGGGAAAAACTGAGAGCTTTCCCCCTGAGATCAGGAGCATGACAGGGATGTCCACTCTCACCGTTGCTGTTTAACATAGTGTTGGAAGTGCTTGCATCAACAATCAGACAACAAAAGGAAATCAAAGGCATCAAAATTGGCAAAGATTGGGGCGCCTGGGTGGCTCAGTCGGTTGAGCATCTGACTTCGGCCTAGGTCATGATCTCGCGGTCCATGGGTTCGAGTTCTGCATTGGGCTCTGTGCTGACAGCTCGGAGCCCGGAGCCTGTTTCAGATTCTGTGTCTCTCTCTCTCTCTGACCCTCCCCTATTCATGCTCTGTCTCTCTTTGTCTCAAAAATAAATAAACATTGAGGCGCCTGGGTGGCTCAGTCGGTTAAGCGGCCGACTTCGGCTGAGGTCATGATCTCGCGGTCCGTGAGTTTGAGCCCTGCGTCAGGCTCTGTGCTGACAGCTCAGAGCCTGGAGCCTGTTTTGGATTCTGTGTCTTCCTCTCTCTGACCCTCTCTTGTTCATGCTCTGTCTCTCCCTGTCTCAAAAATAACATTAAAAAAACGTTAAAAATAAATAAACATTAAAAAAATTTTTAAAAAATTGGCAAAGATGAAGTCAAGCTTTCACTTTTTGCAGATGACATGATATTATACATGGAAAATCCTATTCACTACACCAAAAGTCTGCTAGAACTGATACATGAATTCAGCAAAGTTGCAGGATACAAAATCAATGTACAGAAATCAGTTGCATTCTTATACACTAATAGTGAAGCAACAGAAAGGCAAATAAAGAAACTGATCCCATTTACAATTGCACCAAGAAGCATAAAATACCTAGGAATAAATCTGACCAAAGATGTGGAAGATCTGTATGCTGAAAACTATAGAAAGCTTATGAAGGAAATTGAAGAAGATATAAAGAAATGGAAAACCATTCCGTGCTCATGGATTGGAAGAATAAATATTGTCAAAATGTCAATACTAGCCAAAGCTATCTACACATTCAACGCAATCCCAATCAAAATTGCACCAGTATTCTTCTCAAAGCTAGAACAAGCAATCCTAAAATTCATATGGAACCACAAAAGGCCCCGAATAGCCAAAGGAATTTTGAAGAAGAAGACCAAAGCAGGAGGCATCACAATCCCAGACTTTAGCCTCTACTTCAAAGCTGTCATCATCAAGACAGCATGGTATTGGCACAAAAACAGACACATAGACCAATGGAATAGAATAGAAACCCCAGAACTAGACCCACAAAAGAATGGCCAACTCATCTTTGACAAAGCAGAAAAGAATATCCAATGGAAAAAAGACAGTCTCTAACAAATGGTGCTGGGAGAACTGGACAGCAACATGCAGAAGGTTGAAACTAGACCACTTTCTTACACCATTCACAAAAATAAACTCAAAATGGATAAAGGACCTGAATGTGAGACAGGAAACCATCAAAACCCTAGAGGAGAAAGCAGGAAAAGACCTCTCTGACCTCAGCCACAGCTATTTCTTCTTTGACACATGCCCAAAGGCAAGGGAATTAAAAGCAAAAATGAACTATTGGGACTTCATGAAGATAAAAAGCTTCTGCACAGCAAAGGAAACAATCAACAAAACTAAAAGGAACCAATGGAATGGGAAAAGATATCTGCAAATGACATATCAGACAAAGGGCTAGTATCCAAAATCTATAAAGAGCTCACCAAACTCCACACCCAAAAAACAAATAATCCAGTGCAAAAATGGGAAGAAAACATGAATAGACACTTCTCTAAAGAAGACATCCAGATGGCCAACAGGCACATGAAAAGATGCTCAACGTCACTCCTCATCAGGGAAATACAAATCAAAACCACACTCAGATGTCACCTCACGCCAGTCAGAGTGGCCAAAATGAACAAATCAGGAGACTATAGATGCTGGAGAGGTTGTGGAGAAACGGGGACCCTCTTGCACTGTTGGTGGGAATGCAAACTGGTGCAGCCACTCTGGAAAACAGTGTGGAGCTTCCTCAAAAAATTAAAAATAGACCTACCCTATGACCCAGCAGTAGTAGTGCTAGGAATTTACCCAAGGGATACAGGAGTACTGATGCATAGGGGCACTTGTACCCCAATGTTTATAGCAGCACTCTCAACAATAGCCAAATTGCGGAAAGAGCCTAAATGTCCATCAACTGATGGATGGATAAAGAAATTGTGGTTTATGTACACAATGGAGTACTACATGGCAATGAGAAAGAATGAAATCTGGCCCTTTGTAGCAACATGGATGGAATTGGAGAGAGTGATGCTAAGTGAAATAAGCCATACAGAGAAAGACAGATACCATATGTTTTCACTCTTATGTGGATCCTGAGAAACTTAACAGAAACCCATGGGGGAGGGGAAGGAAAAAAAAAGAGTTTAGAGTGGGAGAGAGAACCAATGCATAAGAGACTCTTAAAAACTGAGAACAAACTGAGGGTTGATGGGGGGTGGGAGGGCGGGGAGGGTAGGTGATGGGCATTGAAGAGGGCATCTTTTGGGATGAGCACTGTGTGTTGTATGGAAACCAATTTGACAATAAATTTCATATATTAAATAAATAAATATATAATAAAAAAGTATAGACAAGTACATTGTTATATTATTGAATTTTATTTCATCTCTTTTTCTTCATGCTTATTAAGGCTTTTTTGTTTCCAATTCTATATTGTCTTGTAGGACTATTCTTTTACCAATAATAATAATAAAAACTCAAAAAAAAATAAAAATAAGAGGAGCCTAGATAAAGAATAGTTCTTTCAATCTTGATATAATTAGAGTAATGGTTTTGTAGCCTTTATGAATTGGCACCTTGGAAATCAGCTGTTTGCCTACCCTTTAATCAGGTTCTGTTGATGCCAATAACCTGTATTGTTCTGCAGCATATGTCTACACTCTTTTCCGTGGGAATTTAGTTGACATGAGTTCATTTCAAGAGCCTGATTACCATGTGTGAACTGATCAAAAGAGTCTGAGTTGGCAACACTGAAGCTCAGATCATCAGCTGCACTCTGACTCCCATGAAAATCTAGCTAGAATACACAGCTAGC
Source organism: Lynx rufus (assembly GCF_022079265.1). NCBI lineage: Eukaryota > Metazoa > Chordata > Mammalia > Carnivora > Felidae > Lynx > Lynx rufus. The sequence goes on along the minus strand of NW_025814867.1, from coordinate 17,833,873 downwards.
CTTAGTTCATTACCATATAGCTTAGTTTGACCCCATGCTTGATGTATAACACCCCGCCAGTTTTACACATCTCTGTAATTCAGATCTTAAATAATTGTTGTGCAGAGTCTGCTGATTCTACCGTCAGATACTGTTTATTGTTGAAATAGCTTTCTTCCTGTTCTTCCTGCTCAGGCCTTTCTTCCTGCAGTCTAACCTACTATAAATCTAGTGATCCTTTAAAGATCCAGAAAAGATCATGATACTTCTCTGCTTGGAGCTCTTCAATGACTCCTATTCTTAACTTAGTCAAATCCAACGTTGTTACAGTGACTTATGAGGCTCTATGTGATCTACACCCTCTTTTTTCTCTCTATTCTCATACATTTATTCATTAATCCATTCATTCTGCAAATATTTACTTAGTACCTACTCTGTGTTAAACACTGTCTCAAATGCAAAGGATCCAGCAGTGAACAAAACAGAGAAAAATACCTGTCTTATGAAGTATCCTTTCCCACCCTTTCTCCATTCACACTGGCCTCCTTGCTGTTCTGGTACGTTCCTAGCACAGTCCCATCCCTGGGTCTTTGTGTTTGCCATTGTCTGTTTGAGAATGTTCTTCCCCTAAATAAACATGTGGTTTGCTTTCTCATTCATTTGGGTTTTTATGTTCAGATATCACCTCCATGGTCTCTTTCTTGACACTCAATAGAAAGTGGTAGGTATTGTCATACCATAGTCACTTTTCCCTGTTATCTTATTATCACCATATGACAAACTAGGTATTTAATTGCTTGCTTGTTAATTATCTGGCTCTTTCCACTAGATTGGAATGTCTATGAGGCCAGGGCTTATCAGGGTGATTTAGTGTTATAGCCCTGTCTGAATCATAGGCTTTCAATAAGTGCTTGTTGAATGAATTTTTGGTTTCAGTCCTGTGAATTCTGTTAACAAAAAGAAAAACAAATAACTCCTCAATAATTACAAGCCATCTTCTTACCTGTATTTTTTGTTTATCTCAACCATTTAGCTGCAGTTAGATTGCATTTGGTGATTCTAGCCCCTTCCCTCAAAGTGAAATGCATTATAACCTCTATTTACCTCCAGTAGCATAAAGACAGAGGCAGCAGAAGCCCTACAGTGTAATTTAACAGAACAATTCCAGACCTCATTTGTATTTCATTAAGAGAAAATATATGGGAGAAGTATCTTGAGTCATCATTTTAAGATTATCCATATTTTCATATTCATGCATTATCCTCATTCCTAACTTATTCTGTTAAGCAATGAAGCAGAAAATGTTGGTTTGCTTTCATTAAAAAGCTACTCAAATTAAACCAACAGCATTTAAAGTTACATTACATTAAATGGACCATCATACATCATGTAGTAACTACAACTACACAAATAAAATAAAGAGCTGAACAGAATTCTTTTAAAATTTTTTCACTGATGGTTCTCAAACTGATTAACTTGGGCACAAAATACCACTTATTTGTCATGCAGAGAATTCAGATAGTTCTTTGATATGCTTCCCTGCTTATGTAAACATCAATTTCAATGTTTTCTACTCTCAACTTTAAAGGAATTAGGATTTTTAGCTATTTAAGCAATATTAACTCAAAAAAGGAAAGAAAGTAATAATCAATGTTGTGTTTTTTCTGTAGATCCAGCAATATAAGCCAAATTATAATCACTACTCATGAAGAAAATATTGATACCATGGATAATTTCATTCAGGGTTCAGCAAATTAAGGCTGCTGGACACATCCTGCCTACCATCTATTTTTGTTCATTCTGAGAGCTAAGAAAGGCTTTTATATTTTTAAATGGCTGAAAATCCAGTGAAGAATATTTCATGATATGTGAACGTTTTATGAGATATAAATTCCAGCATCCATAAGTCAAGTTTCACTGGAATGCAGCCATAAATGTTTGATTACATATCGTCTCTGGCTGCTTTCATGCTAGAGTTGAATAGTGTCAAGAAAGATCATTTGGCCCCCAAAGTCTAAGATATAAGCTATTTGCACCTTTTCAGAAAAAGTTTGCTTACTCTCATTTGGTACACCGATTTCTCCAAATTTGATCAGTAGATTACGCACCAGAATGAAGTGGAGAAAAAAAATAATAAATGCCGATTGTCCATTTCTTCCTTAGACATTCTTGTCCTGTGGCTCCAGAACATTTGCAAGGCTCTAGCCTCTGGGCCCAGAAGGCTCTCTCGGGGAGTAAATACCATCAAAATGCCTGGGACTCACTTGCTACACACAGATGGCTGCAAATTCTTCTTCCAGTAAGTCAACGGTGGTATTATTTCCTTGTTCATTGTGCCTTGCTCATTCTGTGTGTTACTGTAAAAAACAGCTCCAGAAGGCAGACTCTTTGGTTCGTAATGACAGCACATCTTTTTCTCTTTTTTGTTTTCATCCTTAAAGTATCTTTAGTTACAGGCTTATGTTAATATGGTCATTTAAATAGGGTAATATAAAGAGACAATCCATAAAGTGATATTACAGATTAAACTACTTGCCGTGTAGAACAGATTAAGTATCGATATTCATAAGCAAAAGTATCACTAGATTTCACAATAATTTAGAATTGAAGAGAAGACAGTGCCTAATCATGATTTATGCCTACAGACAAAAGGGGATTGGGTTCATTTATTGAATAAGTCATGGGAAGCTGTATTCCAATGTAGTACACACAAGCAAAGATAATTCATCCACATGTGCTGCTTTTATCCTTCCGTATAGAGTCTCGGTAACGATTTTGGACCTGAATCCTTTAAAAAAGAGATGTTTCTGGATTCCTAAAAAACTAGACTAAGCAATCTTTCGGTCTCTCTTTTGGCCCCATTTGATAACACTATGACTTATTTATCCTATGAAAATATTTATACTTTATATCATTATTATGTTTTCAGAGGTTAAATTATCAAGAGGCTTAATTTTGGAACGTTTCACTATGAGTGTGGGTCATGTAGGCAGTAAGTAAATGTTAAATAAGTAAATGTGATTTGTTTGACTTTTTAGACAAAGGGGGAGAAAGAGAATACTAACTCTGTTCTTGCTGTCTCATTCTAAAACAGAGCTAGAAGAATACTCATTTCAATTGGAGATTTACTTTGTTTTTGGGTAAACTTTTTCCTAATTGAAATTTTTGTTGATATAACTGTCAATTCACATGCAGTAGTAAGAAAAAATAGAATGATCCTGTTCACCTTTTGCCTGGTTTCCCCTAATGAAAATATTTTGCAAAACTATAGTACAATATCATAACCAGGATATAGGTATCAGTACCCTCCACCTGCCTCATTCATATTTCCCCAGTTGTACTTGTCATCCTCTGTATGTGTGTTTAGTTTTATACAGTTTTATCACACATATAAAGTTACCCTGGCTCTTTTATTATTTTTCAAACTGATGTTTGCCTGATATATCTCTGACCATTTAAAAAATTTCAACCTACCTATGCTTTGAATTTGAAATGAGTGTCTTATAAACAGCATATAGTTGAATTTTTTAAAATGTTTACTTTTGAGAGAGAGAGAGAGAGAGAGAGCAAGCATGCATACAGAGAGAGAGGGACACTGAGAGAGGGAGGGTCTGAAGCGGGCTCTGCTCTGATAGCAGAGAGCCTGATGCGGGGCTTCATGAACCGTGAGATCATGACCTGAGCTGAAGTTGGACACTTAACCAACGGAGCCACCCAGGCGTACCATAGTTGAATCATTTTTAAAATCTACTCTCCAATCTCTGTGTTTTTTTAATTGATATATTTAAATCATTTACATTTCAGGTAATTATTAGTATGATAAATTATCTGCCATTTTATTTCCTTCTTTTGTTTCCTCTGGTTTTCATTCCCATGTTTCTCTTTTCTGGCTTTCCTACGGGTTACTTCAACATTTTTTAGTTCCATTTTGCTTTATTTATAGCATTTTTGAGTGTGTCTCTTTGTGTAGTTTCTAGAGTGACTGCTCTGGGTGTTACAGTGTAATGTACATGGGAGTGACCACAGGCTACTGGTATCAGCACTTTACCACTTTGAAGTATGAAAAGCTCACTCTAGGTTCCTTTTACCTTCCTCACTTTTCAATATCATTATACTTAATATCAGACGGTTTATAAGTTTTATTTCCATCACTAAATGGGATTCATAAAAATCATAAAGAAAATGATACTTTATTGTATGTGCTTGTGTTTCTGGTCTTTCCATGGGTTTTTCTTCCAAATCTTTATTTCTTTATTTACTCATTTTATTTCAGTTCAAAGAACTTCCTTCAGCCAGTCTTTAAAAATAGGTCTGTTAGTAACAAGATTCTTTACATTTTCCTTCAGCTGAGAGAGAATGTCTTCATTTCCCCTTCATTCCTGAAGGAAAATTTTGCCAGTGTAGGAGATTGAGTGGTAATCCTCAAAAGGTGTGTGTATGTCCTAATTTTAGAACCAGGGAATGTGACCTAATTTGGAAAAAGGTTTTAAAGATATAATTAAATTAAGCATCTAGAGAATGAATAAAGAAGATGTGGTTTATATGTACAATGGAATACTACTTGGCAATGAGAAAGAATAAAATCCTGCCATTTGCAGCAATGTGGATGGAACTGGAGAGTGTTATGCTAAGTGAAATAAGTCAGTCAGAGAAAGGCAGATATCATTTGTTTTCACTCATATGTGGATCTTGAGAAACTTAAGACCATGGGGCAAGGGAAGGGGAAAAACAACAACAACAACTAGTTACAAACAGAGAGGGAGGGAGGCAAACCATAAGAGACTCTTAAATACAGAGAACAAACTGCGGGTGGTTGGGGGGGTGGGGAGAGGGGAAAGTGGGTGATGAGCATTGAGGAGGGTACCTGTTGGGATGAGCACTGGGTATTGTATGTAAGCCAATTTGACAATAAATTATATTTAAAAATAAAAATAAATTAAACATCTAGAGATTAAATCTTTAAGTGGGGCCTAAATTCAATGACAATTATCCTTTTAAGAGGCAGAGACAGAGTCAGAGACTGATAGAAAGACTGAGACACAGAGAGAGAGATTTGAGACAGAGAGACTGAGAGACAGAGACTGAGACAGATAAGGAGACTGGGACACTGAGGCAGCTATGGGAAGATGGAGGAAGAGACAGAAGTTAAGCAGCCTCAAGTCAAGGAGTGCCTGGAGCCGCCAGAAATTGGGAGAAGTAAAGAATGAATTCACCCTAAAGGCCAGAGGGAGTGCAGTTGTATTGTCTTGATTTTGGACTTTGGCCCTCCAGAATTGTGAGAGAATAAATTTCTGTTGTAAGCCACTTCATTTGTGGCAATTTATTGTAGGAAACCTAGAAAGTTAATATAACTAGATATAAAATTTGGGGTTGATAATTCTTTTTTTCAATATTTGGAAATTGTTATGCCATTTCCCTCTAGCCTCCATGGGTTCAAATGAGAGTCTGTCATCATTTAACTTGGCATTTCCTTCTAATATATTTTTTCCCTCCGTCTGCTTTTAAGATATTTTTACTTTGTCTTTTGTTTTCAGAAGTTTAATTAGATGTGTGTTGGCATAGATTTCTTTGGGTTTATCTTTTTTCAGTTTCTCTCAGCTTCTGGAATCTATAGGTTTGTGGCTTTCACCAAATTAGGCAAGATTTCAGCCATTATTTCTTTGAATACTTTTTTTTTGTCTTGCCCTTGCTTTTCCTTTTGGAACTTTAATGATGCAAATATTGGCTCTTTTGTTACTGCCCCAGAGGTTCCTAAATTCTGTCCATTTTTTTGGTTAGTTTTTTTTTCTGTTGTCAGATTGCAAAAATTCCACTTTTATGTTCTCAAATTCACTGATTCTATCTTGTCATTTCCACTCTATTATTAAGCCCATGCAGTGATTTTCTTAATTTCTCTTATTGTATTTTTTAGTTCTATAATTTTCACTTGGTGCTTTTAAAAGTAACTTCTCTTTCTTTGTGGGGATTTTCTATATTTTCATTCATTTCAAGGAAATTTGTCCTTGCTTGTGGAAGCATTTTTATGACAGCTGCTTTAAAATCCTTGTCAGATAATTCTGACATTCAGTTCATCTCAATATTGGCATCATTTGATTGTCTTTTCTCATTCAAGTTGTAATTTTCTTGGTTCTTGGTATGACAGGTGAGTTTTTGTTGTTGTTGTTCTTGTTTTTTTCATTGTACCCTGGATATTTTATCTATTATGTGAAGAGACTCCAGGTCCTATTTAAATATATCATTTTAGCATGCAGTCATTCTGTTTAGGTTTATCCTGCAGTCCTGGCCTACATCTGTGGACTGTGGTCCCAATGACAGTTTGATCTTTTTTTTTTTTTTTTTTTTTTTACAACGTTTATTTATTTTTGGGACCGAGAGAGACAGAGCATGAACGGGGGAGGGGCAGAGAGAGAGGGAGACACAGAATCGGAAACAGGCTCCAGGCTCTGAGCCATCAGCCCAGAGCCCGACGCAGGGCTCGAACTCACGGACCGCGAGATCGTGACCTGGCTGAAGTCGGACGCTTAACCGACTGCGCCACCCAGGCGCCCCAGCATCCGATTCTTGGTTTGGGCTCAGGTCATGATCTCATGGTTCTTAGGGTTGGGTTCCATGCTGATGGTACAGAACCTGCTTGGGATTCTCTGTCTCCCCATCTGTCTCTCTGCCCCTCCCCTGCACATGCATGCATGCATGCATGCATTCATTCTCTCTCTCTCTCTCTCTCCCCCTTCCTGCCTCCCTCTCTCTCTCTCAAAAATAAATAAATAAACATTAAAAAATTATATCTAAAGGAGGAAACACTGGTCAGTAAGGCTTCTACATGTTTCTTTTAGTAATATTTTCTGTTTGAACACCTACGGCTTACTATGATGTGTGAATAGAGACAAAGCATTCACTGCTGCTTGGGAAACTTGGATTCATCTCTTGTTGGCTCCCTGTCCATCTTCCCACATTTTCCCCATAAATCTTTTCCCAACTCTGCAAATGATTAATTTCTCCTCTTCCAAGCAAACTCTCTAGATGAAGCAAATTTTTCATAAAACAAATTCCTCAGCTCTTTTCCCATGATCTGCAAGGAAGTGGTCAAATTTGCATTATAACCCCTCTCACTACTTTGTGCAGTCACTTGACTCTGAAGATAAAACTTTGCTTTAGGTCAATGGTTCCCATCTGGGGAAAAGTGTTAGGTAGTAAAAAAAAAACCATGTAATTTAGGTGTATTTACTGACATTTCTGGACCTCTGGATTTTTTCACCCATAAACAAAGGGTGTAGGGTTAGATTATCCTAAGGATTCCTTCCAACCCTAATCACCTTGACCCAATTTCAAGAAGTCATTCATAGTGGCAGACAAATTGAAAGACAGGCTATACTGGAAGAGGGCAGAAGATCTGCCCAAGAGACTTTGGCAGATCATAGACCATGTCCTTCCATTACTTATACTACTTATTGGTGGTAAGCAATGAGCAAAAAAGAAAATCAACATGGAACTGGAAACCCTTGGCAAGCCAGTCCACATGACACAGGTGATGGCATATGCAAGAGGACATGCAAGAACCAAGGGACTCAATAACTGTTTCATAGCCCTGCTGTGTTCCGGCACTGTTAAGTAGAAATATAATGCAGGGCTCAAATGGGAGCCACATACATGGAGAGCAACATTTGAAATCAATGTTAATAATATGTTAACAATAATATATTCTTTTTGTATACTAAGTCTTTTGACTCCTGTGCATAGTTTTCACTTACATCACATTTCAATTTAACAAGTGACATTTTAGGTGCTCAATAGCCACATGTGGCTAGTTGCTACCACACTGAACAGTGTGGCTCTACACTACATATTATCAGTGACTTCTGATTGTGTACCCATTTCCTCATTCAGTCAGTGCTAAAACCACCATTCACTATTCCCCATCTTCTAGGTTTCTTACTTCCTAACTTTGTCACTGGTTTTCAGCTTTCAATCTACTGTTAGACTCCAAATTAAAGTTTTATGAGGACAATAATTAAGGGGCACTTGGGTAGCTCAGTTGGATAAGTGTTCGACTTTGGCTCAGGTCATGATCTCGTGGTTTGTGGGTTCGAGCCCCACGTTGGGCTCTGTGCTGACAGCTCAGAGCCTGGATCCTGATTTGGATTCTGTGTCTCCCTCTCTCCCTCCGCTCCTCTCCTGCTCATACTCTGTCTCTCTCAAAAATAAATAAACATTAAAAAAATAAAAAAAAACCCAAGGACAATAATTAAGCCTATTAATCATTTCTTACCTTATGAAAATCAGAATATAAAAAATCACAGAGGAAAAAAGTTGTGAAGTTGTTTAAAATACTATTATATGTATTTGTATAGTGCATTGTGACTTGCCACCGGTCTTTTTGCTGCAATACCTATTTAATTCTCATAATGATGCTGTGGAGTTTTCCGATCAGAATTTCCACTTGCTTTCTAGCACACATAAGGTGCCAATATGTCCAAAGCTAAAATGATCATTCTTCCTTTTGGTACTTTTATTTATTTACTTTTCTCTATTCTTGTGCTTAAAGAGGGTTGTACCATTCGCCACTTCAGCCTGCCTAGGAGACAACCTAGACACCACCTACCTTCCTTTCACTCCCCTCTTGTCTCTAAAACTCCTATCTAATTAGTCTCCAAGTCCTGCTGAGTCTACCTTTTAAATAAATCTTAATTCTAGATGTTTCCTCTTTATTCCCATCTCATTTTGATGGCCAAACCCACTGCCTTTCATATCTAAATTGTTGGAATATCCTTGTAATTGCTCTCTACCTCCACACTAGTCTCCTAATCCATTGTCTGTAATCCCTCTTCTAGAACACAAATGCGTTTGATACTTTCCCATATGAAGTCTCAATGACTCCACATTTCCTAGACCAGTGCTTGTCTAAGTGTAACATAAATTCAATTAATCTGGGCATCTTGTCAAGGACAAGACTTAGATTCTGATTCTGAAGGTCTGGGGCCCCAGAATCTGTCTTTTTAAAGGAGATGCTATTGCTGTTGCTTGCCCATGGACCACATGGTGAGTCGTAGTGGCCTGGAGGCTGAGGTACACTCTTGGAGAATGGCATTCATAGACTCTTAGGATCTAGCTCTAACTTCATCTAGCTTTTATCCTTAATGTTAAGTATTTCCCTTCATCTCCAATCAACTTAAGCTGCTTCTCTACTCTCTAGAGTCTCCAACCAAAGTCATTCATTTTTGGCATGTGAAAAAAAAATCACCAAAGCTGAAACCAAATTAAAAATTCTGGTAACTTTGGACCTAACTTTGCAACCCCATCACTAAGAGGCAAATGGGACGGGACATGCAACAGATTCTAACCTCAGCATCCATTCTGTCCTGTAGCTTTTGCTTTCACGTGAATCCAAGGAGACTTTTTTGGTGAAGTCCTCACAATTCTGTTTGTTATCTGGTCCAGTTCAGCCTAGGGTGGGTTGGAGGTGGGGGCTCCCTAAGGTGGAGTGGGGGGTTTACTGAAGCAGTGTGATGGCCTGTATCCTTTGGGGCTGTTCCAGACAGCATTGTGAAGTACAGTATACCTCTCTCTGAGCAACTTTCTTCTCTCTCTTTTCAAGACCATTGTCCTTTGTACTCAGGCAGCCAATATCGTCACGTTGTCTGAGGTCTTCCTCTGTTTTACTCAATGCACAGATCTTCTTCCTTCCCCTTTCCTGTCCTGGTACCCGGGTCAAGTCCCATAGCCACTTCCCACACCTTCCCTCTCTATGCACCACCCTCCTCATGCTTTTGTTTTCATTCATGTGTTCACTAGTTTTCATTCTGGAAATATTTACTGAGAAGCTGCTATGTGCTCAACTTGGTGTGAGGTACTAGGGAATCTAGTGACAAAGGAGATGCTATAACTCCTATACTCAACAATGCTTAAAGCCTATGAGAGAGAAAGACACTGAGACAATTAAGGTAAAGTGTTTTCTTAAAAAAAGAAAAGGTGCTTTGGGAGCCTGCAGCTTATCCAACTAACCTGGAGTTCTAATAATTTAATTTACCCCAAGATGTTAATACCCATGCTAATGTGTCACAGTCCCCACGGGCACTTCTGTTCTAAAAACTACTCTTACTTTTCATTATAGTTACTGTTATATTTCCAAATTCCAGACATATATTAGTATTTGGGATTTAGGAAGAAGCAATCAAAATTCTTGGGAATTTCCAAAATTATAAGTCATTCTTAAAATACATCCAGTGTTCTTTATATTCTTAAAACTCATCATCATGGATTTCTAGAAATATTTAATGAGTAAATAAGAAAGAATAAGTCTGGAAGTTATTTACTAAGAACCATAGCCCACGGTGAACATTTAAACACCGGAAAATGCTAGTGAACATTATTAGGTAGTATTCAAGTAATGTGACATTTAGATCTTCTAGCGAGGTTAACAGCACCCTAAATCATGTGTCTAAACTGCCATTTTACGCCTGGGTGGCGCAGTCGGTTAAGCGTCTGACTTCAGCCAGGTCACGATCTCGTGGTCCGTGAGTTCGAGCCCCGCGTCGGGCTCTGGGCTGATGGCTCAGAGCCTGGAGCCTGCTTCTGATTCTGTGTCTCCCTCTCTCTCTGCCCCTCCCCCATTCATGCTCTGTCTCTCTCTGTCCCAAAAATAAATAAACGTTGAAAAAAAAATTTAAACTGCCATTTTAAGGCCTTATTTTATCTCTCAGATTTGTTCATTTGAAACACTTTCCATAGGAGTTTGGTAAGGTATACTGTGCACGTAGGCTGCGAGTGCCCAGTAAGGCAACAGCTGCAAGCCCGAATAACTGACTAGACTGATCATTTCTCTTGTGTAGCCTTGTCTTTGTTCCTGAAAGTTGATCTTGACCTTAAACTTCATGTGTCCACTTTTACTTCTTGCTTTTGACTTGACATTGGTGTATTTCTTAGAACCAGTAAGGTCTCTGTGCTGATTGTTACGTTTAATTCTTGCAGGGGAATTAAAATTATTTTTTTCAATTGGTTATTCTTGGAATTTGGAATTTGGAAACCATTTCTCATAAAGTTCTGGGGAGGAATTTCTATCTGAAAACTCCGCTATTTATACATCATTTCAATAGGGAAACGTGTTTCAAGTTCCAAGTGGCTGGTTTACCATTGTGAAAACTCTTGAAAACACCCTTTATGGATAAAAGGGCTTTATAACATGACCTTTGTGATTATTCTTTCCTGGGAGCAGAGATGAGATTATTACATTTGTACCTGTTGCTAATAGGCTCTGAATGCCTCTTCTCCAAAGAATTTTAGACCTAGTTCGGCCATGTAAGGGGAACTGCTTTGCTTTGAGTTTCCTTGGTAAGTTTTTTCCAGAAATTATGCTTGCTTATAGTTTCAACACTGATAGTAGAGAATGGGGGGCAAGGGAGGAAGCCTTTTCCTCAGTTTTTTCAATAAGTTAAGTGTGACTCAGTACACCCTATGTACCACAGGAATTTATAAAAGGAGCAGTTCATTCCTTTCATGTATGTATCTCTCTGCACCGCCAAGGCCTTAGCTGTGGGGAGTGGAAGTATTCCTCTGGGGCTATTAATCATGGGCATCCAAAAGTGCTATGATATTTGAAAGAATTAACGAATAATCCTTGTAGCAGAGGGCAGTCTGGGCAATAATTGGACTTGGGAAGATTTTCATGAGAACTGCAAGTAAAAGAAAAACAAAATGACAAGTTACAGACACCACAAGGATGGTTCTAATAGTTCACTTGTGTGTATGCCAAGCGCATGTACTGAGTCATCTCTGAAAGATTAAACCCTGTAAGATGGGGAGGCAGAAAAGAAATGAAGTCAGGTGCCCGGCATGCAGATATTCAGTAGACATTTGCTGCATTGAATTAAAGTCAGGGCCTTGACTTTGAATGCTTTACAATATAACCTGATCAGGGGTGCCTGGGTGGCTCAGTTGGTTGAGTGTCCGACTTGGGTTCAGGTCATGATCTTGCAGTTTAAGAGTTTGAGGCCCATGTCAGGCTCTGTATTGACAGCTTGGAGCCTGGAGCCTGCTTTGGATTCTGTCTCCCTCTCTCTCTCTCTCTCTCTCCCCCTCCCCTGCTTGCACTCTGTCTCTGTCTCTGACTCTCTGTCTCTCAAGAATAAAGATTTAAAAATATATATGTATATAACCCGGTCAATGAACCAAAACAAGATTGAAAAACTCTTAAAATCACATCTAAAGATGTTTATACCCCAGGACAAATGAGCATAAGGTAAATTTACCATAGCGAACCCTCAATTTATCATATCCTTACTAATCCCAACTCTTAATTACCTAGAGTTTTAAATAAAGAACAAACCATGAGAAAATAAACTCACATTAGTGTCTATTCAGGATCTAACATTCTATTTCCTTCTCTAATTGCACGAAAAATAATATATGGTGAATAATAGGTTCATAATAATGAATTTTAAACACGAAATGACAGAAATAATAAAATGTGCTTGCTTTTTAGATGTTCATTATGGCAAGCAGATACAAAAATTCAAAGTGTTGAAACAAAATGAATGTTTTATAACCACAAAAATTAAATGAAGCAGAATAACCAAATCTCTGATAAACTCTGGTTGACTCAGGCTACTTTATACCTGAGTACCATGAGGAAACTGGGGTCATTATATCATAACCACTTTTAAACCTTCTGGATTTGTAGGGGGTTATGGGACTTACTATGATCTGACTTTTGGGACATGGCTAACCATTACTCTAAAATATTCAGCCTTCCAGATGATACGGCCCTCTACCAAGACCCTCAGTATTTTGGGGAATTTCCATTCGAACCAAGCAGTTAATAGTAAATAGAGTCCTTCGGGAAATTTCCACTTAGGGGGATCTGATATCTGACTTCTTCCCTCCAGTGCATCCTCTTGGGTACTCTCAAGTGTGGTTTAGGATTATGTGAGCCGTCTCCTCAGACTTATCTCCCTATTCTATCTGTCTCACAGCCAAGCCGTCTTGGCAGATAGTTCGTTAACACAGGCTTAGTGTTGCAGCAGCCAGGGAATATCCCATTCTAGAGTCTACACAGAACTCTAGCTGGTCACCAAGGGGAACTGCAGAGCGGCCAACCTTCCTCTCCTCAGCACCTCACACACACATATGGGAAATAAGTGGTATCACTGCAGTCAGGCGGTGCAAATGCAATCAGAAGCCTTGGAGAGGGCCGGAAGCCTGGAATAATCTCCATTCCAAATCTAGATTGGAACTAGAAACTCAGAGAAGATGATTTTCAATTATCCAACTCCTTCAAACTAAAAACAAATAAAAACAAATAAATAAAGGAAGGAAGGGTAGAAGGAAGAAGCTGAAAGAATCTATTTCCCCAGCCACAATTACAAAGCCCACTGTGGAAGAAAGAAAATCTAAAAATGATATTTAGGCAGCCCTTATGGGAGGAAGTAGAGCTTCCCTACTAGGAAACTACTCAGAGGATATTCTTAGCTATTTTAAGAAGTTGTTATTAAATAATCCAGCGGTTACTAAATATTAGCATCATCTACATAATTTTTTAAATGATGGTGGTAGCGAAGGAGCTGTTAGGTGGACAATAGAATAAGGTGGCTTCTATTTTCTACCACAGCAGCTCTTTTTGAAATACATTAGGTATTGTGTTATATTATATTATGTATAGCTGACTATGGAGTTTCTTCATGGGGAAAACCATGGGACAGACTGACTACAGAAAACATATTTTTTTGAATTTGAGGTATAACAGACATATAACATTATGTTAATTTCAGATGTACAACATAATGATTCCGTATTCATAAACACTGGAATGATCATCACGAGAAGTCTAGTTGTCTGTCTCCATACATGGTTACAAAATTTTTCCTTGTGATGAGAACTTTCCAGGTTTATTCCTAACAACTTTGAAATATACAATACAGTACCATTAACTATAGTCACCCATGCTATGTGTTATGCACTACACCATAGACTTTTAGAAGGCGGTTTTTAAATAGACAAAAATAAGAAAATGAATTTAAGTCGAACACCTATTCTCAACAGAAGACCTTCTTGGATACTTTACATGCAAATGCAATCTGTCTGGAGATGCCTAATCTTTGACTCACTCACAATCCATTCTGTGACTTCCACTGTCGTCCTGAGTATTGGTGCCTCACCCATATTGCCTTAGCTCCCAGATTTCTGGGCACCCCAACCACTAAGTTCTTGTGAGTCATTCCTTGAGGGTTTTCTCTGGCCATGGAACTCCACCTGGTGCATGAGTGGGGCAGACCAGAAACGCCTAGGAGGCAACACTTTCCGGGAGCCATTCTCAACCATTGACTGTCCTCCATGGTGCTAACCTGAAGTCACCTGCTAAATCAACTCCTGTGTCACATCCTTGTCTTAGGACATGTTTAGGGAACTCAACCTACGGTATCTATCAAAGGACCAGTTTCACACATTTTATCACCTTTATCCGAACAACTCACACCACCAATCACTTTGGGAGCAATAAGTCTCCTAAAAACGTCAGCCTAAGAGGGAAATGGAGCACTTAACTGCCTTCTTCCTTCTAGCTTGTGCTTGCTACAGCCCCACCTGTACCCCTTTCCCACCTCCCTCCCTCTCTCACCTGTAAACTCCCACTTTTCCTGGAAACAATAGTCATTGCCGATTCTTGTTCTTAAAAAAAAAAAAATGAAGCTGCAGTGATAAAATAGCAGATGGCAAAGATAGGTACATATCAACTTCCTGCATACAACCTTTCTTAATTCACTAAGACCAGAATTTCTGAGGAACATCCGGAAATCCAGACATTTCCTTTGATTGTTGCAGCTATGATAAAAGTACACAGAGCCAAATCTCTGATTCTGCACCCACCACCCACTCTTCCCCCCACGCCAAGATAATAAATTGTTTAAAATACTTTGCTTTAACTCTTATGATATATTGCTTCTGTTATTGCTTTCTATTTATACCTCTAGTCCAACAGTTCCTGGAACTGTTGATGCATAATGCTTAAACCAACTGCTCCAGTTCTGAACAAAACTGACAGCTCTCTCTGGGTTTGCTAATTAGGAAAATCTTTAAGCAAAGAACTGGGTAAAATGAGTTTATTATTCATTTCTAAGCAGCACGTTCTGATCTCAATCAATAAGAGCTATTTCCCCTCTGATTTGTCCTAAATGTTTTTGTACTCCAAGATGATCATTCTTTATGCTGTTTGTTCAGTGGGGACCGTAGCTTTGCTATGGGCTGTATTTACTGTCTTCTCTAGCCATTTGTGTCCCCAACTCAAGTGATTTTGGACAGACCAGTGACCTTGCAGTGTTTTCCAAAGCAAGGTCCCAGACTGCCTGCATCAGCGCCATGTGGGGCAGTGGTTAAGATTCATCAGGCCACCCTCAGCTGACTGAGTGCCACTTTGGGAAGAGGTCCAAATGACTATTAGGTGTAGGTTAAGTCTGGGAACAACAGATCTGGGTGTTCAAATTTGACCTGAGGGTTTAGACTGTGAAACTCAAACTAAGTTTTCCTTTTCTCTCCCAAGACTGAATTCATGGCTTTACCCTCCTTAGTTGGCCTTAGCTAACTAAGCTAATAAGCTTTTGTGCTAATGTCATTCCTAGGGCGGACAAAGACACACGCTAATCCCTTCTGCTGGACAGTGAAAAAAAGAAAATGAAAAAGATTGTTTTCAAAGAGTAAAATACACCCATGTTTTCTAATGGAAAAAATATGACTTGTGTAAGCATCACATTTTATGGGGCAGAAGCAGGGCTCATATTTTCATGATTTTGATAGACTATCCCTCTGGGAGCAGATCTTTGAGGAAAGAAGCTCTAGTTTCCCGACTTAGATGTTGGAGAAAAATGAAGGAGACTGCTTTGCATTTGTATTGAGGAAGAAATCTTATTTTTATATATATTTTTCCTAACATCAGTGTTTTAGGGATATCTACAGTTCAAATCTCGTGTGGTCTTTCGTAAATGCTCTTGGTTTTTCCATCTGTCAAGATGCTATTAAGTAAATTCAGTCTCTTTAGAAATAATCATTGTTTCCTGGCCCTCGGTTTGGAAGGCTTTCCAAAGAAGATGACAGAAGTTTGGAACAGAATCGCACTTGGCATTGTCATGACAGGATTCATTATGGGCATATAGAGTAGTCTGGCTTAAAGAGGAGGGGGATTTTACTCTGGAATCCCATAGTGAATGTGTTTGTCAATGTCAACAAACCACTGTGAGAAAACATACATGACTCTGTTGAGGAAATAAATACTTTCTTCCTGGAGTAGGGAACCCATTGTGGGATCAATTAATCTGTGTAAGAACGGAACAATAGTGATGTCTTTTAGAAACTCTTAGCTTTCAGAGCAATGTGTAAAGTATACATCTTTTGATAGAGTTCGCGTTTGCCACTGATGGGAGATGGCAGCATGTGGCATTTTCCCATAAATGTTTGTATTGTTTTTTGGATGTTGAGGAGTGTCCTTATATCCGTGTAAGGCCATCACAAAATGATATTGTTTGCAGCTTAGTGTTGCTGACTAAAGCCTTTATGTCAGCACTGGCTCCAAACGAGAGATGTTTATGGTAGCAGTTAATTCACAGAAATGTGCCTGATGAAAAGCATATGGGCTTTTGCACCCTGAATGGGTTTACCAGCTCTGCTATCGTTCTAGTCTGATAAGTGATACACTCCCAATGCTACAGCTCCCTATCTCTTTATGCCTAGCCAAGAATTTTCCACAGCAGAAGATCTGTAAGTGTTTCTTCATCACTTGAATACCTGGCAACATAAATGAATAATATTTTGCATAGCTTTTCTGTTTATGAGTCATTGACCCAAGGAGCATAAACCAATTTTTCAGTTTTTAAATTATTTGAACCTTTTGTTACTCTCCTCCTAATTAGTGTCCATTGTGTTTCAAAGCCCATTTTTATGTATTTATTAATAGCAAATGAATCAAATGAAACCATAGAAACCTCTGGAGGAGAAAGAGTTCTATTTCTTTTTTAAAAACAAGTAATTTACTGAACTTCTTTTCTACTGAAATCAAAAGCTTCAACTTTAATAGTCAGAAATTAACACTTGGTAACTTTTTTAAAGCTTTTTAGTCTCTTTGAACTTCTACCTCGACACATAGTCTGCCAACTCCGTGAAAAGAATTATTTAAATCAATCAATCAAAAGTCCTTTTTAACAGGTTTATAGATCTTATACATGTTTTAAACTTCCTGCCTTACTCAATATTTGGTTTTCTGAAGTGTTACTTTAAAATACCCTTTTTGGAAAGCAGTTTCTATCACTCTATCACAGATGTCATAATTGAACTGATTTTTGTTTTGTTTGGGTTTTTTGGTTTGGATTTTTAAAACATCAACTTTGAGGTTTTGTGCTTCAATTTTATCTGGAACCCAACCAGCAAACCCCAGTTGAATCTGATAATCTATAAATCCTTGTCACTGAAGATGGTCTGGGGATCAGCATCATCAGCCTCACCTTGGGGCTTGTGAGAGTCAAGAGTCTCAGATCCCACCCTAGACCTTCTGGTTCAGAATCTGTACTTTTTTTTTTTAAGTTTATTGATTTATTTGGTGGGGGGAGGGGCGGGGAGAGAGGGAGAGAGAGAGAGAATCCTGAGCAGGCTCTTGTGCTGTCAGTGCAAAGCCTAATGCAGGGCTCAGTCTCACGAATCCATGAGATCATTACCCGAACTGAGAGCAAGAGTTGGACACTTAACCGACTGAGCCACTCAGGTGCCCCCAGAATCTGTGCTTTGACAAGAGTTCCTCAGTGATTCTTGGGCACGTTAAAAATGAGAAACTCTATTCTGACCTACTCCTTACACTTTATGGCAGTATTTCCAAATTAAACAAACTCAGTGGCTTGGTCTTACAAATTTAAAAGACACCATAATAATCGGAAGATAGTAAATCCTTAAGGTAGAAGGCATCACAAGAATTGTATCTACTGCTGAGAGTCCTGCTAACAGATCAATCTGTGCTTAAGGTTTTAAGTGCTGTGGTGTTGACGTGGTGACCTCTCCCCCATCCCGCCCCGGGTCCTGTACTGGCACTAGAGAAAGGGACAGAATGTGTGTGGAGAGGGAGCTCACACAGCCAAGGAGAGAGACACACAGGTAGGCATGGAAATAAGACACACTACTGATCATAGGATATAGAAGTAACACAGGCAGTGCTTAGCTCCGGGTAGAAGGTGGGGCACAGAAAGAACAGGAAGCCTTCTTAGAGAAGATAACTTGATTTCAAGCATTTCACCTCCTGGGCAAGTTGGAGAATGTTCCAGGCAGACAGGCATGAAGTGAGTGAGACAGATAAATATCTCTAAGGAAATTCACATGGTTTGGTTTTGATGAACATGAGGTATGTGCAAGTGAGGGGGGCAACAGGTGAGAGAAAGCCCAAGGAAGCAGAGGAAAATGAGGTTGCACAACAGATACAAGTGCCCTCGGGTGCTAAGGAGCTTGGCTTTTGTCAAAGGGAGCCTGAAGAATTTTTGAAGAGGAAAGGCACGGCCAGCTGGGTGTTTTTAAAAGGGCATTCTGGATGCTGTGTGGAGAATGGACTGGAGGCGGGTGGAACAAGAGAAGAGTCAGTGAGACCTGCATGGAGGAGGCTGCAGTGGCCTGAACGAAAGATGGTGATTGCCTCGCATGAGGTGATGGTCACCAGAAGGGATAGCTGAGGAGAGAATCCAAAAATGAACTATTGGGACCTCATGAAGATAAAAAGCTTCTGCACAGCAAAGGAAACAATCAGCAAAACGAAAAGGCAACCAATGGAATGGGAAAAGATATTTGCAAATGACATATCAGACAAAGGGCTAGTATCCAAAATCTATAAAGAACTCACCAAACTCCACACCCAAAAAACAAATAATCCAGTGAAGAAATGGGAAGAAAACATGAATAGACACTTCTCTAAAGAAGACATCCGGATGGCCAACAGGCACATGAAAAGATGCTCAACGTCGCTCCTCATCAGGGAAATACAAATCAAAACCACACTCAGATGTCACCTCACGCCAGTCAGAGTGGCCAAAATGAACAAATCAGGAGACTATAGATGCTGGAGAGGATGTGGAGAAACGGGGACCCTCTTGCACTGTTGGTGGGAATGCAAACTGGTGCAGCTGTTCTGGAAAACAGTGTAGAGGTTCCTCAAAAAATTAAAAATAGATCTACCCTATGTCCCAGCAATAGCACTGCTAGGGATTTACCCAAGGGACACAGGAGTGCTGATGCATAGGGGCACTTGCACCCCAATGTTTATAGCAGCACTTTCAACAATAGCCAAATTACGGAAAGAACCTAAATGTCCATCAACTGACGAATGGATAAAGAAGATGTGGTTTATATATACAATGGAATACTACTTGGCAATGAGAAAGAATGAAATCTGGCCTATTGTAGCAACGTGGATGGAACTGGAGAGTGTGATGCTGAGTGAAATAAGTCATACAGAGAAAGACAGATAACCACATGTTTTCACTCTTATGTGGATCCTGAGAAACTTAACAGAAGACCATGGGGGAGGAGAAGGAGAAAAAAAAAGTTAGAGAGGGAGGAAGCCAAACCATAAGAGACTCTTAAAAACTGAAAACAAACTGAGGGTTGATGGCGGGTGGGAGGGAGGGGAGGGTGGGTGATGGGCATTGAGGAGGGCACCTGTTGGGATGAGCCCTGGGTGTTGTATGCAAACCAATTTGACAATAAATTTCATATTAAAAAATTAAAAAAAATAAAAAAAAATTATTATTAAAAAATAAATAAATAAAGAGGAGGAATTTCTTTTCTCTCTGCCCCTACTCTGTCCTTCAAATCTTTGAAGACACGGTTCTTTGCTGAGTCTTTGCTTATCCAGAGCAAACAGTTTCTGGTCTCTGAATTGCTACTTTTAAGACATGGTTTTGCATCCCTCCACATATACCTCAGTTTATTTATATCCCACATGCACTGTAGTGCCAAGAGTTAAGAAAAGGTAAAGTTAAGTGAGGAAAAGGAACTAAAAATTACTGGGTGCCTAGTGAAACAGGCTAGGTGCACCATAAACATTGTCTCATTTACTTCCCACAACCCTGCAAAGTAAGTATGATTACCCGTTGTAGACATGAAAAGAATAAGGCCTTGGAGGCTAAGGATCTCCTGGTGATTATTGGCTTCTACTAGTGGAATCTGAATTTGTACCCGGAGATCTGTGATTCATATATTAAGCTACATGCACTCAAGGATGCTTGGAGCAGCTTAAACCACCACTCCCCCGCGCCCCCTGGTTTGCTGAATGTACAGATGCCAATTAGTTGTCTCCTGTAGCTACATAACTTGCCTGTTGAACCAGTTAACCGGAACCAGAAGATAAGCAGAGAAGACCCTGAGTGGCCAGGTAGATGACACAAAGTCCAAATTCTCTACAGGAAAGGACCTCACATGCAAAGCTTATTTTCTTTGTTTGTACATAACTCTCTCAAGCTGGACCATATGTTTTTGCAGCCCACAGACAATTAGAAACAGCAAATTAAGAATGAGTGGGTAGCAAGTGAGAGCTGGTAGCTGACAAACTGACATCAGGGGAAGGGCTGGAAAAATGTAAAGAGCTATAGACATAAAAAGTCAAGCAGCCTAGGTAATAGATTCGGTGCCTGATATAGAAGCAGACAGTCCCGCTGATTTTACGTATCCCCCAGGGCATAACTGTATTACAGCACGCATCATAAAACCTAAGCGTCAACGTAAACCTTACCTCCACCCAAAGGAGAAAGCCTCACTATAACGTGTGGTGTCGGAGGGTCATTTCTGTCTCTAACTGAGCCATTCCAGTAGTATGATAGTGTGGATCTCTTTTCTGGTTAGGAGTTCTTAGCAATGACAGAAGATCCTCATAGTCTGCTAAGCAAAATCTCTCTTAGTAACATCCACCAATTGGCCCCCAGTGCTTTTTAACGTGATAATCATCCCCATGTTAGGAGATGACTGTTGCCAGTGTGGAGTAGTAACCAGAAACTCCAGGACTCGTTCTTCAAAGAGCTGCTGCCTCTTTGTCTCTCACTTTGTTTCAGGTCTGCTCTGAGGTAATGCTTCACCCCTGACAGAATAGTCCCATGGCATTGCTTGTGAATCTCGGGAAATAAAACCTTCTTTTTTCAAAAATGTTTGTTTTATTATTTATTTTGAGAGAGAGAGAGCGAGAAAGAGAGAGAGAGAGAGAGAGAGAGAGAGAGAACCTTAAGCAATCTCTGTGCTGTCAGCGATGAGCCTGACGTGGGGCTTGAACCCATGAACTGTGAGATCATGACTTGAGCAGAAATCAAGACTCGGATATTCAACCAACTGAACCACCTAGGCACCCCAGGAAATAAAATATTCTATAGACACTGTGAGTTCTAAATACAGACCCAATCCTGTGGTGTAGTGTCTAATCAATATATTCACTGATCCTTCAGTATTCATTGGAAGCAAATCTTCCTGGCCTCCACCCTTCTGCCTTCTGCATTGGGTGGCAGGCTTTTCCGCTCTGTTCTTGCTCATCTTCTCAATTCTGTAACTGCTGTCTCCAGCTCTAAGCAGGGAGAGGAAAAGAATTTGAGAGGGAACAGCAAAGTGCCTACCTCACTGGTACCACCCTGCCCTCGCTTTTAAGTCTCAAGTGCAGTGAATTACATGCAGATCTCATTAAAACGAAGATGCTGATTAGGTAGGCCTGGAGTGAAATCTGAGATTCTGCATTTCTAATAAAGCTCCCAGGTTATATTGGTGGTATTAGACTATGGACCTTGCTTGCTTGGAGTAACAAGCATTTAGAGATTCCCTTTTGGGTCCACTCACTGAAATTCCTTTAATGTAGCTAGTTTATGCGATTTCTTTAATTCAATTAACTCTTTCAAGTATAGTAAAACCTTTCTTTGCAAGCATAATTCTTTCTGGAAACATGCTTGTGATCCAGAACACTTTTATATCAAAGGAAGCCAAGAACCATTGGCTTTCAGTTGTGATCATGTGATGTTGGCCTCATGTACCACTCATATTGCAAGACGTCGCTCAATTATCAAGTTAAAATTTATTAGAAGTGTTTGCTCATCTTGTGGAACACTCACAGAACAAGTTACTCACAATGCAAGATTTTACTGTATAGTGCCTGATGGTACACATCATTATCTTTTAGTACTGGTGGCTCTCATCCTGATGGGCCACACCCCCTCTGTGACAGTACCTTTCAATATAACTTCAAGTTCAGTTTCCAAAGGTAATTGATCTAGTCCCTTTGACCTTCTTATTGACACAGATACAGGTATTTCCTAGACAGCCACTTGCTGTCCACTTTCCGCATGACTTTCCACAGCCACTTTCCAAATGACAGGCATAAGTCCCTCTATCTTCTAGATGTAGGAAATGCATATAGAGCTCTCCCCACAGACGTATGGAGGTCTGCACATTAGGCTTGGGTTTGGAATGAGGGGACTGAAACTGGCAGGATAGCTCTCTCCAAAGAAATTGCTTCACATGTTATCCCTCCTCATGCAACCATCTAGCTTTTTAAAATTCACAGTCTGGGTAAAGGGCCATGTATCTCATAACCAGTCTAGCTATTTCTTTTAAAAATTTGCATCTTAAGGATGTAGTTTAAGCATATGAGTCTCGATTTTGGCTCAGGTCAGGATCTCACGGTTCAAGAGTTTGAGTCTCATGTCGGGCTCTGCACTGACAACATGGAGCCTGCTTGGATTTCTCACTCTCTCCCTCTCTGTCTGCCCCTCCTCCACTCATGCTCTCTCTCAATCTCTCTCTCTCTCTCTCTCAAAATAAATACATGAACTTAAAAAATATAAAAATATGCATCTTGGTCATTGCTCTTACAGCTAAATTTTATATCTCATAAACTGCAATATACCCTTGTATTTTCTCTTCTCTGTGACAAACATCTTGTTTTCCCATATAATTTCTGAACATTCAGCATTTTCTAGATGCCTTTTCATTTGTCAATATGCTACCAAATATAAGGTACCTAGAATCAGATATATTATTCCACAAGGAGTCTGGCCAGACCAGAGTTCACTGGGGTGGTATTTTTCTGTCTTTGATATGTTTGACTTCATTAAGGCTCTTGGCATTTGAATGTGTATGGAAGATAAAAGGGAAAGATCAACGATAAGTATGTAATCTTGAGCTGGGTTACCTGTAAAATTGATACACCATTAATAGAAATTAAGATGATATGGGAGGGAAAGTATTCCATTTTAGACATATTGAGTTTGAGACACCCCATGATACCTATTTGGAAATGTTCAGTAGATATTAGGAAACTGGAGACTGGAACATATTGAAAGCTAAATCTAGAAATAGAGATTTGGGTTTTATCCTTATAAAGATAATATCTGAAATCTAGGGAATAGAGTATGTATGTCAGTTGAGCTTAGAGGAAGAAGGTAGCCAGTTCAAGCCTGAAGATGATGAAAATTCACACAGATTCCAGGAGACGACAAGATATTCTCCAGGACTGGATAGTTACCTATGTGTCTCAAAATATTTCTACCTGCCCTGAGTGCCTGGGTGGCTCAGTTGGTTAAGCATCTGACCCTTGATTTTGGCTTAGGTCATGATATTGCGGTTCATGGGATTGAGCCCCATGTTGGGCTCTGCACTGTCAGCGTGGAGCCTGCTTGGGATTTTCTCTCTCCCTCTCTCTCTCTGCCCCTCTTCTCTAGCTCTCTTCCTCAAAATAAATTTTAAAATTTCAAAAAATTGATTATATTATTCTTTATTATACGGTATGTTTTCTACAGTCAAAAGAGTGGGAATGGCATTTTTACAGTAAAGAATGAAGAAGTGATACAACAGAAATTTATTTTAAAGGCTATCCACAAGTCTTTATGCATTTTTCTATCTCAAAAATGTACCTTTTTACTTGAATCTGACATCAAACATCCAAACTTCAGAATACAAATATCCAATATAAGTTTTGATTATTGTTTTAATTTCTATAAATAAAATATTAAGATAATCATAATTTAACAATTTAGCAATTGCATGAGATAATAAGTTTAATAACTGCAGAGCCAAAGAGATATACTTTTAAGTTTGCATGTATATATAAAGTGAGAGTACATTATTACACAGTTAACTTAAACTCTCCTAAGCTGTCGTCTTGACTGTCTAAGCAGACTAGTGATATATGAATTATACATACATGAACTTTGCATTATAGTAATAAGCTCTGAAAATTTTTTGTTCAGACTGTTACATCATTTCAACATAACATTTGAAATGTGGCATAATTCAGTGGCATAATTTCTGGTGGAAACTTTTTGGCATTATACAAGCTGCATAAATTGGTAATATTTGGTAGCTTTTCACATTGACTAAAAATGCAAAGATGGAAATAGGAATTCTAAGGATTGTTTAGCAGGGTGTATGCATATACCAGAGATCACAACATGTACCACAAACTTGACTTTAAACAGCCAAGTTTCTAATTTTCCAAAGTTAGTCATTTCCAAATACCACAGTCAGCATTAAAAACACATATGGTGAAAGCTGGGTGATCCAGCGTTTGGCCAACTAGAACTCTCAGCCAGTCTGAAAAATTATAACAGAATAATTAATATCTGCAATCATGATGGGATAAATATCTTAGCTACATTTGTTTTATGCCTACTGCATGCATGGCAAAAGCTTTAATATAGTTTCTAATGTAATATATTTAAGTAACAACAGAATTCTATGAAGTGGGTTGTATTATCCCCATGTTACGGATGAAACAAATGCTGTTCAGGGGGGTTCATTTAATTTTTCCAAGGTCAAATGGTGAGAAATAGATATCTTTATGTTCTTCTATCTCCCAGGAACACTTACGTTCCAAAATGTTGTCATGTGTCCATTTTTGGTAAGCTAGTAATCTATATTTGATCTGTCTTTGATAAAACAGTGTACTTCATTTTCAATCATGTTAGATAAGAATATTGCATTTATGTATACTGATTGCTCCTTTTATACAAATGTAATGCCACCATGGGCAATAGAATACATGCTGCAGTTATTTTTTTCCAGTGTTAGTAATGTAATTGGGTGCAGTTATCCATCCAATGTCCAGTCACCTTCCCATTAGAGTCCCCTAGTGTCCAATAAGCTTCTTTTTTTTAAAGTTTATTGATTTTGAGAGAGAGAGAGAGAGAGAGAGAGAGAGAGCAAGTGCACATGACCAGGGGAGGGGAAGAGACAGAGAGGGAGAGAGAGAATCCCAAGCAGGCTCCTCGCTGTCAGCAGAGTCCATCATGGGACTCCATCTCAGGAACCATGAGATCATGACCTGAGCCAAAATCAAGAGTTGGGGGCTGAACCAACCGAGCCACCCGAGTTCCCCAAGACCAGTAAGCTTCTCAAGATAGAAGTCTAGAGCTAATATTGGAGATAATAGCCATGGCTTACAGCAAAGTTAAATAATTACCTCAGTGACTCCTCATGTGCCAGCTCTCCCTCCCTGCCTCAGATGCATATGTACACATGCACGAACATACAAAGGAGAAGATTTAGGATTTATATATAGCACAGATTTGGGATATATTTAGAAAGTGGAATTAGTAGAATCAACCATTTGTCGTCAGCAAATGTTTCCTAGAAATATACCTGATACCATTTCCTGATACATCCTGAGTCCTCCTACTTCTGCTGGTTTCCACAGTCCCCACCCTAGTCCAATTCATCATTTCCTTTCTGGATTTCAGTAGCATCCCAACCAGTCTCCTTGTTTCTACCCTTGCCCTCGGCCACCACCAATCCATTTTCCCCAAAGCAACCAGAGTGTTCCTAAAATCCAAATCTTATCACCTCGTTTCTCTACCTAAAATCCTGCCTTGGATGCCCACTTAGGGACTGTCAGATCCTACCCCTGTCTAGACCCCAGTTTGTGTCATCTTGAGCTTTCTTTACTCAAGGTGTGTGGGCTTTCTTGTGATGTGTCTAACTTACTAAGCTCCACTCAGCCTCAGGATCTCAGGCCTTGCTATTCCCTTCGTTTGGAATGCTTCTTTTCTCCCTTTTCACTTTGGTTAACCACACTCTAGGATTTAGCCTATCTGTTAATTTCTTAGGCGACTTTGGATGATACCTAGAGTAGGTGAGGCCCTTCAATTATTCTCATAGCACTCAGTCACTTTCGTAGTATTCCCCATAACTTTCCAATTTAATTAAAAAATCCTATGTTATTCCTTATTAAAGTATGTCTTTTATAATTAGTTGCTAACTTCATGAGAGAAAATTCTTTCTCACCCACTACTGTTTCCCCACCTCAGTACAGTGCCTGACCTTTGTCAGTGCACCATATATTTTCTTAAAAAGGTTTTGCTTATGCTTACAAATAGCAAGATTTTCACCTTTTGATCACACAAGATTATTAATGCCTATGTCTTAGAAATGGCTGCAAGCTACTATGGGTTTGAATATTTTAACAGCAAGAATTTGGCCCAGTGAACTCAGGAATTCATCACTAAGGCTGATACATCATTATCAACTGGACCTTGAATTTATGTTTGATCACCTACCAATTATGTCACTTACTGATGGTTAAATAATGAAGCCAAGAGGACTTAGTAATGGGAGCTGTTGAATAAAAATCAGGAAAATGGCAGCAAAAAGCCTTAAATGTAGGAAGAAGGTAGTATAAAACACTGAGAGATGATACCAGGTAGGGGCTAAAGAGAGAGAAGTTGAACGGAGAGGGATGTAAGGAAGAAAAGTGTTTTCTGAAAATAAGTCCATTAAATAGCTTACAGGGTTAGAGATATTTTAACAAGTTTAGATTGGAAGTGGTTACTGAGAAAATTCAACCATTTTGTCATTCTGCTTTTATTTTTTAATTTTTTTTTTAAATTTAAGTTTATATTACTTATTTTGAGAGAGACAATGAGTGGGATAGGGGCAGAGAGAGAGAGAGAGAGAGAGAGAGAGAGAGAGAGAGAATTCCAAGCAGGCTCTGTGCTGCCCACAATGTTAATGCAGACCCCGACATGGGGCTCGAACTCATGAACCCAGAGATCATGACCTGAGCTGAGATCAAGAGTCAGATGCTTAACTGGCTGAGCCATCTAGGCACCCCAGCAACTATCTTTCTTTCTTTTTGTCTGTCTGTCTCTCTTCCTCTCTCTCTCTCTCTCTCTCTCTCTCTCTCCCCCTCCCTCCCTCCCTCCCTTTCTTCCTTCCTCCCTTCCTTTCTACTGCCCTTCCCCTCTTGAGCAATTGATATACTACTCATGAGAGTGGAATCATTTTACAAGTGCTGGGATAAAGGTCAACACACAGAAAATGTTTAGAGAGGAACAGGGGTTTCAATTAGGTAATTTGCTGGTAACACCTTTAGTAAACAAATGTGGGAATAATACTGAGTGTTTATCACCACAGTGAGTTTTTAATCAAATCCATTCACTAAGAAAGCTGTAAAATAATTTGCCAAGTGCTTTGAGATAATGAGCTACTATATAAACACAATCTTATCCTAGCAACTGCAATTGTAAAACTATTTGTTTTAGAAAATTCCAACTCTGGTATTTTATTTCCCTTGAGTGATGACAATAGATCGATGTATGAAACTGAATGTTTCTTCGTTGGATTAAACAAGTCTATGTGTATTTATGCTGATTAGCTGTTAGTAGGGGATGAATACTGCTAGCTATAAACTTCGCTTTTGAATTTCATTTAAAAATTTTTGAGATTCAAAAAATTTTGTGAATCACATTTGGTGTGCAGGACATGGGTGAGTGTTAAGCCTGTGCTTTGCTCTTGAATCATGCTTGTGCCAAAGCACAGGCAGAAACTCAATATTCCTGAAGAGAGTGAGTGTGCTTTTTATTGTAGGGTGTTAAAAGGAAAGAATTATCGGTTTGGTAAAAGTGAGAGAAAGAGGGAGAGAAGGAGAGAGAGAACACAAACAAAATCCCAGCAACACCTAAAACTTGATACTCTCAATACATGGTATATTATTGGAGATGAGCAGAGAGTTCTAACATACTGCATTTAATTTTAATTTCTTTCTGTAATCAGAAGAAGAGTTTCTTCATTAAGACTCACAGTTCAGTTACCTTTTGTGTCATCTGTCTACTTGGGGCACATTGCCAAACTGGAGGTCTTCACGGTTCAGAGAAACCGTAAACCCAGACTGCAGTTCTGGCAATGAGTTACTATGCTAAAAGGTCATGGCTGACACATGTCAGGTCCATCATGAGTTTATCTGCTAGTTTAGAATATGCCAAAGACTATTGGGAAGAAAACCGCATCAAACTTTTATTGGATGTCTAATGGGGCTGTAGATATTTTCAACCTAGTTTACAGAATCAAAGATCCACCTATGCTCAAACTGCCTAAGTTTTAAGCTGGTCGTCCATGGTGTGCTAAGAGGATCCCACATTTAGTAAAGAAATATGCCCCATGACCTCAATGGAAATGAAGTATCCATAGAGGTTTAACCCCATGTATTGTCCTTTAATCAAGACTCTGTCCTAAAGTCCTCATTTCCTGTTGTAACTTTAGGGGAATTAAACAGGAACTATTAATTATATTCAGTGTCAATTTAAATTACTACCTAATGTAATCCTACTAACTGAACATGTGGTTGGGTAAGCTACTCACACTTCACTCCTAGCCTACTTCTCCACTGTCGGTTAGCTAATTATGAAGCACACACACATACACACACACTTGTTTTTCGTCCTAAAAATCTCAAGTTAACAGTGATTTAAAGACTGGGTGTTTGCTCTTGCTTTGTGATGGGTGCTTACAGGTTTTAAAACCTGAAGCATTTGAAAACTATATTGACGTCCAGACCCCACTCTCACAGATTCTCAGTCAGCTGGGCTAGAAGAGGACCTGGGCATTCCTACATTTTAAAAGCTGGTTTTTATGAGAGCACAAGGTTGAGAAGAACAGTTAAATGCTACTGTAGTTCTTTTTCCTGATCATATCAGTAAGTAGGCTTTGCCATGATAATTTTGCATATCCAGAAATTGGCATTCAGTTTAAGGCTAAGATTTGAACCCATGTCTTTAGGATTTTTAAGTCTTTGCTTTTCTCATCAATTCACAATTCTTAAGACTTCCAGTGAGATCAAAGAATTTTCAGAGAAAGATGCTCATAACTATTGAGTGAGAAAGGGAAAAGAAAATTCAATTATAGCAGTTAGGCTAAAAATAGAAGATTTATTTAAGGCTTAGCAAATTCTCTGAAGTTTTACACGTTTGCCATGATGTTGAAAGCTTAACGTATTTTACTTGGTTACATAATGTCACATTGAAAAAGCTGGCACCGAGGTATCAAGCCCTCCCCCCTCCCCCCCCTGCCTGCCACAACTTGCCTAATATGTGAACTTTGAAAACAGGGCACAAAAAGGTGACATTTTTGCGTTTTTTCTACATGCGTTTTAACTTTATAGAAAACAAACATTTTTAAGACCCATTTTTCTCTGACATTCCCAACTTCATAAAACATGGACAATATAAACTGTTTTATGCCTGTCATTACCATGTTGGCTATCTCCTTTGGATCTCTCTTATCCTCACTTATGTCTGGACAGGGAGACGAGAAGGACGTTGAAAGGCAAAAGGGCATCTTATCACCAGTGTATCCTCAAGACACGAATAATTACCCGAATGTAAAAGTCTAAATCTGAGCCTTAGGTAGGTCAGTTTCATCTGAGATCAAGCACAGTGCTGTTTTTCCATCCTTCCCATTTTCATTTTCTGTCTTTGGCAGAGCCTCGGATGGCAGATGTAGTAAGAATGTGTAGAGCCGCCAAGATGCTTAATCAAGATCCTGTGATTGTTGCGGCTGTCACCTCAAATTTCAGATTCAGAAACACAACTTTATCAACTCATCCACAAATGATGAGGCTCTTGAGGGGGAAGGATAATTTGTATTGACAAAACTCACAAACAATTTAATTTATAAATTATGATGCCAATTTGTTAAATTACAACAGCACAAGAACAGTTTGCTCATTGGAGCCTCTCTTTTTTTGTTGTTGTTGCTTATTCTTTCAATAACAATTAATTGAATGTTTCTTTCTTATGAGATGTTCTTCCTATTTGGCTGATCTTTACAAGGTAACAGATTATAAGCCAGAAATGATTTTAGTTGTTTATTGATTACAAAAGGCCAAATCCCACTTAAGCTTGTTTGAATTAAAAGGAGGTTTATAGTAAAATAATAGACATTCAAAAATGAAGTGTAGGAAGGGAGTAAAGTGAAAAGGTGTTAGGGGTCTCTTTCTCTTTCAGTCTTGCACTCTCAGACTGAGTGGTCTCATGTTTACAGCTGTCTGCATCTCAGCCCTGGTCTGGGCAAACTTCCTCTGCTTGCAAACAGCCCAACATGGCTGTCACCCAACATGATCACCAATTCAGAATGTACAAGACCTCACAGCCACCAGCAGTGCCCATCCCCACCCAATCTGCACAGTCTCTAGGCTTCTTAGTTCATATTTTCTTGGAAAGACTCTGACCAGCTCAACCTCATCTATGGATGTTTCCCCATGCCAGGTGTCTAAGTCCAGTCCAATCATGAACTACATATACCGGACCCAGACCTACCCCTCCTCTAGGGGCTCGAGATTTGATTTTAATGGAGAGCCTGCTGGTAGGAGACAATGAGAAAGCATCTAATATATTGATTGGTGAATGTGATGCACTCTTTAGGCATTCTCCTGTTGGGTAGAGGAGCATTCTGAGTGAGCACTGTAGGACTGGGACCAAACTGATGGGGCAGTTGAAGGGGGTGTCCTTTCTTCATGCCATGGAAGGAAAAGTCAGGGAGACAGAGTTGGGAGAAAGGGGGCAGAACCCCAGAGGTTTCCAAGTCTCCAGAATATATAGCTAAAGTGAAACCCTATCATTCAGAGACCTCTTTAAGGGGCTCTTCCTCTCTGCTCCAAGGAACAAGCCTTGTTGAGCCTCTGCAATACATTTGGAAGACAGATAGGACAATACCAGGAGAGGAAGAGGATGAAACCCACAGAAGGAAAGGAACTGAGGCTTTCTGGAAAGGAACATGGACACTAGGTATAGTGGGTTGAATAGCGGCCCCCAAAAGACACGTCCAAATCCTAAACTCTGGTACTTGTGAATGTGCACTTATTTGGAAATAGGATCTTGGCCAATGTAAGTAAGGTAAAGATCGCAAGATGAGACCATCTTGGATTGTGATGGGTCCTAAACCCAATGACAACAGATGTTCTTTAAGAGACAGAGATGGAGAAAACACAGAGGTTCAGAGGGAAGAAGACCATGACAAGTTGAAGGCAGAGATTGAAGCTAGGCTGTCACCAGCCAAAGAACACCAGGGGCCACCAGAAGCTGGGAGATGCAAGGGAGGCTTTTTCTGTAGAGACTTCAGAGGGAGCACAGGCCTTCATTTCAGACTTTTGGCTTCCAGAACTGTGAGAGAATAAATTGTTGTTGTTTTAAGCCAAGAAGCTTGTGGTAATTTGTTAGGGAAGCCCTAATGAACAAATATATTGGACTAATGACAGGCATAGCTCTTCTGGGAAGTGGAGTCTGAGCCAAGAGAGATAAGAATCAGGCACCTCCGAGCATGTCTCAGCTTTCTTCAGTAGCAGCTCCCAGACCCTGAATGTAAGTGTGTGAGCCTCTGAGCACTGGGGTAAGGTGGGGGTGAGGATCCCACTCTCAGTGAGGACATAGACTCTGAGCCAGATGGGGGCAGAGAGGGCTTTTCCTGTCTTAAGTTGGAAATCTGTTCTATGAGATTGTGAAAAGGTGACCTAGGTTGACCCCTCGCTTTGCCACTGACTCCCTGCATACCCACGTGTAAGTTCCTTACCATCTAAGGGCTTAATCAATAGCAACTATGCATAAAAATATTGCAGAAGATAGCCTAAAAGGTCCTTGTGGTTGGAGCCCTCTGGTCCTAAGGCCTGTGGTTTGGATAAGGGAAGAGTCAGGCCTGAGCCTATAAGATTTTGACTTGTGGCCTGGCTCTCTCAGTTGAATACACCAGCTTGTTGGAGGTTAATGCCTCTCCTCATGACCCTCCTGGGATAGATCCTTAGGCCCAATCCTCCCCATGTCTCAGCTGCTACTTGGCTCAACAGTTGCCTTGGGAGGATTTAGCCTTTGAGTTTCCACATAGTCAATGTCCCTGCCTATCTCAGGTTTTGGGACATATAGCTCTCCAGCCATATAACCCCATAAGGATCTTACTGGATGTCCCCTAAGATACATTTTCTTCTAGTCTCAGACTAATGGTGGAATGTTCCAGGTGACTTTGGAGGCTTATGGGAGTGATCTACAAGCGTCCCGCCTGGGATCCTTTTCCAAGAGCACAATGTAGAGCTGTACTCTACAACATGGTAGCCTACCAGCTGAATGTGGTTTTATAAATTTAAATTAATTTAAATAAAGTAAAATTAAAAATTGAGTAGGTTTTGCACTAGCCACCATTGCTTGGCAGTCACATGTGGCTGGTGGCTACATACTGGACATTGCAGAGAGAGAACATTTCCATCACCATAGAAAGTTCTAGTGGATAGCACGGTTCCGGGATCAGTGTCTCAATTTGTCTGAGGATCTTGTTAAAATATAGATTCTGATTCAGTCAGTCTGCATTGTGGCCTGAGATTATGTAATTATAGCAAGCACCCAGATGATGTCAATGCTGCTGGTTTGTGGGCCACACTTGGAAAGGCAAGGATTTACATCACTATGGATTATTTAAGGCCACTGTGCTAACTAACTGTATTATGGGGCTGGGAGAGGGTAAGAGGGAGGACATTTCATCTGTAAGAAGTAGAAAAGAGACTGGGCTGTCTTGGTTAGAATAGAGGCTTCATGGAAGAGAAAAACGGAAAGTCATTTGGCTAGGTAAGTCAGGCCCTAAATGTCAGCTCAAGGGATACAGACTTTCCCCTACAGAGCAGGCCTTCAAACTAAGATGAGCAATACATTCGTGCAGGGATTGGCAAACTTTTTTTTGTAAAAGGCCAGATAATAACTATTTTAGGTTTTGTAGGCTATTAGGTTTCTGTCTCATTTACTTAAGTTTGCTGATGTAGTATGAATGCAGCTATAAACAATATACAAAGAAATGAACGTGGGGGTGCCTACGTGGCTCAGTTGGTTGAGCATCTGACTCTTGATTTCAGCTCCGGTCATGATCTCATAGTTCGTGAGTTTGAGCCCTACATCAGGCTCTGTGCTGATGGTGTGGAGCCTGGTTGGGATTCTCTCTCTCCCTCTTTCTCTTGGTCCCTCTTTCCCCCCACAAAATAAAACAAACAAACAAACAAACAAAAACTTAAAAAAGATGAACGTGGCTGTGTTCCAATAAAACTTTGTTTACAAAATCAGGTGGCATATTAGATTTGACCCTTGGGGCCTAGTTTACTGACCCTTGCACTAGTGTGTCACAATGGATGAGGGAACATCAAGTGAGGTTACCATTTGTCAGTTAGAATTTCTATGTAATCTGAAGCCTATTTTAGCTATCCTCGTTGTTAATCATTACTAATAAGAGTAGATGTCAATCATTATTATAATTGGTTTAATTTCAGTTTCAAAGCAACAGTTTCCTAACACATACAATGTATAATGACATTTCATTGATACTGAAGTCAAATTATGATACCCGTAAATTGCAAGTTTCTCAGAAACAAAAAGTGAAACATCTAGAAAATCAACTTAAAAGTAAAAATCCATCCGCCAGTCGGTACCTTCTATCATCATGTTATAGCAAAAAATAATGATCTGAATCTCAGGTTGTAGAACTGCCTTATTTACCATAAGGGAAAACAAAGACCTAGGAAGAGTCACTGGTCCAATGACCACAGCTAATGGTTGGTGAGTTTAGGATAAAATCAGGGTTCATATTTCCTAACCAATATGTAAACCTTCCCTGACATCACCACTACCGATTAAGCAAAGCACTATTGAAATACTGTTAGTACCAGGTACCCCTAGTCCAGAAAATGCTTACTGAGACCAGGGAAATTGTACTGGATTATAGGTATAAACTCAGCCACTGATACTACAGACATTCATTGAACATTTCATAAATCACTTCATTTTCTTAGATTTTGGGGTAAAAGATTTAGATGATAAACATCTCTCTAAAGACCTATCCAAGAAATTTTAAATGAAGTCTTTAGTAATTCTGCAAGAATTTCTATGTGACAAGCAAAAATACCAAGATCATTTCATTTATAATTTTTTGTCTTTTAAAAATAAATCATCCCATACAACAGTTTTGTTGTAGGAAGCATTGGCCTGGATAGTAAGAGATTTTAGTTCCAAAGAAGGTCTGTTGAGTGTTCTGATGATATAATTTTCTGATATCTGAATCCCAAATCACCCCTATATTCCCTCGCCTTAATATCTGTCCAATGCTCAAAAATCTCTTAATCATAAACATATTATCTGCTCAAAGACTTGGCTTTCTTCTTCATACAGTCCAGTTGGCAAGCCATTCAACCAAATCCTAGATCACCATTGGCTTCAGAATGGGTCATTTTAGCAGGTTCATGAAAGCAACAGGCCTCGAGTTAAAAAGCAGTGATCCCATGACACCTCTGTGAGCCATGAAGAACAAATGATATCAACCCTATTTTATAGATGAGGAAATCAAGGCTCAGAGAGTTGCATCAACATGCCCAAAGTCATCTTCTGTCTTCAAGTTCAGGCCTCCTTTCCTCCTTAAAGTTCTGGAAGCCCTGTCATTTTTCAGGTGTCTGGTGTGAACTTGGATGGGGACAGGGTCCAATTATGAAGCTAGAATGCATCATTAGCCTCATGTTCTAGAAAAACTCAGGTTCAAAATTACTTTCATTTGAAAAAAATAAAGTAATATTTTTTGAATCTTAGCTTGTATATTGATGTATATCCTTGGTATAAATAAACAAGAATTTATTATGTAAAAATATTCATTTCTTGGGACACCTGAGTGGCTCAGTCGGTTAAGCATCCGACTTCAGCTCAGGTCATGATCTCGCGGTCCGTGAGTTCGAGCCCCGCGTCGGGCTCTGTGCTGACTGCTCAGAGCCTGGAGCCTGTTTCAGATTCTGTCTCCCTCTCTCTCTGACCCTTCCCCATTCATGCTCTGTCTCTCTCTGTCTCAAAAATAAATAAATGTTAAAAAAAATATTCATTTCTTGTCAGTAGAAATGCCTTTATCTCAATGAATGGAATACCATAGTTGATCAATTGACCAGACCAAAGTCTGCAGTTTTTTCTTGAGTCCTTATGTTTCCTAATCCATCAAAATAGTCAGTCATTAATTTAATTTAATTTAATTTAATTTAATTTTTTATTTTTTAAAATTTACATCCTACCCTACGGCCCAGCAATTGCACTAGGCATTTATCCACGAGATACAGGTGTGCTGTTTCAAAAGGACACATGCACCCCCATGTTTATAGCAGCACTATCAACAATAGCCAAAGTATGGAAAGAGCCCAAATGTTCATTGATGGATGGATGAAGAAAATGTGGTATACACACACACACACACACACACACACACACACACACACACAATGGAGTATTACTTGGCAATCAAAAAGAATGAAATGTTGCCATTTGCAACTACATGGATGGAACTGGAGGGTATTATGGTAAGTGAAATTGGTCAGTCAGAGAAAGACAAAAATCATATGACTTCACTCATATGAGGACTTTAAGAGACAAAACAGAGGAACATAAGGGAAGTCACTCATTTAATTTTAAGGTAGTGCTTCATTGTTGGATTATTTTTTAAATCACAAAAATAATGAGTTCTCATCAGGATATATAAAATGTTACAAAGATATATGAAAAGAAAAGTTAAATTTCTTTTCTTTTGGCTTAGTATCTTTCTCAGACCCTGAGGTAATTAACATTTTGATGTGTATCTTCCAAAACATATATATGCTTGTAGATAGGTCCTTCCTTTTTTTCTTCCTTGCTTAATTTCTTGAAAATACCTAATACTACAAATATAGTAAAAAAAACAAAAACAAAAACAAAAAACAAAACAGAACAATAAACTATAACTTGCTTTTTTTTTCCTTGTGAAAATTGCATCTTGTGTTAATTTGGCAAGCTAGAGTGCTATTGAGCATGTTTCCATAGGTTTCATCACTACTTGTATATATTTTACTAATTTTTAAATTTTATTAATATGCTATAGCTATTAATATACCAGAGATATTGACCATATGGTGGCAAATAATTTCTCCCAGTCTAGTTTTTTTTTTAAAAAAAAAACTGTTTATGGCATCTTTGCTATGCAGTGTTTCATTTTGATGTACATTGGTCAACTTCTTCTTTTATGATATTTACTTTTTTTTGTTACTTAAGATGTTCCTTAACCACCCTTAAATTATTCATGTAGTGTCTGTCCTATACTTTCCTCTTATACTTTTATATTAAGAAGAGCAGGTCATTAATCTATGTGCTTACATTTACATTTATATGTTTATTTTTTTAACATTTTATTTGTGTGTGTGTGTGTGTGAGAGAGAGAGAGAGAGAGAGAGAGAAAGAGAGAGAGAGAAAGAGAGAGAAAGAGCATGAGTGGGGGAGGGGCAAGACACAGAATTTGAAGGAGGCCTCCAGGCTCTGAGGTGTCAGCACAGAGCCAGATGCCGGGCTCGACTCAGGAACTGTGAGATCATGACCTGAGCCAAAGCTGGACCCTTAACCTACTCATCCACTCAGGTGCCCCGCCTTTGCTTGTTTAAATTTATATTTACACTTTGTTTACATATGGTGTGAGGAAGAGGTCTACTTTTATTTCTTCCAGATGTATAGGCCAACTGAATTAACTAAAAACATCCATTATTTCCTAATGAATTGGAATGGTGGCTTTATCATGTATTAAATTCCCATATATTACAGGATCTATTTTTGAACTCTTCACATTCTACTCATTAATTCATTAGTTCATTTGGTAGCTGCCTCCCTTAAAATTCTTCTGAACAGAAGCTTCTACCAGCTCCCAACTCCTCTTTCATGGATAATCTCTTTAGGTGATACATTTTCTCATTTCTGTTTGGAAAGTGAATGACTCAATATTATTTTTAAAGAACATAAGGAGGAGAACATGAGAACATAATGAAGCCCTCTGCTTCCCTGTGACATCCAATAAACACTGACATTGCATCTCAGTGTTCTGAAAAGAGGACAGAGCTAGGTTCTCTCAGGAAAATGAGTGGCAGGGTACCTACCATAGATACCCTCCGAACGCTAACTCCCTCAGCCTTTCTCTCTTACTGCATCCAGACCTTCGCTAATCTCAGTCCCAGGTGCCACAGTGTGCATGTGGTCTTGTCCGTGCCACAAGTATTCTCAACCACTCATTCAAGTTCACCCTGATCCAACCAGCCCTATAAATCAGACACTACAGAATGTAAAGAGCTCACAAAACTCGAAGCTTCTTCCTTAAGTGTTTCATAAGTTGAGATAGAAAATAAAGCAAAATTTGTCCCATGTAGCTCAAGTTCTATTATGAAACCATCTTTAAAACTTGGGCCGATGATAACCTCTGAACTGCAATTTCTAAGGTTAAAGAAAGTAATGAAGTAATAATATACCAAGAAAAAAAATGGAGAAAATTGCTTTAAGTTGTTTAAAGTAAAAGAAAAAAAAAATCCCGGCAGCTTTCTCTCCCTTCTCCCTGCCACTGACCCCCGTTGCCCCCACCAGGTATCTTAGATTCTTTTGTAAAAATAGATTTTAAATGTGCAGAGACGGTGTCCTCTGAAGCTGAAGGTCCCAGTGTAGAAAGCAAATGTCTCAAATTACTAACTGGAATAGAAAAGAGGAGTTTGCCTTTTACATCTTAAATCCCTCTCCAACAAAGCAGAAATTCTTGCACGACAGCTTCAAAACACAGCAGCTTGTAAGGGAGCGGCATGGATGTCAGCCATGAAGTTGGCCTCCAATCCAGCCTACGACCATTCTCCACCAGCCCTTACCTTGAGCCTCCAGGGTTTTAGAACCACCTAAAAATGGATTCTCACGACTGCGAGGCTCTTGTACATTGACTCCTTCCTTCAAAAAGGGTTCAATCAGACATTTCTAGTTACTAAACCCCTTCTGAGTGATAGGAAAATGGATACGAAGTATGCATACAGACTCAGAGAAAAGACCCCACCTCTGTCGCCTCTGAATCATGGGGACTCTGGGAAATTTATTGCCCACAAGGGACAAAAGAGCAAAACAGATGGTGAAATTTCATGCTTTTTCTGGAGAGTTAAAAATATCATCAATCATGTACTTGGAAATTGGCAGTAACTGAATTTTTGTTATTCCATAAGTTATACCAGACAGAAAGTTTTTTAAGCAAAAGAGCATGGATGTCTACCACCAAGTAGACATTGTTCATGATTTCTGGCTGCCCAGTACATCAGTAGAATCCAGAAAAATTCATTCTCTGCTTCTCTTATACTTAGTCTACTGTGTGATCTAAGTTCTGTCAGTCAGACACATTGAATATGAGACCTCAGTTTGGGAGTCAGAAACTCAAGAAGGAAGTGCCACGTGGACCCCACTGTGGTGGCTGCAGAGACCTTCAGCTTTTGGAGTGGCCACGATGGCAAGCCTGAAGTTCTGACCTGTGGGTGGCATTGATGGGGGGCAATGGCCATGGTCCTCACCTCCTCAGACCAGCTCTACTGCGGGGTTTTGGACATGGTTCCTGGAAGCTTAGCTTGGATATAGTCTCCATTTCTCTTAAGGTTTCTGTGAGATCCCAAAACGTTTTCATAAAATCCTTTTCTGTTTTATAAACCAGAGGCAGCTTCTGTTGCTTGCAATTAAGAATCTCAAGTAAGATAACACTTATGGCTTCTATTCATGTATATTGGAAGTAAAAAATATTTTGGATTATTCTATCTGGTCGAAGCCATGCATAAATTTAGCCTGACAGAAGATGTCTAAGATGCCAAAATTGCCTCTGGAGGAGAAAGATTTTTGAAATCTCAGAGATTTTCCCTGGGCCCCTGGGGGCACCCACAGGAGCTATACAATGGAGTGACTGATTTACCTGAATCCCGGGCCCTCACAACCATTTCACTGAGATGGAGTTATCCTACTCACAATATCTTGTCTGCCCCAAATCTGGGGGATATATGGGCTAAGGAGATCATTTCTTTGGGGTTTGAGTCCCCTGCCCATTGGCTTTCTTTAAACCATGCATGTCCTACCCAAAGAATTCTGCATTAATTATTTTTGGTATTGTTCCTTCTTTTGCATAAGATTGAAAAGTCTGACTCCATGTGTGAAGAAGAAGGTGGATGGAACAGATGCCTCACATCTGATGAGCTGCTTGGGGAAGACTCTGGTGGGCTGGATACTTTCATTTTCTTAGTAAAAACTGTGAAATCTAACACATGTACAGGAAAGCATATAAAATTTATATGACCTTTAAAGAACACTAATGACGTGAACACACATATTGCCATTGCTAAAAATGAGAATAAAGAATATTACTAATAATCCGCCAGCCCCGAGACTGTCCTTGAGTGCAATCCCCCTCACTCACCTTTAAGAATAACCATTATCCTACCTTCTGTGACATGCATTCTTTTGCTTTGCTTTGTTATCACCTATATATGTGTCCCTAAAATTGCTGTTAAGTTTCTCATGTTTTTAAACTTTATATCAATTTGCCATATGTTCTCCTTTACGTCTTTTCTTGTGCACAATGTTATGGTAGTGAAATTTATTCATATTGTTGCATGTGGTTGCAGTTTATTCATTTTTACTGCTGGGTAGTATTTTATCGTATGGACATACTACTGTTTTTACTTATCTATTCTAGCATTGATGACCATATGGATGGTTTCCAGTATTTGGCTATGGCAAGTAATGCTGCCATGGACATTCTGAGTGCATCTCCTGATGTAGACGTGCAGGTGTCCTTGTACATATATGCTTCACAGTAGAATTGCAGGGTTATGGGGTATGGAGTTTTTCGCTTTTCTGAGTAATGCTAAGCTGTTTTCTCAAGTGGCTCTATCAATGTACAGTGTTAGCAGCTATACGTTGAGAGAGAGTTCCCATCTTCTTATACTTGTCGGTGTTTGTCATCTGGTGGCTTTATAATGATACCTTGGGTGGTTCTAGGTTGCATTTCCCTGAAACAGTAGTAGAGCGTCGTGTATATTTTTGTTTATTGTGTTATTGGCCACTGACTGGTTATTGGTAATTTGAAGTTTCTCTACTGTGAAATGCCCTGTCAAGCCCTTTCCTCTTCTCCTGTGGGGACATCAGTGGCTTGGTCTGGGTTGTCCAGGAAGCAGAGCTCGCAGGGAATGAATGTGCGCCACAACTTTGTCACGGAGAGCACTTAGAGACCAAGGGAATGAGGCCTGGGAGCAAGGGGAGCACATCGGACATGTGCAAACATTTTGCCCACCACAGTTTACCATCTCTGCTTAAACAATAAATGTATTACATAATCATGATGACTTTTTAATAATCCTTTATAATATTTAAATAGAAGTGCTGCTTAAGAAAACTCAGCACTGTGAAGATACCAGTTTCCCATTAAACTTATCAAAATTCGAACTTTTAAGAGAAATCAGCGGAGGGTTTTTGGTTTGTTTGTGTTTGTTTTTGTTCTGCATGAAAGATGCTTGGGGAAAGTCAAGTGTATGAAGGAATAAAAAAACAAGAGTAATGAAGAAAGGCTTGCCTCCCATACTGCTGGCACAGTATTTAGACACATCAGTAGTAGAGAAAGGGTCGCTTGGAATCAATGAGGAAGGGCGCCTGGGTGGCTCAACTGGTTAAGTGTCCCACTTTGGCTCAGGTCATGATATCATGGTTTCTTGAGTTCCAGCCCTGTGTGGAGCTCTGTGCTGACAGCTCAGAGACTGGCGCCTGCTTCGCATTCTTTGTCTCCCCCTCTTTCTACCCCTCCCCCACTCATGATCTGTCTCTTTCTCTCTGAAAATAAATAAACATAAAAAATCAATGAGGAAAAACTAAGTGTGCCAAAAATTACATGGGGACAAGTATCAGCCTTAAAAATAAAGAATGGGGGGAAAAAGGACAAAACAAAGCAAAGACAAAGCCAAAAATTTAAAGCCATACTTTAACCCTATATCCCGCCCCACTGTCAAAAATTCACGTAAAATGGGAGGAGAGTATTAACACTCTAATTATTATATAAAATCTAGAAACTATAAAAGATACCATTGGTAGACTGGTAGATCTGGCTATACAAATTTTAACCTCTATGTAGAAAAACACACTATAAAATAAAATTTAAAAATAATTTCTAGGGGCGCCTGGGTGGCGCAGTCGGTTAAGCCTCCGACTTCAGCCAGGTCACGATCTCGCGGTCCGTGAGTTCGAGCCCCGCGTCAGGCTCTGGGCTGATGGCTCGGAACCTGGAGCCTGTTTCCGATTCTGTGACTCCCTCTCTCTCTGCCCCTCCCCCATTCATGCTCTCTCTCTGTCCCAAAAATAAATAAAAAACGTTGAAAAAAAAATTAAAAAAAAATAATAATTTCTAAAAAAATATTTGCAGTGTGTGTTTCCAGAAAACACAAAGAAGTCCTATAAATTAAAAAATAAAACATCGACTTAGAAAAAAGTTTTAAAACTTCACAACAAATACAAATGGTCATGAACCCTGAAACTATGAACATCCACACCAGCAATCAAATAATTTTTTTCAACTAATAGATTTGTGAAGATTTAAACAGTGGATGAAACTCAAGGGTAGAGGAGGCTACAGGGAAGGAAGAACTTTCACACAAGTTGGATGGGTCTGTAAATTGTTAGAACTATCTGCATATTCTTATAATTATACTGTACGTTATTAAAACAGTGCTGTATATTGCTACAACTCTACTTAAAAATGGGAAAAACTTTTGAATCAGTAATTCCACTTTAGAAATTTATCACAGAGAAGTAATCAGACATTACATAAAAGTATGAGGACAAAGATGCTTGTCCAAGTGTTGTTCTTAACAGTCAAAACCTGAATATCTGGCATCTTTACTAATGAGGGATTTATAGTATTTTAATTCATCACATAATACAATTCTATTTTACCATTAATACTGATGAGGAGTATCATGAAATAGCAACAAACTAATGGCCTCTCAAAAATAAGTGGACTCAAATGAAAAAAAAAGTCTTACATTAAAAAAAAAAAAGAGTTAAGTTTATAGCCTTCTATCAACTATAAGAAATAATAACAAGCAAACTTACAATTCTTGGCAAAGTTTGGGTCCCAAAGTGTAATGTGATTGACACACGTTTGGAAGAAAACCACCTGGAAGTTAGGGTTATCACTGAGAAAGGATAGCCCAAGGAAGGAATTCTAGGACCTCAGCCCTTCTTGTCACTCCAAGGAGGTGGGTCTTCAGACATCCCTGGAGCTCAGAAATTGATAGAATGAATGGGTGGTACAGAAGTGAAAGCTGGGTGCAATCCTGAGCGGAGTTACAAGGGGAAGCAATAGTGGAAGAGTTTCACGTGTCAGCGATATTTGCCAGTGTGAACATCCATGTTGGAGAACATGTCAGAGGCTGAGGACCTCTTGGTCCTTCCAAGAATTCAAGTACTTGTCAGTGTATATAAACTTGTGCTATAGAAGATTTTGGAGGCTTTGTTGCCTCCACCCTTTGGTGTCTCTGCACAGGAAGAAAAAAGGATTCTTGGCAGTGTTTTCAAGATGGATTGGGATTATAAGGATCGCGTTTGCCACTGTAACTGAAACATTCCCAGAATCGTTTATGCCTGCCAAGAGGGGAGACCTTGGGGAACAGAGCAGGGTTTTTAAACCTCAGCACTATGTTCATTTTGAGTGGGTAATTCTTTTTGTGATATGGGGGCGGGGTTGCCCCGTTCATTGTAGGATGTTGAGCAACATCCTTGGCTTCCATCCTTGCCTCCAGTTGTGACATCAAAAACCACTTCCAAATATCGCCAAATGTCCTCTGAGCAAAACTGCTTCTGGTCGTGAACCATTGGCATCAAGATGGATAATATCTTATATAAAGTGAGATGGTGTGTTGAAGTTGGAAAAGCAGGTTACAAAGCAGAATGTGCACCATAATCCTATTTTTACTTGAGAAAACATACCTAAATACAGGTAGACATGACGTGTTTGATTATGAGTGTTGTCTATTTTATTCTATATGTGTTTTGGTATTTCCTGATTTTTTGACAACAGAGATATAATTGTGACACTGAAAGAAAAACATAGATATTTTAGATCTTAATATACGCATTGAAAAAAATCTTGAAAGGACATACAACAAAATGGTAATGATAGTTACTTCTTAGTTTTAAGATTTTTCTTCTTTTCCTATTTTTGTTTGTATTTCCTAAATTTCTTACAGTGAACACTGCTAATTTTGTAATCAGAAACAAAGTAAACAATTATTTCAAACATAAAATCCCAGATTTCAACTAACCACTAGGTGTCTGAAGATAATTAGGCCCATTAAAGTGCATGTTTCTAAAATCACTTGTTCAATCCATTTTAACCCTGAGACAGTGGTTTAATGGCCTTTCCTAGTTGAAAACAGTAAGTTTCACAAATATTCTCCACTCACCCCACTATACCTCAATCCCTGCTGAAGAATCCCTTCTTACTTTAATGTGGAAATGGACACAATCTAGTGTTGGCATCCTCAACATTTCTCCCCTCAAAATTTCTCTGCATGTTAAGTTTCTTCTATCTTAGCCTCTGTCTTCTATAAAGAAAGATCTAAGTATTTTTCCTGAAATTCACAAATAAGGTTTTCCTACCAAAATTAAGGAAAGAATCTACGAAGGAAATAAGAAAGGCATATCCCCACTTAAGACAGTGGCTCACAACTAAGATTTGGGATCCAGGGTTGCCTACAAGGGTTTTCTATATCAGGTATGTTTGTCTCTTCTCTCATCTTTTGTTAAATAGAGAATCTGAGGAAGGGGGTGGGCATGTGAAGCTTGACAAAGCATCTCCACCCTATCCTGGTTCAAGTAACGGGAGGCCCCCACTCCCATGTGATTCCTATGAGGATGTTTTCCCCAGTCCTCTCAACACAGTAGTGATCATGTGATCCCAGCTAGGCAATTACGTTCCCTCTACCTAGAATGTGAATCATGAGTGGAGACATAGGACAAAAGGTAGTCAGGGATGGATTATCTGGTGCCAGAGATCCCTGAAGCTACTATGGTTCTTGAGAAGTAGTCAGCTGTACATTCCTAAGAATTTATTCCTTCCCCACCCATGCCAGCCCCCAAGAGAAACTTCTTAAGTCTTATTTTTCCCATATCCAGGGAGTGAGAAAAACCTCATATTAAACTCAGGCTTAGTTTTAGTAACACGAGAGTAAACTGTAGTGTAAGTAAGTGCTTAGGAAAGTCTCCTGCTTACCAGGTGAAAACATGGCTGGCTGCACCTTCAAATGGAAACTTTAACCTGAAACAAAGAGACAGCAATTAAGTTATTAAAGCCTAAAACATGGCAGTGGTGAAATGAGGCAGGAGCAGACCAACGAGATTTTAACTGAGTGAAATTCTCCCACGTAGACCAAGGTCTCTCTTAAATTAGAGTTCAAAGTTTGAAATCCCATGGGTCAAGCTATTG
The DNA here is from genome assembly GCF_022079265.1 of Lynx rufus. NCBI lineage: Eukaryota > Metazoa > Chordata > Mammalia > Carnivora > Felidae > Lynx > Lynx rufus. The sequence goes on along the minus strand of NW_025814867.1, from coordinate 17,789,332 downwards.
GCGCTGGCCTGGGGAAGAATGAACCCACCAACGAACCAACCAACTCACCAAATGACCAATGAACCAGAATGCAGTGCATGAGCATCAGCAATGGTCTTTTTCCTTTCTATCTAGAAGAGATCCCATAACAGAGCTAGTCTGTCCAAGTTGACGGTATAATTTTAAGACTGTCCAAGTTGACCGTGTAGGAGCAATTTTGAAAAAGAGTCAATAAACTAAACTTTGAAAAATCAGGGGGTACCTGGTACCCCCTGGTACCTGGTATCGTGGGGCTCAGTTGGTTAAGCATTTATCTTGACTCAGGTCATGATCTCATGGTTTGTGAGTTTGAATCAGGTGTCGAGCTCTGTACTGACACCTGGAGCCTGCTTCAGATTCTGTGTCTCCTTTTCTCTCTGCCCCTTCCCTGCTCATGCTCGATCGCTCTCAAAAAGAAATAAACATTTGAAAAAAAAGAAAATCCATCCATTATTATCAAATTAGTTTGCCTTCTAAAAGATCAGGGCTTCTATATTTCTTAAAGGAACACAAAGTCTTAAATTTCGTGGCTTTGACTCATTCAAAGGTTTGATAATTTCCCGATGTTTATACTGATCCTATTATATATACTGCCTTTCAGCTCATACTATAATATCCATACACAAAACTGAAGATTAATTTCACTACTTGATGTATGATAGGCTGGACCCCAGAGAGGTGAAATGACTTGCCAAAGTCAACTGGCTAAATGACCTGAAGAAGCACAATAAAAACTCTTATCGTCGGAATTGAAAGTTACTTCCGCCATGCCAGCTATCAGTTGTCGTGCCAAGCTTAAATCAGATGATTCACCAAATTAGCATAACTGAAGCAGTACCTCACTAAAAATACTCAGCACTTGGTATAGTGCTACGAGGAAATATAGTTTGTGAATTACCCACTATCAGGATCTCCTCCAGCTATTCACAAAGCTCTGTAATACTTCTGTTAGTTTAAAAGGTTTCATTATGGCGGTTGAATATAGTCTCTGAAGATTATGAGTAATTGAAAATTGGATGTATAAAGTTACTTGTATGGTCAGAGTATATGGAAAAGAAATATATCCTCACTTTCAGAAACTACCGAAAGCTGCCATGTGCCAAGACAAAACCTATGAATGGACAGTTGCCTTTAATAATACGGTCATATTATTGGGAATTTTACTGCTGAAGTCAATGTTTGGAGCATCTGGCTGTCAGTGCCTCAATTAAGAAACAGAAACTTCAAGTAGGCCACCCAAGATGGGCCAGCTCCAAATACCATCTTCACTTCTGAGGGCTGTGGTTCCCCCGTCCCCCTTTCCCGACAGCAAACTCACCTGACAGGTGAGGCCAAGGTGTTAGAGTCTGTCTCTTTCTTTCTCCCTGGGTGTTGCTATTGGTTTCCTGATTGAAATCAAAGATTGTGAGCAAGCAGAATAATTACAAAACCACTCTTCAGAGTCACAGTGGTTTAAATTTCCATTCCGCCTTGTCTAGTTTAAAGTCTGCTAAACCAAGGGACAAATGAACCCACTTAGCCAATTGGAAATTTAAAAAACCCAGAGAACGTTTAAGTATAAAACTTAAGATCGTATTACTCAGCAAACATATTGGTAGCACGACCAACTATCCTGGGACTGGGGACTCCCAGTGCCACAAACGGGAAAGTCGGGCAAACCAGGGTGGTGATCATCCTAATACCTGTAGGTCATGATAGAAGATGGCATAAATTTTCAAATGGCTGGTGAAGGTAGTCAGAATAAAGTCATGTTGCTGTTACCAAACCTAAATATGATTGTTACATTTAGGCTTATGTACTGAACCTTAAAGGATCAATGCTGGGTGATCCTTAGTTCTAATTCAACTTATAGTCTAAAAACAAACAAACAAAAAAAAAACAAATAAAAAACAAAAGACTCCCTTTAAAATAGAGTTCCCTTAGGGGCGCATGGGTGGCTCCGTTGGTTAAGCACTGGACTCTTGATTTTCTGCTCAGATCACAATCTCACGGGTTTGTGGGATCGAGCACTGAGTCGGGCTGTGCGCTGACAGCATGAAGCCTGCTTGGGATTCTCTCTCTCCTTCTTTCTCTGACTCTCTTTTTCTCAACATAAGTAAATAAACTTAAAAAAAGTAGAATTGAAGTCCCTTAGAAAAATTGGTATAAAGTTGGCATACACTCAGAATCAAAATCAAAGGAATATTTAAATGCAGGAGGAAAATCTCTTCAATAATGTATAATTTGTGGAACACTGAAGGTCACTCAGTTGTTGAACCTTCATTTTACAGATGAGGAAATCAAAGTCCGTAGAGGTGGCCACGCAGGGTCATCCCATTTTGTAAAGTCAGATGCACACGTAAAGTCTGTGCAGAGCACCTCACTGCCAATCCAGATGATTCTCTTCTATACCTAGGCTCCTCCTCTTCCAAGGCTAAAAATACTGATCAAAACAGGGTATGCTAGAAAGGGGATCTTCCCCCAATTTTATGATAAATATGTGGGAGTTTGGGAGAGCTGTAAATAATCTTTTGTTGTCAACACATCTCTGTTTTTGATTTATACATCCTGCAACTCTGAGGGGTACGTGGGAACAGCCTGTGAAGCTCATAGTGTTACAATCAGTGGAATCTCACTCTGCAAAGAGAAACTATCAGCCCTGTTTAGTCACAGAGGTGGTAATAAAGAGTTGACAATAATGAGTGACACCATACCTCACTGGTTTTTAAACTTCAGTGCCTTAGAATCACCTTGCTTGTTGAAAACCGGACTCCTGGACTCTCTCCTCAAAGTTTCTGATTCTCTGGCTCTGCAGCACACCCAAAAGTTTGCATTTTATACAAATTCCCAGGTGAGACTGCTGGCTGTGGTCTGAGGCCATGCTTTGAAAATAACTGGTGTCTCCCAGTGCCTTACACGCACACACACACACACACACAGAGCAGAATTTTCATGTTAGAGGGATCGCATCAGATATCCATTTAAAAAATAGAGCAATACTTAAAACATCACTAATATTTATAAATCAGAGAAAGAATTTTTCCACATATCCCCCCTATGTTAAGCCTCAGCCTTGTGGAAAGAAAAGGTTTCAGACATCACCTTATTTAAATATTTCTACTGTCATAGGAAGAGAACTATAGGATGGTCCCTTTAATGACTTATTTGAAAATTGTGTTTTTATAGCCTTGGAGTGTAATACACCTTTAGGAAAAGCTTAGTAAGCTTACTTGTGAATCATTGACAAAGACAGTTACAGCTTTTAACCCATCATTAATTTTCACAATAGTTGTTCCTTTATGACTCAAGTAATTAACTAAATGATGTTTCACAAGCATTTTAAACAACTAGTTACATCAAGGGCATTAATGTGTGCAACAATAAAGTAAATTAATAGGTTTGTTGGCACTGGGAACCTTGTCTTTGGGTGTCAGGAGCTTAAGAAGGACAAGTTTAGTCAAATCAGACCTGAAGCCAATTTGAGTCTCTCAGCCTTCAGAATCTGTCCATCTATTTACTATGCAGAAACTGACTTCTGTTATTAATGAGAAAACATATGTGTGACATTCTCTCAATTTTGCAGCTTATTTCAACACCATCTTTTCCTTAAAACTAAATCCCCCACCTTGCCTGTAAAGCTTCTTCATCAAGCTACTCCTATGCATCCTACAGGGCTTAGTGGAGGTGACACTTCCTCAGTGAAGCTTTCAGTGATTTCGCTGTCATACTTACCTATAGCACCATGAGCTTATTTTTTTCAGACAAGTTGGTGTGATACTTGGAACGTAATTATTTGTTTAAGGTCAGTTTTGCTTTTTCAATGGAAGCTTTATGAAAGAAAGATTCATGTATACTTTCCTCCTAGTGCCTAGAGCACTGCTTACCCAATCGAAAGCACTTGTGTAAGCCATCCTCCAAGATGGCCCCCACTGATCCCATATCCTGGCATCCACTTCCTCGTTCATCTTCTCCTACGTGTAGCGGAGTTGATTTGTGTGACCAGTAAAATACAGCAGAAGTGATGGTACGTCACTTCTGCAATTAGGTTGTAAAGTACTGTGACTACCACCTTGGGGTGCTCTCTTGTTCTTTCTTTCCTCTCTGTGGGAAGCCCTGTGGAGAATCTCATGTGGCAAGCAACTGCCACAACTGTGTGAGTGAGCTTCGGAGTTGAATTCTCTTGCCTAAGCTGAATTTTGAAAAGCCTGCTGACTCTGAGTCAGAACCAGCCGGCTAAGGTTATCTTATATCCTGAGCTTCAGAAAATATGTGTGGTAATAAATGCTTGTTGATTTAAGCTGCTAATTTAGGGAGCAATTTATCATGCAGCAGTAGATACCTAATAAATACTGAGTACACATGGGAACACTAAATGAATGAAAGGTCTAGAAGTACTATGATTCATATAACAACAATCCATTACAAATTGTCTCAGCTTCTCTGACCTTATCTTGCTTCTTATCAGAATGAAGTCTGATCTAAAACTGAAGGCTAGGAGTTGTAACGGTTAGTGGGAATTCTATTTTTATTGTTTAGAGATTTAACCAGTTTAAATAGTTGATTCAGGAAAGAGTTTCTGGTTAGCTCCTTAAGAATTCTCAAGTACAGCAACTTAGCCAGGTCAATTGTGGCCCAAAGGTACCGAAAGAGTTGGTCCATTATTTATTAATAAAAACTAAAATAAACAATGTTATTCTGTATGAATTACACAGTTCAAATAATTAAACACAAGCTTATTCTAGTCACAATAATTAGGTGTTCAAAGACTTAGGGTTTAACAATTTGTTACAAAATAGCTATATTATCTTGCTTTCATGGAAATCAAATTCCTTATGATAGTTTCAGAGTTTACTTGCTTTAATATCTAAAGTGACAGTCACTAGCTTTAACAGCCTTTTTTTGTGAGGTGATAGTAGAACTTGTATAATTCTGAATACATTTTAATTTTCAGAAGCTTACATCCACTGATGAAGTTAAATATATCCTGACAGCTGCAAAGTAGTCACAAAGATGTCAGGTAAATTCTTGCTCTAAATACACTGTGGTACTTCGACAGACATCATATTAGGTTTTAGGAAAACAAAGGTTGCTTATTATACATTTGATATCTCATAAATATACATTCCTTGGTATGTTTGTCAATTGAAATTATACATTTTTACATGGTTGCAATAGTTCACATTCACTAATTCTTCAAATTTCTCATGTCATCTGGAACATGAAAAAGATCATGACATTCTTTCCGTTCCTTAAACTTTTCTTTCTTTTCAAAAGATGTTTATTTTGGAGACAAAGAGTGCCTGTGCACCGGCGGGGGAGGGGCAGAGGGAGGGGGACACAGGATTCCAAGTGGGGTCCGCCCTGTCAGCAGTGGGCCCAACGCAGGGCTCGAAGTCACAAACCATGAGATCATGACCTGAGCCGGAGTCGGATGCTTAACCAACTGAGCCACCCAGGTGCCCCTTTAAACTTTCCTTTAAAGCTGACATCATCGTATTATATGTAGGTTGAGAATCAGATCTGCAAGAGAATCAAGTTTTCTTTCTCCTTTTTTTCCCTAGTCTTTTCTACATTGGAGAAGTTGTTGTGGATGTTGGGCGTGACAATTTGCTTAGCATATGTCAAAGGTCGGAGTCCCTAGAAAGCAGAGTCTGAGAGACAGAGGCACGTGCAAAAGGTGTATCGGTGAGCGCTCTTGAGATGAATGCTTTTGGAAGAAGAGAGGGAAGAACAGGGAAGGGAAGGGAAGGGAAGGAAGCAGGATTGGGCAGCGAGGCCTCAGCTGACCGGCGCAACAGGATCAGGCTCTGGGATGGTGATTCACAGTTGTTTGGAGTTGGGGTAAGAGAGACAGGCCATTATACCCCCATGTTCATCAGACCTTAGAGTGTTGGCTGCCCCAGGAAGGACGTGCGTCCTTGGAGGAGGTGGGTCTTCAGCAAAAGCAATTCAGGAAGAGGCTGGCTGGAGGCACTCCCTCCCCTGGCAGACGGGGGACTCTTAGCAGCACAACCTGGAGCCCACTTTACGCCAATAATGTATTTTTATGCAGATAGCTTTATTTTTCTTTCAACACTTTCTATATCCTTTGATATACTCAAGAGGATTAGGCACACTGACTTCATATTCTTGTATCATTTTGTATATAGTATTCTGTCCTGGTACCAAATTAGTCCTGAGCAAAGGAATTTAAAAAGGGACATAGGAATGTTTTCTAAAGTCCTCATTGTGTGGTCCACTCTCTGCTCACTGCTCGCCGTCTCTGCTTGAAGTTGTCATGATAGGACAGCATCGTCTCCACTCTCCCATCGTGTATTTGGTAACAGCTTCACATTTATGTTTGGTAAATATGTTTTCAATTAATATTTTCGGGGCGCCTGGGGGACTCAGTCGGTTAAGCGTCCAACTCTTGTTTCGGCTCACGTCACAATCTCGTGGTGTGTGAGTTTGAGCCCCACATCAGGCTCTCTGCCGACAGCATGGAGCCGACTTGGGATTCTCTCTCTTTCCCTGTCCCTCTGTCCCTCCCCTGCTAGCTCTCCCTCTCTCAAAATAAACTAACTTAAAAAAATTAATCAATATTTTCATTTTGTATACTTCAGTATACTTCCACTGAAGTCCTGACTTGATTGTGTAGTTTTTGGAAGCGATAAAATAATGAATGGTGTTGAGATTTTTAATTTATTGTTCACATTTTAAGTTTCAAAATGTGCAGAAATGAATAAGGAATTCCCTACAAGTTTTATTTTTTACATATGTTTAGATAAGCTCTCATGTTTTCCACATATATTTGTGGCATTTTTGTGTCCCTGGACCCATAGATTATTTTTGTCTAGATTTGGTTATGGAAATTATCTACATGCGGCCCCTGGGGGGGCTCAAATGGTTGAGTGACCAACTTCAGCTCAGGTCATGATCTCACAGTTCATGAGTTCAAGCCCTGCTTTGGGCTCGCTGCTATCAGCATGAAATCTCCTCTGTCCCCCTCTTTCTCTGCCCTTCCCCTGCTTGTGCTCTCTCTCTCTCTCTCAGTAACAAACCTTTAAAAAAAAACTTAAAACAAAAGGAAAAAATAAATTAACTCCCTGTGTGTGTGTGTGTGTGTGTTGTGTAAGTAATTTTTGTCTTCTTTACATTGTTTGTGACAGGTATTAAGAATAATACAGATATTTATAATTTCCTAACTTATTCTAAAAGAATTTACTCATTGCGTATGCTACAGTGTTATTTACTTGGCTTTTTACTGTATACAGTCAGCCATTATAACATTTTGGTTTCATAGTTGGTATTCTGAATTAATATTCTGACATAAAATAATAAAATATGTTACAGTTCACCTAACTAAAGAAAACTGCCATTATCATGCTGCTATAATTTTATTGCTGATCCTCTACTAGAAATTTAGTGTGCAAAACCAGAGTCAGTCCACCTAAGAGTTATATAAAATCTCAGGGGACCCTGGATAATCAAACATAATCTTAAAAAAGAGCAAAGTCAGAGGTCTCATGCTTTCTGATCTTGAAGCTTACTACAAAGCTACAGCAGTCAAAATATGTGGTCCTGGCATAAAAACACACAGAGACCAATGAAATAGAACAAAAACTCCAGATATAAACCCTAGCATGTATAGTCAAATGATTTTTGACAAGGGTCCCAAGACCATTCCATGGGAAAAGAATAGTTTTTTCAAAAAGTGGTCCTGGGAAAATTGAATATCTTCATGCAAAAGAAGAAAACAAAAATGCAACGGGACACCAAGTATAAAAATTAACTTGAAATGTTTCAAAGTCCTAAAAGTAAAACTATAAACCGTTTAGAAATAAACATAAGGAAAAACCTTCACGTTATTGCTTTTGGCAAATGATTTCTTAAATATGACACCAACAAAAGGAAAAAAAGTAGATAAATTGTACTACATTAAAATTAAACACCTCTGTGCCTCAAAGGACACAATCAACACTGAAGATGCAACCCTTGCTATGGGAGAAAACATTTGCAAATCATATGTCTGATAAGGGGTTAATATCCACAATGTATAAAGAGCTACGACTCAGCAACAACAAAAAACCCCAAACAGCTCCTTATAAAAAAGGGCAAAGGACTCAGATAGATATTTTCCTAAAGAAATGGCCACTCAGCACATGAGAAAGATGCTCAACCTCACTAAATATTAGAGAAATGGAAATCAAAACCACAAGGAGATACCTTCTCAAGCCTATTAGGATGACTATTAAGAAAAAAAAAACACAGAAGATAGCAGGTATTGGTAAGGACATGGAGAAATTGGAACCCTTTAGTATTATTGGTGAGCATGTGAAATGGTACAGCAACTATGGAAAACAGAATGGAGGTTCTTCCAAAAATTAAACACGGAATGCCCGTATAATTCAGCAGTTCTACTCTTAGGTATATTTCTCAAGAATTGAAAGCAGGATCTTAAAGAGACATTTGTACACCCATGTTCATTATTCACAAGGGCCAAAAGGTAGAAGCAACTCAAGTGTCCATGCATGAGTACATAGATACAATGTGGTGTATACATGCAATGGAATATCATTTCGCTTTAGAAAGGAAGGAGATTCTGACACATGGTACTATGTGGATGAACTTTGAGGACATTATGCTAACTGAAATTAGCCAGTCAGTGAAAGACAGATATTGTATGATTCCACTTATATGAGGTACCCGGGGTAGTCGAATTCATAGAGACAGAAAGTAGAATGGGGGTTGTCAGGGCTGGTGAAGAAGAGAGTAGGGAATCATTGTTTAATGGGTATAGAGTTTCAGTTTTGCAAGACAATAAGAGTTCTGGAGGACGTTGGTAATGGTTGCAAAACAATATGTATATACTTAATCCCATGGAAGTATATACCTAAAAGTGATTGAGATGGTAAATTTTAAATTATGTGCATAACAAAAATAACTTAGTTATGCTTAACAGTAACATACCTGTATGATTTTTACCTTTCTTGTTCCATAGCATTAACAGCTAGATATTTTAAATGTCAATTTTGAATGTTGACATAGTTTTGATGGACAGGTGGATTTCCTTATTTTAGTAAAAATATGTGATAAATGTTGCTGCCAGTACTTGAGTCTATTCTCTCTTTTAATTCCCAAAGAATTTATTGATTTGTGTTTAATATGTTTCTGAAACTGCTTACTCTGTCTTTTGGAAAATTAAAATTTCATGCTTGAAGTGGATAATAGTCAAAGAGAGGGGCTACTGTTTAATATTTGAACTATACTATCATGTAGCTTTATGAGCAGGACGAATATTGATTTTAATAGAGTCTTTTTTTTTCTTATCCAGTTTTCCTTGAAATTCAACTACTATGATTGAGATAGAAAATAAATTCATGTTCTGCTCCATTAGTGAGGTAGCTCTAAGTTATTAGCTCTAAAAATAGAAACATTAAAATTTACCTAATAGAAATTAACTCTAAAGTATTTTTCTTACCTTCAAGCTATTTCCCCCAACTTTATTTAATAATACAAATATTATTTTTCATTTTCTTCCTGATACCTTGTCATTTTCTATTTTCTGATCCTGATTTTCTATATACAGTTTTCTATTTTACGTGAGGAAAAATGTTTTATCTTAGAATTTATAACATTTTAACCAGATTGATTTTAACAGTGATTAATCTTTACACTGTGGAATTTCCATGAAAAACAAACTATTAGAATATAATTAACATAATTATGTTTCTATAATGTTTATTTATAGATTATGAAAGGTAAATATATTCAGTTGTTAACATAATGTTTAATGACATAATTAAAATACTTTTAAAATTTATTTTGGTATTCAACAACTCCATTCGATAATGTATATATATATATATATATATATATATGTATATATATATATATATATACAAGTGACTGAATATACAAATAGCAATCTGAAATGTCAAATAAAGTTAGCCAAGGTGCTAATAGCAACATTGAACAGCATCTCTTTATTTAGTGGCACAAATTACTTGAGATAATAGGTCAGCAATTTGTAGGTATTCTTCTTTTTTTTTTTTTTTTCTTTTTTTTTTTTTTTTTTTTTCAACGTTTATTTATTTTTGGGACAGAGAGAGACAGAGCATGAACGGGGGACGGGCAGAGAGAGAGGGAGACACAGAATCGGAAACAGGCTCCAGGCTCTGAGCCATCAGCCCAGAGCCCGACGCGGGGCTCGAACTCACGGACCGCGAGATCGTGACCTGGCTGAAGTCGGACGCTTAACCGACTGCGCCACCCAGGCGCCCCTAGGTATTCTTCTTTTTCCGTTTTTTAAAAATGTTTATTTATTTATTTATTTATTTAGAGAGGGAGGGAGGGAGGGCGGGAGGAAGTGTGTGCTTGCAAGCAAGGGAGGGGCAGAGAGAGAGAGTGAGACGAGAACCCCGAGTGGGCTCCAGGCTGTCAGTGGAGAGTGTCACTCAGGGCTCCATCTCAGGAACGGTGAGATCATGACCTGAGTGGAAATCAAGAGTCAGACCAGGTGCCCTCCATTTTTTTTTTTATTGTGATAAAATATGCATAACAAAATTCACCATCTCAAACATTTTGAGCATACAGTTCAGTGGTATCAAATGTGTTTATAATGTGCAACCATCACTACAATCCATCGCTAGAACTCTTCATCTTGTAAAACTACGACTCTATTGTCAGTAAACAATAACTCCCTCTCCCTCCTCTCCCAGCCCGTGGAGCTACCGTTCTACTCTCTGTCCCTATGATGTCAACAACATATATTAATTGTTACAATTGTTCCTACTTTATAAATGTTCGTATTTTCAATATGAAATTTTCAAAATAGTTCAGCCCTTTTATTTTTTTAAGTTTATTTATTTTTTTAGAGAGAGAGAGAGGCACAAGCAGGGGAGAGGCAGAGAGAGAGAGAGAGAGAGAGAGAGAGAGAGAGAGAGAGAATTTCAATCAGGCTCTACACTGTCAACACAGAGCCTGATGCAGGGCTCAAACTCACAAATCGTAGATCATGACCTGAGCCAAAGTGAGATGCTTAACTGACTGAGCCACCCAGGCACCACAATTTAGCCTTTTTAGAGTTAAGCACTTGTTTCCATCAACCAGAAAACTGACAAAATATTCCTATTTGGCTGGGAGAAGAGAGTTTACTGCCATCTGTCAGAAGTGTTCAAAATTCTTAAATAAAATTATTTGATTATAATAAAAGCTTTTCAAAAATAATGAAGATATTAATGATATAAATGGTGCCCAGTTGGATGTGGCATCTGTGTGCAGTGCACAACCTGAACAACCAGAGGTTTTACCTTTGCAAAGAAGTTGGAGGAATACATAGGGCAAATACATTCTTGAAAAGATGTCTATGAAAAGATATTTTGTATATAAAAGGTATGTTTATAGTGTAAAACTGGAAACCCTTTCTTCTTTCTGTAGATAGGTTGAATATACCTGAGGTTCAAGCTTCATAGTGAGGTTCAGCTTTATATTAAACACTTAAAAATGCTAATAAATCTCTCAGTGTTTTTAAATAAAAAAAATTATCTTTAAAGCTTTTCAAAGTAGGATATATTACACATATGTAAGTGTGTGTATATATATTTCTGTATGTATACAGTGTACATATTTTTAAATATTAATGTTAAAGTTGTTATTAATAATTTTAAAATCTAGCTTAAGAAATATCTCAAGATTCTTAGGAATCTTTTTATTTACTATATAGAAATTATGTGCAAACACCTTCCCATGTACAGAAAAACCAGTGTGTTGACCTCGAAGAGAAAGGAAAATTAAAGGAAATAGTGAAACGACTTGGCACATAGGAGGTGTTCCATAAATATTTATTAAATGTGATCTAAATGTAAGGTACCATACTATGTCTTGTATTTCTTCTCTTCAAAATGCCCACTCTTGTAATTTTGAAAGAATTCTGTAATTTATTCCTCTCCATATCCTCTGGTATTTTCTGCCATCAGTTGTCTGCAGAACTTATGAAATATTTTGGAATTTTTTTTTTGATTTTGGCATTTTTACAGTGCATACCATGTGTCTACACTTTCTATTCATTCTTTGATTCCTTTAACTTCTTGCCACCAGAAACAATGAGATTACCATCCTTTTAGGTTTCCTTTATTATATATTTCCAGACTATTGTTCATTTTTTAGCTGGAAGCCCTGTCTTCTTTTTGTTGATTTATAGGAATTCTTTGTATATTCTAGACATTGAAAACTCGGTGGTTGATTTTGTTCATAGTCAATTAAACAGAGGTTGTAAATTTTGATATATTTAAATTCATCTCTTTTGCCCTTGTAATTACTATTTTGGGTGTTCTCATTATGAAGTTCTTTTCCTTGATTCCATTTCAAGTCACAAAAATATTCCCATATAATATCTTTTATGAACTTTACAGTTTTAACTTTTACACTTAGGATTTTAATATATTGTGAGTCTATCTTTATGTTAGGCAACTACTCATTTTTATTTTTCTCCGTGAATGAGTCACTTTTTCTACATTATACTGTGTTCTTTTCACATTGATTTTTTTTTATTTCATCTTAATAATAAAATTTTCTCACATACCTAACCTTTTTTTTTTTTAAAGTACCTATTTTGTTCTATTGGTCAGTTTCTCATTTTGACCTTCTATGTTTAATATGTGGCAGGACACATTTACTTTCTCTTTCAAAGTTAACTTAGCTATTCATCTTTTTATTCTTTCATTTATCTTTTAGTTTGTTGAATTCCTCAAAAACAGCCAAGAAATTTTTCTTGCATTGGATTCATATTATTTTAAGTTGACATTATTATAATATGAAGTTATGCAATCTAATAGCAAGGGATACATTTCAATTTCAGATAACTTTTATGTCTCTTATTAGTTTTAAAAAATATTCTTATTAGATTATATTCTTTATTTCCAGATATTTTATAATTTTTGTTGCAATTGGAACTGGTTTTTAATTTTTATTTATGATTTGGTTATATACTGAGTAGATTTTTCTAAGGTGATCTTGTATCCACTATTTTTTCTAAACTTTAAAGTCCAATTTTTTTAAACTGCTTAATTTTTTATTCACAGTATTGGCTGAGACTTAAGCAGGTATCTTTTCCGTCATAATGACAATGCATCTGAAATTTCTTTCCTAACTGTAATATACCCTCTATTTTTTGTGTTTGTTGTATAAACATTACCAAGTGATGAAGGTTCTGGGTTTACTAATCATAAATAGATGTTGAACTTTATCAAATGCTTTTTTTCTAAACGTTTGAGATAATCATAGCTTTCTCCTTTAATCTATTAATGTGGAAAATCGCAGTGATAGATATTCTGAAGGTAAACCCTTCTCTTAGCCCAAGGATAAATCCTACTGGATCATGATTAATTACTTTCAATACACTTTTTGATTTATTTAGCTTACCTTTTATTGGAATTTTTCGATTCTTCCATTTATTGAATGAATGAAAATGGGTTATGTTTTTTCTGTTCCACCTTGGATTTTTAAATGCTTTTTAAATAATTTGGGGCGCCTGGGTGGCTCAGTTGGTTAAGCCGGGTCACGCTCAGGTCACGATCTCGCGGTCCGTGAGTTCGAGCCCCGTGTCGGGCTCTGTGCTGACTGCTCAGAGCCTGGAGCCTATATCAGATTCTGTGTCTCCCTCTCTCTCTGACCCTCCCCCGTTCATGCTCTGTCTCTCTCTGTCTCAAAAATAAATAAACGTTAAAAAAAATTAAAAAAAATAAATAATAGATTTATCTGTCTAGGTTTTTATATATGTTAGCATATAATTTTTCACAAATTCCCTTTACCATTTGAAACATTTCTGTTTTATCTGTGGTTATTTCTCATTTTCCCATTTCTATTTTACTTTCATATGTGCCCATATTATTGACGACTTTTGCCAAGTCTTATTAATCTTTTAAAAAACTACCTTTTAATTTTGTTAATACTTTCTATTGATTTTTAATTTTTTTTTTAATGTTTATGTATTTTGACAGAGAGGGAGACACAGAGCATGAGCAGGGGAGGGGCAGAGAAAGAGGGACACACAGAACCCAAAGCAGGCTCCAGGCTCTGAGCTGTCAGCACAGAGTCCAAGGGGGCTCGAACTCATGAATGGTGAGATCATGACCTGAGCTGAAGTTGGATGTTTAACTGACTGAGCCACCCATGTACCTCTCTATTGATTTTTAAAAATTATTCTATTCCAATGTTTTCTTTTTATTTACTTTTTTTTTTTTTTTTTTTTTGAGAGAGAGAGAGATCAGGAGAGAGACGAGCAGAGTGGGGGGGAGGGGAGAGAGAATCCTAAGCAGGCTCCGTGCTTAGCACGGGGCCCATTGTGGGGCTAGATTCCATGACCCTGGCATGGTGACCTAAGCTGAAATCAAGAGCCACCCAGGAGGCTCTCTATTCCAATGTTTTCTATTTTTTTTCTTTATTATTTCTTTTGTTTGTTTGTTGGGATTCTTTGTTTCAAGTTTTTAGTATATTAGTTTCAGGAGTAGAGTTTAGTGATTCATGATTCATCACTTATGTATAGTTCCCAGTGCTCATCACAAGTGCCCTCCTTAGTACCCATCACCCATGTAGAAGATCCCTCACCCATATCCATCCATCAACCCCTCAGTTTGTTCTCTATAGTTAAGAGCTGAGTCGTTTATGGTTTGCTTCTCTCTCTTTTTTTCCCCTTCCCCTATTTTCATCTGTTTTGTTTCTTTCAATTATGCTCCTTTGGAGTTCCCAGGCTGCTATGTATCTAACTTCTTGAGTTGAATTTTTAGCTTGTGGTTTTTAACCTGTCTTATTTCCTGGTCAATGTATTTAAAGCCATATATATCTCTTTATGTGCTGTTGTAGCTGTGCCAAATACATTTGGACAGAGGTTGTTTTATTGCCATTTAGTTTTAAACATTTCATATTCCCTTTTTAGTCAAGAGTTATTTAGCAATATATAATTTGGTTTCTGCACATACAGTAATTTTTAAAATCTGATCTTTTATTGTTAATTTCTAATTGTATTGCATTTTGATCAGAGAATATAGTCAATAGGGTAGTCTGTGGAATTTTTCTTTGTGGCCTTGTACACTTATCTGCAGTCAATTTATTTAAATATTTCTCATGTGCCTAAAAAGAATGTATTTTCCCTGTTTGTTGTCCTTGATGAGTTTTGTTTGTTTGTGTGTGTGTGTGTGTGTGTGTTATTCAGTGTTCTATATGTATCTAATATCTGGAACTTATTAATTGTATTGTTCTAATTTTTTATATATCTGCTTAATTTTTGTCTATTTAAACTCCAAGTTTATGAGACAGATACATAAAAGTTGTCAACTATGATTATTAATAAACACATGTCCCAATAAATTTCTGCAAATACTCTGAAGTTGTATTTTTTGCGAGTATAGGTTTATGGTGGCTAAAATTCATGTTCTATGATGTCTTTTACAAATACATAATGTTTACTCTTTATTCTTTATGCTATTTTTTTTTGCCTCGAATTGTGTTTTCCCAGGTATTAAGATTTTTATATAGCCTTCCCTTTGTTAATATTTTTATACTTTTCTTTCATCCTTTCATTTTTACTTTCTGTTCTTTTATTTTAAATGTATCTCTTGTAAACACCTTGTTTGATCTTATATTTTTAAAAATTCCTTGGCTGACTTGCCTTGTCTCCAGTGCCTTTTAGGTAGTTGCATTGTTTTGTTTTGTTTGCATGTTACACAAGTTTTTACAGATATTCCCAGTGGGAGGGTTGGTCTGATATTAGCTACAGATCCAGAAACAAAAGAAACACATTTTTAAATTAAGAAAAAAAAAATATCTTCTTTGTTTCAACTAAATGAGATTGAAGCCATTAAAAAAAAGTTACACTTTTCAAGTAAATTTCTTGGTAGCAATAGTTACAGGGAAGATAAACCAATAGTTAATTTTGAATCCTTTAAATGAGAATGAATACAATTCACCAATCATTCTTATCTCCCATGTGGTTTTGAACCTCAGAATGTTCTTTACTTGATAAAAATATCAGACACTATTTCTGAAAATTTATGTTGTGAAGATAATGTTAAAATCTATCACATTCCCCAAACTGATTCACTGTGCACAAAAGCATTACCTACATGGCATAAATGACCTTCCTGGACACAAATATAAACTAGAAACTTAGTTTCTAAGTGCACAAATTCCAAACTAATCATCTTACCCATAATTCAAGAATAGGTCCAAGAATTTCAAGACTCATTTTTACAAATGATTGATGTCTCTACTATTATGACCAAGGCCTATAGATCAATTCCCATGCAAGTATTTAGGCAGAATTCTGGCTTGGTTAGGTTTTATCTTCTATAAACTAATGTTGATTGGCCGAGGGCCTTCACTATATACTAAAAGTATAAAGTGACTTTAAAAATCTCCACATAAAAGAATTTTTCTTTAAAAATGCACTTAATCCATTTAAAAATATCTTCTAAATGCACAGTATTGCTAAAAAAGAATACTGAGAAAACAAGGTAAATATAGATAGTTCATACTTGGGTCTACGCCCACACTCTTTCTCTTGGGCTCAATTCCCCAGTAAGATGGTGAGGGAGCAGAGAGGCCAGTAAAAGACACAGCTGTAATCCCCAGCCAATTTTTGCAGAAACCTGAGAATAAACCTTGAGCTTCTCAATCTAATTTCTTGCAGTGATAAGATGAGGCAGAATCGATGGGACAAACGTATATTTGAGACTGCCTGATTTATTTGCTCTGGCTGCAGCAAATTTATGGGAGAACCCAAAGCATGGCTGGGATCCAGAGCTTCTCTGTACACAGGTCCTGCTTAACCACTTTTATGCAAAAACCCCACCCCACCCCTTATAATCATTTCCTTTGTCTACTCTACAAACTTCTCTTCTCTCTAGTCTTTGCCCCAAGATGGAGCTGAGGGGACTGCTTGTCTGTGCTTGGTTAACTTTTCATGTTATTGGCATAACAATTTTCTTATGTTAATATCATGCAGTGGAGAAGGTGCCCTTTTACCAAAATAATTGGGATTGAGGTCATTTGCTGCGGTTATTAGTGTGTGCAAGTTCAGCCTTTGCTGGGACCTCAGCTCTGTTTGGTTGAATTCCAACTGTGATCTTGATTCATCATACTTACCGTCATGAGTGTTGAAAAATTACAGATTAGACCTCTTTTCTATGTACCTCATTGACTGGGAAAAATCTTCTTCCCAGCACATTCTATTTTTCATTAGTTAAAAGTACTCACAGCCATTATGATCTTTCTAAATATATATGTGTGTGTGTGTATCATGCACAGACATAAAACTCTAATACTGACAATGTATAATACTTTAATATAGTTTCCAGACTGACATTATTCCTTTCCTAAACCAATAAAATGTGATATAATAAAATTTCCTTCTATCGTCTCCCATCATAGATAATTCCTTAGTTGTTTTGATTAAAATGGTTAAAGTACAGAATGAATGCCATTTGCTGAAGTTAAAAAATGAGTTTATAAATGTATATTATTATCTCACTCAAGCATTATAATAAGTAAATAAATAATCTCATCTATGTGGTTTGCATATTAGAATAACCTTCTTTTCTTCATCATCTCTGGTAGAAATTGTCTGGTCCTAAGCACTTTTCATAAAACTATGAGATACTGCATTAGATTCCCATTTAGCACAATACTAATATGACCAAATTGCAGATACTATTTGAACAGAAAGGCATAGCCATAGTGGGATTACCATATTCGAATTTGAAGTCAATGCAGAATGTTTTATATTCAAATTCAGAAAATACGCATGACTGAAATTGTTAGTGTCTGAAAATGATAATTACAATTTACCAAGTTCATTCACATATATATTAGCATTTAGAAAAACAAAAGATGTAAAGAAAGGTTATAGGATTTAAGGCTCTTTAAAAACCCAGCAGTAGGGGGCGCCTGGGTGGCGCGGTCGGTTAAGCGTCCGACTTCAGCCAGGTCACGATCTCGCGGTCCGTGAGTTCGAGCCCCGCGTCAGGCTCTGGGCTGATGGCTCGGAGCCTGGAGCCTGTTTCCGATTCTGTGTCTCCCTCTCTCTCTGCCCCTCCCCCGTTCATGCTCTGTCTCTCTCTGTCAAAAATAAATAAACATTGAAAAAAAAAATTAAAAAAAAAAAACCAGCAGTGGGAGTGCACTAGTAAGTTTTCACATTGTGATGTCAGTTTTCAAATTGAGGGGACTTTCCAAAGAGGATATTCAACATAAAATGACAAGAGGAAAAGAGTATGAAATTTCATGTAGTCGAGGTTTACTGGAAAGAATTACTTTTTAAGAATATGGCTTACTAAAATATGTGACTGAGATCCATGATTAAAAGCTTATTTCTTGGTTCTGTTTTAAAGAAGGATTAGATAAGCAGGCTTAACCTGGAGCCCCTGTTCTGAGAGCTTTATTCACAGGCTCCAGGTTCTTTGACCTTCTCCTGAAATTATATGAAAAGTCTTTCCATGGAGTCTATCCTCTGTGGAGAGGGCTCATAGCTTGCGTTAGATACTCAAAGGGTCTGGATGGACACAACCTCTTCTTTCCCCACCGTGTTACACTAGCAGAGAAAATGAGATCCTAGAACTCTTGTTAAGAGCACTAAGCGTGACGATGTGCATATATTTCACCCTATAAGGCCTTATACAATGACTAAAAATAATCCTACACCTTGATCTGAAAGGCAAAAAGAATAAATTACAAAGAAAGTTTGCCCCCACTTGAAAAACATTTATGCCTAAATAAATTTTATATAATTGTTACCTGACAAGTCTTCCAGAAAAGACTGTGATACGCAACCAGGAAAATGACCACAGTTTTACTCCCAGGGAGGTCGTACACTCTCATCCGCTCAGAGATTATTCTGATTTTAAATCATTAATCAAGAGAAAATCCCAACTTTGATAATGTGAATCTAAAGATGTGGACTTGCAAACAAAGTTGAACTTCATCCATGACATTTAAAACTATATTTTGTTTGTCTCATCAAAGCAACTGCCAGCGCATAATGGTTTACTGCAGTAATGTTGAAAGATTAAGACTCCTAGTTACATTTCATTATTAGAAAAACCAAAGTTATGATTATTGCTGCTTAGTTTTTATGTTACAGATTTTCCTTACAAATAAGTAGGCCGTAAGCTAAACAGATGAGTCACTTGTCAAGGTCTGTTTATGATCCCTTTCAAATCCAGAAAACATTGCTATCAATTAATTTTTTGCAGGAATCCTAAGTCAACACATCTTAATGACTCTTGAGTAATCCTTGGCAGGGTCCAAGGCAGTAAATCAAGTTTTATTATTGCAGGATAGCAGAAGCTACAGGGTTATCTGAAACTTGTTATCACGTCTCTCGGTAATGTTCCCTTTGCAAGTTTATGATCCAATAATTCTGATAACATTTTAGAGTTAGGCGTTTTCCGGTAATAATCGATAAAACAATGGCTGGTCCTCCCTTACACCGCATGGTAGACCTCTCCCTCCCCACACTTTCTCCCACCCACTCTAATTTTCATATTCTAAACTCTGCTTCTAGGCTTTTCTCTTAAAGGACAATATGGTTGGATGCTAAAATGCTTGGTTTGCACATTCTTTTCACTGGTATTTTGTAGTTGTTGGGCCACTGTGCTCAGGTATTAAATGTTGCAGTGTAAAAGGTCTCCTGCTTAGCTTTCTTTCCTTTTTAAAATGAATTGACCTCATCTTGCTGCCCAAAGGATTCTTTATTTTCAAATTTTAATAATTTTAATAATATACATCTTAATGTTGACTGTCCTGGGTTAATATTACCTACATTATGGTGTTCTTCTTTAATATGTACAATTTAAGGCTTTTTTTAATGCCAGAAAAGTTTTATTGAATTATATATATATATATATTTTTATATTTGTTCTATTGTTTTGGTTTTCTTTTCCAGAAATGCCACTTACAGGGGTATTTCATTTCCTTTGTTGTCTTTTATGGGTTTTTCTTTTTTCTTTTCTTTTTATCTCTTTTATTACTTTTGTGCCATTTCACTTGCATGTTCCACTTACATTCTCTGTGTTCTGTGTTTTCTGTGGTATCTATTTTCTTTTGCGCTCTTTGTGTTAATTCCGAAATGATTTTATCTCTTCCTTTTGTATCTTCCCTTAGTTTTACTAGTTGCTCTATCACTTTCTCTTGTTGTCTGGTCTCATTTTCCTTGACTTCTCTATCTGCTTTGTGGTCTCCATGACGGCATTTGCGTCATTAAATTTATTTTAAATTTCTTTTTGGAATATTGATATTTTCACAGGGGATTTTGCTGCTTTTCCCACCTTGTTTTCTAATAGCTCATTGATATGAATGGTGTTCTTATCATCTTTTTTTTTTTTAACTGTTCTGATCCTTGTCTTTTTTTAACAAAAAATATACTACTCTTTCAGGATAATTTTAGATTTACAGAAAAATTGTGAAGCTAGTAGAAAGAGTTCCTATATATCTACATCCCCAATTTTCCCTATTATTAATATCTTACGTTAGTGCAGTACATTTGTCACAATTAGTGATCCAATACTGATACACTATTGTTAACTGAAGCCTGTACCTTATTCAGATTTCCTCAGTTTTGTGTTTTGTTTTGTTTTAAGAGAGAGAGAGAGACAGAGAGACAGAGCATGAGTAGGGGAGGGGCAGAGAGAGAAAGAGACACAGAATTTGAAGCAGGGTCCAGGCTCTGAGCGGTCAGCACAGAGCCTGACGTGGGGCTGAAACTCACAAACTGTGGGATCATGATCTGAGCCGAAGTCGGAGGCTTAACCGACTGAGTCACCCAGGCGCCCCATATTTCCTCAGTTTTTATCTAATTTCTTTTTTTCTGTTCCAGTATCCCATCCAGGATCCCACATTACATTTCAGTCTTATTCTCCTTGGGCTTCCCCTGGCTATGACAGTTTCTCAGACTTGCTTATTTTTGCTGACCTTGATGGTTTTGGACAATACTGATCAGATGCTTTGTTATATGTCCCTTGATTGGGCTTTGTCTGATATTTTCCTCATTGTTAGACTGGAGTTATGGGTTTTCAGGAGGAAGACTAAAGAGGTAAAAGTTTCATGTCCATCATAGCCAATGGACTTTCATGTCCAACATCAAGAGTACCTACTATCCACATGCCTTATTGTTGATGTTGACTATCTCCAGACTAAGGTAACATTTGCCAGGGTTCTCTTCTGCAAAGTTATACTTCCCCCTCCTTTTCCTCACTGTATTCTTTGAAAGGAAGTCATTATGGGCAGCCTGCCTTAAGGAGGGGGAAATTCTCCTTATCTGCTTGAGGGCAGAGTAGCTATATAAATTACTTGGAATTTTTCTCCATGGGAGATTTGTTTCTACTCCCCTCTCCATTTATTTATTCAACCACTTATTTATATCAGTTTTTGGTGATTATAAATAAAGCTGCTACATTCATGTGCGGATTTGGTGTAGACATATGTTTTTAAATCAACATGATTGCTGGATCATATGGTAAAAGTATGTTTAGCTTGTAAGAATCTGCCAAACTGTTTCCGAAGAAGCTGTGCGATTCTCCTTTTCCAATAGCAATAAATGAGAATTCCATTGCACTGTATTGTCAACAGCAATGGTATTGTCAGGGTTTTTGTTGGTTTTTTTGTTTTTGTTTTTGTTTTTCTTTTTGTTTGGATTTTAGCTATTCTAGTAGTTATTTAGTGGCATCATGTTTGAATTTGCCGTTCCCTCATGATAAAGGATTTGATTATCTTCTTATGTACTTACACATCATTTTTAGTAAGATGTCTATTCAGATCTTTTGCCTTTTTTTAAAAGTGAGTTGTTTGATTTCTTATTATTGAGTTTTTAGAGTTCTTATGTATATTGGACACAAGTCCTTTATCAGATATGTGTTTTGCAAATATCTTCTTCAAGCTTATGGCAGTGGCTTTTACAGAACAGAAAAAAGTCCATTTTTTTTTCTTGCCTGAATCATGTTTTTGGTATTTGATCTAAGAAATCATTAGTAAACCCAATGTTACCTGAATTTTCTCCTATGTTTTCTTCTAGGTGTTTTATAGTTTTGTGTTTAAAGTTTATGTTTATAATTCACTTTGAATTAATTTCTGTGAAAGGTGTAAAGTCTAAGTTCTTTCTAAAATTTAAAAAAAATTTTGCATATAGACTTCACTGTTTGCTGAAAAGTCTATTCTTTTTCTATTTAATTGCTTTTACTCCTTTACCAAATAACAGCTGAGAATATTTATGTGGGTCTGTTCTGGGCTCTAGATTCTGTTCCTTTGCTGTATTTTTCTCCTCTTTTCCTGGTGTGTCACTGGCTTGATTCGTATAGCTTTGTCCTAAGTCTTGAAATCATATAATGAGGATTTTCAAATTTTGTCCTGCTTCTTCAGTGTTATCTTGGACAGTCTAGGTCTTTTGTATCTATACATAAATATTCTGTTCAGTTTGTCAGTATCTACAAAGTATTTTGCTGAGATTTTGATTGAGACTTCATTGAATCTGTGGATCAAGTTAAGAATAATTGACATCTTAATACTGTGTATTCATCCATGATCACGGACTGTACATCCATTTCAACTTCCTGCATCAGAGTTTTGTAGTTTTCAGAACAGAGATCTTACACATATTTTGTTAGATTTATACCTAATCATTTAATATTTTGGTACTAGTTATGTAGTATTTTTTAAATATCTAATGCCAGGTGTTCATTACTGGTATATAGGAAAGAGTTGACTTCTGTATATTATCCTCAAATCTTGTCACCTTGCTATACTTAGTCATCATTGGCTTGAGTTTTTTGTTGATGTCTTCTGGGGGAATTTTCTACATATATAACCATGTCACCTGAAAACAAGGACATATCTCTTTCTTCCTTCCCAATCTTTATATCTTTATTTCCTTTTATTCTCTTATTGTACTAGCTAGGACTTCCAGTATGATGCTGAATAGAGCTTGTGAGGGAGGACAACCTTTCCTTTTTCTCAGTTGTAGGGGGAAACCATTCAGCTTCTCACTAAGTATGATGTTAGCTGTAGGTTTTTATAGATGTTCTTTATCATATCAGGTTGAGAAAGTTCTCCTATTCCTAGTTTTTTTTTTTATCATGAGTGAGTTCTAGATTTTCTCAAATGCCTTTCAACATCAGTTGATAAATTCATATTATTTTTCTTCTTTGGACTGTTGATTATTATGTGTGTTTTTTTGAGAATTGATTCTTTTATCATTATGTAATGCTCTTTTTTTTTTTTTGGTAATATTTATTTATTTTTGAGAGAGAGGGCGCACATGAGCAGGGGAGGGGCAGAAAGAGGAAGACACAGAACTGGAAGCAGGCTCCAGGCTCTGAGCAATCAGCACAGAGCCCAAGGCAAGGCTCGAACTCGTAAACTGCGAGATCATGACCTGAGCCAAAGTTGGACCCTTAATCAACTGAGCAACCCAGGTACCCTGCTCCTCTTTGTCTGGGACAATTTTTCTTGTTCTGAAGTCTGCTTTACCTGAAATGAATACAGCTACTCCAACTTTTGATTAGGGTTAGCATGGTATACCTACTTTAACCTATGTGAGTCTTGATATTTAAGTGAGTTTCTTGTAAACAACATATAGTTGGGTTTTCTTTTTTTAACCCCCTCTCACAACCTCTTACAACCTTTTAATTGATATATTTATACCACTCACATTTAAAGTGATTAGTGATATAGTTGGATTAATGTCCACTGTGTTTATAACTGATTTTCCATTTGTTGCCCTTGTTCTTTATTTCTCCACAGCAACCCTTTCCGGACTTCTGTGGTTTAAATTGAGCATTTTATTATTTAATGTTATATTCTCTCTTACCATAAAAATTATACTTCTTTAATTTTTTTTTATTAAAAAAAATTTTAATGCTTTTTTTTGAGATAGAGAGAGAGAGACAGAGCTCAAGTGGGGGAGGGGCAGAGAGAGGGAGTCACAGAATCCAAAGCAGGTTCCAGGCCCTGAGCTGTCAGCACAGAGCCCAACGTGGGGCTCGAACTCACGAACCGCAATATCATCACCTGAGCTGAAGTCAGACGCTCAACCAACTGAGCCACCCAGGTGCCTCACTTCTTTAAATTTTTTTAATGATTGTCCTAGATATTATAAAATATATTTACAATGAATCTAAGTCTACTTTCAAACAAAACTGTACCACTTCTTGAGTAGATGAGGTACCTTGTAACAGTTATTCCCAATTTCTCCCTCTTATACCTTATAAACATAGTGTCATTCATTTCACTCAATATGTCATTCATTCATTCAATATGTTGTTACTATTATTACTTTTAACCAATTTTTATCTATTATATCAATTAAAAATAGGAAAAACAAAACATTATATTTTACTTCATTTATGCTTTCTTTGATGATTTGTCTTCCTATATGGAGATCTGAGTGTCTGACCAACATAATTATCCTTCTCTCTGAAGAGCTTTTAATATTTTTTTTAATTTTTTGTATTTTATTTATTTAAGAGAGATAGCATGAGTGGGGGAGGGGCAGAGAGAAGGAGAGAGAATCCCAAGCAGGCTCCATGCTGCCAAAGCAGAGCCTGAACTCACGAAACCGTGAGATCATGACCTGAGCTGAAACTAAGAGTCTGACACTTAACTGACTGAGACACCCAGGCACCCCTTAACATTTCCTTAAAAAACGTTTTTTTAATTTTTTTTTTTTTTATGTTCAAGAGACAGAGCACAAGTGAGGGAGGAGCAGAGAGAGAGGGAGACACAGAATCTGAAGCAGGCTCCAGTCTCTGAGCTGTCAGCACAGAGCCTGCCTGACGGAGGGGCTCCAACCCAGGAACTGTGAGATCATGACCGAAGCTGAAGTCAGATGCTTAACTCACTGAGCTTCCCAGATGCCCCTAATATATATTTTTAATGGGTTTTTTTTTTAATCTTTGAGAAAGACAGAGCACAAGTGAGGGAGGGACAGAGAGAGAGGGAGACAGAGGATCCACAGCAGGCATATGTAGAGAGCAGAGCTGGATGCAGGCCTCAAACTCACATACCCTGAAATCATGACCTGAGCTGAAGTTGGATGCTTAACTGACTGAGCCACCCAGGTACCTCTCTTTTAATATTTCCTTTAGAGCAGTTGGTTAAGTGTCCAGCAATGGTTTTGGTCATGATCTCATGGTTCATGAGTTCAAGCCCTGGGTCAGGCTCTCTGCTATCAGCACAGAGCCCACTTTAGATCCTCTGCTCCCTCTCTCTCTCTGCCCCTCCCCTGCTCGTGCTCTTTCTCTCAGAAATAAGTAAACATTAAAAAAATTTTCTTTCAGAGCATGTTGGTTTTTATTTGTCTGAGAGAATATTTCTCCTTCTCCTCATTTAAGTTTATTTATTCTTTTTAGTAATCTCTACGCCAAATGTGGGGCTCATACTCACAACCCCAAGATCAAGAGTTGCATGCTCTTCTGACTGAGCCACCCATATGCCCTCTCCTTCCCTTTTGAAGGATAATTTTACTGGTTATAGAATTCTAGGTGGTGAGTTTTTTTTTTCTTTCATCACTAAATATTCTACTCCTTGTTTGCATGGTTTCTGATAAGCAATCTGCCCCGCTTATCCTTTTCTTCCACAGGTAAACTGTTTTATTTACTTCTTAGAAGGTTGTTTCTCTCTCTCTTTTACTTTGAATATGATGTATATAGTTATAAATATTTTGGTATTTCTTCTACCTGATAGCCTCTGAGTTTCCTGAATCTGTACTTTGGTGCATGTCATTAATTTTGGAAACTTCATCCATCCCTGCAAACATTTCTTTTGTTCACTACTCACTTCTTCTGGTAGTCCAATCACCATTATGTTATAACTTTGCAAAATGTCCCCCAATTCTTAGATGTTCTGGGCGTTCTTTCTTCCATTTTATTTTTTTCCATTCTTTTTCCCTCTTTGCATTTCAGTTTAAGAAGTTTGTATTAACCTATCTTCACTCTCATTAACTGTTTTCTTTGCCAGATGCAATCTACTGATGTGCCCATCAAAGACAATCTGCATTCTTGATTTCTGTCATAGAGCTTTTGACCTCTAGCATTTCCTTTTGATTCTTAGCATTTCTGTTTCTCTGATTACATTCTATATCTGGTTTTGCATGTTGTCTACCTTTTCCATTTAGAGTCCTTAACATATTAATCATATTTGTCTTACATTCTCTGATAATTCTAAAATCTATGACACATCTAAGTCCTGTTCTGACAGTTGCTCTGTCTCTGTAGACTGTTTTCTCTTGTTTGTTCATTCTTTCTTTCATTCATTCTTTCTTTATTTTTTAGATGTTATTTTTAAGTAATCTCTACCCCCAGTATGGGGCTCGAACTCATAACCTTGAGATCCAGGGTCTCATGCTCCACTAACTGAACCAGCCAGGCACCCCTCTCTTGCCTTTTAGCATACCTTGTAGTTACTTTGGTGAAAGCCAGACATAACGTATTAGTAGGAACTGAGGTAAATCGACTTGTACTGTGAAGTTTTATGTTAACCTTACCAGGAGCTGGGCTATGTTTCATATCTGTTGTAAGTCTTTCTGACGAAGTCGTCAAATTCCTCTAGTGTCCTTGTTTTTGTTTCCCTGTTGACTTTGGGTTCCTCCAAGAGCTATTCCCCAGAGTGCATCTTGAAGCTGTTTTAGTTGTAATCCATACTGGTGTCCTGTTGGTGCTGTGGTAAGGTGTGGGTGAGGTGAAGCATTCTATAATCTTATGATTAAATTTCATTCTTTTAGTGCGCCTGTCTCCACCGACTTTGACCTTTTTAACTGTTTTTAGCTCCGACTTTCCCACATCCCCCCTACCTAATTTAGTTGATAGTTAGGCTAGATGGGGAAGGAGTCAGAAAATGTCCTCCCCTAGAGTGAGATAAAGATCTGATAATATATTTTCCTCTGGAGGATAGGCCTTTGTTATGAAGAATGCTTATGTGTATTTCATAATGGGTACCCTTCTTCCTTTGTCTTCCCAGAGTCCTGAGTGGTTCCTTCTTGAATCTTCACTTTACTTCTTGGGTCTTCAAGTGAGAACTTGGTAGAGTTCCTGGAAGTAAAACTTTTATAAAATTTCCCTATGATTGAGGTCCCCAAGACGTTCTCAATCCCAACCCCTCCTCAGTCTACCCGGCCTCCAGCTGATGACCAAAATTACTATTTATGTGTTCCTACCAGTTTATGACTCGAGCAGCTTCTGTTCCTGTTGAGAAGGTCTTGGCTCTGATTCTCTAGATTCACCTTTCTTTTCAGACTTCATGGTGGAAGCTTGCCCTGCAACCCCATTTCTCTGACAGATCCAAGGTAAGTCATCGGTCTTCAGCTTGTTCAGCTTTTTTCTTGTAAAGACAGAGTAATGATTTCTGAACTCTTTACATGTCAGAGCTGAAACTGAGTCTGTTTTATTCCTTTTGTGATTTTTAAATTTAAATAGCTTAAATTGTCTTAGACTAACTACTGTGCAGGACGTACCTCAACATGTGGAACATAGGCTTGGGCAGTGGGGACAAGGGGGTTTCCAAGGTTTTTCTGTTTGCTCCTTTGTGGCTACTATGATGGATCATTTCTTGATAATAGGGTTTTCTGGCTCTCAGAACCTAACTGGATTCCAGAATCCTTCTGCCATCAATCCTGAACTTCCTAGGAGCCTTCACTGCCTGCTCACACCAGGAGACATAGCTCGTCTTCAGAGACATCCCTCTTCTTTTTTAAGAGGAGGGATTTTTTGAGATTTGCCTTTTCTGGGTTCCTCTCAGAATTTTCATGCCTTTCTCCACCTTTCCTGGCAATTACGCCCTGATATATTTAATTTTTGTTCAAAAAGGTTTTACTCAGGGTGGGATATTTGTTGATTTTTAACATTTGATACCAAAAGGCCTCCTCTGTACTCCCTATTCTTTCCCACTACATTCTGGAAGCTTCCTGCACAAGACTTGCTGATCTCAGTTGCTTTTGGCCACATTTACACATAATTTGGAGTTTGTGGATTTTTCTGTCTTCTGCTTTCACCAAAAGTTGTATTTCATGGCTTTATTTTTGTTCTCCTTCTTGCTCTATTTGGTTTCCACGAGAAGTGGGAAGACTCAAAGCTGAACAGTCACCATGTTCCTAACCTCTGTACCAACACTGGAAATAATAAAATTTTAAAAATGACGGGAAAGGGAAAGCCAGGATCGCTGTGTTGCCTGATGCAGAGTGCAAAGTAAATGGTGCCCTCTGGAGTGGCCTAACGCAACCACCTTTATAAACACAAAACCTTCGGCCAATCTTCCCTATTTAATATAAACATTGTATTTTCTTTCTTCTTGACGTTATGTGCTTCCAGGTGGGATTTCGATAAGGAAAGAAATATTGCTGGAAATGCAAAGTCATTTGCTCTTTACTTGGAAGAGTCAGACTTTGAGACTTTGACTCTGACAAGATAATACAAGAGAGAAAATCAATTAAACTGGTTTTTGATTTGCTAGTGTTTTTCTTCCCCTTCATCTCTGAACTGTGATTATATAAACAAATGATTACAAATGATCTTAAAGGCCCTTCCATCCACCTAAACACATATACGTTCACACAGAGGAATTTTTGTTTTTAATCTGCATGAGCACTCCAGTGAAGTTCTTAGGAGAAAAATGTTTCTTCGGTGGTTTATGCCAGTTTCCTTCTCAAGGCAAAAAAACCCTTAAATTAAAAATATCTCCAGTCTATGAAATTACATATGGTTTTCACATTGCCTCTGAGTAATTACTTAGATGGTAATAAAAAATATTTTAAATACATTTGCATTTAAGCATATAATTAACTGTGTCCGTGCAATTTATGTTTAAAAGAAATCTGGCGGCTTATTGAGGAAGCTAAAAGAAATATCAAAATCTGTTCTTCTCAATAAAAATGATTTTATTGCGGTTTTATAAGAATGTGTGTTGGAGAAGAAATGGAATTTACGTGGTGTCAGTCATATTTTATTACACAATTAGGGATAAATAATGGTTTTCAATGCCTCCTAAAACCAGCTTACTGTGACCCACACAGTTCCATTTAACCGTAATGCATTAGCATTGAATAGCAAAATATCTTAAAAGAGACTTCCAGAGTGTTCTCACACTTGGAGGACTTAACACACCCTTTCTAGTCCTTAATACAGCCTGGCTAGTGACTTTGCAACTGGAAAAAATGGAAGAGAGGCAGAGAGATAGAGGGAGACACAATCCAAAGCAGGCTTCAGGCTCTGAGCTGTCAGCACAGAGCCTGACGTGGGGCTCGAACTCGTGAGCTGTGAGATCATGTCGTGAGCCGAAGTCGGACGCTCAACAAACTGAGCCACCCAGGAACCCCAGTTATTTAATATTTTAATGTTTTTTTTATTTAGACTAACATTAAATAGCAAATAAAATACACCATGACAAGGTGAGAGATGGTAGAAAAAAGGAAAAAGATTTATACTTTGGACCTTTAGTGATACTCTTTTCCTGCACTCCTACAAGTTATGGAGCGGCCTCTGGAAATAGCAGAGTAGTTATCTATGTAGATTCTTCCAGATTCTGCCTCTGAGGAGGTAGAGGGACATTTGGGGCTGACGGATAGAAAGGTCCCTTGGTCAGCAGCCACATGTGGGTGGATGACAGAAGACAAGGTGGTCTCTCTCTCAACATCTTAGCACTATGAAAAATCCCCAAGATCTTGACAAATGCCTATGGAAGGGAAAGATTCCTCGTTAAGACTGAGTTTACAGTACTATATACATTTCCTATTTCTGCTGTAACAAATTATGCTTAAAGTAATGCAAATACATATATATACACATACATATATATGTGTGTGTGTGTATATATATATATATATATATATATACACACACACATAATTATTCTGAACCTCTTTAAGTGCAATTTGAAGACCTGATGCTCTTTTATCCCTAAGTACATCTATGTGTATTTCCCAAATACGAGGAATTCCTGCAAATGACCAGTAACAATTATTAAACATCAGGAATTTACAATACTGCTATTTAATCTGTAGACCCCATTGAGATGTTGTCAATTGTTCCAGAAATATCCTGCATAGCAAAAGAAAACCCACCATCAAGAGTAGTTGTTTGTTTGTTTGTTTATTTTTGAGAGAGAGAGAGCACAAGAGCACAAGTGGGGGGGGCAGAGAGAGAGAGAGAGAGAGAGAGAGAGAGAGAGAGGAGGGAGACACAGAATTTGAAGCACGCGCCAGGCTCTGAGCCGTCAGCACAGAGCCCAATGTGACTCGAACCCACAAACCACGAGATCATGACCTGAGCTGAAGTCAGATGCTTAACTGACTGAGCCACCCAGGTGCCCCAGGAGTAGTTATTTTTTTAGCAGCTCCTAGGTGATGCCAGTGTGCTGCTGAGAATAGGAAAACAAGAATGTGTTCAGCAGAAGCTGGGAGCAGAAGCAAAAGGGATGAGGGTTACAAATCTTCCTGAAAGATATCTGGTACTCAGGGAGCAGGTATTGCAGAACGGGGCTTCAAAGGCTGCGGGGAGAGTAGATCCGGGGAGAGGCAGGTGAAACTGGTACCATCACCCAGGTGTGGGAGCTCCACCGACCCTGAATTTGGGGGTGAGGGCTTCCCCAGTGGGAACTTCCATCCTTGGTGCCTGAACTGACTTCTAGGGGCTGCACAGGGGGTGAGGAGCTGCAGCCCCCAAAGCTCCCAGGGAGGGGGGTTGAGAAAACCCGGGGAGTGGGGGGGGGCAAGCCTGACCACTGTGGCTTTTTTTTGGTGCAGCCACAAGTGAGGGAATAGGATGTCCATCGTGGCGGTATGCTTCAGTAGTATTGGGTAAGCAGTAGAGTAACACTTAAAGTGGGTGAGGAGTAGATAACAGCGGTATTTGCTAACCAATGAGTATTTGGTACAAGACAGCAGATGTCCTTTCTCTGTTTTGGCTATCTCCAAAACAAACCACTCCAAAAATTTCAGCTTCAAATGACCAATTTGTTATTTCTCAATTATTTATCTTTGAACTTTTTTTGTTTTTTATTGACATAGAGTTGACATGCAATAGTACTATTATATTAATTTCAGGTATACAACGTGGTGATTTGACAATTCTGTATATTACAAAATGCTCACCACAGTAAGTGTAGTCACCATCTGTTACCATACAAGTTATTACAATATGATTGACTACATTCCCTATGCTGTACTTTTCATCCCCAAGATGTATCTCTTTTATAATTGGAAGTTTGTATCATTTATTACTTATTGTCATTTGCCATCATTTCTGGGGGCAAATCCAAGAGATGCTGGTAGAAAACCAGCTCTGATACCTGGCTTACCTCTATCTGAACTTGAACTACACAGTTGGCTCTCTCTTATCTCCTGACCTTCCTATTGTCTGCTCTCCTTATTGTCTACTCTACCCTGTGTGTCGACTGGGGCTTAGACGAATAGATTTTTGTTGTGTTTGTTTATTTTGATGGTCTTCTGGGCAACGGAAGTCAGATGGTGGCCAGTACTAGAATAGATGACTTCACTCACTGTTCCTGGTGGGGATGAATGGAAGGCTGGGAGGTGGACAGTCACTCTGTTCTCTCTGTGTGGTCTCAGGCCTCTCTTTCTTTGTGTCCTCTCCCAACAATATATCCATATGGTATCTGGACTTTTTGCATGGTGGCTCAGGGCTCCCCAAACTGCAATATTGGAAGTGGCCAATCCTTTGGGCTTAAGCCCAGGTCAGATACAGCCTCACTTCTGCTACATCTTGTTAATTCAAATAAGTTACAGGGTCAGCCTCATTCATTATAGAAAGGACTACCCGATGGTCTGAATCTGGTATTCATGGTTCCTGTGGGGACCATCTTTGGAGACTAGTCACTGATTTCTTCAAGGGCCACTGATGATGTTCCAGCCAAATGCCACAAAAAAATGGCTTTTATTGGCAATAAATTAGAGCAAATGCTTTTGGTCATCATCTTGATATTTGCCAGACCTCAGCAAGTAATGGTCACGTGGTACTTCTAGGGGTACCACATCCTAACCATGGATTCTCAGTGTCTGCAAAAATTTCTATGTCCCCAGGGCAGTGACAGAATAGGGGGAACTATGTGAGCCAGGACAGTTTGGATTTAGGAAAATACCTGCGCGGGCCTGTTTGATGATGCTGTAGGAACCTTTCCAAAGCCGCGGCACGTTCTAACATACCTCCAAATGGCCCAGCCTCTGGAGTTGGCTAGTAAGCTGAGGGATCCTTAGGTGTCTGAAGTGGAATATCCTTACTGCAATGATATATTTATTCAAAGAACATAGAATTAAGAAATCTTTTCGCTGGGGGGTTTGGGATGGGGCGGATGGGCCAAATCAGTGATGGACATTAAGGAGGGCACTTTTTGGGATGAGCACTGGGTGTTAAATGTAAGCGATGAATCACTAAATTCTACTCCAGAAACTATTATTACACTATATGTTAATTAAGTTGGATATAAATTGTAAAAAAAAGAGAGATATCTTTTTGTATACTTTCTTTTGTGGTTTGAGACTGGCTGCATTTTTTCTTTGTTGTCATAGAAGGGAAACAAACAAGAATCTTAGACTCCTGAAGCTTTCATGAAAGCGCTGCCATCTTTCACATTTAGCAAGCTTTTCTGCACAACTTCTTAACTGCCTGCTATACTTGTGCCTATTAGATTTAATTTTGAGGATAATAAAGTATAATTAAATGTGATCTGAGTAGTTTACCAATAATTTGCAGATATATACCAAGAAAAATAACACTGGTGTTGATCTCAGCTTTCTACAGATGATCAAAACTTTTAAACTGACCGTCAACTAAACTTGCAGAAGGCTTTTATGTCTGACATCATCTCTTCTTTTACCCAACCCATAAACAAGCATCTACACATATTAAGGCATCAGTACTTTAACTCACATTTTAAGGTTTTAGTTATCTTTATAAACAGTCCCTATGTTATACTCTTGTTATTTAAGTTTAGGATCTACTAAGCCACATTAATTTTTAGGATTTTGGGGGGCCAACATTGAAACTTCATCATGTTTCCAAATGCAATTTAAATAGCCATAATTGTTGCCATTGAGTTGCTTTGTGAAATTACCTTGTAAAAACTTTAAAAGGTTGAAGTTTTCCATTTGAGAATTCTGACTACTGGTCATCTGTCTTGGGGGGGCGGTGGGGAATCTGTGGAATCAGGGAAGGGAAGGAACAGCAGAAGCGAGTCTGTGCCTCTGCTCCCTGCTGACACCCACTCAGAGTTGTTGCCAGTGCATGTTGATGCCATTTCTAAACAGTCTGGTGCTATTGCTTTTGTTGGTAAATTATCTTCTAACAGTAACGTCTTCTGGCTTCTCAGTTCACGGGCTAAAGAATAATGGACTTTACTGTATGGAGCATCTCTATGTGGGATAAATGGGGCTCTTCTCTTTCCCCTGGGAAACTAAGTTGTATTGGTCTGTTCCTAGTAATAAACAGTATTATGAGCCTTGTTACATAGGAAGTACATAAAACTTGCTTTGGATGATGGATTTTTATATCTCCAAAGAGGGTTAAACAGTGTATTTAAAGCTCTTATGTCGCTTAAATTCCTTGTTGCATTCTACAGTTTAAAAAAATGACAGTACAAAAATAGAAAAGAAAATACAAGATGATTTCACAGTTTCCCAGGGTCAAGGCAGAAATACACAAATCAGAGAGAGAAACAAAATTGCATTTAAATATATAATCTACTGAGATTTTTTTTTTTTACCTTTATTTCAAGCTTTATGTAAGTGGTTAAATTATAACTCTGCTGGACAGATATACATGATATAATTTTTTATGTAAAAGATATGACTAACTTGAGAGATTTGTACAAAACAAAATTTGTAAAATAAGGAATATGGGTTAATTAACTTGCCATGTGAATAAAATATGTGGCTTCCTTTAGAAAGTAAAGGCTTCATATAATTTGCAAGTTGCTCCCATAATGAGTCCGTTTACAATGAATATAAATTGCTACTCCATTTTCATAGTGAACAAATGAGATTTTAATGAATCATACTTACTTTAACATTCTACAGAAAAATGGACAATATAGAATTGAAATATTATGATATAATTAAACTGAAATATTCTTTATGAAAACTTCTAGATTGTAGCCTGAAGATTTTTTAAAAACCTATTTTTTATTATCCTTTAAAATGTGTCTTTCATCAACTTGGTTAACCATCATGGAAAAGTAAATTAATGTCCAATGAAAAAACCAAGTACATCTGGTGGTGTTGCAAATTAAAAAAAAAAAAAAAAAACAACAGTCTATATCTTTAATCACAGAGTAGGGTCAAACAATTTCTGTAGACAATAGCAAAAATTTAGTATCACACTGCTCTTACATTTTATATGGTATGATTCATCCATCCACCGAATAAACAAGTCTGTTATGTACTACCCCTAGGCTATGTACTGTGCTTACATAATTGCATTTAAGGGGTTAGAGACTAGTTTGTCAGGCGATCCTCAGGTCATTCCCATGACTTAGGGAGGTTAGGTGTGTACCATGATGACCTAGTAAGGATTAAATTTGTATTTGTTCTATTTAACTCTATAGAGAAATGTCAGGAAGTTTTCTCCATCAGTAGACAATGAGGTTCACTTTGGATGGATTGAGGGTAATTTCTGACCTCATTCTCCAAACTCCTCTAACCCCATCTGTACTCTGTCCCCCAGAAGCACAAGGAATTTGGAAAAGGGAGTAACTTTATTGTCTGGAAATGTACTGTAATGGTATATTATTTTTCTTTTTATGATGCTAAAAGGAGAAGTTTCTACACACCAGAAAGACAGGGATTAAGAAGAGAGATGTGGTCTTTAGATCCTTAAAGTTGTAGTATCCTAAGTCCTCATCTTATGGGTTAGTAGGTGCGCTCAGGGAAAGACTGCTGTACCTAGGCCTCAGGCCCTGCCCAAGATAGACGTCACAACCTCCTTGTGGCCCATTGGTTCTCCACTGGGGGGGGGTCATTTTGCCCTCAGGGGACAGTTGGCAGTATCTGGAGACATTTTTTATTTTGGTGACATGGAGTTGTTATAGGCAAGAAGTGAATAGAGGCCAGGGATTATGCTAAACATCCTACAATTCATCCTACAATTCATTATGATAAACCCCTACAACAAGGGTTGTCCTGTTCAATATGTCAACAGTGCTGAAATTGGAAAACCCTATTGTAACTGGAGGGCTTAAGCATAGCACCTTGTACATGGGATATACTCAGGAAATGCTTCTTGAGTGAATTGATGAATGCGTGGGTGAATAAATAACTAAACTACCTAATTACAGAAAGTGATCACTTTAACAAGTCAATATTGTGCTCAACTCTATATCTAGTGGGACTGGAGGGACTAACTCTAAATTAGCCTAGGAAGACCAGAGAAAGTGGTTTTCTGTGGGGTACTGCTACTATCCTGCTGTTTATTGGAGCTTATGGTTTATTTAATCAGTCCATTATTAAGGATTATATTCATTTAACACCTATTTCTTGAGCACCTATATGTGTCAGATGCCACTCTACATACTGTGTATAGAACTGAAAAATACAACAAAGGTTCTTATTTTCATAGAGTTTGTAGCCTACAATAAGAGAAGGAAAGACTAGCATATTTCCATAGATAAATACATATGGATGAATTGGGAGCATACTAATAGATTTCATAGAAAGATTAAGTTCCTAGAGAGTGCTCTAGGATTTGGGGTATTGGTCAAGGGAGATTTTTTTTCTATAATGTGTGAATATTTTTTACAAGAATATACTTGTACATATTTGTGTAATAAAAAATTAAACAATCCCATAAAAGTAGTAATGTATCCTTAAAAATAAGGATTTACTTTACTGTTTGATTAACATTTTTGTATTTCTTGTTTTCGCAACATTTTATTGTAAAAATTTTCAAACATTCAGAGAAGTTGAATGACTTATACAGCCAACATCCAGACCTTCACCATCTGGATTTTGCAATTAACATTTTATTATACTTGCCTTATCCCATACCCATCCATCTATCCAGGCCTCTATCCATCCATCAATACATGTTTTAAAAATTTATTTCAAAGTAAGTTCATTGCATCAATGCACTTCTTTCTAAATACCTCAGCATGTATATCATTAACTAGAACTTCATATGTGTTTACAATTCAAACATACTTTTTATTAACACTACCTTGTTATGCAACACAAGATACACGAAATATCAGTTCTGTTTTATGGGTCTACCTTCCTTGTTCAAGTAGGATCAAGATAGAAGTCTGATCTCTAAAATGGTGATTTTTATAACACTTTTCCTTAAGGGGCACTCCCTTTTAGTCACTTTACATTTAGCTCTCTTATTAATGAAAGGATCTCTTGGCTGAGCCATTATTCTTTTTAATGATAAATTCCCACCCCAAACTAAAAAAACATAACAAAACTCCAAACTAAGAAAACATCTGGAGGGAGATGGTTTACACTTCCAGAAGGCACTGCTGGTAGTATTCTCCATGGCTTTGAAAATCCTGCCACACTCGGAATAGGTAGCTTTTCCATCATATATATGAAGCCCAACTGGGATGAGTGCAGGAACCTTGTCTATTTTGTTTACAATTTTCTCTTCAGAGTACAGTTCAGTGACTGTCACATAGTAGGTCCTCAATAAAAATATGTTGAATGAATGAATGAAAGAATGAGGGCCTTGCACAAAAACCTATACAGTAGGTTTTTTTGTGAATTTGATTAATAAACTTGCCTATCGAAAGGGCAGGACAGGGATGACCTGCTGGCATTGGTACTTACAGAGTCTTTGTCTCCTTCCAAAACATCAATATACAGAATATTACAGGCAAACTTGGGAAATATGGAATTCAACAACTTCATAAGAAAGCTAGAACCACAAAGCTTCACCTTAATTAATTGGAAAAACATTGGTTAGTTGTCCATGAATACAGGAATAAACATTTATCTCCTAGCTGTTACACTGAATATAGTATATAAACTTGTCAATTTCTTTGTGGTATTGAAAAGTGTTATGGTGACATGATCTTGATACTTTGCAAATGTCATATTAAAATGTTGAAGGGACATTTTGGGTAAATATGAGCAAGTACATAAATGGGGACTCTCCATTCTTAAAGTAGACTAGTAAGAAAAGATAAATAGAGTGAAGAATGTGGGCTTTGAAGTCAGAAAGACTGGCTTTCAGCCATCGTGCTCACACTACCACATTTCCTAATCTACATATGATGATGCTTCTACTGCTTTGTTGTTTCAAGAAGTAAATCAGACAAACTGCTTAGTAGAATTCCTGGAGGGAAATACTTCATATTTGATAGTTTTCTTCTTCGTTCAGGGGAAAAAATATTTAAAAAATTCTATGACAACAGTATACACAGTACACAGTACATACAAGAGTATGCGTATCAAAATTATATATATAAATACGTTAAAAATTTAAAGGTATTACAAAGTTTAGTGCTATTACAAATACCTTTTTAAATTTTCATTTTCTGCTTAATCAATGACTATCATTGATTTTTATATATTGATGTGGTATCAGCAGCTTTGCTAACCTCACTTATCAAGGTTAAGAATTTATCTCTTGATCCATTTAGATAGTCTATATAAACACATCATAACATTAGCAAAGGATGTCTGCTCTATTTCTTTTTTCAATTCTTTAATCTTTTCTTTAATTTTCTTGCCTCCTAATTTTGATCAGTCTCTCCCATGCAATGTTGAAGAGAAGGGTCAGCTTTGTCGTGTTCCCTATATCAGAGTGAGACCTTTCAATGTTTTAACTTTATGATGCTAGCTACAGGATTATTGGGGGAGAAATAGCCATTGTCATACTGCAAGTGTCTATTATATTCTTAGATTGCTAAACGCATTTGATATAAGTGAATGGTAAATTCTATCAAATACTTTTTTCTGCATCTATTGTAATAATCATTTATTTCTTTTTTCATCTCTCAATGTAGCAAATTGCACATTGATATTTTGATGCTTAAGTAATCTTGTATTCCCATAGCAAATAAAATTTGGTAATGATATATCTATCTATATCTATATGGATATAGATAGATAGATTTTTTTTTTTAATTTGAGAAAGAGAGGGAGAGAGAGAATCCCAAGCAGGCTCCATGCTGTCAGTTCAGAGCCCTACATGGGGCTCCCTGAACTGAAATCAAGAGTTGGTCACTTAACCATGACCAGGCGGCCATGGACATGATATTTTTATCTTTTTTTGTATATTGCTGGATCCTGTTAGCTAAGTCGAAGTCTAGATTTTTTGTATTTAGGTCATAGATGAGATTGGCCTGTGATTTTCCTTTCTTGTTCTGTCTGTGTCAGTTTGTGCTGTCAAGGTTTTGCCACATCATAGAAAGAATTGTTGAACATTATTTCCTTTCTATTTTTTTGGGATAGATGTTATTTATTACTTAAATGTTGGGTAACCTTTTCTGGTATAGATACAGATATCCAGGGACTAGAGTATTTTTTGTTTGGTTTTGTTTATTGTTTTGTGTGTGTGTGTGTGTGTGTGTGTGTGTGCATGTGTGTTTGGGAGTCATTTAATTATAGATTCATTTTAATGGTTATAGGATTAATCAGGTTTTTTTATTTCATTTTTATAGTTTTTGATAAAGTGTAATTTTCTAGGGATTTTTCCATTTCATGTGAGTTTTTCAACTTATTAGCATAAAAGTCATTTTTAATATCATCTTATCTTTTTTGGGGTGCCTGGGTGGCTCAGTTGGTTAAGCGGCCAACTTAGGCTCAGGTCATGATCTCATGGTTTGTGGGTTTGAGCCTTGTGTCAGGCTCTGTGCTGACAGCTTAGAGCCTGGAGACTGTTCCAGATTCTGTGTCTCCCTCTCTCTG
Organism: Lynx rufus; assembly: GCF_022079265.1. Lineage (NCBI taxonomy): Eukaryota > Metazoa > Chordata > Mammalia > Carnivora > Felidae > Lynx > Lynx rufus. Next base: position 17,750,466 of record NW_025814867.1, on the reverse strand, counting down.
CCCCTCCCCTTCTTGCACTCTGTCTGTCTCTCTCTCTCAAAAATAAATAAACATAAAAAAATTAAAAAATATATTATCATCTTATCTTTTTGATGGTTGAACGATCTATAATTATTTTACATTACCGTTATTGGCTATTTGTGTTTTCTCTCCAATTCTTCATCATTTTTGTCCCAGATATAGAACTTTTGTTAATCTTTTCAGAGAGAAAATTTTGGCTTTGTTGATTTCCTTTATTCTGTGTTTATTCTATATTTTGTTGCTTTCTGCTCTTATGTTTATCAGTTTCTTTGCCCTCTGTTCTTATACTTTAATACACTCTTCTTCCTCACACTCCTTCAGTTAGGTAAATGGGTGTGTGCTTAGCTCATGATATTGGGCCTTTTTAATATTTTTCCTCTAGATATCACGTTAGAAGTGGTTCTCAGCCTGGGACAATTCTGCCCTCCTCCAGGGACATTTGATAGTATCTCTAGATATTTTTCCATTGTCACAATGTGGGGGAAATGCTGCCAGTCTTTAGTCGGGGAGAAGCCAGGAATACTGCTAAACATCTTGCAATGCACAGGACACCCCCGACAGCAAGGAATCATCCAGCCCTAAATGTCACTTATACTGAGGTTGAGAAAACCTGATTTAAAGCATTCTGGAAGTTTTGAAATGTAACATTTTGTTATAATTCAGTTAAAAATACTTTCTAATTTCCATTTTGATTACTTCTTTAACCATGTGTGATTTATATGTTTTAAGCTTTAATTTATAACCATATGGGAAATTCCTTCCTCTCCTTTTTTGACTGACTGAAGCTTTTAATTTCCTGCTTTAATGAATTGTGATCATAAAACACACTGTATGTTTTCAGCCCTTTGAAATTCCCTGAGACATGCTTTGTGGCCCAGTAAATGATTAATTTTGTACATGTTCAGTCTATCTTGGGGAAAGAAAATGCTTCTGCAGTTGTTGGATGAAATGCTGTTTATATATTAGATTAGTTTTAATGGTTAAGTTATTGATATTTTGGGTGCATATTTGAAAAGTTATCAAAAAATAGTTTTAAAAATTTCCACTAGGATTTTAATTACTTACCTTCTCATTGCATTTCCTTCAGGTTTTGCTTTATATATTGTGAAGTTGAGTTTAGGTATGTAAAAAATATAGAATTGTTATTCCTTCCTGGTGAAAAATCATTATGAAGAGATCATGAAAAATCTCTTAATCCTGAATACTGTTCTTTTTTTTTTTTGCCTTTAAATTTACTTTGTCTAATATTAATGAAGCTATACAGTCTTTCTTTTGTTAAGTGCTTCTATGATCTACCTTTTGCCATTTTATTTTTAACACTTGTGAATCCTTATGCATTTTAGGTATCTCTTGTAACTAACGTATGTGTATAGATATATAGCAATCTAATGTGACAAGCTTTGTCTATATTCCATTGATATTTAATATGATTATGAAATATTTGGGTTACATCTACTGTTTTACTGTCTACTTTCTTTTGTCATGCTAGATTTCTATGTTCTGTGTTCTATATCCTGTTTTAATTTCTTTTATTTTGAATTTTTCCCCTATTTTGGATTGGTAATCTAAATTAAAAAAAAATTTCTCCTTTACTAGTTTGGAAATTAAATACTTTTCCTTTAGTTGTTGCTCAAAAAAAAAAAAAAATACAACCTGCATCCTGTACTAATCAACACAATGTTAATTTGCACTTTGCTCCAGACAGTAAAAGGACCAACTTTTACTTTAATTTTCTTTCTCCTGACTCATCTGATATTACTTTTGTGTATTTTAATTAGTACTGTGTTTTATATTACACAGCCCCATTTTTTTAGTGTTTATATCATCACATTTCACTTTGACTGATATGTTCATTATTGTTTCTCTTCATTCTTCCCCATATCTCCTATCTTCAATCTGCAGTCATTTTTCCTTTTTTATTTTTAATTTTTATTGTTATTCTTTTTAAATTTTAATTTTTGTCATTTTCCACCTTCTATTTTCACTTTTTCTTCTTTTTCTATTTTTTAAGTGTTGGTCTACTGACAGTAAATTCCCTTAGTTTTTGTTTGACTAAACTTTAAAAGATTTCACCTTAAATATTGAGGGACACTTTTGATGGGTTTAAAATTCTTGACTGACAGATTTAGTGGGGACGCACACACTGAAAATATTATCTCACTATTTTCTGGGCTCCATTGTTGCTACTGCTATAACCACTATTTGTTGAGAGGTTAATTGTCTTTTGTCTCAGCCTGATTTTTATGATTTTATTTCTTTATCTTTGAACTTTCTGGAGTTTTGATATGATGTGGCTAAGTGTGGATTTTGTCTTTCAATTTATCCTCTTTGTTATCTCTTAGTATTCTTGAATTAGTGTATAGTATTGTTGTCTTTGAACAGTCTGAAAAGTTTTTAGCCATTATCTTGTCAAGGATTGTTTCTACCTGTCTTGCTTTATATTCACTCTAGAACTCTAATTAAATGTGTACCTTTTCATGGCAACCTCTATGTTGCTTATATCTCTCATCCTTTTGTGTCTTTTTACTTCGCCGAGAATAACTTCTTTTAGCCTATCTTCCACTTCACTAATTTTATCCTTGGCTCTATCTAATCTTATAGAGCCCATTCATTGAGTTCCTAAATATTTTTCAATTCTAGAATTTTTATTTATTTAGTTTTTCAAAATTTATATGACAGTTTATGTATTTTCAGTTCTTTGGCAAAACTTTTAAAACTTGTCTTTAATCTTCTAAACTTATTTAGACATAGCTGGTTTAAAGTCTGGATCTGATAGTTTCAGTGTCTGAAATCTTTATTTTTCAAAAAAATTTTATTTATTTATTTTGAGAGAAAGAGTGAACGAGCAGAGAAGGGGCAAAGAGGGAGACAGAATCCCAAGCAGGCTCCACGCAGTCAGCTCAGAGCCTGATGTGGGGCTCAGACCCGTGAACTATGAGATCATGACCTGAGCTAAAACCAACTTGATGCCTAACCGACTGAGCCACCCAGGTGTCCTGAAATCTTTATATGTCTGTTTATGTTGTCCTTTGTTTCTGATTCATTTATCTCTTAATTTGCTACTTAACTAAGTAATTTTGAGCTGAATATTGTACTTTGTTATGTGTGGAAATGATTTTAGGCTGAAGATGTCTTCCACTGAGAGGATTTTTGTAACTTTTGTTAGACACCAATAGGCACTAGCAATCTAAGCTGACCCTAAACCAATTTCAGGGCTTGATATTTTCTGGACCAAGCAAATGGTTCAAAGTCAGGCTGCAGTCCTTGAAAGCAGTACTCAGGTGGTATACTTCTAGCTCACCCTTATGTCTGGGTTACAGTCTTTCTGTTCTCAGTGCAGTCATGGAATGATTTATCAGAGTCCCTACTTGGTGAGCCCTGGACTTCACATTCATTTAACTAGCTCTAAGAAGGTCTTCTAGAAAAGCAATCCCCAGGGCAAAAGTGATTCCAAATACTAGGTTCATGTCTACACATTTCCAGTTTCTCCTGAATCTTGACCTGGTAACTTTTTATAGCTTCCTTTAGGAATTATATGTATGTATGTATGTATGTATGTATGTATGTATGTATGTATTTTAGGAATTTTATGCTTTTAAAATAATTAAGTAATTTTCCAGCACCTGAATTTTCTGCAGTAGAGGAATTGGTCTAAATAACCAAGAACACCCTTACTGTGACCTGAGATCTCTCTTCTTCATATTTATTGTTTTCTCCCTGCCTTGAGTTTATTCTGTTTTTTCTTTTTAAATTCTTAGGTCAATTATTGGCTCATTAATGGTGGCTATTTTTACTCTTCATCAGTAATCATATATGATAATAAATTTCCATCTACCCCTTTGTGTTACACAAGTTTTATTACATAAATATCAATAATATTTTCACCATTATTGATTTATAAATATATTCTACTTTTTATTCACTTATCTCTTTGTCCTTGATCCCTTGTTGTTTAGATAAGTGTGTCCTGAATTTTTAGACAAATAGATTTTTTTTTCCAATGACATTTTTGCTTTTGATTTTTAATTAAGTTGCATTGTGAACATGGTAGGTTTGATGCCAGTATTCTAAATGTGTTGTAGCTTTCTATATGACTTTGTTTATGGTCCATTTTTGTAAACATTTCATGTGTACTGTAAAAGAATGTGTACTCCTCCGTTGTTGGAGTACCCAATTTGTGCACACAAAAGCCTACCTGTTTATATTATACTATATATTTTGATAGGCTGCTTCAAATATATCCTCAATGAATTTTTTTTCTTTTTGATTTATCAATAACTGAGAAAGTTATACTAAATAATCCTTCTATGATGGTACATTTTCCAGTTTATTATAATTTTTCCATTAAAATATACTGAGGTTATATCATTCGCCATGAACTTTTTTTTCTTTTTGCCACTTGTCATTATTGCCTTATGCCTTTTCCATATTTGAAATTTTCTGTGGCTTCATATATTGCCTACATATCCCCAAAATAAGTAACTGGATTTGGTATTTTAATCCAGTCTAATGATTGTTATCATCTAACTGAGTATTCAACTAATTTACATTGACTATAAATATTTACATGTTCGCATCTATTTCTACCATCTTACTTTGTGCTTTCTATGTGTTTTGTGTATTCTCTTTTTCTCCCTTTTTTCATTTTTGAATGTTTTTCTTTTTTTTAATTCCATTTACTCCTTCCTCATTTTGAAGATTATACTCTGTAATCCATTTTTTACACACTGTTTACCCTATATCTTAATGTGTACCCTTAACTAAGTCTATTGTTAATATTATTGCCTCCTGCTGAAGAATACAAGGAGGAATGTTAGGACATTTTAGACTACTCTCTGCCAACTTAAATGCTATTGTCTTCCAGTATTTTAGTTTTATCTTGCTTTTTTTTTTTAACTCTACAAAGAATTAGTCTTTATAACCCTTATTACTTTATACATCAACACTTGTTTAAATTTGCCCGCATACTTACTATTTGTCTACTATTCCTTCTTGCATTTTAGAATAATCCCAATAATTTCTTTTATGTTTGAGCTACATAATTTAGATATTTGATTTCAGTGAGCATCTATTGCTGTAAGTGGTAAATTCAGGTTTTGTTTGGTCTAAAAGTACTTTTATTTCATCATTTTTGAAAGGTGATTTTGCTAGATATTTAATTCTTGGTTGATAGTTATTTTTTTTCCTCAGGATTCTGAAGACATAAGTTCACTTTTTTTTCTGGTTTCTATTGTTGTTGTGAACTTAGCCATCAGTGTATTTGTTGTTCATTTTTTAGGTAACATGTCTTTTTTTTCTGGTTACTTTTTTTTTAACGTTTACTTATTTATTTTGAGAGAGAGAGAACAAGGAAGGGGCAGAGGGAGAGAGGGAGAGGGAGAGGGAGAGGGAGAGGGAGAGAGAGAGAGAGAGAGAGAGAGAGAGAGAGAATCTATGTTGTTAGCACAGAGCCTGATACGGGGCTCAAACCCATGAACCATGAGATCATGACCTGAGCCCCAATCAAGAGTGGGATGCTTAAATGACTGAGCCACCCAGGTGCCCTTTTCTGGCTACTTTAAAAATCTTTTTCTTTCCTTTTCTGCATTTTGACTGTGCTATGTGTATGGGCATATGTCTTTTTTTCTTTATCCTTTTAGGAATTCATTGGACCTCCTAAATTTAAAGATTTTTACCTATCAGCACATCTAGAAGGTTCTCAGCCATTATCCCTTCAATAGTGCCTCTTCATTATTCTCTCTATAATCTCCTTCTAGAATATTTATTTGACATATCATGTGTTTTCAAATCAGCCTCTGTTCCTCTCACATTTTCCTTCTCTTAGTCTTTCTGTGCTGCAGGGCTGAAACTTCTTTAAATCTCTCTTTGGATTCACTAATAACTTCTTCATGTTTGCCTTATTTTTGCTGTTTAACCTACTTTCAAGTTTTAAATTACTTTTCATTTTTTAAAAGTTCTATTTGCTTCATTTTTAAGCATGCTTGAAAAAAAAGTTCTGTTCTTTGCTCAAGTTTCCCCGACTATCTTTGATGATTTTAAATGTATTCAGTGGACTTAATTTATATTCTGTATTCCATAATTCCATTACTTAGTGTTTCATAGGTTTCATCCCAATGTGATGTTTGTAGATTTCTTCAGGCACTCACTCACAGTAGAGTGGAAACATTCTGAGATAAGAATAAAAAATTAATCCCTCCAGGAGAAATTTCAGTGAGCTTTTTGCCAGTTTCCTGAGGACACTACCAATTGGAGAACACTTTAAGTTAAATTTTTACTTGAGGCTTTTTGTATTACATGTGTAGTAGGAATCCCAGCTTTTGACTGATAAGAGAATTGAGTTCAATAGGGGATTTTCCAGGAAAATAATAGTGTTTAGCTATAGGCCCCTGTGGGACTCCTTACTCACAAGGGACTCGTCCATGGACTAGAGGAGGCCGAGCAGTATGCTCACAGGGACATATATTTTATCAGTATTGTCAAAATATGATATTTACACTATAGTTGCTTCAAACCACTCTCTGGTTACATTCCAATATTTCTCCTCTGTCACACTTCCCTTTGTATTGGGTGCTGTTGGAGTAGCCTCAGGGTTTTTTTTTGGGGGGGGGATATGAATAAGAATTGGGAATGTAACATTTTTACTGTGATTTGTAAAGACATTTTAGAACGCTTTAATAAAACAGGTCACTAATTATAGGTTTCTACTTAGATATATTTTATCATCTTTAAATTTATTTCTTAGAGAACTGAGAGATAATTCAGATTTAAAAATGGAATTTGAAACAAAAACAATACAGATGATTAATGAAATCAACAGAAATTATTCTGACATTACAAAATAAATTGTAGGGGCACCAGGGTGGCTCAGTTGGTTAAGCATCTGACTCTTGATTTTGGCTCAGGTCATGACTTCATGGTTTGTGCACTCAAGTGCCTGATTGAGCTCTACACTGACAGCACAGAGCCTGCTTAGGATTGACTCTCTCCCTAGATCTCTGCCCCTCCCTCACTAGCATGCACACACTTGTTCTCTTTCCCTCAAAAATAAATAAATAAACATTTTTTAAAAAGGAAGTAAATTGTAACAATTAAAAAATCTTATACCAGAATAGACCATATACTGGGACCTAAGAAAAAGATCGAGATCATATCGTGCACATTTTCAGACCACAACGCTATGAAACTCGAAATCAACCGCAAGAAAAAATTTGGAAAGCTAACAAATACTTGGAGACTGAAGAACATCCTACTAAAAAATGAATGGGCTAACCAAGCAGTTAAAGAGGAAATTAAAAAGTATATGGAAGTCAATGAAAATGATAACACCACAACCCAAAACCTCTGGGACACAGCAAAGGCGGTCATAAGAGGAAAGTATATAGCAATCCAGGCCTTCCTAAAGAAGGAAGAAAGATCTCAGATACACAACCTAACCTTCTGCCTTAAGGAGCTGGAAAAAGAACAGCAAATAAAATCCAAAACCAGCAGAAGACAGGAAATAATAAAGATTAGAGCAGAAATTAATACTATGGAAACCAAAAAACAAAAACAAAAACAAAAAACCCTTCACTTATATGAGGACTTTAAAGGACAAAACAGATGAACATAAGGGAAGGGAAACAAAAATAATATAAAAACAGAAGAGACTCATAAATATGGAGAACAAACTGAGGCTTACGGGAGGGTTTGTGGGAGGGGGGATGGGCTAAATGGGTAAGGGGCACTAAGGAATCTACTCCTGAAATCATTGTTTCACTATATGCTAACTAATTTGGATGTAAATTTTAAAAAATAAAAAATAAATAAAATTAACAGGAATTAAAAAAAAATCTTATACCAAAAGTGGTATTTCAGTAAGAAGAGATAATTTTTTTATTTAAATTTTTGTTAACTAACATACAGCCCAGTATTGGTTTCAGGAATAGAATTCAGTGGTTCATCACTTACATACAACACCTAGTGCCCATCACAACAAGTGCCCTCCTTAGTGCCCATCACCCACCCAGCCCATCTCCCACCCACCTGCTTCTCCCAATCCATCGTTAAGAGTCTCTTGTGGTTTGTTTTCCTCTCTTCTCTTTTATTTCCCCTTTTCCCATATGTTCCTCTGTTCTGTTTCTTAAATCTCACATATGAGTGGAATAATAGGGTATTTATCTTTCTCTGATTGACTTATTTTGCTTAGCATAATACATTCTAGCTCCATCCACATCATTTCAAATAGAAAGATTTCATTCTTTTGGATGACTGAGTAATATTCCATTCCATTTATGTATTTATATATGTGTATATGTGTGTGTGTGCGTGTGTGTGTGTGTGTGTACACACACATATATATGTATAAAATTCTGTGAAAAATGTGTTAAAATTTTTTAAATGTTTAAATTTATATAAATTTTATACACACACACACACACACACACACACGCACACACAAATACCACAAAGAGATAGCTTTCAAATAGAAGTAGCAAATAGACTCTTGGATTGTTTTATAATCCAAGTGATAAAACTATATGAGACATTGGAAAAATATTTGAATTCCATGATGTTTTGACAGGAGATATTAACATTGAAGATGAAAGCATAAAATTCATAATATGTGAGTATGAGGACAGAGATGACAAACTACTTATTGAATATCAATTCAGAGTATTTAAGACGTGTCATTGCATAACAAAATGTAAAATTCCCTGAAATCTTCTACCTTCACAAATGAAGAAAAAATAGTGTCTTTGCCATACTTCACAATAATCTTTAAAAATCTGGGGCGCCTGGGTGGCGCAGTCGGTTAAGCGTCCGACTTCAGCCAGGTCACGATCTCGCGGTCCGTGAGTTCGAGCCCCGCGTCAGGCTCTGGGCTGATGGCTCAGAGCCTGGAGCCTGTTTCCGATTCTGTGTCTCCCTCTCTCTCTGCCCCTCCCCCGTTCATGCTCTGTCTCTCTCTGTCCCAAAAATAAATAAACGTTGAAAAAAAAAGAAAATTAAAAAAAAAATCTGTTACCAATAGCCAATTGTAAAGCAGAGAGAAACTTGCTGAAGTATTGATTTAGAAAAATTGTTTTTGACCAAACATGCTAGAGGAGACCAACTTACCTTTTTTTTATCCTCCCAAATGAATTGATATGACAAAAGTTCTGTCATAGAAAGAAGTGATCAGGGAATTGGCCACCAAAAAATGTAGGAAAACACTATTAAAGTGGTGTGTTAGGCAATTATTTAATAGAATGTGTTATGTTCTCCTTCTGGATTTTTTGATCTTTGTGATATTGGTCAGCTTTTTAAACTTTATATTTTGTTGTGACTTCATTCTTATTCTAAATAGGTATTTTATATACTTAATCTTATATTCTTACCATTGTATTCTTTTTGTTAAAGAGACCTCCTTCCGTAACTTGCTGAAAATTTGGACTACTGAAATTCTGGGTCTACACCTGGCTTGTTATGAATCCTCAGAGAAGAATTATTTTTCTGTGTACACAGGGCCAGAATGAGACAGGCAATATTCCTTGTTGTCCCTTCTCTGTGTTGTAGATTTATTTCTCACTGAGATGAGCTTTTTGGGGGTCCCTGCTTGTGCCTCTGTCTCCTATATCATCATCAAACACCAGAGCTCCAAGGTGACTAGGATTCTGCAAACCCAAAAATCAACCGGGGTGCTTACTTATACCCCAGATTTCCCAATTTCATTCTTCCTTTAGGTCATGTTTGTGTGTGTGTGTGTGTGTGTGTGTATGCGTGCTTGTGTATATATTCTTTTTGTCAGTTCCACAATACATTTCAAAAGATTTTTAACACATTTTTTCACAGAATAATTGTTCTTTTTAAAAAAAGGACTTTTAGGTATTTAATTCAATAGCATTCTTGAAATGAAAATACCTACAAATCTAATGTTTAAAATTATATAAGATATTTACCTGATTTTTACCTCAATTGGTAGGAATTTTCTTTAGATAGATCACATTCTCCTTTTTTTCTATAAGGTTATTATAATTACAACATACACTATGCATTTTCCTCACTTTTGAAACAATATTTAACATCATTTATCATTTATTTCAAGACTCTTACATAATAGTGATCATCAGCCATTGTAATATGCCAAAATTATGGCTTTCTATCAATTCTCAGCTGCTGGCAACCCACTAGAGTTAAATGGGTCGGGCCCTTGATCTAATTTAAGATATGATTCACTAAAAATATTAAAGATGACAAATAATAATGCCATTAATTTTCTCACTGAGAAATCCTTGAGCAAGCTGATTCATTCTCATCAGCCATTCTGGAAGGAGACGAAAGCCAGTCAATCGTTCCCTCTCCAGCCCCCAACCTCCACCCCAGGGCTGAGACAGAGGTTGCTGCAATGGTTGGGGCATTTAGGATTGCACACACACACACACACACACACACACACAGACATGGAAGCACAAACAGAATGTGAACATGGATGAAAAGAATGACCGAGATACAGGGAAGGATTAATATTCCCTTTCCTTCCTTCTCAGAGATGGGCTGCAGAAGAAATAGAATCTTCTTGCTGTTTTATAGGTTGGGACAGGTACTTATATTGTGTTTCAGATCCAAATTAAAGAATAAAACATTTTCCCCTAAGGGGTTGCTTCAATGGTCAGAAAAATTACTGTTTATACTTCTTCATTTTATTTTCATCACTTCTGCATCATTTGAGTCACCAGTGCTGCCTTTATTTCCTGCCCGGCACAAAAGACCATAGACATCTGCATGTCACTTTGCATCTACTCTTGTGCCTCACTTGCCTTTTGGCTAGCAAATTGTGAAGAATAAGTATACCAGACTGGAAATTCATCTCTGGAATCTGTGTAAAGACTCTTTATCTGAGAAGATATTTCTATATTCTTTTAATTCCAGGCAGAAACCCACCGTAGGTCTAGCGATGAACTGAATCCTGGGAGCACACATTACAATATTAAAATTTGCTGCCCGAGCTGACACTGAAATCACCCCAGCTGCCTTTGAGATGAATGCATTTTTCATTAAGTCTCCTTCCATGTGTCATAGGCCACAGGTGCCCCAAAGCCAAGCCTTCAAAGCTTGCTGAAAGGGAAGTCTTTCTTTCATGGCCACTGTTAGACAATCACAGCGCTATTACCATTTCAAAATGGTTCCTTGACCATTGGTCCTACTAACTGTGAACATTTATTTTGTATTCCAGAGCCTGTGGATATAGAGATGATAGGGAGCAATTCCTGCCCTGTAAAAGTTTATAGTCCAGTTCTAACAGAAAGAAAAAGGAGCCAACATTTATTGAGGGCGTGTCATGTTCTGGCACTTTGTTCATGAGCTAACAAGATTCTATTTAAACTTCTTGGTAACTCTGTAGAGTAAATATAACCTAGAATTCAAATCTCATTTTGTCTGATTGCAAAGGTGATATTCCTGCCGCTCCGTCCTGGTTCCTGGTGCATGGGTGAGCTTCATACTTTGATTTCCAGGTTCTAAATTTTGGCTAAAAAGACATTTGTTTCTTTTATCTTCTTTTCTTCTGAGCCATTCAGAAGCTTGAAAATGCATATGTATAATATAAATTTGTAAATGAAGATCAGATACATGCACGTACGTATGAATACAGGCATAAGGTAGTCATGGAGTCAGGTGACATTATTCACATCTTCAATTAGTTATTTGTAATTGTTATCGCAAAAGACATAAGTAGTAGTATATTTTATTATGCAACATAGAAATTAATGACGTCATATAAAGCTTTTTCTGTTTTTTATAAAGTTTTTATTTAAATTCCAGTACAGTTAACCTACACTGTATATTAGTTTCAGGTATGCAATATAGGGATTCAACAATTCTATACATCACCTGGTGCTTATCACAAATGCCCTCCTTAGTCCTTATCACCTATTTCATCCATTCCTTCTCCCCCCTCCACCACCACCACCAGCAACCATCAGTTTCTTTTCTGTGGTTAAGAGTCTATTTCTTGGTTTGTCTAGCCTCTCTTCTTTTATCCTTGTTCATTTGTTTTGTTTCTTAAATATCACATATTAGTGAAATTGTGTGGTATTTATCTTTCTTTGATTGATTTATTTTGTTAACCTTATGCTCTTTAGCTCCATCTATGTTGTTGCCAATAGCAAGATTTAGTTCTTTTTTATGGCTGAATAACATTCCATTGCACATATACACCACTTCTCATCCATTCATCTATCGATGGACACTTGGACTCCTTCTGTATTATAAATAATGCTGCTATAAACACAGGGATGCATGTATGCCTTTGAATTAGTGTTCTTATATTTTTTGGGTAAATGTGATTACTGGATCATAGGGTAGTTCTATTTTTAATTTTTGAGGAACTTCAATACTATTTTCCACAGTGGCTGCCCCAGTTTGCATTCCCACCAACAGTGCACAAGGGTTCCTTTTTCTTCATATCCTCACCAACACTTGTTTCTTGTGTTTTTATTTTAGTCATTCTGACAAGTGTGAAGTGATCTTATTGTGATTTTTATTTGAATTTCTCTGATGATGAGTGATGTTGAGCATCTTTTTATGTGTCTTTTGGTCATCTATAAGTCTTCTTTGGTGAAATGTCTATTCATGTCTTCTGCCCATTTTTATATTGGATTATTTTTTGGGTGTTGAGTTTTTATTTATTTATTTTTTTAACGTTTTTTTTAATTTATTTTTGAGACAGAGAGAGACAGAGCATGAACGGGGGAGGGGCAGAGACAGAGGGAAACATAGAATCGGAAGCAGGCTCCAGGCTCTGAGCCATCAGCCCAGAGCCCGACGTGGGGCTCGAACTCACGGACCGCGAGATCGTGACCTGAGCTGAAGTCGGACGCTTAACCGACTGCGCCACCCAGGCACCCCTTGGGTGTTGAGTTTTATAAGTTCTTTCTATATTTTGGATACTAACTCCTTATTAGATATGTCATTTGTAAATATCTTCTCCCATTCCATAGGTTGCCTTTTAGTTTTATTGAGTGTTTTCTTTGCTATGAAGAAGGTTTTCATTTATATAGTCCCAATAGTTTATTTTGGTTTTTATTTCCCTCACCTTAGGAGATATATCTAGAAAAATGTTGCTAGAGCCAAAGTCAGAGAAATTGCTGCCTATGCTCTCTCTTAGGAGTCTTAAGATTTCAGGTCTCACATTTAGGTCTTTTATCCATTTTGAATTTATTTTTAATTTTTTAATGTTTATTTATTTTGAGAGAAAGAAGAGAAACAGAGTGAGTACATGCATGGGAGAGGGAGAGAGAGAGAGAGAGAGAGAGAGAGAGAGAGAGAATCCCAAGCAGTCTCTGCACTGTGAGTGCAGAGCCCAATGTGGGTTCGATCCCACAAACCAGGTGAGGTCATGACTTGAGCTGAAATCAAGGGTTGTGTGCTCAACCAACTGAACCACCCAGGAACTCCCATTTTTAATTTATTTTTGTGTTTGGTATAAGAAAGTGGTCCAGTTTCATTCTTTTTCATATAGCTGTCCAGTTTTCCCAACACCGTTTATTGAAGAGACTTTTCCCCATTGCATATTCTTGCCTCTGTTAAAGATTAATTAACCATATATAATTGTGGGTTTCTTTTTTTAATTATTTTCTATTGATCTAAGTGTCTGCTTTTGTGCCAGTACTATACGCTTTGATTACTATTGCTTTGTAATATAACTTGAAGTCTGGAATTGTGATAGCAACAGTTTTATTTTCCTTTTCCTTTTTTCTTTTTTAAACTTCTTTTAACGTTTATTTATTTTTGAGAGACAGAGAGAGCGCACACAAGCAGGGGAGGGGCAGAGAGAGAGGGAGACACAGAATCCGAAGCAGGCTCCAGGCTCTGAGCTGTCAGCACAGAGTCCAACGTGGGGCTCGAACTCACAAATCACGAGATCATGACCTGAGCCCAAGTCAGACGCTTAACTGACGGGGCCACCCAGGCACCCCAGTTTTATTTTCCTTTTTCAAGATTGTTTTGGCTATTCAGGGTCTCTTGTGGTTCCATACAAATTTTAGGATTGTTGGTTGTAGTCCTGTGAAAAATGCTGTTGGTAGTTTGATAGGCATTGCATTAAATGTGTAGATTGCTTTGGGTAGTATAGACATTTTACCAATATTTGTTCTTCCAATCCATGAACATGGAATGTCTTTCCCCTTCTTTGTGTGGTGGTCAATTTCATTCATCAATGTTTTATAGTTTTCAGAGTGCAGGTCTTTTACCTCTTTGGTTTAGTGTATTCCTGGGTACTCTGTTATTTTGGGGGCCATTGTAAATGGGGTTGTTTTCTTGATTTCTCTTTCTCCTGCTTTGTTACTAGTATATAGGAATGGAACAGATTTCTGTATGTTGATTTTTCATCCTGAGACATAACTGAATTAATTCATTTATCAGTCCTGGTAGGTGGTTTTTTTTGTTTTTTGTTTTTGTTTTTGTTTTTGTTTTTTTTTTTTTTTGTTTTGTTTTCTACATGTAGTATCATGTCATCTTCAAATAGTGAAAGTTTTACTCTTCCAATTTGGAGGTGGTTTTATCCTTTCTCTTATTGATGTGCTATATCATGTTGATTGATTTGCAGATATGAAGCCTATGTAAAGCTCTTTCTGTTATGTGATTGTTATATTTGGGGGAAATATTTGGACTTGTATAATTATGGAATTAGTGAAGCTATCAGCTGTAGTGGGCTCTATTATACTAATTTCAATTGAAATGTCATAAGGGAGACAAATTTTATGCTTAAAACATCTTCTAACTGAATAAAATGAAGCCAAATAATTGTTTAAATTAACTGCTAAACCGCTAGATGAAGTCTGTATATAAGTTTTATATTATTTGATTGGTTGCTAGTAGCTGTCTACTACTAGCTAGAATAGGGAGGTTTTAAATTTTTTTATTTTGTTTTCAGAAGGGATCTGAAGCCATCTCTTGCTCAGAGGGAGAAAGTATACGGGAGGATTAGTCAAATATTTGCCCTCACTGGTCTTGGTAAAATTACTAGTTAAAAAAAAAAAACAACTCTATAAATGTTTCCTTCAGAATTTATAAATTATTTAGAAAGGCCAGGCCAATCTGTATATGTCAATTCCAAATGCCACTATAGAAGGAAAATATCTAAAGCAAAAATGACATTCCTAAATCTGAAGAAAGATAGGGACAAAAATCTTGATAAAATGTACCCATATGGTTGAAAAGCCAAATTTTTATATTCATTAATGATCTGCAACAAAAGAACAGTTAACTCAAATAAATGTCTTTGTGTCAGACTTTGACTTAAAAAAAATCATCAATATTGCAAACCATTTGATACTGTTATAAATGTTTTAAAATTAAAATGCTAAGGTTTTTTAAATACATTAACAAATAACATTAATTACTGGCTTATTTTCTTACCAACGTGACTCCTCCGTGAGCCCGCTTTGCCTCTCAGTTATGAATGCACTCAGTTGTTCAGAACAGATAATCTGATATTTTGGTGGCTTGAATAAGCAAAGGTATATTTTACTAATTCATTGGGAAGCTGGTAGGTAAGGGTTGCCAAGGTCGGTTCAGCTATTCAACAGGGTCTTGAGAACCCAGCTCTTCCTAGTGTTCTGCTCTGTCATCCAGAATGTGTTGACTTTTACTCTCATGAAAGTCCCTAGATAACGGTGACAAACCAAGACATTATGTCCACATTCCAAAGAATGATTAAAAGGGTGACTTCTCCTAAGAAGGCTTAGTCTTTTTGTTTAGACTGAGAAGCCTCTTCCCAGCAAATTTTTCTTGTATCTCTTTAGCCAGAACTGGGTCACTTGTCCATCCTGGGCCCATCATTGGCAAAGGCATTATCATAGATGGTTTTATCCCTTGAGGCTTGAGATGCTACCATTTCCCAGCAGTGAAGAGCTCTCCACCCACTCCCTCACTATAACAGTGATACAGTGGCTGTGAGCCACAGACATCGTCATCCACAAAGGGCAAACATATTTTAGGGCATTCAGAATAATAACTCTTGAGTCAGAGCATAATTTTCCTGTTGAGATTGCTTGAAATAAATACTTGCCAAGTTCTTGACGTTTGAATGTGGATGTACACAACTCTCGCAAACAAAAAGAAATAGGTAAGGGTACAACATCTCGTCAAGCTCTTGTTAAAAAGGGCAAACCACATCATTAGCTTGTATCATCCAAGAAATGCTGAACTAAGTCTAAATAAAGCTAAGCCAAAGCAAAATCGGTCAGTTTCCACATAGAAAGTCTTAAATAAACTCTTGGTTATTTTTGACAAGTTATATTTTTCTCATAGTACAAGACACCGTTTTAAAATTCAGACTGTATTTCACTGCAGCGCATCACACAAAAGGGTAGCGGGCAGCGCCATGTTTGTGGGAGAATGCGCCAGAATGTTCCCTGATCACTTTCTTAGAATTTCGAAAACTTGGTGTGAAGTCTGAAACTGTGAAACATCTGAGATTTTACCCTAATTGCAGCCTCACAAGTTACGTGCCGCGGTTTTATGTGCATATACTGCAGAAGAAACGAGACTCTTGGTTAGTCGGAGGCAGAGGTGGTTTATGACTCTCATGCAGCCAAGCCAGCATGTTGTGTCCGTACCCCCTGCCCTAATTCCTCAGAGACAATGTGGTAAGTGCCAGATGTATATCTGTACATGCAGTGATGCTCCACAGGAGAGAAACGCCCAAACTGGGAGACTTGAAAATTTTATGGGCTGCAGGCACATCTACCTGCCTTTCCCTTTGGAGAGAAAGATTACTCATTACCTTGGAATGCAAGCCGATCTCTCCAGGGAGGGAAGAAGAGCAATACATCTTTACTGTCCTGGGATGTCTCCAGATCTCTCCAGAAGAATACATTATCTCTGGCTTCCAAGGCTGTTTGCTGTACAAACATATCCTTTGATTAGAAGGCTGAGGCCACTGAGGAATATAAGAAATCAGTGGAAAATTGGTAACACTGAGTTGACATTCAGAAATCTTATTTTTTTTTAAAGGTTTACTTATTTATTTATTTTTGAGAGAGAGAACCGGTCGGAGAGGGGCAGAAAGAGAGGGAGAGAGAGAATCCCAAACAAGCTCCTTGCTGTCAGCACAGAGCCCGATGCAGAGCTCAAACTCACAAACTGCTCAAACCCACAAACCATGAGGTAGTAAACTGGACCAAAGTTGGACACATCACCAGCTGAGCCACCCATGTGCCCCTCAGGAATCTTATTCTTAACAGAAGTCAGTAACTTCGACAGACTACTGGGATTTAATATTGAAATCAAATAATAAAAAAAAAAGTCAACAGCTTTTTAGTCATTGTACATAATAAAAGACATTACATTTTCCAGCAAAGGTTTTTCTTAAGTCAGTGGGGATTCCCTTCCGTATCCCTGCCAGCCCATTTCACAGCCAACACCCACTGAGGATAACCTGAAGAAGGAAAGGGAAGGGAAGAGCAAATTATGTCCTTCAGATTTATCTGATACAATGGATACTCAGCTAATGACTTTTTACCATAATAGCACTTGAAAAGTTATACCACTTGTGTTATTTAGACTGCTATTACAAAATACCATAGACTGGCTGGCAGCAATTTATTTCCTCACTGCTCTAGAGGCTGGGAAGTCCAAGATCAAGGTCATGACAGGTGTGCTGTCACATGTGGACTCGCCCCTAGGTTTGCACACAGCCACCTTCTTGCTGTATCCCCACATGGAGAGGGTGGGGGAGGGAGGGGAGCATGTGTTCCAGTGAACCTCTTAGGCCCTTCCTCTTCTAAGGGCAGTTATCTCATCATAGGAGCTCCACTGTCATGACTTCACCAAATCTACTCACCTCCCAAAGGCCCCACCTCCTCATACCACCATATTGGATTAGGGCTGCCACCAATTTGGGGAGGACACATTCAGCCCATAGCACTATTTGTTGAACAGGGACTACTCTTTTTTTTTTTTTTTTTTTGGTAAATTATTGTTCAACCCCAAACCACACCACGTAGATATGATGTAAGAAATAATATTTCAACATCAGAGTTTCTGGCAAAGAAAGTCTCACCAATTTTCTTGACTCAACAATTTCAAGTCAGAAACTATCCAGTGAAGTTCTCTGAATTACGTACTGTCTTTGTACTCCAAACGTTCTGATTTTTATTTGACTTGATTTGTATTTGCTTCCAAGCAAGCAATGAAGGGGTAGCATCTTCTCTTCTTCTCCAAGTTCTTGTTCATGAGTGCTGTTTCCTCACGTGTCAAAGCTTTCTTGTGTTTAGCCTACATTGGACTGTAATGGGTGATTATCTGTGATGGAACATTATTTTTAAGTGACTTTGACTTCAGGATTATTTTATGAGCAAGCAAAAAGTTGAAAAATTAATGAAGAAACTGTTGTTGAAAAAGTGAGTACAGTAAGCTTTCATCTTATCACTTTTTTGCACACAATGCATTGACCTTTTTTTTCTTTTTACCTATATTGTCTTGTTTTCATTGTTTAATTTTTATACTCTGCTGCCTGTACAATTACTTGGGTATCTTGGATTACAATGGAACATATCATACTTTTCTTCTATTAAAATTCAGTAGTTTTTCACTTAAGGGGAAGTTATCAGAAATGAATTAAAGTAATTAAGCAGGAAATGGGTTTGTTTATCAGTTTGTGAAATCTAGCTCTGTGAAATCTCCCCCATCTCCTTCTCTCCCAGCCAGATCTGCAGGTATGTGGGAGATGGTTCCCACCTTTAGAATAATGTTTGGATTATCTCTTTAACATCCCTCTCTGATAAAAATTCTTTTAAGACACTGCAATTGTCCTGCCATCATTGGGCATCATTTTGTTGGTGACACCAACAATAGAAAAGACAGGACCTCAGTTACAAGGAGGACTAGTTTGTGATGGCAAGGCTTTTCTGTTTCATTTTACAAACAAAAAAAATACTCGTTCAAGTCTAAAAGGAGATATGTGGGATCTCTGGACAGGCTAATAACCTTGATGCCTAATTATCAAACTGAGGCTCTTTATTTTTCAATTTTTATTAAAGGTTGCAAGGAAAGAAAAAAAAAAAAGTGGGGAAAAAAGGTCCCCTAGTGGCTGCCCTCTTCATCTCTTCTGTTGGCCAAAACCATCCAGCTCTGGCCTCAAATTTGCACTTAGCACTTAGCAAAATAAAAACCCTGCCATTCACTGGATCCACTCTCCCAAAAAGGCAGTTTGAGGCTCATCCCTTGTTAATTGAGTCTGACATTTAAAGATAGCGGCACTCATCATAGCCATTATCCAAGTATTTCTTTCAATCACACATGACATTCTCCCCGAGAGGATTCTGCTAAATGAGATTTTCTCCATCTTGTTACGTTTTGAGCATCTCGTGTAGATTGGCCCTCCATGCAAATGCCAGCCAAGTTGACCCACCTTTTTAATCTGTCACTGCAGTCACTCAATGAATTCTTAAAGCATCAGCTCTGTGCCATGCATTGTAATAGGTAGCAGAGTATAGCCTTTGCCCAGTCTTGCACAGAACTTACAATCTAGTAAGGGAAGCCTACGGTGAGCAGGTATAGACATAAGGAAAATGTAACTCTATGTTGTCTGGGAGCACGTGACTTGGTCTGCAGAAGGCAGAGACAAGCTTCCTAGAAAGGGTGAGAACCTTTCTAGGAGTTAGGGTCCAGTTAAAGAGACTGAAGAGGGTAAGATGGCTTCAGGCCAAGAGAATAGTCTGTTTGAAGGACAGAAGGACAGAAGCAAGAGAGCGCCTGGAGACAGAGTATCCATAGAACTGAAGAAGGACTAAGATATGGGAAGAAATGAGAGTGAAGGGTTATGTAGGGCAAGATCACAAAGGAATTCGAGCACCAGAATAAAGTGTCAGGATGTCCCTAAGGACAATGGGGCATCCCCAAAGGGTTTGAGGCAGAGCCATGTCATGAACAAACTTGGATTTTTGAAGGGTTACTCTGGTTCCAGGGTGAACAAGGGAATGTGAAGGACAATATTAGAGACCTGGGAACCTCTCCCATGGCTGTCTTAGGTCTGCCCCTCCCCCCTCAGGATCTGGCTCAAAGATGAGGAGTTTTGTATCAATGATGAAGTAAGTGCTGCCCAAGGAGACATGTAAGAAAGTGAGGGAAGGAAGACCTGGAAGGGGAGGAGGCCACGCAAGAGGACAGCCTCTGGCAGAGTCCCAGTGGCAACCTGATCTCGAAATTCCATGTCAGTGTTTGACCAGTCTCAAGACAAGGCAGCTGGGCATTCATGCCTCTACAAGCTGGTCATCGGTGGTGGTGGCCCCTCCTCAGGCACTGCCCGCTCTCCTCCTCTGCAAGTGACACAGCTCCAGGAGGCCAAGGGCGGTCTTCTGAAGACAGCTCACAAGCACAAGCCATAAGATAGTAGGAGGAAGCTGGAGAGACAGCCAGAGCAGAAGTGAGAGAGAAGGGTGATTTTGGCAGTGGAGAGGGAGAGAAAAAGACACCTGTAAAAGACATGAAAAGATGTGTGGGAGATGTCAGAATATAGGGATTGTGTTAGTAATTAAATAGTCCATATATTTTTTAACTTTTATTAACAAGTATTGTGTACTCTTTTCTAAACGGTAGTAAGATGAAAAAATAATCTGTAACAATTTATGTTTCAATAATTAAGAACAGTTATTTATGAAAGAGAGTTGCTCTAGTGAGCAGAATCTAAGGCTTCTTTATGAAATAATTAAAACAAAATAACACCATTACTGGTAGTGCTAGCCAGTTTTTTAAGGGTGATGTAGCAACAAGGTATAAATACTTACCAATTCAAAGAAAGAGAGGAAACCAAGAGTATAAACCTTAGAGCAAATCAGTGCTAAAGAGACGAACATATAAATTGGTATTTTTTCCCATGATTTTGCATGTGTCATAAGCGGGATGCTGCTTTTTGGATGAGCTCTGAACAGTAGATTCAGTCAGGCTGCCCAACAGGATTTAAAAGGTGAGTTGGACTTCTCTTCTACATGCTTTTGG
Source organism: Lynx rufus (assembly GCF_022079265.1). NCBI lineage: Eukaryota > Metazoa > Chordata > Mammalia > Carnivora > Felidae > Lynx > Lynx rufus. The sequence continues at coordinate 17,729,487 of NW_025814867.1, read as the reverse complement.
CTAATATCTCAGAGTTGATTTAATGAAAGGAAGACAACATATTCATTTTTCTGAAAGCCTGTTTGGTTGGATGCCCTGGGAAAAAGCAAACAGATGAATTAAGAAATTAGTTTCATTAGCTGATATTAAAATTCTGCTATTTCACGGAAATATTTCATTGGCTTTCAAGTCAATTTCACTAATGGAGAGACTAGCTAGAAGAACATGTAGGAAAACACAGTGTACTGTTATAATTCAGTAATTTCCTCTACAACTCCTTGGAGAAATGCACATCTAGAAAATGGAATTCTTATTTAACATTCTCAGAATTACACTCAAATAACTTCAAAAACAGGTTTATCGATGAGCTCTTTACCTAATGTATATTTTACAAACATAGGCAGCATTGCCATTCTGGAAAAAAAAAAACCCTGTGTTTTTAGGAACCAGTAACATTTCTCTAAAAACAGGAAATCGAGTTCCAGGAGGAACTAGCTCAATAATTAGGTAGTTCATGTTGCCTAGCAAAAAGACATACAGTGTTGAAGGAGATTAGATGTTTTATTTATTTATCCATAGCGGTCATACATATCATTACTTTCTTTTAGGCTTTATTTCATTTGGGGGGCAAAAGCACTTACAAAATGTAACATAATGAGTTTTTGGTTAACCTTCCTTGAAAATGGGAAGACAGGGGCACCTGGGTGGCTGGTCAGTTGAGCGACCGACTTTGGCTCAGGTCATTATCTCTCGGGTCATGAGTTCAAGCCCGACATCTGCTTGCTGCTGTCAGCACAGAGCCCTGTTCGGATCCCCTGTCCCCCTCTCTGCCCTTCCCCCACTTGTGCTCTTTCAAAACTAAATAAACATTTAGGGGCACCTGGGTGGCTCAGTCCATTAAACTTCCTACTCTTGGTTTCAGCCCAAGTCATATCTCACTGTTTGGGACTTGGAGCCCCTCATCAGGTTCTGTGCTGACAGCTCAGAGCCTGGAGCCTGCCTCAGATTCTTTGTCTCCCTCTCTCTTTGTGCCCCTCCCCCACTCATGCTCTGTCTCTCTCTTTCTCAAAAATAAACAAATATTTAAAAAATAATAAACAAACCAATAAACAAACATTAAAAAAAAGAAAATGGGAGACATTCCCTTTTGGTGTTCGATATAATTGGGCTGTTACAGTTATATAGGCTCTTAACAGACCCTGAAGGTCTTACCTTGAGTCTCCTTGTGTAACAATGACTGGATTTAAAATTTTATAGTTTAGCCATTGACCTGAGCTCTGAAGTAGAGGTGAATGGGGCTTGAGGGGCTGGAAGCACTTTGGCATAAATTCAATGGTACATAGGAAGTGAGGACAAAAGAGTGTAAACAATTAACAGCAACCTTAATTCCTATCACAGGCTTTTGTTTCTTTTTGTTGTCTTTCCCAGCCTGTCTGGTTCTCTGTGATTTATTTAGAGAAGGTCCATGAATAGAACATTAATTGCTTTCGCTCACTGAGAAAAATTGAGGTGTATCCTCACCATGAAAACCAGCTGGCTCTGGCATGTAAAAAATCAGCTATCTAATAACTTTGTCTACTGGATACTAAATACTCAGTGTTTTTTTTTTTAAGTAAATAGTTGATTGTTTGAGTGCCAACTGCCGTAAACCCCAGGAACTACTAATGTTAGAAAGCCGGTTTTATCTTAAATTTGTATAAAGCAAACCTATGTAAAAATTCCTGGTGATTTACCTGATCAGAAACTTTACTGACACCTGTATATCCCCTTATTTGCTCTCTGCCAGCTACTTGTTTCATTTTCCTTAATTATCAAATGACAAAATACCCTCATTACTCTTAAGTCACTAATTTAACCGTCACTCATCTTGTGTATCAGGATTTGCTCCCAACACAGGCCATCATACATGACCTTCTCTTTCCTACCCTGGTGCTACGTATTTTTCTATATAAGCACTTACCTTTACCTTCTTTCCTCCCGAGCTCAAAGGCTGAACACCATTCCTTCCTTCTCTTCAAGCACATCTGTACAGCATCACCTTTCTGCCTATAAGATTGGGAAAAAATGTGGTTAGAAAGGCTCACACATCATTTCTTTTACTGCACTATTTTAGGCAAATTTTTCTCTACATCAAAATTGATCTTGGGGCGCCTGGGTGGCTCAGTCGGTTAAGTGCCTGACTTCGGCTCAGGTCATGATCTTGCCATTCCCGTGTTCGAGCCCTGCGTCAGGCTCTGTGCTGACAGCTCAGAGCCTAGAGCCTGCTTCCGATCTGTTCTCCCTCTCTCTCTGCCCCTCCCCTGCTCATGCTCTCTCTCTCTCTCTCTCTCTCTCTCTCTCTCTCTCAAAAATAACCATTAAAAATTAAAAACAAAAAACAAAAACCTGATCTCTCCTTGGATAGTACTAGAGACATCCAGAATTATTTTAACCCTAATTTTTTTTAAATTTTTTTTGATGTTTTTATTTATTTCTGAGACAGAGAGAGACAGAGCATGAGCAGGGGAGGGGCAGAGAGAGAGGGAGACACAGAATCTGAAGCAGGTTCCAGGCTCTGAGTTGTTGGCACAGAGCCCGACGTGGGGCTCGAACTCACGAGCTGTGAGATCATGACCTGAACTGAAGTCGGACGCCCAACCAACTGAGCCACCCAGGTGCCCCTTAACCCTAATTTTTCTATGTGCACATTTCTGCATTGGTCATTCTATAGCCCTCTATCATTTTTTTCCATAACAGATTACATTTTCCTTATTTACAAGTGAGGTTTCTTTTGCTGTATTTCTTTTAACTCAGATATTCCCTGGGGACATGGAAAGATAACAGAAGTCTATTAATCTTATTAACTTTTGGATTTTCTCAAGGTTTAGGGTCAACATGTCTCCTTTTCTTGCCTACCTCTGCTTCTGAGGCACCTCATTCACACTCACCAATTCAGTTATTATCTGCCCATGGCCCAGAGATTTTTATCTCCAGCCTAAGGCTCTCTTCTGAACCTCTCTCTGTGTACACAATGGTTACTTACACATGCACTGGCTTATTTGATACATAATTTGTTATCCGTAAGTGTTTGAATAAATGAACAAATCAGTTACATATTTCTAAATTCCACTGCAGGAGGGTGAGGCAAGAGATATAACACATTTCATGTACTCAAAATCCTAGACCTAGCTCACCTTCTGTCTGAAGTTATACAATTTTTATTTTTATTTTGATGTTTGTTACTTCCACAGATTCAGGAATGTTTTTCCCCAAAACAGTAGTTTTTCACTGTAGATTTTATGTGCTGTATTATTTACTATTGAGCCCTTTCTGCTATGGAGTACAACAAAATCTTATTGTGGATTTAGATTTGCCTTTCCTCCTGCCATACTTCTGGCACTGTTGGGAAAATGAATGAAGTTTTACACCATAAGATCGCCGATGGGACTAAAACAAGCTCTGGTCTCTAGCTTGGAGACCCCTCTTTGGGGTTCTTGCCCTGTGTGCCTCGTGCGTGAAAACCCCCACAGATATGGAAGCTGACCACTATAAATTACCCTTCCCCCCTTCATTTGGAGCTCAGATCTTCGGAGAAACAGTTTCTTCTGAGCCCGCCGTGTTAAATAAATCTCCAATCCACCAAGATCTTCGAGTGCCACTTGGTTTTTCCGCCAGCATTCCAGCCTGGTTCCATAACAGCACCACGGACTTCTTGAGTAACAGTCCATGGACTTCTTGAGTGCTTATACACTCGTGATATTCCTTCCAATGACCTTCCAAATGAGGAATTGCTTTATAGCAAGAGAAATAAAGCAGTGAGTCAATGTACATAGGATTCACTAGTCTGAGTATACACTCTAATTCCCGTATAGAAAACGTACCCTTGGGGCGCCTGGGTGGCGCAGTCGGTTAAGCGTCCAACTTCAGCCAGGTCACGATCTCGCGGTCCGTGAGTTCGAGCCCCGCGTCAGGCTCTGGGCTGATGGCTCAGAGCCTGGAGCCTGTTTCCGATTCTGTGTCTCCCTCTCTCTCTGCCCCTCGCCCGTTCATGCTCTGTCTCTCGCTGTCCCAAAAATAAATAAACGTTGAAAAAAAAAAAAAAAAAAGAAAACGTACCCTTTATAGAATGATTGCTTCATTTATTGAAAACTCTGTTACACTACCAGCTGGGAGACCATACCTTATGAGAGTTGGGTGCTATCTTGCAAGATAACATATGTATGAGGGTTGTTTTTTGTTTTGTTTTTTAGGATTTTTTTTTTTTTTTTTTGCCTACTTGTGGACTCAAGAACCAAGTAAATGAGAGGGAGGATGTGCTTGTCACTGTTTTGTTTTTTTTTTTTTTAATGAATCGATTAGAAAAATGTGCTTTTGTTCCCTATGACTCTAGCGGCTGCTGGTTTAGACGTTCTAGCCCTCTAGAAATGAAGGCTTTTACACACAAATTGCTTTCCTTGAATTATAAGCTGAGACTGCCACCTGGGTATTTGGGGCTCCTTTGGCCTTTGGGTGAACAGGTCAAAGTGGGTTTCAGTGTTGGGTCTTACAATTGATGGTGTCAAAGAGGGCTGCTATTAGAGATTGAGGAAGTGAGGAGTGAGTGTAGTGCTGAAGTGTTCCCTGCAATGGTCAGAACCCTCAGAGATGGAGGTTCAGACCATCTCACTGGGTAAGGAACCCTGATCATCTGAGGTCATAATAGTTTGGAATGAGGACCAGCAGAAAGGAGTCATGCATAACAACCATTGCCAAGGGACTAGTGGTAGAAACCAGTATCATAATCCTATAGTTTCTACCATACTTCTTTCCTTGCAATAATTTGTATATTTACTGATGCTAACTCTTAAATTCACATTATCTATTAAGTTGATTCTCTTCTTTTCCCACATGCTATCATGCTATATAGTATCTATTGGAAATGGTCAACTGTCTAGTTGAGGCCAAAGGAGAATATGGAAACAGGATTATGACAAAGCCACAAGAACTAACCTCAACTAGATCTGGATGCAGTAAATAATGAGATTTTATCTTTTCTCCCTTTGGAAAGAGTACATTTTTAGAAACGAGGGGGTAATTGTGTTGTACAACCTAGGAGCAATTTCATAGTTTGGGATGGGAAGTAGGGTGTTAAGCAGCTAAAGTAGTAGAGTGTGGAGGATATCTGTACTTCAAGTTAGCGTACAAAATAATATTAGTTTCAGGAATAGAATTTAGTGATTCATCACTTACACATAGCACCCACTACTCCTCAAACCAAGTGCCCTCCTTAGTGCCCATCGCTCATTTAGCCCATCTCCCCCACCCTCTAGTAACCCTCAGCTTGTTCTCTATGGTTAAGAGTCTGTTTTCTGGTTTGCCTCTCTTTTTTCATCTGTTTTGTTTCTTAAATTCCATGTATGAGACTGGACCACTTTCTTATGCCATACACAAAAAATAAATTCAAAATGGATGAAAGGCCTGAATGTGAGACAGGAAACCATTAAAATCCTAGAGGAGAACACAGGTAGTAACCTCTTTGACATCGGCCATAACGACTTCTTACTAGACATGTCTCTTGAGGCAAGGGAAACAAAAGCAAAAATAAACTATTGGGACTTCATCAAGGTAAAAACTTCTGCACAGAGAAGGAAACAATCAACAAAACTAAAAGGGAGCCTACAGAATGGGAGAAGATATTTGGAAATGATATGACTGATGAAGGGTTAGTATCCACAATATAGGAAGAGCTTATAAAACTCAACACCCAAAAACCAAATTATCTATTTCTACTTAGAATTTTAAAAGGCTTGATGCTCAGTTATATAGCATTCTTGACAGCTGAGAGGCATTCACCTGACTTAGGTGACAGGCCAGTCACACTTGCTTGGTCTGCATTGGAGTCCGGTGATAGAAATGCAAAGCCACTGCAACCAGTGAAGAATACATTTTGCAATCTGAGCAGCAAGTTTTAGAGGCGACCATAGTCCTCCATTTTCAGTGGCAGTGAAAGTGCCATTCCTTCTAGATGCATCTGTGCCAAGGTGTGGCGCTGCCACTCTCTTCCTGCCCTTGTATTCTGAGCTCACTTCTCCTGCCCTTATGGCAACTCTGGAAGCTGCCTAATATATTTTTGTTCAATAAACGATCTTTCTGCTTACATCATGCAGAGTCACTTTCTGTTTCTTCCAGCTGAGAAGCCTGAGTTGTGCGCTGAGGACACCCACAAGCAGCATATTGAACCTCCTTCTCTGAGAGTCGAATGTTCCAAACCCACACGCATGTGGGATGTAGGCTATGTCTCCAAAGGATGCCTAGGACCCAACTCACTAAAAAGCCTCCAGAAAGAGCCGCTCGGTTGTGTGAAAACATCATCTATATACAGCTGTTTATCCTTGGTAGTGGAGTGAGGTTAATCCTGTGGTCATCCCAACTACATGAGTCACAGAGACTGTCTCAATGTTCTGAGTCATAGGAAACCTCAGGTGGGCTGTGAAGGCCCAGGAAATGTTTGTGGTATTCTCATCCTGATGTCGCAATAGAAATATGATCTACAAATCCTGCCTGCTCGCCTCAAAATGCTGAAAAGACATTAACATAAACTTTTTAAAAAGCAAATGAGTGAACTAAAGCGGGGGCAAACAGAAGGAAGTGAGATCGAAAAATATGTGGTTGTTATTTCATTCACAAAGGTAAAAATGATTGAAGGGTGAGTAGGAATTCTTTTGATGCCTTAGAGTGGAAATCAACAAGGAGCTTATTACACAAAAATGAAGAGAAAAGGCAAGTTTCCCAAACAACAACAACAACAACAAAAATGGATGATTCTTTTGCTGAGCAGCTTGTGAGATCATTAGCTAACACCAGGCTTGGCTAAAACAGGCAATTTGAATTATCTAATTGTTTATTGGAAAAAAAGTCAGGTAGAGAATGCTTATCTTTTTAATATGAAAAACATGCGGCTATTCAGAATTCTCATGAATAGGAACGATCTCTTAGAAAATGTAACCATGGAAAGCAAATCAGATGACAGAGGTGAAAATAGGGAGGGTTGATGGTCTTAGGCAGATGAACAAAAGCAGTTTTAGAGTGAATTGAACCTGTAGGGTGAAGTTTCAGCATTGAAAGGAGAACTCTGGCATAGCCAGAGAGGAAAAGCCAGCACTTAAAAAAAAAAATTAAACACACACACACACACACACACACACACACACACACACACACATAGAAAGATATATTGTGAATTTCTTTCTGAAGATAGTTTCACTGAACCAAGGCTCTTCTTGGCTGTTGAGATGTAGAAGATAATTATATGAAAAGTGCAAATAAGGACATACTACTGTGGATGAGCATTATACTTCATAACAGTGCTTTGTAATACTTTTTAAATCATTTTTAAAAGAGTTTATAGGGGCTCCTGGGTGGCTCAGTCGGTTAAGCGTCTGACTTCGGCTCAGGTCATGATCTCGCGGTTCGTGGGTTCAAGCCCCGCATCAGGCTCTGTGCTGACAGCTCAGAGCCTGGAGCCTGTTTCAGATTCTGTGTCTCCCTCTCTCTCTGACCCTCCCCCATTCATGCTCTGTCTCTCTCTGTCTCAAAAATAAATAAACATTAAAAAAAATTTTTTTAAATAAATAAATAAAAGAGTTTATAGTTTCCAGGATTAAGGTTGTGGTGTGGTTCAGTGAGCAAAAGTTTGGTATTTGCCAGGTCTGGATTCAAATCTCAACTCTGTCGCTGTATGTTTGCCAGGGCGGCCGGAACAAAGCACCACAGACATGATGGCAGACAACAGAAATTTACTTCTCACAGTTCTGGAGGCTGGAAATCTGAGATCAAGGCGTTGGCAGGGTTGCATCCTTCTGAGGACCACGACAGAAAGCTCTGTTCCAGGCCTCTCTTCTTAACTTGTAGATGGCTGTGTTCTCCCTGTCCTCTCATCATGTTCCCTCTGTACGTGTCTGTGTCCAAATTTCCTTTTTTTTTTTTAATGTTTTATTTATTTTTGAGAAGGGGAAAGGGGGTAGAGAGAGAGGGGACAGAAGATCTGAAGCTGGCTCTGTGCTGACAGCAGACAGCCTGATGCTGGGCTTGAACTCACCAACCGTGAGCTCAAGACCCGAGCCAAAGTCAGACACTTAACTGACTGAGCCACCAGGCACCCCCCAAAATTTCCTCTTCTGATAAGGACACCAGTCTGATTGGATTAGGACCTACCCTAATGACTTCATTTTAATTGAATTACCTTTTTAAAGGCCCTATTTCCAAATAACAGTCACATTGTGAGATAGGATTAGGGGGTTAAGACTTCAACACGAATTTTAGAGGAGACACAAATTCAGCCTATAACTGTTGCTTACTGTGACTTTCTTAGATAAGTCAATCTTTTTTTTTTTTTTTAATTTTATAATGTTTCATGTTTTGGGACAGAGAGACAGAGGCATGAGCAGGGAGGGGCAGAGAGAGAGGGAGACATAGAATCTGAAGCAGGCTCCAGGCTCCGAGCTGTCAGCACAGAGCCCAACGCGGGGTTCGAACTCATGAACCATGAGATCATTACCTAAGCCGAAGTCGGAGGCTTAACTGACTGAGCCACCCAGGCACCCAGATAAGTCAATTCTTCTGAGAGATTTTCCTAATCTTTAAAATAGGGACAAAAGGGATAAATCTTGTAAGATGAGTGGTAAACCACCAATAACCAAGGCTGGCACACAATAAAGATTAAAAAAAGTCAGCAAATATTATTTCTATTGTTGTGATAAAGTACAGCATGAGCACAGAAAAGGAAACCCTCAAAATTTAGAAATTCCATTACTCCAGCATGTCAGTGAATTTAGAAAGATCTCTGTGCTCCACAGAACTTTTCTCTGACCTTCCCAGTCAGGGGTGTCTTTGAACACATGTCAGCTCCTTTCTCTTTCCTGACCCACCCAGCTTGTCAGTATCTCTTACTCAGCCAAGAAAATAGGCATCTGGCTAGAGAAAAAAAAGCCTGGTTTTCTGCCCAGATACTGTTTCAGGTGGAAAAACAACAAACAAAAAAGGAAGTGAACAGGGAGGGTTAGAGTATACTAGATTCTTGGATACCTGCAACCTACTTTTCTAATCACTTTTAAACCAACTTTCAGAGGGCCCAGCCAGTTAGAGGTAAAGCTGAGTGAAGCCAGCAGAGGGCAGCAAAGTGCCAGGTAGTTGGGCCTGAAGAGTGACTCTGAGGTACAGGAGGTGTGGGAGCCATCTTGGCAGATGGGTTTCCCTCTAGGCCAGTGGTTCCCAAATTTTGCTGCATATTAGAGTCCCAGGGGGAGCTTTATCAATTCCTGATGACCCAGTTAAAGTCCAGACTGACCAATTAAATGAGAATTTCTGGGGCTGAAAGTCAAACATTGGTATTCCGTAAGGAACTAGTTGTCCTAGTGTGTAGTCAAGTTCGGGAGTCACCCATTAATTAGCTCGGAGTGGAACTAATAGAAAGAGGTAGAGGTTGTACTGGAGGGAATCCTGGGGCAAGTGTGCCAGTCTATTAGAAGCCCAAAAGACCAAATTTGGGATTTGAGAAAAGACTGGGACAGAGATGAGTAAAACCATTACTCAGATTATGGCCACCATTCTAGGGAAGAGGGTTTTGACAGTTTCTAAATTGTGGCCAAAGATATTAGTAGTGCTTTGAAGGTAGGTCTTCAAACACTTTGGAATTGTTGGAGTTGCTAACAAATGAGATGACATTCAATAGAGTGCCTTGATTAAACATGGCAAATGCAAAATGAAAACAGACCAGGTTGGTAAGAATACGGAAGAAACAGGGGTGAGTGTTACACACCCAACAGGCAAAGGCAGTGGGTAATAAGAGATCTCTACCCAGGAGCCCTATGTGAGTGACCAAGGAACCCTCCCCACTGACTGGGTCCAGGCTCACCTTCGGGTGTATAAATTACTTGTATGAAGGAGGAATGTGATTTGAAGAATGTTCGAAGGAGTAATTATGAACCCTGAAGCCTACAGAAAGTACAAAGGGAGGTTGCCAAAGAGTTTTTCTGGAAAGAAACTTTACAGATCGTGGAACTGATAGAATACAGAGGAAGGACAAATTTTGACTTTACTCTCCACACATTCGTTCTGCTCTTGAGATGAGTCAGCATATGGACCGCAAGAGTCAAACATGTATACGAGGGAGTACAGCTGGGACAAGACAGTTGTGACAATTCCGTCTGTTTGTTCAAAGTGTGACTGCTCCCTCAGTAGGTAATTTGAGGTGGAGGCGATGAGAATTTGTTTGTCAGCCACTTGAAGAAAATGACGTGTGTGTGTGTGTGTGTGTGTGTGTGTGTGTGTGTGTGCTGTGATTTAAATAATATTAGCATCTTGAAACTCTGTTATCCTAGAAGGTTAACAATTTTGGAGTCCTGACCGAACATAGACGTGTTTCTTTGAAGCAGTGACTCTCAAAACTCAGTGTGTGTCAGCATTGTTCCAACACAGATAGCCGGGCCCTCAGAGTTACTGGTTCAGAGGGGCTTGTGAACTTTTCTGGCAAGTTACAAGTAATGCCTGTGCTGTCTGTGTGGGGACTACACTTGGGGAACCACTGTTTTAAAAGAAAATCTTCTCATCATTCTATAAAGAGGATAATTCAGGACTGCAGAAACCGATGGAGAATGCTCACCTCTAATTAGCTCAGCGATTTCTACTCACCACACTGGAGTCACCTGGAGAGTGTGGAAAATATTGATGTCCAGGCCCCACCCCACAGAGTCTGTCCTTCTTGACCTGGCAAGTGGTCTCAGCATCAGGATTTTTAAATCTGCAGGTGATCAAATAGGCAGTCAGGACTGAGAGCCATTAGCTAGCTAGCCAGCGTCCTGGTTCAAGTTGGTCTTATGTCTCCAGATAGCCTCAGAAGTTATGCAGTCAAGGTGATGAATGATCCCAGCTGACATCTGTCAAATGCTTTTTTTTTTTTTTTTTTATGGGTCTGCACCATTTGAAGGTCTTCATGTGGATTATCTCACTTAAACTTCACAAGAAGAGATGTATTATCCATTACCCCTACAGCAACAGTCTTCAGGGCCTATGGCTCTGCAACAACTCATAAAAATGGTTGAGACTTGGCAAAACTATGTTGGCTCCAAAACATAAAAGGAAAACTGCGAGAGTTGAATTAATATGAAATCATTTTCACAATAAGAGAGTGAAACTCCCTTAAATATTTTTAAAATGGCAACTTCTAGTTAATAAGGTGTATAAGTGCTTTGTAAAATATGCTTCCTATTTTGTAAGGCTTGCGAAGTACCTAGTGCCTACGAATGTCTGCAGGTGGCCTGCTCACCATCACTTGAAACAATAGGTATTATTAACTCCACTTTATAGATGAGCAATTTGAGGCACAGAGGATTTAAGTAATTTGCTCTAAGTCACAGAGCTGGGTAAGGGGTGAAGAAAAGAAGTTTAACTCCGAGGCTCTGACTTTGTGAGTCACTGAAAGGAAATGTAACATACCTACACACATATCTCCCATACGCACATGACTTTTGAAAAAAAATTCCCCAGGGAAGTTGTAAAGGCATTTCAACTGGAGGCTTTTAAAACCCTTTCAGGAAATCTGTGGATCACTAGACTATTTGGCCTGAGTTCCACAGGGCAGACACGCAGGAGGATCCGCGCAGATTGAGTGGGAATGACAGCCCGGGGTTGGCCACTGAGGCAGCCCTACTTCAGGGCCACTAATTCATGCATCTTGCTGAACAGCACAGGTCTTGTGTTTTTGTTTTCATTTTTTTTTAATTTTTTAAATGTTTATTAATTTTCGAGAAAGAGAGAGACAGAGGATGAGCAGGGAGGAGCAGAGAGAGAGGGAGACACAGAAGGAATTCGAAGCAGGCTCCAAGGCTCTAAGCTGTCAGCGCAGAGAGCAAGGCAGGGCTTGAACCCATAAACCGTGAGATCATGACCTGAGCCAAAGTCAGATGCTTAACCCACTGAGCCACCCAGGCGCCCCTAACAGCACAGGTCTTGTAAAATATTGCCTGAAAAGAAGAGAAAGTTTTAAAAGTATTCAAGAGACACCCTTGGTTCACTTGAAAATTATAAACTCTAGGGGCGCCTGGGTGGCTCAGTCGGTTAGGCGTCCGACTTCAGCTCAGGTCACGATCTCGCGATCTCGCGGTCCGTGAGCTCGAGCCCCGCGTCGGGCTCTGGGCCGATGGCTCAGAGCCTGGAGCCTGCTTCCGATTCTGTCTCCCCCTCTCTCTCTGCCCCTCCCCCGTTCACGCTCTGTCTCTCTCTCTGTCTCAAAAATAAATAAACGTTAAAAAAAATTTAAAAGAAAATTATAAACTCTTGATTAGTATGTAGGACTTGATCCCCTCGATTTAAAAAAATGAAATGGAAACCGCAGCCCGGTGACTGTCCCTCATGACTGCCAGTTACTGGTGGAACCAGGGCTGGAGTTCAGACCCCAGGGGCCCCCAGGACCAACAGGTGTTAGTTAATTAACTACTGGCTTTTTCTGAATTTCAGTTAAGAGATGTTTCATGTTTGCACTACAAAGGTCTTTGCAAAATGCCGTGAACTCTTGGCTTACTGTCAGAGACTGCCTATGGCTTTGCAATAGGTAGAGAAAAGGAAATATTAAGCTGACAGCTTAGCAGACAAATATTTATTTAAAAAGTTGTCACACTCTAGCGCGGAAGCTGAGCATCTTTTTGAGTTTGGAATTTTTTCTCCTCTCCTGCCATCTGCTGGTGCTTCTGAGACATTTTCATTCATCTGTCCCTGATCCCAATAGTCATTCCTATAATATTTGTTTGGTTTTTAAGGTCATGACTGCTTAAATCATCAAACAGATTCTTAGGAAATTCAGAAATTTTTATTTGATGTTCAGGTAAAGGCTATGACTTATGATTCTTTTTTATACACCAGCTTATTTTACTTCTGCTAAGTATTTTGTTTCTCAAATTTTTTTAATTTATTGTTTTAAAGTATATTTCTTTATTTTGAGAGAGAGATAGAGAGCCCACATGTATGAGTGAGAGAGGGCCAGAGAGGGAGAAAGAAAGAGAATCCAAGTAGGGTCTGCAGTGTCAGCCAAGAGCCCCACATGAGGCTCGATCCCACAGACCAGGAGATCATGACTTGAGCTAAAGTTGGATGTTTAACCAACTGAGTCAGTCAGGGGCCCCTTGTTCCTCAAATTTGAGCTAATTAGATGACATTGTTAAGTAATGTGACTGTGGATATATACAAATCTAAACTTTTATTATTATTGTTGTTTATTTTTAGAGAGAAAGCACAAGGAAGGATGTGGGGCAGAGCAAGAGAGAAAGAAAGAGAGAGAGAGACAGAGAGAGACAGAGAGAGAGAAAGGGAGAATCCCAAGCAGGCTCCATGCTCAGCATGGAGTCCAACATGGGGCTTGATCCCACGACTCTGGGATCAGGACGTGAGCCAAAATCAAGAGTCATTTGCTCAACTGACTGAGCCACCCAGGCACCCCCAAGTCTACACTTTAAATAGAATGAAAAATCAAGACAGGCAATTCTATTAAACTGGATATTTATTTAAACATATGAATCACTAGGTGCTGTGGTGTCAAGTATTGAAAGAAAAAAATGCTATTTAAAAAATTTCCTTTTGATGGGCACCTGGGTGGCTTAGTCAGTCAAGCATCCGACTCAGGTCATGATCTCGCGGTTCATGGGTTCAAGCACCATGTCAGGCTCTGTGCTGACAGCTCAGAGCCTGGAGCCTGCTTCAGATCCTGTGTCTCCCTCTCTCTTCCCCTACCTCGCTCAAGCTCTATCTCTCTCTCTTTCAAAAAATAAATAAACATTAAAAAAAATTTTTTTTTAAATTTCCCTTTGAAATTGTAGGGGCCAAAGCAGGCTGCCCTAAACTGTACCACTTTGTCATGCAAATCATTTCAAGCTAAAAACAATCAAGGCCCAATAGACTCAGGGAGAAACTTTTATCTTCCCCTTAACTGCCCAAAGGGGTTTAACCTTTATTTTTGAGAGACAGAGAGACAAAGTTTAAGGGCGGGGTGGGGGCCGGGAGGGGGGGGTGGCTGAGAGGGAGACACAGAATCCGAAGCAGGCTCCAGGCTCCAATCTATCTATCAGCACAGAGCCCGGGACGGGGCTCGAACCTACCAGCGGTGAGAGATCGTGACCTGAGCTGATGTCATAAGCTCAACCGACTGAGCCACCCAGGCACCCCAACTGCCTAAAAGAGTTTAGATGGAGGACCTTCTCCTGGAAGAAAGCTATCACAATAGATGACTACAGCATAATAGAAATGAGGGGTAGTAGACAAGGGAGGAAGTTAGCAAAGTTTGTTAAAATTCTTCTCTATGTTCCATTGTTTCTGGATGGCCCAGCAAACATTTGTTGACCAAACATTTAATCTTTTTCATCTTCTGTCAATTACTTTCCTTCCTTTTGAAGTCGCAAGACCCCTACCCCCTTCTCCTCAGTTTGGGATGACATATATACCTCATTTTGCCTGGCTGCCTTTGAAATCTCATGACTGTATGGGTTCCTGGTATGTACATAATTAAATTTGATTTTCTCCTGTTAATCTATTTCATGTCAATTTAATTCTTAGGCAAGCTAGAAGAATGTTGAAGGGTGGAGTAAAACTTTTTCTTCCCAAGAAAATGAATCCTATTGTGTATTCAGCTATTGTTGCTGAATTTCTGGTATGAGGCAGTTGCCACTATTATACCTGGAGTTAATGACAATTTATTCAGGTTCACTCACATTGTTAAAAATTAAATCCATTTGTCAAATAATCTGGGTTGTTTTATTGTTTGTTTGTTTTTGTTGTTGTTTTGCCTTTGTTTTTTTGTTTGTTTGTTTTTGTTTTTGTTTTGCCTTTCTACCAATCATGGAGATTTTATATAAAATCCCAGATCTCTGACATTTCTGAAGGAATTTAAAAAAAATCTGGCAAACATTAGCCTTACTCCTGTAGTTGCCAATTTTTCTATAACCTGCTGTATCTACTGGGCATCCATCTTAGGGTTTTAGAGAGCGGTCATCATTCTTCCTCCCTAAACGCCAATCTGGCAAATGCTTCCCCAATTGGCACCCCAGTCCAGTCTACCAAGCCGTGAAGAAAAACTTCATCATAGAAAAATTAAACCCAAAATTATAAGTAGTGAATAAAAGGCTGAAAGAGACTCCAAATCATCACAGCCAATCTTCAAGTGAAACCAACAATTAAAAAAATGAGAGACAGAAAAACCAAATGCATACTTTGGAAGAGTTAACTGAATATTTTGATTTACCAAATGTCAACATGTAATTAATCCGTGTTTTTTTCTCATCTCACAGCGGCAACCAATACATGCAAGAAGCCTGAACATAATTTGTTTATTAAAGGATACAATGAAAGTGAAGTGCTTGAAAATTAAGTCGAAAATTCTTGATTGAAAAATATTTTGAAATATTGATATTGATATTGACAATTGATATTGTCAAAAATTTGTTGAAATGTTTGACAGTTATTTGTCCGCTAAAATAAGACAACATAATTTGTTGAGTAGATAAGATAATACTAAATGCTTGAAAATGATTAGTTTTACCGTATATATACCATTTTTATCTACTCTAAATTTCCAGCGCTTTCTCAGACCCATTTACACAGATGAGATGAAAAAAAAAATGAAACATCCAGAAGTCTTTTGTGAAATCGAATTAATTAATTGGTACCAGTGTGCAAATTGTGCTAATGTACAATATAGTTTTCTTATGCCTTATTGCAAAGCTTCTAGTTTCTTAAGCAAAGGATGTTTCTTCACATTTGCAGCCAGGCTACTATTGTTCTCCTTCTCATTGTTTTTTTTTTTTTTTCAATATATGAAGTTTATTGTCAAATTGGTTTCCATACAACACCCAGTGCTCATCCCAAAAGGTGTCTCCTTCTCATTGTAATAAAATGTTAGAATGAGAAACACCACAAAAAAGAAAAAAAAAAAGGAATGACGAAAGAAAGAGAGAAAGAGGGGGGAAGGAAGGAAGGAAGGAAGGAAGGAAGGAAGGAAGGAAGGAAAAGAAAAAAAGAGAAAGAAAGAAAGAAAGAAAGAAAGAAAGAAAGAAAGAAAGAAAGAAAAAGAAAGAAAGAAAGAAAGAAAGAAAAAAAGTCATTTACCCTATGACAAGAAACAACAGGAACAGAGAATGGTCTTGATTTGCCCAAGATCAGAGCTAAGAAAAGAAATGAAGTCCCAGGTTTCTGGCTTTGATGTCCTTTACAATTTAAAGGAATTTCTGGCATAATCAACAATGTAAACTTCATCATTTATATTAAAATAAAATCAATACTTTATAATAGTACCTCTAAAACTGGCCAGTTTTCTTATGAAGTCCCTTGGGGTGGACACATTTTGCTATGATTCAGAAACTGGTTCAGTAACATAATAGCAATGGCAAGTTTGGAAAATTGCAGAAACACTACTCCATGTGGATTTTCCTCTATAAGGGTGATTCTAAAATTGCATACCTTGAATGTTTTTGTCAATACACTACCAGATCCAGAAATCCAGAAACACCTATCTGATGAAATCCCAAGGTGTTGTAGCCTCCTAGATCATGCAGAGAAAGCACCAGGCTAGAAGCATAGGTTCAATGGAGCATCCTTGAGACCCATGTCAAGGAGTCTGGGCCAAGGATTTTAAGATGGCTCTCAGTGTGACTGGTGACTTTGCAGATGAAGGGTGATATGGTACATGAGTTCTTTTTTCTGTTTTTAATTTTTTTATTTTAGCATTGTCTTTTTTTTTTGTCTTTTGGCCAGAACAGTTTCAAGCGAGGATTTTCCAAGTTTCTGGGCTGTGGATGACATGAGGGAGAGTGTGAGGCCAAGTCACTCTCTTACCAAAGCCTACCACACTCTTCATTTCTGCAAGTGTTTTTGACCCCATGTCCAGAAATCATGTTTTTAAAAATAAGACATAAATCACTTGCCTACTTTCTGATCAGCTTATTGTTTTTCAGCCGATAACTTTAGCTTTTAGATAGGAATTCAATGTACTCGAGAGCATAAAGTAATCCTTTGGAAAATATACATAGCTCAGTGAAACACATTTGCTCATAAAATCTTCTGACTCTTCAATAAGCACTGATCCAGCGATAGGTATATTCTCAGTGCATGTCACTAAAAATACTCATATAAAACCCCCTCCAGACATTCAAGTTTAGACCTGTGTACAATATAGCTTTTGTTCAGCAGTTTTATTTTAATCTGAATGCGCAAAGACTTTCAGCAACTGTTCTTTATGGACCTACGTGCCACATAATGTTGACAAGCCAGCATTTTATTGATGCGTAAAAGCCTTTCTAGTCAAACAAGTAGACATAGCTATCTGTTTTTCCTCTTAATATGAATATGAATCTTGTGCTTCCTGGCTCAGGTATTTTGGAACCTTAGAGAGGGGTGGGTTGTCTTGTGCTTTCTAGAAAATGTACCCAGTTTGATGCTGCAGCTAATCTTCTGCAGAGTCCCACATTTGAAGCAGGATTGCATTTATCCTCATGGTATTTAACACCCCCCCCAACCCCCCATTACTTTTCTTTTTATCAGAGCCAACTCCTGGTTAGGGACAGTTGGGTTTTATTGCCCTAGATCAAGACACTCAATGGAAGATGTCTAACCACACAGAGACCAGTACATTGGAGAGGACACGTGTAGGCACTCTGGTTAACAGCTCCATTCAGCCCCAGATGACAGTCGAAGTAAACTTACAGCCATGTGAGTACGTCGTCTTGGATTTCCAGCTCAGTTGAACCCTCGGAAGACTCCAGCCGCAGTAATTATCTAATGGCAATCTCCAGTGAGAATTGCCCAACTCAGCATTTTACCCAGAGAGAACTTTGGACAGGATGCTCATTAAAAAGTAGCAAAAGGATCCAGAGAGAGCTGCTATTAGTGGTAGGAATATTTCGCTTATAAACCCAAAATAATCTCAAAAATAGCTTTTTGGGTGCCTGCCTTTCCAGGTAAAAGCAGTGGGACTCTCTTCTCCCTGTATCTTTTCTCTCTACCTCGTTTCTCTTTGCACATAACTTCTATCAGTGTGTCTGTTGCCATGTTGTGTGATTGGCTTTTTTTTTTTAAAGCCTTACTCTAACTAAATTGTCACATGAATGTTTGCAGTTTCTCTGTCTGTCCCTGAATAACCTTGGGACTGACACAGTTTTTCTCATTGTAATTCTCTTTTACTTTATCTTATTTCCTGAGTGTAAATCTCCCCAATTTCTCCTTGCTGTTCAGTGATCTTTTTTCCCCTCCTAATTCTTTGCCAAGTTTATTTTTCTTTCTTCTAAATACTACCAATCCCTACCTACCTTCTGTTTTAACTTACACCATACTCAGTTATGGACATTTTATTTGGAACAAATTTACAGAATGGTAATTGTGGAGAAAATCTGGAAAAAAGAAAGAACTTACAGTTATTTAGTCTGGAGAAAGAATTGTTTAGAGAATTTCACATATGTGAAATCGAAAAGCAATATACTTTATTATGTAATGAGAAGATGTGGCTAAATATGGGTAGGACATGAGAGGTGATTAACCTCTACCAGGAAGGCTTCTTCAGGCTCCCTATAGTTGGCTGGAAGTCTCTCTGTTCTTCACATAAAGAACATTGTTTATCCTCCTTTTGGAGATCTCAATTTAAAGTCACTGTGTGGAGAGCAGGCCTTTTTCTGTTAAAAAAAAATCTTAGCAATCTGTTTCCCTCATAGCGCTGATTGCAATTTTGTAAGTACTGCAATTTAAAAACTTCTGTGGTTTCATAATTACTGTTTCATAATCACTGTTGTTTATTCGGTTACTTATGGGCTCTCTCTCCCACTAGAATGTAAGCTCCTTGCAGAGGCTGGGTGGCCCTGGTATCTTTGCTGTTGATTCATAAACATCAAGCATAGTATCAGGCAGACATAGTAGGTGCTCAGTAAAGATTTGTCAACCAAACGCTAGACCATTATAACATCATCCTCATAGCTGCAGTTAATAGTACATGCTATTGCTGCAGAAATTGGAGGCACAATGTGGGACCTGGAATTATTTCACTGGAATTATTTAGATAAAAAGGGGAAAGATGAGTATAGGTAAGTTTTTGAAGAATACAGAGCTTGGCTGTGATGATTTCCCTTGTTGGATTTCTTCTTTCTCGTTTATAGACATGCTAGGAATATCGGAATTTGTCTAAAAAGGACAATTCTTAAAGCCTTCCCCTTTGCTCCTGCATGAAGCCTTTAAGATCCCAAGAAACTGCTTGATTTTGCAAGGTGTATTTAGGATATCATGACAGGCAAAAGGATTGGGATACTAACTTCTCTGCCAATTCATATTATCATCTTGAGGAAGTGATTTTGGTTTCAACAGGAGGAAAGGTGAATGCTTTCAGCAAGTGTGTCTGACTCCATTTTTTACAGGAAGTGGGAACAAGTGCCATCCAAGTGGGTTCCAGAAAAGCAGAGCTATGGAGTGGAGAGGGCAGGAAGATGAATGACCTGGAGACAGTCAGTTTAGAGTTCAACTAATTGGTCTTGTGCCACCCATCAAATCAACCTCATTCAACCATTGTAAGGCTGGTGTTTTCCCCTTTAAATTGGAGGTGATAATTATGAAGTTTAAGATAAATTGTATATGCAAAATGCTACCACGTCCTAGGAAGTCGACAGCATATGCCAAATTGCCTGATGAATAACCCAGAGGATCCTAACATCCTAAGATTCTGTGATTGTTATGAACCAAATACAAGCGTTTACCCTAAATTTTTACAGACAGCTTGTATCCCTTAAATTAGTAAACTATAGTTGGTATGAAACACAAGTATAGATGAAGTCCCCTTTTATTTTTATTCCCTTTTTACTTCCTTTCAAGGGATAGTTTACATGCAATAAAAGTGCAAAGATTGTAAGTTTGTAGCTTGGTGAATTCTTTTCTAATGTGGGCACCCATCTAACCATCACACATATCAAAATAATTTCCTGGGGCGCCTGGGTGGCGCAGTCGGTTGGGCGTCTGACTTCAGCCAGGTCACGATCTCGCAGTCCGTGAGTTCGAGCCCCGCGTCAGGCTCTGGGCTGATGGCTCGGAGCCTGGAGCCTGTTTCCGATTCTGTGTCTCCCTCTCTCTCTGCCCCTCCCCCGTTCATGCTCTGTCTCTCTCTGTCCCAAAAATAAGTAAACGTTGAAAAAAAAAATTTAAAAAAAAATAATAATTTCCTGTTCCACACATGGCTCCCTTATGCCCCTCTCAGTCAATACTTGCCTCCAAAAGTAACCACTTCTCTAATATCTACTCCACTGAAATATTTTATCAGATTTTAAATTTCACGTAAATGCAATAATACTGTCTGTTGTATTTTGTATTTACCCCAGCATGTCCATGAAATTTATCTATGTTTTTATGTGACAACATTATTTTAAAGAGCAGTCCTGAACTCAACAAGGTAATAGTTATTTTCAGAAATAAAAATATCTCTTCAATCTCCCTCAAAATTATTTATCCATTTAGTTTTCCCCAGACATACTGTACATGAATTCACTGTCCTTCATGTCTTTGAATAATCTAATTCTACTGTTACATCTGTGCTCCACTCCCCTTCCTTTCTGCTATTTGGATGGCTTGCCCATCATATCTAATTACATAACTGAATGCTGATTCCATTTTATAGTGCTATCAGATAAACAGCGATACTTCAGACTTCAGCAGTCAAGCATAAATGAACACGGTGCGCTGAAATTTTCACAAGTCCAAAGGCAAGGGCTTCCAGGTATCCCAAGGGTGATTCACTTATTTCTGCATTGCCGGTTTCATCATTCAGTTTGATTTATCTAGAGGAACAGTGTGGTGAATGTCCCTCTGGGTCAGGTTTTGGAGTATTTTTTCTTTAACTACTGCAGACATGAAGAAGGGAGTGAGAAAGTCAAAAATCCAGGAGAACTACATTTAACTGCTCTATAATATGTTGAACATGACATTATTATATTAAAGACCTGGCACCAATCTGAGTCTGGATATTAAGTTATCAGGGCTTGAAGTCTTTATTCAAATGATATCACTGGTTGTGATCTGTGTATCTGATGATACATTAGCAGCTTACAAGTTTTACATCAACATATATAGCTCATTCCAAATTAATTGATCAGTACGAAGATTGTATATATCCACCTTTCTGAGCCTTGTCAAGCTGAGTCAGCATCCTTGGTCAGAATAACCTTGTTGCATAGGAGTTTCCAAGTCTGCCAGGCTGAAGGTCTGTCACCAAGACGAGAGTGTGCTGTTAACTTTTTCCAGGGGTCACTGCAGATCTTGTGCTGCATTGCTCGGATATCTCCATCAGAACTGAAAGATTTATCCCCCCAGCTGTTGGGCAGGTTGTCTGCTGTTGCCTCTCTTTGGAATTGTGTCTGCTGAGGCGTCACCTTGTCTAAGGTCTTGTTCCTTCCTAGGACAGCCCACATGCAATGGCTGTCAATGTAGGAGAGTGTTCTCTTGTCCTAACTGGGGACAACTCTGAAGGGTCATCCAGTTACAGAGCTCCCCGTGAGGTCAGCTGTGACCTTTCTTGAGACTTCATCACAGCTCAGTTTCTCCTGACAATTGTTCTTCTCCTTTCTACACTTGGTGATCACAAGAGCACTCCCTAACAAATGTCTTGTATGTCATAACAGATCCATTTCTTGAGAATCTTAAATTTCAATACATCCCCTCTACAATGGACTGAATTGTGCCTTCTCCAAAATTCATCTGTTGAAGCCCTAACCTCTAATGTGACTATAGTTGGAGATAGGGCTTTTGGCATATATTATGGTTAAATGAAGTCACAGTTGAGGGTAGGATCTCAACCCTACAGGATTGGTGACCATATAAGAAGAGGAAAAGAGAGGGGCACCTGGGTGGCTCAGTCAGTTAAGCATCTGGCTTTGGCTCAGGTCACAATCTCATGGTTCATGAGTTCGAGCCCTGTATCGGGCTCTGTGCTGACAGCTCAGAGCCTGGAGCCTGCTTCGGATTCTGTGTCTCCCTCTCTCTCTGCCTCTCCCCCACTCATACTCTGTCTCTCTCTCTCTCTCTCTCTCAAAAATAAACATTAAAAACTTTAAAAAAATAATTTAAAAAATTTAGAAATACATAGTCTAATTTTCAAACACTTGGAATTTTTCTAGATATCTTGCTATTTGTAGTTTATTATTTATTTATTTTAACTTTAGTAGTTTATTGTTATTGTCAGAAAACATAATCATTATGATTTGGTCTTTTGAAACTCCTTGAGATTTTCTGCTGGTATAGAAAGTGGTCTATGTTGCTAAGTATACAATATATATTTGTAAGGAATGGATGTATTCTATAATTTTTGGATGTCGTGTTCTGTTGATACCAAGTAGGACAAAATGGTTATAGAGTTGTTCAGATCTTTTCTGTTTTTCTGATATTTTAGTCTGGTTATTCCATTAATTTTTGAGAGGAAGTGTTATAATCTCCCCTTAAGATGATGAAATTGTCCATTTCTCACTTTAATTCTGTCAGTTTTTCTTCATGGATTTTGAAACTGGGCTATTGGGACATACGTACTTTTATGACTGTTGTGTCTTTCTTATGAACTGATCCTGTTATAATTATTTCTCTTCTTTGTCATGAAGTTTTATTTATCTGATATTAACAAGACCACTTTAGCCCTTTTAACCATATTGTTTTTGTGGTATTTGTTTTTCTTTTTACCTTCTACTTTTTTTTTTAATTTTTAATGTTTGTTTGTTTGTTTATTTACTTATTTAGAGAGCATGAGTGGGGGAGGAGGAGATAGAGAGACAGTATCTGAAGCAGGCTCCGGCTCTGAACTGTCAGCACAGAATGCGACATGGGGCTGGAACCCATGAACCGCGAGATCAAGACTTGAGCCAAGGTCAGAGGCTTAACTGACTGAGCCGCCCAGGTGCTCCTCTACCTATCTTAAAGAAGGTGCAGAGATGGATCATGCTATTTAAATGTTTTTGAAATTTTTTCCTCTTTTTAAAATTTGCATCTTTCTTTCTTTCTTTCTTTCTTTCTTTCTTTCTTTCTTTCTTTCTTTTTCTTTCTTTCTTAAGTTCAAGTTAGTTAACATACAGTGTAGTACTGGTTTCAGGAGTAGAACCCAGTGATTCATCACTTACATATAACACCGAGTGCTCATCCCAACAAGTGCCCTCCTTAATGCCCATCACCCATTTAGCCCATGCCCCACCCATCTCCCCTCTAGCAACCCTCAATTCGTTCTCTGTATTTAAGAATCTTTTATGGGGGTGCCTGGGTAGCTCGGTCGGTTAAGTGTCCAATGCTGGTGTCAGCTCCAGTCATGATCTCACAGTTTGTGGGTTCGAGACCCACATTGGGCACAGAGCCTGTTTGGGGATTCTCTCTCTCTCTCTCTTTCTCTACCTCTTCTCGGCTTGCTCTCTCTCTTTGTCAAAAAAAAAATACATAAACATAATTTAAAAAAACCTTTTTTAAGTCTTTTTAAGAAAAAATTTTTAAATGTTTATTTTTGAGAGGGAGAGACAGTGAGCAGGGGAGGGTCAGAGAGAGAGGGAGACAGAATCCGAAGCAGGCTCCAGGCTCTGAGCTGTCAGCACAGAGCCTGATGCAGGGCTTGAACTCATGAACTGAGAGATCATGACCTGAGCCGAAGTCGGACACTTAACCAACTGATCCACCCAGGTGCCCCAAAAAGAGTCTTTTACGGTTTGCCTCCCTTTCTATTTTTATCTTATTTTTTCTTCCTTTCACCTATGTTCATCTGTTGTGTTTCTTAAATTCCATATATGAGTGAAATTATGTATCTGTCTTTCTCTCACTGACTTATTTCACTTAGCATCATACACTCAATGTTACAAATGGCAAGATTTCATTTTTTTGATCACCAAGTATTATTCCAGTGTGTGTGCGTGTGTGTGTGTGTGTGTGTGTGTGTGTGTGTGTATACATATACCACATCTTTTATCTTTTTTACTATTCATCAGTTGATGGACATTTGGGCTCTTTCCATAATTTGGCTATTGTTATAGTGCTGCTATAAACATCGGGGTGCATGTGCCTCTTTGAATCAGCATTTTTGTATCCTTTGGACAAATACCTAAGGTAGTTCTATTTTTAACTTTTTGAGGAATCTCCATACTGTTTTCCAGAGTGGCTTCACCAGTTTGCATTCCCACCAGTAGTGCAAAAGGATTCCTCTTTTTCTGCATCCTCACCAACATGTGTTGTTGCCTGAGTTGTTAATTTTAGCCATTCTGATGGTTATGAGATGGTATCTCATTATGGTTTTAATTTGTATTTCCCTGATGATGAGTGATATAGAGCATCTTTTCATGTGTCTGTTAGCCATCTAGATGTCTTCTTTGGAAAAGTGTCTATTCATGTCTTTTGTCCATTTCTTCACCGGATTATTTGTTTTTTGGGTGTTGAGTTTGATAAGTTCTTTATAGTTTTGGATACTAACCCTTTATTTGATATATCATTTGCAAGTATCTTTGCCCATTCCATCAGTTGTCTTTGAGTTTTATTGATTGTTTCCTTTGCTATGCAGAAGCTTTTTATCTTGATGAGATCCAAATAGTCCATTTTTGCTTTTGTTTCCCTTATCTCTGGAGACATGTCAAGTAAGAAGTTGTTACAGCCGGGGTCAAAAAGGTTGCTGTCTGTTTTCTCCTGTAGGATTTTATTTTCCTGTCTTACATTTAGGCCTTTCATCCATTTTGAATTTATTTTTGTGTATGGTGTAAGAAAGTGGTCCAGGTTCATTCTTCTGCCTGTCACTGCCCAGTTTTCCCAACATCATTTGCTGAAGAGACTGTCTTTATTCCATTGGATATTCTTTCCCACTTTGTCAAAGATTAGTTGGCCATATATTTGTGGGTCCATTTCTGGGTTCTCTATTGTGTTTCATTGATCTGTGTGTCTGTTTTTGTGCCAGTACCATACTGTCTTGATGATTACAGCTTTGTAATACAGCTTGAAGTCCAGAATTGTGATGACTTCAGCTTTGGTTTTCTTTTTCAGGATTCTTTTGTATTTGGGGTCTTTTCTTGTTCCATGCAAATTTTAGAATTGTTTGTTCTAGCTCTGTGAAGAATACTGGTGTTATTTCGGTAGGGATCACATTGACGGTGTAGATTGCTTTGGGTAGTATCAACATTTTAACAATATTTGTTCTTCTAATCCATGAGCATGGAATGTTTTTCCATGTCTTTGTGTCTTCTTTATTCTTCCATAAGCTTTCTATAGTTTTCAGCATACAGATCTTTACCTCTTTGGTTAGGTTTATTCCTAGGCATCTTATGGTTTTTGGTGCACTTGTAAATGGGATTGATTCCTTGATTTCTCTTTCTGATGCTTCCTTATTGGTGTATAGAAATGCAACTAATTTCATACACTGACTTTATATCCTGCGACTTTACCAAAATCATGTATCAGTTCTCGCAGTTTTTTGATGGAGTCTTTTATGTTTTCCATGTAGAATATCATGTCATCTGCGAAGAGTGAAAGTTTGATTTCTTCCTTGCCAATCTGAATGCATTTTGTGTCTTTTTGTTGTCTGATTGCTGAGGCCAGGACTGCTAGTACTGTGTTAAATAACATTGATGAGGGTGGACATCGCTGTTGTGTTTCTGACCTTAGGGGTAAAGCTCTCAGTTTTTCCCCATTGAGGATCATATTAGCAGTGGGTCTTTTGTATATGGCCTTTATGATGTTGAGGTATGCTCCTTCTATCCCTACTTTCATGAGTGTTTTTTTATCAAGAAAGGATGCTGTATTTTGTCAAATGCTTCTTCTGCATCTATTGAGAGAATCCTAAGGTTCTTGTCCTTTCTTTTCTCAATGTGGTGTATCACGTTGATTTAACTTATTCATACAACTGGGTGAAAGCTTCTCAGACCAGAGGAAATTCTACTGCTTTTTTGTTCAAGGAGTTGGAGCACCTGATATATCTTCTTTCTTCATAAGGCTTTGTTATCCTATTTAAATGTAATATTTATTTTCTGCTCAAGGTTAAATAAATCAACAGCATGTGCTGACTGCAGGACCATTAGGTTTAGTGGTAGGATTGTACAAAATGACCAAGAGAGATTAATAGAGTTTTGGAACCGTAAGATATCCTGTACCATCCTACTGCTTCAGTATCAACGTGCCAAAAAATACGGACTTAACTAATCTTATTAATATTTTTAAACAAAATTGTATTCATCAGTATTTTTTAGGATGTTTTTCTCAGGATTTAATAGCTTGTTTCCAGCTGGCTATATAGGTGTATATATAAAATCTATTCTGCCCCAGAGATGACAAATACCAGCTTTTGATGATATGGGAACAATATATGTTTGCAATACAACATAGGTTTTATTACTAAACAGGCAGTTCCCTAGGAAAAAAGTTAATATTGTTACAAATCATCACGAAATAAAAATTCCATATCGCAAAACACTGATGGTTTGAAACTTCAGAGCAATCAGTGTCACAAGGTATGCACTGTCATTTGGGAATGCACAGTGGCCTCCACAATCAGACAGGTACCCCTTCCTTTTATGGTCATAGCCTTTCCTATGACCAAAGCAGAGGCTGACCACAGAGAGAAGGAAAGGAGGAAAAATATGGTTAAGTATTATACTCCTATGACATCAGAGCTACAGCTCCATCAGGCAGTGAAAGAATTAGGAAAGGAAGGAAAGGAGAAAATACCTGGGGTTGCATCCCTGACTTATTTCTGATACTTTTTTAATATTTGTAGGTAGGATGGGACTGAAATGGCTGGCTTAAGAAATAGGCAATAACATGTTATTTTAATATATAGTAACTTTGGGGTGATTTTTTCATAAAATAATTTGTATTTAATGTTTCTTAATTATTATACACTCATGATTACTTCAACACATGTGCATATTAGAATGGCAAGTATATTTTAAATTGCTGGACATAACTTTCCATTTACATAAAATCCATTAGAGTACATTTTGACTCATATTTTTCAACATTGTTTTGGATCTTCTACATCTTTTAACCCTTATTATGCTGAGTATTTGAGAATTGCCTGTGCTACTTTTGGTTTGTCCTCATCCAAGCCCAGACAATAGATAGTTAACCATCATCTCTGACAAGGACATAGTAAGTATGGTCCCTTACTCATAGGGTTTGCCATCCAAGTGGATGGATAGATGTAGAGTAGGAGATTAATTCACATCACATATAAGCATCATACCTTTGTTTATTCAGTTTGATCCTAAGGAACTCCAAAGCAAGGATAGGCTCCTATACCTTCAAGATTCTTTGTGGTCTAGGGAAGGGTTTCTTAACCTCTACTCTTAACCTTTTGGAACAGATAATTCTTTATTGCAGGATGATGTCCTGTGAAGGATGTTTAGTAGCATCCCTGACCTGTACCCAATCAAGATCAGTAGAGTAGAGGTCAATAGAACCCATCCTCAGTTGTGACAACAAAAACGTTTCCAGATATCCTTTGTGGGCAACATTGACAGATATTCTCTGGAGCCAAAATTGCTCCCAGGTGAAAACTACTGCTCTAGGGGCTCAGCAACTATCAGACTGAAAACGCTTTGAGTTATAACCATATGTTAAGATAAAGCAAACATTTTAAATTCAAAAGCAAGCAGTGGTACCATTCTTTTGAATAAGGGGACATATCACAGTTTTGAGATTTCTGAAGTCAAACATTAACCCTTTCAAGAAGTCATTTTATTAGGCTCCCAGTGGAATAACTACTATACCCTTAATAGTGAACAGAGTGAAAGGATCTTTCACCTGCCTTACCCACAGGTATCTGTTTCAGTTTGGCAAACACTTTTGCTATTCCTCCAAAAGTTTTGGATCATTCACTCAGAAGGTTTAGCTGTCTAATTCAATCCAATCCTGCCCTGTTAAGGCCAAGATCTATTGCCAGATGAATGTTGCCAGGTTGGTAACATTCCAAAAGCCCTTTCTAGTTCTAATGAAATTGTATAACCTTTTAAAAGAATAACCAGTTGCATGTGGCTGTCACAAGGGAAGAATTTTATAATACAGAATCAAAAACACAGAAGAGACATTTACATTGTTCAGAAGTCATCAGAAAGGGAGTGCATCTCACAACAAATGAGTCAGAAGACCTTTTTAGATCCTTATTTAATCAATTATTTGCATCAAAGAGACAACACCTGCCACTAACGTATTTGTATTAAGAGCCAAAGTAAAAGTTTCTGCACCCAAGTCTACCAATGGGGAAGGGGGTAGTGGCGGTGTTGGAGGCTCCCCATCTCAACAAACAGTTCTCATACACCACCTGGATGTTCTAAAATTCAATTCAATTCTGACACTATCTACCCAGAGACAGCATCAGATTCCATAGGTTAAGGACTCAGCCCCTCAAAATGACCACTTACCCCCAATGTCAGCTGCCATTAGAAAGCCCATGTTGTTGAAAGCCCAGGTTGTCACCTGTGCTTCTAACTAACCCATTATAGATTAGAGGTTCCAACGACCATCTTCTTGGGTTCGATTAATTTGGAGAGTAGCACACAGTACTCAGAGAAATATTTTCCTTACTAGGTTACCTGTTTATTATAAAAGGATATTATTCAGGAACTGCCTACATGGAAGAGATACATCAGACAGGGCAAGGAGATTCCATGCTGTCTCCAGGCATGCCAACTCTCCTTAATCTCCATGTGTTCACTAACCCTGAAGCTCTCAGAACATCTCCCCCACCTTCAAGATTTTTATGGAGACTTCATTACATAGCCACAATTCATTAAGTCATTGGTCATTGGTCATTGATTTAACCTTCAACCCTTCTCCCCTCCCTGGAGATCTAGGAGGGACTGAAAGTTCCAACCTTCTAATCAGCTGGTTGGTTCCCCAGGCAACCAGCCCCTATCTTTAGGTGTTGAACAAAAGTCACCTCATTAGCATAACAAAGATACCTTTGTTGCTGTCATCACTTAGAAAATTCCAAGGGTTTTAGGAACTAGTGCCAAAATCAGGAAGAAGACCAAATACATGTTTCTTATTACAAATCAAACTATCACACAAAGGATGGAAAAAGAATTGGGGGTAGGAAGGCCTTCCTGAAAAAGAGAGCATCTTAGGTACACGGGAGTTATCATAAAGAATTAAAAACACAAGCATTAGCAAGAAAGAAGATGTCCAGAAGAACATAGGGAAGGTTTAAAATTTGTGCAGAATGGAAGAAGGCAAAAAGATAGTGTCTAGCATTCTGAGGGCAGCTGAACACGTAAACACATTTGTATTAAGCCAGGCCTTAAAGCAGCCACTGCAATTAGTATGTGTCTGAACATTAAAGAAAGGGTAAAGTAATCATAAAAGGAATGCTTGAGGGATCTTGGAGATCGGATCTAGAGAGGCAAAGTCTCTAACAAATAAGGTCAAAATATGGAGTGTTACTAAAATTTTCAGACATTTCAGGGAACAGTGGTCCCTTGACTACCAATAACTCAGTCACTTCTTTTGTTTCCTTTCAGTCAAAATACACGTGCAGTAGGTGCACACGGTGGTAATGGTTAATCTGTGTTACATCCTTATTATATGCTAGAAAATTATTTAATCCTCACAACAATACTCCGAGACAGGTGCTTTTATCACCTTCATTTCACAGATGAGCAAGTTGAGGCTTACAGAGGTAAAATAACTTGTCACAGCAACAGCCTGACAAGACTGTGTTTAAGTCTTGTGTTTAAGTCTTTCTCTACTCAAAATCATGGTTCTTTAGCAGCAGTGAATTAGATGCTTCCAGCACCAAAAGACTCAAACCATACAGGGTCCGTCTGTGTGGCCCCACATTCACCCTTCTGTGCTGCATACCCAAGACCCCAGATGAATCTCTCATGAGATTTGTCTTAAACATTTAGAAACCATTGAACTTGATGGCTGCTAAGTTCATACTAGTTTCTTGAAGCCAGAGTGTGGTAGGAGTTGCAAGGGGAGCAGGGAGGATGAGGCAGAGAGAACTTGTAAGTCAGTGTGCTTGGTACAGTTCTGACACTCAATGGGTGGTAGAGATTCCTTAGCAAATCTGTCAGTGTGGGCAGAACCAGTCCATCAAACAGGAATCCTAACCACAGTGGAAACAGCTCTAGGATGCTGGCTAGAGAGGTTGGAGAATTCCAAACCTTGTTGCTTTTTTCTCCACATTGTGGCCTCTAACAGCTGATTTTATTTTCCTCCTTTAGGCCTCTCATAGCATATGAGGTGACTGGATAAGACTGTAACCTCTAAAAACCTTGAAGAAATCCCTGATTCTGTGAAAGCTCAAGTAGGATGAAAAGTTACTGACAAAGGAGCTGTGTTATTTAAAGTGAATGTTCATGGTTCAATGTCAGCAAATGGTGTCTGTAACATGTTGCTGATACAGGTAAGGAAACATACCAGTTCCCTTCCCATGTCTGTCCGCTTACATCTTGCATATAGAACTGTGTGGGTCCAGAGATTAAGAGACTCCTTACAAACTGTGTGTTTTAACAACTTTCAGGGATTGATTTGCACGTTTTTCTTGTTTTGCCATGTAGGTGTCAGTGTTGGGTAATGGTTAGAACATGACATTTGTAGCCATGTGAACTGAGTTCTAGTTCTTACTAATTGTGTGACCTTGGGAGAGTTCACATAGTGAGAGACAATCCCTTTGTGCCAATTCATAAATCTCTAAATCAGAAAGTCACTATCTGTTACCTGATAATGTTTATTAAATACAATGTTGTACACCACATTAGTTAGGAATTTTTAGTTGAAAATGGTAGAAGCTGAGGTCCAACTGACTTAATCAAAACAGAGATTTTATTACCTTTTGTAAATTAAACATCTAAGACCAGTCTCAGTTCAAGCAGAGATAGATCCAAGTGCTTAAAGAGTTTCATCACAATCTTTCCCCAGTTTCAGGCTTGCTTTGTCACTCAAAATTTCCATGCAAGCTTTTATCAAAAGGAAGTAAGGGTGGCCAATGGGTTACTTAATTTCCTGCCTTGGGTATCATTTCCCTTCCCGAAGCACTCATTGTGGTTAGAAGGATGGGGCTCAAGGATTGGCTAGGTATGCCAGGACATACTTAGACAAGCTGGCTTGCAGGCACCCTGAAGATTATCTTTGGATTCATGCTATATGATAATTCTTCTTGAGCAAAAATTTGAAAGACTTCTATTGAAAAAACCCTTTGAGCTATTTCAGAGTTTTGATTTCTTACTTAGCTACTTAATGAAGAATCATTTCATTAATTAGAGTCAGGCAGAAAATTTACTCTGAATCTTGGTTGAAGAGCTTAAAATGCCAGGCTTTTGTTACATGCTGCTCCTAAGAGCCTAGAGTGGGGTCCAACCTCAAAGCACATGAATCAAGGGTGCAGGAGAAGTGATTTCACCAAAGAAATACTAGGCTGCATTTACCAGAAGTGGGAAACAGATGCTGGGAAGGCAAAAATAAGCTGTCCCTGATGGTTACCGTAACATGAGACACACAGAGCGTGATACAGTTTATATCTACACAATGTTTGATATATATTTTTGAATACCTATAGCAGATAAGGCATTGTCTTAGATAACAGAGAGTCCTCAAGAAGCTTAGGGTTTAGTAGAGAGAGGAGGGAATACAGAGAGTAGACGGGTGATTTTACTTCTGTTAAGTAGTCTGTAACTGGACCAGAAGAAGTTTCTATGGGAACTATGGCAGGGCAGCAACTCCAGTCTTGAGATAGTAAGTAACCTCCCAGAAGAGGAGCCATCTATACTGAGACACCCGGGAAATGGTAGCAGTTAGTCAGATGAAAGTGGGCACTCCTCTAAGTCTTTGTCCATAGTCTTCCTGAGCTTGAGGTTTATCATCTTGTAAGACTAGCAAAGATTAGACATCTTCAAACATGCTTGAAAGCTGTTGAGTTAAAAAAGAGAAATAGGACAGCTGGCTGAAGCATTTTGTCAAAATTTCAAAAATCTACTCTCAGTAGAATG
This sequence comes from Lynx rufus, assembly GCF_022079265.1. NCBI lineage: Eukaryota > Metazoa > Chordata > Mammalia > Carnivora > Felidae > Lynx > Lynx rufus. Next base: position 17,697,562 of record NW_025814867.1, on the reverse strand, counting down.
GGAAAATGTCCTTGGTATTGTATTCATTTTGGGGACACCATGCAAAGAACATTTTTAAGACCACCATCATAATGTAACATCCCAAATAGCATTTATTTTGGATGTTTTTTGTATTTATTTTGGATATTAAGCAAAATAAAGATTTAAATACATAAGCAGAGTAAGATTTATTTCCAAAAATGAGGTAAGAAAGCATGAGACTTTCTGGAATAATGGGTATAGCCAAGGCTTCTACCATCTTAGATGGAACCCAATGTGAGTGATAATGAAAGTAAGACCTGGCTCAAGTATCAGGCATTTGGAGCAGGAGAAATTCAGGCAGAGCTGGGGTGGGAGTATGAGGACCAAGGGCAAGTCTAAGCCACGGCAGTTGGGAAGTTAGGGAGGAATGAATGTCTATGTTTATCCATGCTTCTACAGACCTTGGCTAAAATAAGCATTGGATTGGCCAAGAGAACTCAAACCACTGTGTCCTAGCATCCCATACTTCAGAAAATCCATGTTTCCAAAACTTTACTATAAGTTTTAGAATCTGACTCAACATGTCTTAAATAGTAACTTAAATAGGAAAATTTATTTGTTAGAAGGATGAAGGAGAGTTTTAGGCTGAAAACCAGACCTCAACAAAAACCAGACCTCATTGGAAAACCAGACCTCAACAAAAGAAAAAATCCAGGGTGGTTCTGGAAATTAGTAGTTCTCAAAGTATGGTCCATAAATCATCAATATCAATATCACTTTGAAACTTGTTAGAATTGCAAACTTTCATCCTTACATCAAATCTACTGAACCAGATGCTCTAGGGACAGGGCCCAGATATCCATGTTAAAACAGGCTGTCTATGTGATTCTGACATAAGCTCAACTTAGAAAACCACTGCCTGGAATCTTAGAACGAGAACATCCTTAGCTATCTCTCTAGGGCTGCCCTTGGATGAATCATCTCTAAACGCTTTCTGTCTCTAGATATCTGTATCCAAGGAGCAAATCCTAAAATGTAGAATGTGACTGACCACCTCTGGTCATGTGCCCACTCCTGTATCTGGTAGGACACCTTGGTGATATGCTTGTAAATCCCCTCCCCCAACCACTAGCACCACATGAAATGAGAAATGGAAATTTTCCTGAGGAAAAGTGAGATGTTTTAAACAAGAAAAGGATCAACACAAAAAAATAACAAATAATCCAATTAAAAGTGAGCAGAAGACATGAACAGACATTTTCCAAAGAAGACATATAGATGGCCAACAGAAGCATGAAAAGATGCTCAACATCACTCATCAACAGGGAAATGAAAATCAAAACTGCAATGAGATATCACCTCACACCTGTCAGAGTGGTTGAAGTCAAAAACATAAGAAACAAGTGATGAATCGGATATAGAGGAAAAGGAGCCCTTGTGCATCCCCTTGTGGGGATGCAAACTGGTATAGCCACTATGGAAAACAGTATATAGGTTCCATACAAAATTAAAAATAAATTATTATAAGATCCAGTAATTCTACTACTGAGTATTTATCCAAACAATATGAAAACACTAATCTGAAAAGATATGTGCACTTCTGTGCACTTCATTGCAGCATTATTTATAATAGCCAAGATATGGAAGCAACTCAAATGTCCACTGATAAGTGAATGTATAAAAGAGAGGTGGATTTTATATATATATATACACACACACACATACATACATATATATATATACACATGTATATATGTGTGTGTGTATACATGTGTATATATATACACACACATATGTGTGTGTATAATATATACATATGTATATATATACACACACACATATACGTATACATATACATATACATACATACATACATACATACATACACACACACACACAATGGAATATTACTCAGCCATCATAAGAATGAAATCTTGCCATTTGCAACAACATGGATGGATCTAAAGAATATAATGCTAAGTGAAATGTTAGAGAAACACAAATACCATGTGATCTCACTCATATGTGCAATTTAAGAAACAAAACAAGTGAGCAAAGGGAAAAAAAGAGAGACAAATTGAGAAACAGACCCTTGGAGCACCTGGGTGGCTTATTTGGTTGAGTGTCTGACTTAGGCTCAGGTGGTGATTTCACAATTTGTGAATTTGAGCCCAGCATTGAACTCTCTGCTGTCAGGGTGGAGCCTGCTTTGGATCCTCTGTCCCCCTCTCTTTCTGTACCTCCCCTTGTCACACATACACATTGTCTCTCTCTCTCTCAAAAATAAATAATAACAAATGTTAAAAAAAAAAAAAGAAACAGACTCTTAATTCTAGAGAACAAACTGATTGTTACTAGAGGGGACATGGGTGCAGAGTTGGATGAAATAGGTGATGGAGATTAAGAGTACACTTACCATGATGAGCCCTGAGTAATAGAGTTGTTGAATCTATGTTGTATACCTGCAACTAATGTAACACAATATGTTAAAAAAAAAAACTTGGGGGTGTCTGGGTGGCTTAGTTGGTTAGGCGTCCAACTTCAGCTCAGGTCATGATCTCACGGTCTGTGGGTTCGAGCCCCGTGTCAGGCTCTGTGCTGACAGCCCAGAGCCTGGAGCCTGGTTCAGATTCTGTGTCTCCCTCTCTGTCTCTGCCCCTTACCCACTCACACTCTGTTTCTCTCTGTCTCAAAAATAAATAAACATAAAAAATATATTTAAAAAATTTAAATAAACAAGAAAAGGAATTCCATCCAATCAGCAGATACATCAGAGGTAGAATTATGAGGGGTGGCACCTGGGGTGGAATTAGTTTCTTACCGAAGAGATTTTTTTGGCCACATAATAATATAAATTATGCAGTCAAGAACTTCAGAAAGAACAGGAGTTTAGTGTTTCTTTTTTCTCTCACTATAAATATTCCAAGCACTTAAAATGACTAATTTAGTATTTTTGATGATATTAATGAGTCAATTTTTCCAAGCATTTTTTTCTAGGTTGAAAAAGAGAATGGTAAAAAGAGCCACTGCCCTTAGACTGAGCTTGGAAATCTATTTCTCATCATCAAGGATGGTCTTGTACTTGGAAGTGAATATCATAGAACCCTAGGGTATAAGAGATGGACAGAAACTAGAAATCATCTAGTCTAGCTGTCCCATTTTGGGGATGAAAGTGTTGATGCCAAGAGGTTTTCTAGACTTCCTCAAAATCCCATGGATAATCCTGATCTTTATGGGATGCAGTATTTGGTTGGAAGTGAATCCAATGTCTATTTTCATATCTCCGGCCAACTAAGAGAAAACTAATCATTCATTGGCAGTGTCTCTTAAGAGACCTGACTTTGGGCAATCTTACCCTTTTTTCTCTTTTCAGTATCATTTATTTATAACACTGATGATATGATACTGGCTCCAGCCAGCCAGCCAGCAAGCCAACCTGCCAGCCGGCCAGCCCATATTTAGTCATCTATCTGTTTAGTATAAAATTAATGCTTCCTCAGGAGCTAATCATATAAGGTGAACAAGACACAGACCTTGCTCTTGAGCTTGGATCTAGGCCTAGAACCTATGTTTTCTGACTTCTAGTTTAAGGACTACATTTCTTACATATGAAAGAAACCAAAAGACACTGACAGTAGAGATATTATGGGGACATGAGCCAAAAGCTTGACTTTGCCTTTTGGCCTTTTGACTCTTGCAGTTTTTCTTTCCATGTTAATTGTGCCTCGTGCGATGGGTTAGGTTTCTATACTCTGAGTTACTGGAATGAAGATTTTGGTGAGGATAGATCAAAAAATAATCAAATAAAACTACTTAGGAAAATTCTACAGTGCTGCCCGGGAAAGAAGGGGATGGAAGCGATCTATTTTATTTTTTATTTTATTTTTTAAAATTTTTAACGCTTATTTATTTTTGAGAGACAGAGAGAGGGAGCACAAACAGGAGAGGAGCAGAGAGAGAGAGAGGGAGACACAGAATCCTAAGCAGGCTCCGGGCTCTGAGCTGTCAGCGCAGAGCCGCTCAGGGGCTGGAACTCACAAACTTCAAGATCACGACCTGAACTGATTGAGCCACCCAGGTGCCCCTGGAAATGATTCATTTTAGAAGTACTCCTTAATGTTTTCTGAAATAACAAACGTTCTATCTTATATTACACCTAAAACTTCAACCCTGAATGTCTGTAAAGATTTTGAGACACGGAAAACCTTGGGAGTTCTGTGTGGAAGCACTGGTATTGCTTTTGATCATAGCAAAAGGGTTGACTCAGTTGTAGTCCCCAGAATCTTAGTTCTTTTAACTGTTGTACTTCCACTCACGTTCTTCATCCTGATCTCTGCCACCAACCACAGTCTAAAGAAGTGGATCCGACACTATGGAGGAAAATAGGACAGCCACGCTGGCCTTTGGTCCATTCTTTGAAAATAATGAGGTCATAGTTCCTGCCTCAGGGCTTTTACATGTGCTATTTTCTCTGCCTGGTAGGCCCTTAAGTCTTCACAAGACCAGCTCATTCGTAACTCAAAGATTACCCACTCAGGATTCTCTGACTACTGCCCTTAAAGTGAGCATAAACTCACTGGGATAGATTGGTTTTGAAAATGAAAGCAATTTTCCATCACTTTCTGTGTCCAAACCTCTTAGCTTTCAGCCCTTCCCATCAAGAGGCAGAATCTTACAGATTTAATCTGGCCAATGGAATCTGGCCAAAGTGACATGAGAGCAAGCATGTCCTGCTGGAGGATGACAGGTCATGTGGAACAAAGCCACGTTGGCTCAGTGTAGATCAGCTGATCTCTATACACGTAAGAGACTCAAGCCAAGGTTGGTAGAGCCATTGAGGCAACATGCAGATGACCACTGATAAATGAGTGAGACTTGCTGAGTCTAGAAGAACTATCCAACTGGTCTGCTGCAATAATAAATGCTTGCTTTTTAAGTCACTGAATTTTGAAATAATGAATTACATAGCAATAGCTAACTGGTATATTCACTACTTTATAGTTCTTATCACTATCTAAATTATCTTGCATATTTATTCATCTTTTGACTCTACCACCATAAGGCAAACTCTTGGTTGGCCCCAACAACCCAACATGCAAATTAATACATAATAATCGCTCAGTGAATATTTGTTAACTGGATAAATAAAAGGGAAGTAACATTCAAGCACCACTGTATGTAAGGTACTTAATTTTTCTCTCTCTTATCTTAATCTTCCCAAGAGCCCTGTGAAGAAGATATTATTGCTAGTTTTCAAATGAAAAGCAAAAAAGTTAAATAACATGTATAAGTCGAAAAGTTATAAAAAAAATTGGAGTTTACTACATGTGTATGTAACACCCATGGACTGATCAAACTGTTTATTGGCCTTAGAAGACATACATTGTTCAGATACACTCTAATAATTTCTGTTGCTATTACTTTTAGTAGTATATAGATATAAAGTCCTGTTCCTAAAAAGGAGTCATAAATGCAAATTAATTGTGTGAGCCAACACTTTACATTTACTGACTCAATCAACAAGTGCATATTTTGACATATTAACTGTGTCCAGCGGTATAACCCATGGGTGCACCTCAGAACTGCTGTGTTAGAAGACACTATCACAAGGGAAGCTCTCAGAACTCTTGTGTCCTGCTGAAGGGTGGAACCTCAGATCCTCTCTCTTTCAGGGTAAATGCATCTTCTCTCCTCTTACAGATGTGAACCAGGAGAGTCAGGTAAAACCTTAGGAGTTAGAATGGTAAGAACAGGGGATAATCTCAGTCACACTTTAAGACCAATTTTCTCTAACCTCATTGAGTATTGGGGTTTTATGGGATATTTTGGAGATAGAAATGTAACAGGTTACAGAAGGTTTATTTTTCCTTTTACATTGGTATATAATTTCCACACTAAATGGAAGACCTTTGAAAGGTAGTTGCTACAACAAGAACAACAAGCAAGGGACTAAGCTGCCATGGGCCAGACAGAGAACTGGGTGCTTGAATTTGGGGGTCTTGTTTAACCTTCACCAACATCCCATCAGGCCTGCCACTGTAACTATACTGTTTACACTGTGGTAAATGGAGGTTCAGAGAGGTTGTTTGGCCCAAGGTTACACAGCCTTGCCAATATCAACCCGATAATTTCTTTCCCCTTATCTCAAATGGATACTACAGAATTTGCAGCACTTTTATATGGTTCTCTGTAAATACTCAAATTCTGTTGACACCATCTTTCATTTTGTGTATAGTTTTTGAAAAAAAAATACCCATCTGTAACAATAAAGGCATTTCACTTTTATGATGGCTATTACCATATGAATAATAGAATTTATGCAAATTTTCAGTTAGAATGTGTGCCTAGTAATATAGAATGTGAAATGTCAGGCTAATAGAATAAACACTCATCAGAACTAGCACCTTCAGAGGTGTTGTCTACTAGAAAATGTCTCCTCCAGGGCAAAAATAATGCCCTCATTGGGTCTCATATGATTCTTGCATTCAAATAAGTCTGACTTTTGCTATATAGTTTTCATTTAAAGTTGCTTTATCCTATTTAAAAACATAGCCATTCATTTCTGTTTGCCCAGGAGGAGATAGAAAGCAAAGATAAATATCAAGTCAACTAAGCATTTTTGGGGGCCCATATGGTTATTTTAAATAGATATTTGGCTTGAAGAATGGGTAGCATTTGAATCCAGTCCTATTTTTCTTATAACTGTTTTTCCTTGCCAACAGAGTAGAATCTAAACTTATGTACTCATATTTATCCTCCAGCTCTGATGATTTCCTGAATCATTTGCTGTTTGTGGTTTTGATGGCATAGTCTGCAGCCCCAGGAGGTCCTGTTGCAAAGGAGAAAGCTAGGGTATAAGTCAGTTTGATGAGAGAGTTCTGTTTCTCTAATTCAATAAGTCATTAGCCAAGAGTTTTTCCCTGATTAATTAGCTATTCTTTCGGTTTCTTCTCTCCTGGTGATCACTATTTTCCAGTGGCCGTAGACCAAAGAATCACTTTATCTAAAAATAAACAGGGAGAAAAATGAATGTGTTCACATGTATCAGCTTCAAGAATGCCCCTTTCATGTCAATGGAATGTGGGTTGGAATGGCTAAAAGATTGAATTCAATTTTTGCTTTAATCCTGATAAAATCAAGCACAGTCTAAATATTTTAAACTAAAGAATCAGGGCAAGATGGGGAGAAATACACTGTGTGTTTTTGTGAAATCAGGTCAGCAGCATTGTTGCAAACAAGGGGAGCAAATATGGACAAGTTGGCGTCATATGCCACTGTGAGATTACAAACATCAGTAACAGGGAGCCAGACAAACAGAGCAATTGGAACTATGGAAACATTACTGTTCCCAAACAAACTCTGTGCAATTACAAGCCCAGAGAACACCCACAGAGCTCTCAAATGGGGTACTAAAGGAGGTGAGGCTGCTACCTTCTAAGCAAGCAACAATACAAAAGGAAAAACCCAGCTGGGCTGAGCTTGCCCTTCTCAGCTGGCACCAGAATAATATTGCTTGAAGAAAACAACATGAAGCCTGGCAGTTAGAGAGCCACAAATAAAAGCTGTATTATATTAAGTGGTGGGGAAAAGACATCGTCTTTATTTCTTAAGGAAACTACCACGTTTACAATGTTATTAATGACATGTATTATGTCAAAACAATCTGGTTAGCCAGTGTAGAAGTCATCGCTGTATGTGTGCATACAGTAGGATGTTCTCTAAAGCACTGGCATTTCTTGGTAGGCTAGTACCTGTGACTGAGGTCTTACAAGTAGGCTTAGATGTTTGAGGCCATTTCAAGATTTTGCTGATTTTCTGAGTCCTAGAGCAGAGCCTCTCAAACTTTATAATGTGCACAATATAATCACCTGAGAACTTGTTAAAATGCAATGTCTGTGTACCCTCTGTATTGTGTTTTGGCTGCTCTATCCTTCAAGTCAGTCATCTGCAGAGGCTTTCCTTTTCTATTGTGGGCAGTGTTTCTTTCATCCCTGGACTGAATATAGAGAGTTTTAACTAGATGTGCTCCGGTCTGCTTGTAAAATGAGACCTGACACCAACTCCACCAGAACTGATGCCCTGTGGAACTATCTTGTCAGGAGATGTGGTGTGGACAGGGGTTTGCACTGGTCTTCTGGGGGGAGGGTCTCACTGCACTGCGACTGAGGCAAGCTTGACTGAGAAGGGCAGTCCCACCAGAGTGCAGGAGTGTTGGACTTGGTATAAGTAAGTCAGGCAGCCAATGTCTGCAATGCACTGCTTCCCTCAGGTGTTTATGCAGAGGGGTGGGGGAGGGATATGGCATCAGCCAGTCCCTTTGTTCCCAGAGAGGCATCACCACAAATGTTGTCTTTCAGGAAAGCTTTCTGAAAAGAGTGAATAATCTTTCCTTAGGCTGAGGGTACATTCTTCAAATCACTGTTTCCATCTATCTGCCCCTGGGTTGTTTGCCTGCCTTCTCTTCAGTAGCAGTGCAGTACCCTCCAGTCTCTATCACAGCCAAGCTTACTAACCTTTAAAACTCCAGGCTTTAAACCCTGCTGGTTGCAAGAACTCACCAAATTTAGACCTTCTCATTTTCCAAGTCAATGACTTTGGGGAAACATTCTCCTTGTACATTCCCCTGGGTGCCTCTCTCCCTCCCTTCCTCTCTCTCTCTCTCTCTCTCTCTCTTCCTTTGTAACCACATCTCTCTCCCTGCCACAGCACCTATATACAATCCATTTCTCCCCTAAACCATGTCTCCACAGTTTCTACCTTTTTTCATGTGGCCTCTTCTCTCAATTTAGTTGTGTAGTTTTTTTCTGTCAGTCTCAGGTCGATTTCTGGGGTATTTAGGATGATTTGATAGTTATCTAGTTGTGGTCATGGGACAAGATTAGCCTAAGATCCTCCAACTCTGCTGCATGTAGCACGTACCAGAGACACTCCCTGAAGCACCAGGCCCTGGGCACTACATGACCTCTTCTTCTAAAGCTATTACTTTCAGGAAGAGACATAACTAACTTTTCTAATACACAGAAGAAGGCAGAGACTTAGACAAAATGCCAATATGGAGGATTTTCTCCCAAAGCAAAGAACAAGATAAGGTCACTGACAGACATCTAAATGAAACAGATATAAATAATATACCTGATGGAGAATTTAAAGAAATAATCATAAGAATACTCATTAGACTTGAAAAAAAGAATAGAAGATATCAGTGAGATGCTTACTAAAGAGATAAGAGTTTAAAAAGAATCTATCCAAGATGAAGAATGCAATAAACAAGATTAGAATCATATTTGATGCATTGAACAGTGGGCTGGAAGAGGCAGAGGACCAAATTAGTGACTTAGAAGACAAAATAATGGAAAATAATGAAACCAAATAGAAGAAAGAATGAATTATGCAACATAATAATTGACTCAAGGAACTCAGTGACTCCATCAAACATAATAACATTCATATTTTCAGAGTTCTAGATGAAGAAGGCTAACAAAGGGGGCACAAACTTTATTTCAATAAAAAATTTCAGAAAATGTCCCTAATCTGGGGAAAGAAACAGACATCCAGACCCAGGAGGCACATGGAATTCCCATCAAAATCAACAAAACAGGCCAATATCAAGACATATTATAATTAGATTTGCTAAATATAGTGATAAAGAAAAAATCTTAAAAGCAGTAAGACAAAAGAAGTACTTAACTTATAAGGGAAAACCTATAAAGCTAGCTAGAGATTTCTCAACAGAAACTTGGCAAGCCAGAAAGGAGTAGCATGATATATTCAAAGTGCTGAATGGGAAAAATCTGCAGCCAAGAAGATTCTATCCAGCAAGGCTGTCATTCGGAATAGAAGGAGAGATAAAGAGTTTCCTAGATAAGCAAAAATGAAAGGTTGACCACTAAACCATCCCTGCAAGAAATATTAAAGGGGACTCTGACTGCAAAAGAGACACCAAAAGGGACAGAGACAAGGAAGGATCAGAGGAAATCTCCAGAAACAACAACAAAATAAGTAATAAAATGGCACTAAATACATATCTATCAATAATTACTTTGAATGTAAATGGACTAAACACTCCAATTCAAAGACACAGTGTGTCAGAATGGATAAAAAAACAAGACCCATATATATGCTGCCTACAAGAGACTCATTTTAGAACTAAAGGCACCTGCTATTTGGAAGTGAGGGAGTAGAGAAACATTTCTCACCTAAATATGTCAAAGAAAAGCCTGAATAGCAATACTTATATTGGAGAAACTAGACTTTAAAAGAAAGACTATAACAAGAGACACAGAAGGAAATTCTATAATCATAAAGAGGACAATTCAACAAGAAGATATAACAATTGTCAATATTTATGCACCCAACATAGAAGAACTCAAATATGTAAAACAAACATAAAGGAACTAATTGATAATAATGCGATAATAGTAGGAAACTTTACATCCCACTTAAAGCAATGGACAGATCATCTGAACATGAAATAGACAAGGAAACTGGTTTTGATTGACACACTGGACCGGATGGACTTAACAGATATATTCATAACATTCTGTCCTAAAACAGCAGGATACACATTCTTTTCAAGTGAACATTCTCCAGAATAGATCACATATTAGGTCACAAAACAGGCCTCAACAAATACAAAAAGACTGAAATCATACCATGTACCTTTTCTGACCCCAATGCTATGCAACTAGAAGTCAACCACAAGACAAAATTTGGAAAGATCACAAATACATGGAAGTTAAGCATTCTACTAAACAGTGAATGGGTCAACCAGTAAATTAAAGGAGAAATAAAAAAGTACATGGAAATAAATGAAAATGAAAACATGATGGTCCAAAAATCTTTGGGATGCAGCAAAAGCAGTCCTAAGAGGGAAGTATATATCAATACAGGCCTACATTAAGAAACAAGAAAAATCTCAAATAAACAACCTAACCTTACACCTAAAGGAGTTAGAAAAAGAACAACAAACAAAGTCTAAGCCAGCAGACGGAAGGAAATAATAAAGATTAGAGCAGAAATAAATGATATTAACTAAAAAAAAGTAGAACAGATCAATGAAACCAGGAGCTGATTCTTTGAAAAAATTAATAAAATTGATAAACTTCTATCCAGACTTATCAAAAAGAAAAAAGACCTAAATAAATAAAATCACAAATAAGATGGGAGAAATAACAACCAACACCACAGAAATGAAAACAATTAAAAGAGAATATTATGAAAAACTGTATGCCAACAAATTGGACAGCCTGAAAGAAATGGATAAATTTCTAGAAACATATAAATTACCAAAACTGAAACAGGAAGAAATAGAAAACTTGAACAGACTGATAACCAGGAAATAAATTGAATCAGTAATCAAAAATCTTCCAACAAACAAAAATCCAGGGCCAGATAACTTCCTAGGGAAATTCTACCAAACATTTAGAGTTAATACCAATTCTTCTCAAACTATTCCATAAAATAGCAAAGGAAGGAAAGTTTCCAAATTCATTCTACGAGGTCAGCAGTACTGTGATACCAAAACCAGATAAAGACTCCTGTAAAAGAGAGAACTACAGGCCAACATCCCTGATGAACATTTATGCAAAAATTCTCAATAAAATGCTAGCAAGCTGAATCCAACAATACATTAAACAAATCATTCACCACAATTAAGTGGGATATATTCTTGTGTTGTAAGGGTGGTTTAATACTCACAAATGAATAAACATGATACATCATATCAAAAAGAGAAGGCGTAAAAACCATAAAAATCATTTGAATAGATGGAGAAAAAGCATTTGACACAGTACAGCATCTATTCATGATAAAAACCCCAACAAAGTAGGCTTAGAGGGAACATACATCAACATAAAAAAGCATATATATGAAAAACCCACAGCTAGTATCATCCTCAGTGGTGAAAACCTGAGAGGTTTTCCTCTATGGTCAGGAACAAGGCAGGAATTTCTACTCTCACCACTGTTATTTAGCATAGTACCAGAAGTCCTAGCCACAGCCATCAGGCAACAAAAAGAAATAAAAGGCATCCAAATAGGCAAAGAAAAAGTTAAACTTTCACTATTTGTAGATGACAGAATACTCTATATAGAAAACCGGAAAGATTCCACCAAAAAACTGCTAGAACTGATAAATGGATTCAGCAAAGTCTCAGTATACAAAATCAATGTACAGAAACCTGTTGCATTTTTATACACCAATAATGAAGCGGCAGAAAGGGAAATTAAGAAGACAATCCCATTTACAATTGTACCCCAAATAATAAGATACCTAGGAATAAACCTAATCATAGAGGTGAAAGACCTAAAGTCTGAAAACTTTACAACACTGATGAAAGAAATTGAAGAAGACACAAAGAGATGGAAAGAGATTCCATGCTCATGGAATGAAGAACAAATATTGTCAAAATGTCTATATTACCAAAGGCAATCTACACATTTAATGCAATCCCTATCAAAATACCAACAGCATTTTTCACAGAGCTAAAACAAACCACCCTAAATTTTGCATGGAACCACAAAAGACCCTGAATGTCCAAAGCAATCTTGAAAAAGAAAAGCAAAGCCGGAGACATCACAATTCTGGACTTAAATTTATATTACAAAGCTGTAGTCATCAAAACACTATGGTACTAGCCTAAAATTAGACATATAGATCAACAGAACAGAATAGGAAACTGAGAAATGAACCCATAACTATATGGTCAATTAATCTTCAGCAAAAGAGGAAAGGAAAGAATGTGCAGTAGAAAAAAGACAGTCTCTTCAACAAATGGTGTTGGGAAAAGTGGACAGCAACATGCAAAAGAATGAAACTGGTCCACTTTCTTACACCAAACACAAAAATTAATTCAAAATGGGTTAAAGACCTAAATGTGAGACCTGAAACCATAAAAGTCCTAGAGGAGAACACAGGCAGTAACCTCTTTGACGTCGGCTATAGCAACTTCTTTCTAGATATGTCTCCTGAGGGCAGAGAAATAAAAGCAAAAAGAAACTATTGGGACATCATTAAAACAAAAACCGTCCACACAGCAAATGAAACAACAAAACTAAAAGGCAGCCTATGGAATGGGAGAGGATATGTTTAAGTGACATAACTGATAAAGAGTTATTATCCAAAATATATAAAGAACAGATACAATTCAATACTCCAAAAACAAATAATCTCATTTAAAACGGGCAGAAGACATGAACAGATATTTCTTCAAAGAAGACATACGGATAGGTTGCCAACAGACACATGAAAGGAAGCTCATCACTTACCATCAGGGAAAAACAAATCAAATCTACAATGAGATGTCACCTTAAACCTGTCAGAATGGCTAAAATCAACAACACAAAAGCAGCAGGTGCTGACAAGGATGTGGAGAAAGGGGAACCCTCTTGCACTGCTGGTAGGAATGCAAACTGGTGCAGCCACTCTGGAAAACAGTGTGGAGTTTCCTCAGAAAGTTACAAACACAGCTACCCTACAATCCGTCAATTGCACGGTTTGGTATTTACCCAAATAATACAAATATACTAATTCAAAGAGATACATGCACCCCAATGTTCGTAGCAGCATTATCTACAGTTGCCAAATTATAGAAGTGTCCATTGATAGATGAATGGATAAAGAAAAAGTGGTATATGTGTACAATGGAATGTCACTCAGCCATAAAAAGAATGAAATCTGTTACGTGCATGGGTGGAGCTAGAGAGAATTATGCTAAGCAAAGTATGTCAGAGAAAGACAAATACCATGTACTTTTACCATATGATTCGCTAAGTATGTGGGATTTAAGAAACAAAACAAATGAACAAAAGGGAAAAAAAGAGAGAGAGAGAGAAACAAAGAAACAGACTCTTAACTATAGAGAACAAACTGATGGTTACCAGAGGGGAGGTGGGTGGGGGGATGGGTGCAATAGGTGATAGGGATTAAGGAGCACACTTGTGATGATGACTGGGTGTCCTTATGGAAGTACTGAATCACTATATTGTACACCTATAATAATATTATACTGAATGTTAACTAACTGGAATTTAAATTAAAAAAAATTTTTAATGCAAGTTTTCATTCAGCAGGTCTGGGGTGAAGCCTGACATTTTGCATTTCTAACCATTCCCAGGTGACCCCGATGCCGCTGGCGTATAGTGAGAAAGGAGGAGGGCAGGTTTGAACGAATTAGATTGCATACTTAGGATGTGGTAGGATAAGAGGAGGGACTTGAATTAGCATTGGATGTGTCTATTGCAATAAGTAAGCCTTAGGCTTACTTGCAAAAGATTCTTTTCTTCCCACTGGGCATAGAAGTTACATAGAAGCAGAATTTGGTTATATACTTGTATCTTTGTGTTAGAAGAGACCTCAGAGATCAAGAAGGGAAGCCTCTTGACTTCCCAGCTAGTGCTGTTTCCACAGAGTCCAAAGAGTTCCCCACTTCATGTCAGGATCACTGTAACAAACTGTCTCCCATCACATGTATTAGTTTCCCTTGGCTGCTCTAACAAATTATCACATGTGGGTTTAAAACAACAACAATGCGTCCTCTTACAGTTCTGTAGGTCAGAATTCCAAAATCCTTATTACAGGGCTGAAATCAAGGTGTCCACCTGACAGAGGAAAGCCATGCTTTCTCCAGAGGCTCTATGGGAGAATCCACTCCTTGCCTCTTCCAGCCTCTTGTAGCAGCCATCGTTCTGTCATTTGTAGCCACACCACTCCAGGCTTCAAAGCCAGTACCTTCACATTTCTCTCTGCTCTGTCTTCGTATTGCCTTCTCCTCTGTGTGACTGTGTGGCATCTACATCTGTCTTTCTCTCATAAAGACACTTGTGATTGCATTTAGGGCACACCCAGTTATCCACAATGGTCTCTCCACCTAAAGACCCTTAATCACACCTGCAAAGACCCTTTTCTCCCAAACAGCATAACACTTACAGTTTCCAGGGAGTAGGACCTAATATCTTTGGGGGCTTTTATTCAGCCTCTCACACAGACAGCCAACTACTGTATGACTCACCAGGGGTGCTCAGAAAGATTTACCGGCATGGCAGGGTAAATTAACACAAGCGGTCCCAAGACAAGTGTCTTCTGAAAAACTGAGATAGTCATTCATGTAGCACTGGGTATCAGTGCAGATCAATTTCTCAGATGCACATGAAGACTTGCTCCATTTATAAGGCATTCATAGATGACATCATGTGCAATGGAATTTGGGTTGTTGGGCATTTATCTGCACAGCTTGCCTCTTAGATCCCATCTAATGAGCAGTGCCCTATCTTTCCAATCACAAACTCTTCCCGCAGGACAAGAAAAACCTTTGTTGTTGTTGTTTAAATTTTTTAAATGTTTATTTTGAAATAATTATAGGTACACAGGAAATTGCAAAGAAATGTGCATGCAGATCTCTTGCACTTAGCCTGCCCCGATGTTAACACTTCGCATCACTATAGTCCAATATCAAAACCAGGAAACTGACATTGATATAATTCTCATAGCTTGTTCAGAAGATTCCCATTTTTAACTGACTACTGGCAAAGGACTTTTTAATTTCTTATATTTGTTTTAGAAATAAGTGGCCAGATGCCATTATTAGAGCCTGTTTCAGCACACAATCAAAGATGAAATATGTGCTCTGGTTTAGAGGTCTAGAAAAGCTCTCGCCAGGAGATGGCACCTTAAATGTATGTTATGAAGCTCATGATCTAGGAACTTGGAGAGCTTGCTTCTCATTCCTGCTTCCCAGCATTTCATCTGCTGCAATAGAGCAAGTAATGAAATAAATTTAAAGGCATTAATCCAATATTATATTCCTCTTAGAGTTGTTTAGTTGTTTACACGTAGAGTTAGGGCTGTTATGTGACAGGGTTGTGATTTTCATAGTGGAGCTTCGTGAATTGTAATGAATTGTAAAATACTTTTTAGGGCAGGTTACTATTTTCTCTGAAAGAGATATTATACTTTCAGTGTTAAGGTCTCATGCACTTTTCTTTGTGTCACAGTTTCCACTTGTGGTGTTGTCAGCCTCAGAATGGGAAAAAGCACTCAGGGAAAAGGTCAAAATGAGGTAGCCTAGGAGGAGAAGGCTCTGGATATAGCACTCTTCACAAGGGGTCAAAACCTGGGGAACTTTTGGGGGGCCAAGATAACAGCAGCTGACTAACTCCAAATCTCTCCAAACATCCTTGTAATTTTACAGACCAACAACAAAAATAAGATTATGTAAATCTAACGCCCTTGGTTGGAACAAACTCTACATTACCTGAGGGCAGAAAAACAAACTTTTCTTCCAGCTGGGTGAGAGGGCGAGCAGGGGTCCTACTGTGTGAAAGAAAAAAGAGGAGATTGAACTAAAACCATCACTATGAAAAAGAAAGATACGGGAAGTACAGCAATAAAGAAAAAGTCTTGCCTCTTGGCAGATCCTTCCCTGACTGAAGGAAAAGGGCTGGGTGTGAGTTGGGCCTCAGGTGCCAGTTCTAGAAAGGCAACACCTGTAGGAGAGGTGTCCTTTTGAGACTACGGGGATGGAAAAACAAGATGGGCGGTGGGCCAGGGGAGAGATGAAATCCTTTGAGGCAAAAGAAAACCCCTCCAAATAAAAAAGACACATGAACCCTTCTCCTAATGCCTTAGGCCCCAGGTTGTGGGGGGAACACCTAAAGGGGAGCTCTGGAGCACTTTCACCTCAGAGTAGTGCCGTGTGGAACCATGCCAGAACCTGAGGCAACAAGAAATTTCAGCACTATTGATCCTGTCTATAAATTTTGATATTTTGATCATCATGAATTTTTATGTTCATTCTGATTTTTTCAAATATTTCATTGAAATATTTATTTTGATTACTGAGTTTTTTGGTGCCTCCTTAAATTGTATTCTTCCCTCACCTTCCCCCCCCCCCCCCCCCCGTTCTGGTCTTGCCTCGGGGGTCTCCTTAAGCAGAGGCCTGGGGGCTAGAGCTGTCACCAAGGGCTGCCATGGGGGAGACATACATTCCTAGACTTCCAGCTCTCTGCAAATGGTGATGAAGCAGCTCTGGGAGCTCCCAAAGTTGTCTGAGAAAGAACCGTGGGTGCTGGCTTTAGGATGGGAGAGCCCACTGACAGATTGGAGGGAGGTGTCCCAAAATAGTGAAAAGGGATCAGTAGAGATCTGGGGGCAGAACTCACAGTGTTTGCCACAGAAGCCATTTTCCAATACTGATCTTTCAAAAACTCCTTAGCTCAATCCGCACACCAACCTCGCTATCCTTACGTACAATAGTTCTCTTGACTCAGCAACCTGTCACTTCAGTCATAGTGACAGACGTTTACTATCAACACACTCACCCAGAGGGTCTCCTGACCTGGAAGGAACAGTTGTTCACAACAGCCGACTGGGGCAGGGCTCACAGAGGTGACCCTCGGAGAACAAAGTCCTTGTGTGTTCTTTCACAGACTTGATTGGAACCACTGACCTAGATGAGTTATAGATTCTTCTCTCTGTTCTGTCTTTCTGTAGAGGATCTGGCAGGGTCAAGAGGATGAGTCAGCACAAATATAGGGCCATTATTGGAAAACACATTCAAAGTAAATAATAGACTGGAAGTAGATAAAAGGCATAATCTTTGCATTTGGAAATTGTCATGTATTTTCTATATAAACTCTCTGTAGCTTTTCTCTGTAGAAGACCATGAATCAGTGAAGATAACCAACAAAAATTCCCCTACCCTACACACAACCACAGAATTTGAGGAGAAACATAATCAGGTATTTTTTTCTAGGAGTAAATGGTACATTGATATATGGCATACCATCAGAAAAGTGAAAAAATTTAAGTGTGCACCTTAATACATATTTACAAAATTGCCCATATATGACCAGCCCTTAGAGCCAGAAGCCTCCTCAACCCCCTTCCCAGTAATCAGCCTCCCCAGGCAATTACTCTCCTGACATCTAAGCCCATAGATTGTTAGCCTGCTTTTGTATTTTATATCAATGAAATTGGGCAATATGTAGTCTATTATACCTGGCTTCTTTTGCACACATATTACGATCGTGATATTCGTGTTGTTACTTGTTTATTGTTGTTGCTATAAAATATTCCCTTTTGGGAATATACTCCAACTTATTTCACTACTTTATACTTGATGGATATTTGGGTTGTTTTAGTTTGGGGCTGTTAGTTTGATATGCATGGCTGCTGTGAACCTTCTTGTGCATGTACATTCTTGCATTTTAGGACATGTCTGGGATCATATGAAGACATTCCTCTGGGTTACGTATAGGAAGTAAATTGATATAGTTCGCAAAGCTTTTTCAAAGTTTGTATGTTTAGGAGCAGAATTGTATATGTACAACTCAAGAGACTGTTACTTGAAACAGGCAGAATGCCTCCTCCCGTGGCATAAGTGTATGGCCATCCTTGACCTCAAATTCCATTTTTAGGAGAGCATTTGCTAACATGGTCCTCCCTTCTACTAGTCTAATTACAGTGTATCCACTATATTTAACTTTTCTCTTATTAGGCAACTTAAAATTATGACTTCTCCTGTACATGGACACATTAAGAATCCATTTTCAAAACTGAGGACAGCAACATAGCAGAGGAGTTTCTATTCTGTTTCTAACAGGCATGCTGGTAATCCGCAAATCTTATCTGTTCTTCTTGCTTTAAATACTAGATACTAGAGGGGCGCCTGGGTGGCACAGTTGGTTTGGTGTCCTACTCTGGATCTCGGCTCAGGTCGTGATCTCAAGGCTTGTGAGCTTGAGCCCAACATCGGGCTCTATGCTGGTGGTGTAGAGCCTGCCTGAGATTCTGTCTCTCCTTCTCTCTGCCCGTCCCAGCTTGTGCTCTCTCTCTCAAAATAAATATATAAACTTAAAAAAACTAAATACTAGATATGAGAAGTTGTGCTCACCTATTCAGAACTTTCCACTCTTCATATTTTTAATCTGTTGTGAGGTCTGACATGTCACACAGCTTTTGAGAGTAGTTTTAAAATTTTTTGCCTGATTGTAAGACTCAGTCCAACTAGATCAGATACTGCAAGGAAGAATCTGGGAATGGCTATTTTCCAAAATTGATTTTACGATCAGGCAAGATTTGAAAACAGTGCAAAAGAATATTACAAATTATTGTATATTTGGTGTGCTCAAACCAATTGTGTGTATAGAGTCATGGTTTCTGAGGCTTCTTATCATAAAAAAAGAAGGGTGCCTGGTGGCTTAGCTGGTTGAGCATCTGACTCTTGATTTGGGCTCAGGTCTTGATTGCACGGTCATGGGATTGAGCTCTGTCTTAGGCTCTTTGCTGAGTGTGGAGCCTGACTGAGATTCCCTCACCCTCTGCTCCTCTCCCCCACTTACAAACATGTGCACACTCTTTCTCTCTCTGAAATTAAAAAAAAAAAATACTTGGGCATCCAAAAAAGTCTCTGCATGTGTGTGTGTGTGTCTATGTGTGTGTGTCTGTGTGTGTGTGTGCATATGAGTGTGTTTGTGTGTGTGTGTATGGGACAAATTACTAATTCCTCTATTTTCTGTTCCTCAATATTACTGGTCATTCATATGGTGTTTTCTTTCATTTAACAGGTATTTATCGAGTGAGCACAAAGAACCAGGTTTTTTTTAAGTTATGCGTAGTATGATTTCTGCCTGAAAAATTCTAGATGTGACACTCACTGAAGTAACTAAATCATAAGGCATGAAGATATTGTGTAAACAAAGTGCAATAGGAATTTTCATAAGGGGAAAATTTTTCCTACCCGCTTTTTGCCTTTTCTGCCTCACTTCCACCACTTCCCCATACACACCAGAGCAACAGTTGCTAGAGGTCACTGGGATCCATGTTTATCATTACCACTTATCAAACATGTGAAGTTAAACGGCGAAGTTGACATTTTATGAAGTTCAAGATGGAAAACAGGAGTGAGAAGAGCAGAAACAGTGGTGATTTGTTAGCTTCCCACTTAATTTTAAGCTTCTGAGAAACACAAAGTGGTCTATATACCAATAGTGTGTGTGTGTGTGTGTGTGTGTGTGTGTGTGTGTGTGTGTATAACAGTGTTTGGAACATACTAGGTGATGAGTGAATATTTTTTCAATGAAGGATGAAAAGATGTAGTGGAACTTGACTACATTATTGACGATTAAGTAAATTTATATCACTCAAAAATGAAACTATTCTTTGACCCTATAATTGCATCCTTGAAGAAGGAATCTGCAAGAGGAAAGTCACTATTTGGCATGTGGGTAACGTGTAGCAATGCAGGTATCTCTGAATTCACTGAATTCATTGAAAGTGAGACGTAGAGTTTAACAATTGGTTGGACTTAGATTCTAGAGTCTGAAAGAACTTAGACTAAGTCTCCCCCTGCCCCTTATTAACTGAATGAACAAAGGTTTTAGTTCCTAATCTGTTCAACATGGTTAACAACAATAATTTCTATGCTCACAGGATTGTTGAGAGGGTTACATGAGGCTATGTGGGAAAAGCTCATTGAATGGAGCCTGAGACATGGTACCTCGAATAAATAGGGACAGCTTACCATTAGCCTAATCCTATGAGTTAGGTACTTTCCTGCCGTCTGTTGGAATACTGGCATAAGGAAAGCCAGTATCTTATGATGACCAAAATGTCAGCAGTGCCCTCTAGAGCTGTGCCACATTCAACCTACACATCCGTATGTGGCAGCACTGACTGAGCCACTTGTCACCATCGTCGTTATTATTAATGTTAATCTATTTCTTTAAATAGTATCTTTGGAAGAGGACAGTATCCTAAATATTCCAAAAATCTGGTTAAGCTCCTTTTTACCTTTTAATAAACTTTATTGGGAGAAACTTAACATGAAATATTTATAATATAGAATATACGATAGAAACCCAAGTCGCACTTAAACTAGATTCTAGCTATTCATAAACAAATACATGGCCTGGAAAATAATCACTGGAGTGATGACATGGGGTTATAGACAGTTGTTTCTAATTTTAAAACTGTACATTGATTTTTGTTATAATATTTATGTGATAAGCACACATACTTAAATCAATTTATATCCATTAGCTATGAAGGAACTTTCATCAGAAAGTCATTTAACAACATAGGAAACTTTTTTTGGAGACATATTTTAGAATAAAAATGGGAGGGGTGCCTGGGTGGCTCAGTCAGTTGAATGTCCGACTCTTGATTTTGGCTCAGGTCATGATCCTAGGGTCTTGGGATCAAGCCCCGTGTTGGGCTCTGTGCTGAGCATGGAGTCTGCTTAAGATTCTCTCTCTCTCTCTCTCTCTCTCTCTCTTTCTCTCTGTCTCTCTCTCTCTCTCTCGGTCTCTCTCTCCCCCCTCTGCCCCTCCCCTGCTTATGCATGCATGCTCTCTCTCCTGAAAAACAAAAGAAGAAGAAGAAGAAGAAGAAGAAGAAGAAGAAGAAGAAGAAGAAAAGTGGGAAAGACATGAGTATATGATGGAAGGAAAATGGGAATTTAGGAGCAGTGGAGATGAATGTACAGAATAATAAGATGTTAAAAAGATGATTCTTTTTCAAACCACTATCTTTTTAATGTTCAAGTAATTTTATGGTACATAATCTTTCCACTGAATTTTCTTATGCCTTACATTGTCAATCATCAATTTTTAATAAAAGTTCCAGGAAGGCCAGGTGGCTCTATGTACTACATGCACGCCTAAGGGAATAGAAATAATCTATTTTCAGAAGAGCCTTTACCTGTACTCCTCTGGGATGGTTTCTTCTTTGCACATTGAGCTGCACATCTTTGCCCTCTTGACATGCTTCCTTGTACTGCTAGAAGCCAGAGTTTGTGCTTGGCTAGCATACTATTTCAATTCTATCCTGTTTTCCCATATTGCCATCACAGAATAGCATGTTTGCCTTTCAAAACAGTTGAGCTTGTTTTATGAACATTTTGAGAAGAGCTTGTGACATTTAATGTTCTCCATCATTAGATCTATTAATTCTTCTTAGTTGCTGGAGAAGGATTAATTTGGTTAGCTGGGAATAGACTCAGTTCAGTTTTCAGATTATTGAATTCATTTCACCCAGAAAGCTAGAGGGGTCCTGCTTTAAGAATAGAATCACTGGTTCTAACAATTTGGTTTTGGAAAGACTCTGGCAATAAGAACCAAGCGATCCTGTTCCTCCGCTCTTGGCTTAGCCGTGTGTAAAATTCGTCATCTGATTTGAATTATTCAGATGGAAGAAATATTCGTAATAAGAAGATGGTTCACCTTGTTCACATTAATGACGAAATAAACAAGGTTACATCATCTGTGGCCTGTGGAGTCCTCAGAGGACGTCTGCATGTATTGTATCCATGAGAACCCCCAATACGGTCAGGATGGTATGTGATCCCTATTTTAATGGTAAGAAAGACGAAACTCAGAGGGGCAAATGCCTTTTTAAGGGTCATGGTCTAGTGAGTGGCAGAAGCTGGACCAGAGCCCAGATTTCCTGATTCTAGGCCTGCCATGCCAAGGTCAGATGCTAAGTGATACGGAGTTAACAGACATAAATAAACTATACTTTGGCCCATTTGGTTGAGATCTTGAACCATGACCTAAATTTGCCTTTTTTTTTTTTCCCTATGAGGCATTTCCATCTCTCCCTGCCCCACTTTCTTGAGAATGTAAATTAATCTCCACTAATCTTGCTGAATCAGCAGGCAGACTAAAATAATCACTGAGAGGAATGCACTCTCTTCATTTATCTTACTGGGGAGTTAATTTGGGAGACTTAATTATCAGAAACACTGTCCCTTTGCGCTTGTGGTCACTTTTGCAGAGCTGCAAAACACAGTCAGTTGGTCTGATTTCATTCCCTGCTTGTGTGGATCTGGAATTTGAGGCCGGAGGGAGAGCACTCAGGGACAGAAGTTTAGGCTCCAGATGTTGCACTCTGGATATTGGGAGCTTTTCTTCAGTTGCTTTTCTACACCCAGCGGTTTATCCCTAACTTCTTATCCTCCCAACTATAAGAAGAAAATTGTTACAGACACGCACACGTATTTAAGTTGTTTGCTTCACATCTCTTCAAAGCCTATCACAGAGAGTGTGTGTGGGAGTGGTGGGGGGGGGTCACATTCCCGAAAGATCTTAAATTTAAGCTTTGACATTTTATCCAAATGAAAATACCCAGATAATTTTATGGTGCAGTCATTGAAAGTGTGGGCTTTTTAAATTTTTTTTAATGTTTTTATTTATTTTTGAGAGAGAGAGAGAGAGAGAGAGAGAGAGAGACTGAGCACGAGCGGGATAGGGGTAGAGACAGAGGGAGATACAGAATCCAAAGCAGGCTCCACGCTCTGAGCTGTCAGCACGGAGCCCACACAGGGCTCGAATTCATGAACCAGGAGATTATGACCTGAGCTGAAGTCGGATGCTTAACCGACTGAGACACCCAGGTGCCCCAAAAGTGTGGGTTTTAGAGTCAGACTGCCTGCTTTCCAATTCTGGCTCCCCCTCTTAGCACTGAGCTTTAGGCAGCTCACAGAATTTTTCTGTGACACATCACCCTTACCTGTGTAATTGGGATAATAATAAGTACCTTATGGAATTGTTGAGGGTGCAATGAAAATATATCTTTTAGGCACTAGAACTAATAAGCATTGGCTGTTATTATTTGTGCGTTAGAGTAAAAATGGCAATTTGTAAAGTGTAAGGACTTAAAATATACTGCAATTTTATAAACACGGTAAGGTATTTCACCAAAATTGTTGATGTGTTGAAATTCTCAAGAAATGGAAATATTCCTTCTTTTTGCTAAAGAATTCCTTCTTTGAAACTTACTGTGGATTCCTGTCTACAGATATTTTTTTTGAGCATATAGATATTCCAGTTTGAAATCAAGTAACGTTCACAGGAGGGATTTAAGCATGAAATAATTTTAGTCATAGAATGTATTCTAATAACTACTCTAGGCCCTCTCCTTCATTCTGCCAATGTCCTTTTGTGGAGCCATTGATTCCCAAAGTAAAAAATTAACCCTAAGGGCCAGTTCAGGTACCTTGTTGTCATGTTTTTCTCCACCATTCTGCTCACGAATACCAACTGAGCTCTTCTAATTTTACCACCATTACTCTGGCACTTAGGTATTTCATTAGGCCTTAAGGCTTATGATTATATACCTTTTCTCCTTCTCTAGATTTTAAGTGCCGTTAACGTAAGAATTCACACTGCAATCCCTGAGTCTACTCATGCCTATGACTCTTGAGCCCACAGGTGTTGTCTCTGTTTTACCTCTGTCACTCCAGGGGCAAAGGTCAGATTCCCTGCCCATTTCCTTAGGAGATCCATCAAAAACAGGCATTTCGTGAGTTTCAGAAAAATTTACACATCATTTTGGGGAGGGGTGATTGTGAGTAGCCACACTGTTGGGAAGGAATATGACGCTCATCTTTTCTCTCCACCATGCTGCCGCCCATTCTTCCCTTTCTAGAGTGCCCTTCCAGAGTTCCAGATTCTTCTATCTGCAGCATTTGAGGTCTTTCCACTTTTGTTCGGTGTCTTCGGGGACAGTCAATTCCTAACAAGTAATTTGGGGAAAAACATTTTCTCCAACTTCTTATTGCTTTGGTTTTCCCAGAGCAGCAACTAGCATTTTTGGAATCCATCTACAATAAGCATTCAATAAATGTTGCCTGGTGATACAAAATGCTTGATTGTGATAGAAGGAACTGTGATAATTGGGGGCAGATAGTGAGAGTTTCTTGGAGAATCTGGGAAGGTTCTCTCTTGGGTATGGGATCGTACCTCCTTCCTATGGATCGAATGTGTCCCCTCATTTTGTATGTTGAAATCCTAGCCATCAAGGTGACAGCAGCATAAAAGAAACCTCAAAGAGCCCCCTTTGAGAATTACCATGTAATTCTACTATGGTAGATTACAGCAAGATGGCCATGTGTGAGGAAGTCGGCTCTCACCAGACACAAAATCTGCTGGTGTCTTAATCTCAGACTTCCCAACCTCCAGAACTGTGAGACATAAATTTCTGTTGTTTATAAGCCACCCCAGCCTAAAGTGTTCAGGTAGAGCAGCCTGCTTGCTGGGACTAAGTCACCTCCCCAGCAGGATTACACAGTAAAGGGATCTGTTCTTACTCATAATAGTGGAAGCATTTTAAGGAGAGATGTGTTCTTAAACTGGCCACTCCCACTTCTCTAAGAACCTCAGAGCTGATAATCACTGGAAAGCTTATGACTGTAATCTCAAGCCTGGGAAATACCTAGAAGAGTATGTTTCTCTTAACCTTAACTCTCACTGATGGTGTGGAAAGGTCATGGCTATTAAAGGATCCTGAATTTTCACTCCTATCCAAGCAATCCGACTGCAGCCTCAGGGATAAGTGAAAAGCTCAGTAGTACTCCCTGTGTGTGGCAAGCCAAGTTAGGTTTCTCCATCTTTTCCCTTGTGACAGGGCAAAGTGCAGAAGGTTCCCAGAACCCGGAGAGCAAAGACAGCCCGTGTTCTTCATGAGAACAGCTGATCAGAGGTAAGTGCTCTCTGGTTTCTAGAGGAGAGATCCTTGAAAAGGCTAGAACTCTAGCCAACAGGCCCAGAGAGGAGATGTTGTCTACTCATGATTCAAGAGGTTCAGGAGGTAAAACATTATCGAGCTGGAGGTAGGAAACACCAACTCTCCATACAAGAAGGAGCAGGACTTCAGGCTCCAGTATGGACATGAGCTCTGCCTTAGCACGTTGTAAGCAGAATCAACAGCGCAAATATAGATCTTCCACTTAACGCTTGAGTGAGTTTTTATAAGTTGATAGAACAACCGTATCATAAATGTTGGAGGATAGCATAGACGAGTGTTACCCAAAGGGTGGACTGCAAGATATTTTAAGGGGTATGTAGTCATCTTTTAAACTTTTATACATTTGCATTTACTAAAATATAAGGAACCTTAAGAATGAGTGCATCAAACCTGCGGTTTCATGCACAGGCGGCAACCCCCTTCTGCAAATAGTAAGAACTCGAGATGATGCGTTCAAGCGTGTCCAGAATTGTTTCAAGACTTTGATGACTGACATTTTCACCCAAACCATGTGTAATATAGACAGTACAGATGTTATAGACTGCTGGTATGGATTTGTGTAGATCAAACTTCCACACTTACCATCACACATTTTTCAGGGAGGCAAGAAAAGAAGGGGGTTGGACTATTTAAAAAATGTGATGGTGCATGAATAGCCAAATTTAGGACAGTAGGTTTGACAACCACTTGGTGGAGATATTGCAGAAGAGATTCAAGCACTAAATGGGTAAAATGGACTTTGAAGTCCCTTTCCTGCTGGAGAGCGTATACTCTTATGGGACCTGAAGAAAGGGACTTTATAAGGAAGTGATAACATAGCAGGTGTCAAAGAATACAGGACCTTCTTAACATTCCTATAATGATGGGGACTGGCACTTCCTGGGCAGGGGCTAGTTTTCTTTAGCTATCTTGCACTGTGCAAGATGCCCCCATAATGAACAACTGTGCTACACCCCACATAACTTTTGAACGCTTTCCTGGGCGTTCCTTTGGATGAAAAATCTGTTGATAATTATCTGAACCTAAAACTTAACTGCATTTGCTGCATTAACAGCATTTTTAAATAATTGTAATATACACCCATTTTCCAGGTATATAACTATTGTTGTAATTCACAAGGCCATTATATTAATGGTAAAAATCCATTTTAATTAATTACTTTTATTTTTTTTTAATGTTTATTTATTTTGAGAAGGGGGAATGGGCAAAGAAGGAGGGAGACCCTGGATCTGAAGTGGGCTCCACAGTGACAGCAGAGAGCCTGATATGGGGCTCAAACTCAGGTCATGACCTGAGCTGAAGTCAGACGCTTAACTGACTGAGCCACCCAGGTGCCCCAATCCATTTTAATTTATTATAAATTACTTTTATTCCTACTAAAATTGGGACCTTTTATTAATTTTTAAGACATTGTGTGTTTATTTGGGTTATATTATCTATGAATCTTATATCTGGTTCTATTTGAAAATTTTTGAAGTTGTACCTCCCTGCACACATTCTATTTTCATTAATAGGGCACCTGTTTGTCTCCTCCAAAGAGCAAGTCCTGTGATCTGGTGAGAGAATTTAATTCAGTACTTGTGTCGTAGAAATTCTAAATACTAGGATTTCTAGAAAACTTTTAATTAGAAGTTCCACAACAGACCCTGAAGATACCTGGATTTCTATACTATTTCAACCCCCATCAATCTTATTTATTAGAGATTTTTTTTTCAGATAGACTAAAGAAATATCTACAGTCCACAAAAACAGTTAGCCTAACCATTCATCTTTTTAGCTTAGCTGTCCTCAGACTTTAGAGCTCATTGAATCCCCTTGGCCAGTTGTAGAAAATGCTGGGCCATGGGTCCCATCATCATAAACTTGCATTGTAAAGATATGTCTTCATATTTCTGATATGGGTAGTTCTTTTTTTTTCATTTTTTTAAAGTTTATTTATTTTTGAGAGAGAGACAGACACAGCATGAGTCGGGGAGAAACAGAGAGAGAGAGAGAGAGAGGGAGACACAGAATCCTAAGAAGGCTCCAGGCTCCAAGCTGTCAGCACAGAGCCCCAGTGCAGGGCTCGAACCCATAAACTGCAAGATCATGACCTAAGCCGAAGTTGCACTCTTAACTGACTGAGCAGCCACCCAGGCGCCCCAGAAATAGGTAGTTCTTGAGTCGCAAGTTTCAGAAAACTGCTTGAGATCGTATGATTCATACTGGAGTTGAAGAGAAAAACAATCCAGACCTTGATATCTCACCTGTCAAAATACTTTCCTACAGGCCCCACACATATAGTAGACACTGCTGTTCTTGTGGGTAGAATCAACCAATTTTTTAAAGCACATATTTCAGATGTTCTCCCTGGCTAAAAGGGAATTACCCTAGTTTCAGAAAATATATATCAGGATGTGAATGTAAATGCAATACAATAAAAAAGATAGTGTTTCTCTGCTACATGATGTACTTCAGTAGGTTACTTAAGTTCAAGGCTATCATACACATCTTAGTTTATGAAATTGGTTAAGAGCAAAACAAATGAAATGAACTTTGGTGCTATTTATTTTAATCCATTAGAAAAGCTGTTCTGAACCTTCTACTTTAAAGGAAATTCATTTGAATATTGACATCTCAGATATTGAATTTCAGACTTAGGTTTGGCAAAGGATGCACCATTGTTCACGTGGCACTTCAGCTGCTACCTTTTGTGGAAAGCTCTATTGAAAACCGTTTAGAAAACCTAACATTAGAAAGGCTGAAAATTAATTAGCTGAAGTTAGTACAGATGTCGGTTACTAAGTGCACTCGGCAGGGGTCTTCAGAGAAGCAAAGATGCTCTTTCTCTCATATATATTTTCAAGAATTGTTTCACGTGATTATAGGAGCTGGCAAGTCTAAAATCTACATGGCAGACTGGAAACTCCAGCAGGAGTTGCTATTTCAGTCTTAACTCCAAAGGCAGTCTCCAGGCAGAATTCTTTCTTTTTCAGAAGACCTCAGTCTTTTCTCTTAAGGCCTTCAACTGGTTGGATGAGGCCCACATACATTGTGGAGGGTAATCTGCTTTGCTGAAAGTCTATTGATTTAAATATTCATAACATCTAAAAAAAAAAACAAAAAAACAACCTTCTGAGGCCCCTGGGTAGCTCAGTCGGTTAAGCATCTGACTTCGGCTTAGGTCATGATCTCACAGTTTGTGGGTTTGAGCCTTGTATAAGGCTTTGTGCTATCAGCTCAAAGCCTGGAGCCTGCTTCAGATTCTGTGTCTCCCTCTCTCTCAGCCCCTCCCCACCCATGCTCTCTCTCTCTCTCTCTCTCTCTCTCTGTCTCAAAAAAAAAAAAAAAAGCCCCTCCCCACCCGTGTTCTGTCTCTCTCTCTCTCTCTCTCTTTCTCAAAAAAAAAAAAGTGAAAAATTTTTAATAAAAAAATTTAAAAATACAATAAAAAATACCTTCCCAGCAACATCTAGACTGGTGCTTGACTAAACAACTGGGCACCCAGAGGCTAGCCAAGTTGACCAATAAAATTCAGCACCACAGTAAGCTAGATAATGAAGAACCAAATGGATCATGATGGAAACCTTAAACTTGAAATAATGGTGTCATCTTTGAAAGCTATGCCACAGCATTACCTAAACCAAGTGTTTTTTTCCTCCTCTGTACTACTGTAACATTGGGAAATGCCTGTTTTAGGAGAAATCTTAACTATTTTCCATGTCAAAAATTAATTAATAGGTTGTATTTGTAAAATGACGGGGAAAGGTTTAAAACTCTAGGAAGCTTAAAATCAGAAGGATTTTTCTGCATTCCTAGCCTCCATTTTAGTACGAGGGGATTAAGAGTTTTATCTAATGGTCCAACTCTGTGAAAAGCTCCAGTCTCTTCCTCCTCTTTAGTGATAAGACCCCCAGCATTGTTTGTGCTGGTGATAACTAACCATGATGCCATCCAGTTAAAGCTTTCTTTTTTCTTTTCTCTTTGTAACATATAAGATTATAATTTAGTTCTTCTCATCCTCATCTTATACTGATAGAACCAAATTTCTAGCCATCAAGGCAGCCACTGCTTTCTGTATCCTCTAGCTTTATGACTCTAACTCTGAACCAAAACATCACTTTTCTAGCTACAGGGTTAGAGAAGAAAATATGTAATTTATTCAAAATAAATAAGCATATTGGCCTTTCTACCTGGATTGGAACGAGCCCGTGTACAAATCTCTTCTTTGGGGAAGACCTTAGCAGATACTAAATTCTAGCTTTCCATCGATCCATCCCCAGAATATTTGGATGTCCTAGAATTCCCTTTTTGTTCCCTCACCCATTTAGCTGTGACCTTTGAGTGACTTCCCAGAAAGGCAGGAAGGCTTCATTTTGGTCAAGGCTGATGTTTCAATCATTTCTCCATTGCTCTCTTCTTTTAACAAATGCTAGTCACGCTTGAGTTGGGTTCTTTGAAGCTAAAGGCCAACATTTCAACCCTGTTCCAGAAGGACTCTCTTTCCCCAGGCCCTGAGACATAAGCTCCTCACCTCTTTGTCTCTGCCCCTTCCCCAGTGCCTCAGGAAGGCCTGCTGTTTGTTTTCTCACCTCCACCTGCCAATCAGCAGTGTGAGGAGGGGATGTCTGATGAGGTCCCCACTGACACCATTTTGCTGCCAGTCACAAACAAACACATTCCTTCTCGAGGAAACAACCTGCGGCTTTGCTTTCACCACCCCAGCTTGCAGAAAGAAATCCAAGGCTAATAGTGTTAGATTTGTGTCAAAGGCATTATTTATGCTCATTAGACATAGTGTGAAAACACAATGGCTTGTACACATGCTGGGGCATTTTGTTATCCCACTTGCCACTTCATTGCTATCTGGTTAACTGTTAATCCAACACGTACATAGTAATTGATTATTAAAAATATATAATTATGTCTAATTTTCTAATTCATGGAA
The DNA here is from genome assembly GCF_022079265.1 of Lynx rufus. Classification (NCBI taxonomy): domain Eukaryota; kingdom Metazoa; phylum Chordata; class Mammalia; order Carnivora; family Felidae; genus Lynx; species Lynx rufus. The sequence continues at coordinate 17,667,153 of NW_025814867.1, read as the reverse complement.
AGAAACAGACTTTGGTTTTACATATTTATGTGGCTGCATGTGCTTTTTTCAGAAAATGGGCTGGGAGATAATGAGTCTACTAAAAACTAATTTATTAAACCAAATTAAAACTTAATATATTTTACTGAGAAATGGCATCCATGTTTTTGGTGTCTAAGATTAATTTTCTAAGAAAGCAGAAGAAAGATTCACAAATGTGTGAGAGTGCAGAACCACATTGATTTTTTTTTTCATTCAATAGCAATCATTGAATTAAATTGCTTCTTTATTCCAGATATGTTTATTGAGAGCCAACTAATTTCCATGCACTGTGGTAGGCTTTATACATAGTGGGAAGCAAGCAGACAAGGTTGTAATCATCACAGAACTTCAATTATCATGTGTGGGGTGGGTGAGGCAAGAAATATTGAACAAATGAACCCCCCCAAAAGTATATACGCATTAAGACTTTCAGAAAATAATAAAGAAGACTATGAAGGAGAAGATAAAGGTTGTATGAGAGAAAATGAAGAGGTTATTGTCATATCTGTGAGTATGCCAGGCACTAAGACACTAGAATAATAGAGGTGTCATTCAAGACTGAGACACTAGGTTTTCAGTCCAGTTGGGGCAACGACAGATAAACTAATGGGTAAGAATCCAGTTTGGTGTGTTCTGGGATAACCCTCATGAGTGAGGTCTTCTGGGGGCCCTAAGAAACCTAAGTCTGCTTGGAAGACTCAGAGAAGCCTCTAGAAGGAGGTAACATATCACCTTGAAAGAACTTAGTTATTTCACTAATGACCACATAACACTCAGCACTTTTTCCTGGGGTAAACATGACTTCTTGACACAAGCTGTGAAAGGGAATAAAGGGAATAAAGAGCACACATGGGTCTCAGTTGAGGGGAGAGAACTGGATGAAAGAATTAAAGAGTGTCTGAATATAGAAGTGAAGGTTTTTTGTTTCATTGTTTGGCCTAGAGTTTGTACAGTTGAATGTTTCTTTGACTTTATGGGAGAAGGGTAATTATATTCGAAAAGGGCCATTTACCTAAGGTGTAAATCAAGGGGAAACAAATCTCTTTCTCTACAGCCACTGTTTTTTTTTTGTTGTTGTTGTTCTTTTTTTTTTTCTCTTTTTAATTTTTTTTTCTTTTTTTTTTTTTTTTAATTTTTTTTTCAATGTTTTTTATTTATTTTTGGGACAGAGAGAGACAGAGCATGAACGGGGGAGGGGCAGAGAGAGAGGGAGACACAGAATTGGAAACAGGCTCCAGGCTCCGAGCCATCAGCCCAGAGCCTGACGCGGGGCTCGAACTCACGGACCGCGAGATCGTGACCTGGCTGAAGTCGGATGCTTTACCGACTGCGCCACCCAGGCGCCCCTCTACAGCCACTGTTAGTGCACTTCGGGCCTTCTGGTCTACACACGGCAGCTCCATCTGTCTTTGTACCTGCTGTTCATTCTTCTTCGTACTGCAACCTCCTGCCTTTTCTCTACTTGGCATTGGTAACTTCTACCTGAACTTTGGGAATGTCCTTAAATGGCCCTCCCCTAGAGCAGTCCTTCCTGATTCTTCAAGATAGAGTTAACTTCTTCCTCAAGCAAGGGCTCTCACAATTTCTTCTATGTAATTCTTTTTCCTATTTTTTTTTTGCCACATTATGTTTGTTTATTTATCTGTTTCCACCAGTAAATTGATGAGATCTCTTAAGAAAATATGTTTTACTGACTCTTACTTGCTCATTAGCTATTGCAGAGTCTAGGATCCAGCAGATGCTTAGTAAGTATTTGCTGAATTAAAGGATGAATGGATAAGTAAATGAATGAATCATCAGTGGACTCATGGCCTTCTGAGAACACTCACAATATCTAACCTAACCCGTCTCTCAAAAGTGACAGTAGTTTGAAGGCAGATTCTTTAATACAATGGCACCAGGATTGCCCTAACCCAATCTTCTGTAGGTGCATTAGTTGCTTGATGCATAATAGGCAACTTCATAACTGAGGCTTAAAACAATAATAGCAATTCATTATGTTGCAGTTTCTGTGAGTCAGGATTTTATGAGTCACTCAGTTGGACAATTCCAGCTCAAGTTTCTCATGAGATTATAGTTACATGTTGATTGGGGCTGCTATAATCTGAAGGCTTGACTGTGGCAAGAGAATACATTCCCCAGGTGGTTCACTCAGGTTGCTGGCAGGTTGGTTCCTCCTCATTTGGGCCTCTTCCTGGGGCTTCTTCAATATCTTAACCACAAGGTAGTGGATTTCCTCAGAGTAAGCAATCCAGCAGACCAAAGTGGAAACTGCAATGCCTTCTATAACGTAGTCTTACAAGTCACACACTTTTGCCATATTCCATGGGGTAAAAAAGCTAGCTGTGATTCAGTGTGGGAGGAAACAACACAAAGGAGACAATACAAGGAGCTGAGGGCCGATGGGGCCGTATTGGAAAGCCTGTTATCACATCTGGCTATGTGAACTCTCTCTGTATTCTTTGAGAGGAATCAGAGTCTCCTTTACTAGGCTTTCCCCGAGGGGTATTTTGGAAGGTCGTGAAGAGAAGGTTAAACCCATGGGGAAGCACACGTGAACCACATATGAATTGTTGACAGGCAAAGAGTCCTTGACTTATCTTCAACCTTTCACCTATGGTCCCCCATGACCTTTGGTAACATAAATAAATTTCCACAACATCCCTCTTTTGTGGGTGTTATTTTCCTTATTACAGATGATAAGTTAGGGTCAAAACACAGGGGAATTGCCCAAGGGTACACCATATGTCACTGTCAGGATAGGGATTACAACTCAAGGTATCTGAATCCCATGCTTATATTTAGACTGGACTACCTCTGGTGCATAATGAATTGTGGCATAGGCTAACTTCTCTGAATTTCTTTTAGTCTACCTAACCCTTACTGAATTCATCCCTTTACCACCACCCCTAATCCATACACATATTTTAAACATAGCACACACAAACACATACAGCCATACTTAACCACACACACACACACACACACACACACACACACACACACACACACCTTACTCTTTCCCCGTGTCTTCTGAAAACCCAAACATGACAGCCTCTCTCTTGTGCCAACAGGGGGCCTCCAGGGGGTACTTTTAGAGTAAAAGCTGAGGCTTCCATGTTCAAAATGAGAAAGCTATAATTTTCATATTGTATCTCCTTGCCAATTGTAAATCAGTCATTTTAAGGATGCTTCCTATTCTTGTTTCCCTTCAGGCAGCTCTTATTCCTCTCCGGAAAAAGAAAAGATTTGCTTTATAGCTAACTGCAGGACTGAAATGACATATAAAATAGTAACAGCAGGGAACAAATGTGTCCCTAAAGTGGCAATATGGTGCCTTTTTGTGTGTTTTAAAGCTTTGGAGTGAGAGGCAATTTTTCTTTTCAGCCTTCTATTTGAATAGGTGTTGAAAATTTAGAAAACAATATTAGGTGTGTTCAGTAATGGAGCCTGACCTGAGTTGTTCTGTACTATCAGTGGTAGGGATATATATATATTTTTAATATATTCTAGTGTTACTCTGGCCAGCTGCTCTGATGATATTTGCAGGGCAAAGCTATCAAGCTAATAACAAAGATTGTTCCATTATTAGGTTGGAGTTTTTTGTTTATTATGTAATACTTTTCCCACCGAAATCACTGGTGTTCTATATCATTAATTGAAAAACTACAGAATAAAACCCTATTTTATTCCCTCCTTCATCTTTTCTCTTCCTTCCTTTCAATGTAAGAAATAGGCATTCTGACTGCCAAAGCTGTTTTCATTTTTTTTCTTTTTCTTTTTTGTCAACTAGGACAATTCAAACATTTCTTTTGAAACAAAGAGCCCAAAAGCCAAAGTAATGCCTATATTTCTCCAAACTCCCTGTAGTATCAATAAATCCAAGGGGCTGACAGCACAGGGAAAGTTCTACACTGAGAAAAAGAGCAAATTGGATCAACAGTGTTGTTCATTATCCTCCATATTAGAAAACAATGCTGCTGAAGGTTATTTCCTGGAGGGAAGACCCCTGTGTGACCTGCCTTCCTCACCACACTGCCTGTGCAAGGTCCCCTCAGCCGAGACTTGCCAGCATCATTTCAAACAAAGGAAGAACAGCCTGTTCTTTTTTCTTTTTCTCTGTGTCCCTGTTCCTTTCCTCATTTTACACTGCTAAGCCGGGGTCTTCATGTATCCCTTTCAACATTCATCACATGTAAGATTATGGAACGATTTACTCCCAGAAGGTCCCCATTTTGTGGTAATTGTTGGAAGATGAGGGATGGCCACACACTGAGCTGTGCTCCATCCGCACACATGAGGCGGGAGAATTTCCCACAGTGCCCAGCAGCGTGGCCATTATCTTCACTCCCAACTGACTCTTCATTTGCCACCGGCGACCTAGGCAACCTTGGGTTGCTCCGCCTCAGGTTCTCATCTGGAAGATGGTTTGCCAGTTCCTTTCCATTTCTAATAGCTTTTCTCACTCTAGAAAACCAAGCCCAATGGGTAGCATTTCCAGATTGTGAGCTTGAAGATTGGAGCCTCCTGGGATTGGTGACAACACATATGCACAATGGGAGTGGGATTGGAAAAGAGGCAAAATGAAGCTTTACAACTGGCCTGTGCTGTAGCATAATCATGCACTTTCCTCTTACAGATTCTAAGCCACATGAGAAATAGATAAAGGGGCCAGGAATCAAAATGTCAACCCAATTATTAGCAACATCAGATTGGAAACCTGGTGTGGACCTGAGGCTCAACAGGGCTCAGCTGCCCTCCCTGATTGCCTACCCCCAGCTCATAATCTCACGCTTAGCACTTAACTATGTGTTCTAAGCCCTTGATATAATTAAAAACCCACTTCATTCTCACAACAAGCCTTTGAGGTAGATGCTATTAACGATCCCCATTTTACAGGTGAGAACATGGAGCCGCAGGTAGGTTGAGTAGGGTGCCCAAGGTCACAAAGCATTTATGTGGCAGAATCAGCATTCACAGCCGGTGCTACCACAACACTGGTCTTAAGCAGGCAAAGCAGCTGGAGAGGAGAATCAGCTTCCGTACCAAACAGGTCAAAGGATGCTGAGCAGAGAGGCGAGTATGTGAGGGTCTGGATGGGGGCCTGTGAAGGTGCCCTGAAGACCTTTCTCTAATCTCACAAATTAGATAAGTTACTCCTCTCTTGGAAGGAATGAGTAAGCCGGTGGGAATGTTCTTCTAAGAGGACAGATGTTTTCATTTTATGTGCCGAGGCAGGAATACAGGGAGAGAGGGAAGAAATAGTTTACTCCTCAGGGACAGCATCACTTCAGGATGATAAGAAAAAGCCAGTGCTGGGGTGCTTGGCTGGCTCAGTTGACGGAGCATGTGACGCTGGATCTTGGGGTCGTGAGTTCGAGCCCCACGTTGGGTGTAGTGATTCCTTTACAAAATAAAATTTTTAAAAAGAAAAAGAAAAGCTAGTGCTACATTCTACACCAGAGGCCAAGAGTTAACCATCTGATTGCCTGTGGGGGAAGTCCAGCCCCAGAATGGTGGCAAGCAGGACAGGCTACATGACCTCCGGGGCCCAAAATACAATGAAAGTGCAGGACCCCTTGTTTAAAATTACGAAGAATTTCGAGATGGTGACAACAGAACATTAAGACAAGTGAAGGGTCATTGTGAGCATAGGGTGTGGTGTGGCTGCACAGATCACATGCTCAGGAAGCCAGCCTTCATGGTAAGCCTAGAACTCTGGGATCTCGGCCATGATGAAAGTGGAGATTTCTCCTGGAACCAAGGACAACAAGATCGTTACACCACTTTGATTAACGAGAAGCAGTAGCAAAGCTTACAGCTGCGTAGCAGACTCACCTGAGGAGCTCTTAAAAAATACTGATGCCGTGTGAACCCCACATCATGGCAACTAAACAAGTTGGGCCTAGGATCTGGGGAACTGGTGCTTTTAAAAAGCTCCCCATAGAAAAAATAGTTTCAAACAGAGAGGGTGGCAAACCATAAGAGACTCTCAAATACAGAGAGGCGGGCAGGGGAGAGGGGAAAATGGGTGATGAGCATTGAGGGGGGCAGTTGTTGGGATGAGCACTGGTGTTGTATGTAAGCGATAAATCATGGGGATCTACTTCCAAAGCACTGTATGTTACCTAACTTGACAATAAATTATATTTAAAAAATAATACTAAGCAACTAAAAAATGAAAAGCTCCCCATGAGGGTCCAATGTGCAGCACAGTCAGAAAGAGTGGTTTATTTCATATCTAACCAGCTCAAGGGTCCTCAGGAAGACATCTTGAGCTGTGGTTCTAGAATTTTCCTTTTTGAGATCCTCAGGTCTGAGGTGCTGCAAAGGAAGTGCCTACATCTGGGCCTGGCAGGTTACAAATGAGCAGAGAGTGTTGCAAATAAGGAAAACGGATCCTCGGCATTTGTCTCCGTAAGCAGCAGGGAGCATTGGAGACCATGGAAAAGTCTGGAGCCCAGGCAGTATCTAAAGAGGGTGACAGCTTCTCAGTCCTTGAGCCGTTGTTGTCATGAGGTAAGTGTTCCTGAGTGGCCAGATCTTGTTATTCATGAAGAGAAGACGGCCATCCAGATTGCTAAAGGAAGTATCTCAATTTTTACATGTGCTGGCAAATTCAAATGAAAAACAGAACAAGAGTAACAAAAAAGGTAGGGTCGTCTGATTCTGGCCCCACAAAATAGTGGAGGTGGCTCACAGACTGTCTGCAGCTGAACTAAACAGCCAGAGAATCAGGGACTCATAGCCATTTGAACTGGAAAACACTCATTTCGTGGACGAGGACACCAGGACTCAGAGAAAGGGAGGGGACCCAACCAGCCACACCGTGAGTGCACAGGGACGCCAGGTGCACAACACAGGGTTCTTGATCTGACTCCTCTATTCTTTCTCCCACCTTGCATTGTATTTGGAGAAGAAATGCAGACAGATGCAAACTTCAGTGATCCCTCAACAGAGCATTTGAACAGGATTAACCAAAGTTTGTCTCACATTAAATTCATTGTTCTCCTGATCACTTAAGTGACTGGACTTGATTTGAATTAATGCAGACCTCATATTGTTTGCTGTGTTATTTACAGTAGTGTCCATAGCACGTATAGCAGATGCCCGTCTCACGGCAGACGCTCAGTAAATACTTGTTGAATGAATGAGTGAATGAATACATTAGTGAATGTCATAAAGGTACAGACTCTGTGGGTATTTGTGGTCCTTATTCTTTTTTAATTTTTTTTTAACTCAGGCATTCCCTAATAATCATAATTATATTGTTAGGTTACATTTTAAGCCACTAAATCAATGTTGTTCTTCCTGAATTGAGAGGAATCACTCTTTGCAGGAATGGAAATAGCGCTCTAACTTAAAAGTAGCCAATCAACTGTCTTTTTCTTAAAAGTTTCTCTTTTTTCTTAAAAGTTTTCAGTGCCAAACAATGTAGCAACAGAAAGGCTGCCTGGCTGAGATTGGGTATCCTGACTTCCAGACTTTTTTTTCCTCTGACCCTCAAAACCAGGGTAATTCCTGGAGACTATCAAATATGTGCTACCCTGACTTCTCTGTTCTGCCTCAGTGTTCATTTTGCTTCACATGTTCAGGACTTTTAAACTGACATGCTAAAAAGAAATCAGATTTCAAAGTTGATTGGGATCGAGTGAGGGCACAGGTTTTTCTAACGTCTTATTTACTTGCGCAGGTAAAAGTAATGATAAACTTTGCAGAGCAATCGAGTGTTTTCCAAAATATTTTGCGTTAGATGGGATATGAGCCTCTGGACAGCTTTGTGAGGTCAGGATTCAGCAGGTAGCATTATTCCAGTTTCTCAGAGAGGAGACCTGAGGCTCTAAGGATTCTCAACTGACTGAGGGTCATAATGCTGAAAAGTAGTTTTGTTGATTCTTGAAGTCCAGGCTGTGCAATTCAAAGAGAATTACTCTAAACACCAGGTCATGAGGGAGAAGGAATCCTTATGCACCCTGTACCCAGATGGGTTTGTGGAGCCCTGGAAGGAGTTCCCCAAGTAAGGCAGGACCAGTGCGCATGGTCTTTCAGGGACACGGCGTAGGTGGAACATACGTGCCAGGAATGGTTTGTGTTAGGAGGAAGGGGCTTGCCTGCCGAGGTCTTTCCTCCCCCTGGACTTTGGGATTCTCTGGAGGGACTGTGCTAACAGAAGGGAAACGTGATAGCCAGGAGAGCTGGCTTGCGGGAGGTCTTGGGGAAAGAAGACGGTGTGAGGGAAATCCGGGCTGCACAGTTCATAGCTAATACAAAAGGAACTTATGAAAGCGGAATATTAAAACAAACAAGTGAGTTAAAAATAACAAACTTTTACTGACTTGCCCTGACTTCCCTGGCCTGCTTAGGCACAGAGCGTCTTTGAATTATTTTGTTAGCTCCGGAATAGTCAAATATTGACCTCCAAAAATAGCAACTGCATAGTTTCCCCCCTAATATTTTTAGCATACTATGAATTTCATTATAGGGAGCTGAAGTCGGGTTTTTTTTTTTGTTTGTTTGTTTTTTGTTTTGTTTTTGTGGTTGTTTTCTTTTTGATCCACTCTCTTGGGAAAAGAAGTGAAGGGATTTATATGTCTTTGCGGGGACCCACGAGGCGGTGACTGGGGGTGTGGGCAGTGAGGAGCCAGCACCCTTTTCCCTGTAGGTAAGAGCCTGGGAAAGGAAGCCCTTTTCATAGGAATTGAAAACTTCTTTACTGTGCTCTGCATTCCCCCACCGAGTAAATAAACACACTGTCTGCTTGGAGGCCTCTCTGGGAGGCCTCAACAGTGTTCACGGGAACAGTAAGTACAGCGTGCGTGGAGCCCATCCACGGTGCCACGCACTCCACTAGGAATGTTATGTTCCTTATCTCATCTCTTGCTTCCGAAAACCCATAACATAGTTATTATCCCCATTGTACAGACAAGGCAGGCCCCGAGGGGTTTTGCAACTTGCCCAGGGTCACACAGGAAGCACGGCGTCTGCCTGAATCCAGATGCCTGCCCTTCACTCTTCTACTCTGCAGACATCCAAAGGCAGCATTCACTCCAACACTAACTGAGCCCCTCTGTGGACCAAACGCTGCGTTAGGTGCTAGGATGAGGCTGTCGTATTGATTTCAACCACCGGACGTTGGGTTTTTATCCCGTTGGTCAGGTAGTAAATGTTCCGTAGCTGGTGGATATATTCTGCCGTGTGCTTTTTCCTAAAGGCATTCCATAGCAGATGAACTCGGCTTTTCAACCAACAGGGAGACAGTGGTTAGGAAGCAAGACTTGTAAAGAAATGGAAAATATGAGAGAAGCAGGTCAGAGGCTTGTATTTTCTTGGGGTCCCCTTGAGACTGCTACTTTTCCTGGGGTGGGGAAGTTTGAAGAGATCCCCCCCAACCCCGACCACCCTCCCATCAGAGGATGTTGAAGGGGGGGGGTTCAGATGGGTGGGGCATGTGCAAATCATTAAGACCTTAGGCATGACACCTGAAGCCTTTTCCAGAGTCAGATGTGGATTGAGAAATTAGTGGGGCTTTTTACTAATTGAGCCATTTAATCCCCAGTGAAGTTCAAGGTCAGTGTCACTTTTGGACTTATGAGTGTCATAAGGCTGGTTGCCTTTTAATGGTAATGATAATGAGTCAACATTAGATCCACATTCCATTGCCGAATCTCTGGTAGTCATAATACCAGCCAGCCTTTACTGAGTATGCACTCCTGTCCAAGTCCTTTAGTTATATGTCCCCATACCCCTGCCTGAAAAGAGGTGTCACTGTCCCTTTTTTAACCTGAAAAAATAAAATCACAGAGATTTAGGAAAATCAGATGGTTTGCTCATGGGGCAAGTCAGCCCCATGTCTTCCTGGTTCTCATGCCTGTGCTTTTAGCCCTACGAGGCCTCTGTCAAGACCAGAGGGGGCAGAAACCACAACACGTACATCTTGCTCTTGAGAAGTTCATGAAAGCATCAGGACAGAGACACAAAGCTGAGTACAGGAGTGCTGGCTCTGGACGGTGACTTGTCAGGTGGCAGAGTTGGCCCAGTCACTTAGCTTTCCTGCCTCAGCTTCCATCTCTGTAAAATGGACATCATAAAACTACCAACTTGCCAGGGGAGTCCCGAGTACTAAAGGAAAAACGCCTTCCAGGATTCTACTGCATAAGAGGAGACACCAAGAAGGCATTCTTCTGCTCCTGACCATCTCCCCTTAACACTTGGCACATCCAGCCATGCTGGCCCTCCTGTTCCTTGAAGGAGCCCTGCTCCCTCTCACCTCAGGGCCTTTGTGTGGAGGATTTCATCTGCCTGTGATGCTCTTTCCCTTTCTCTCAAATAGTGTTTTTTCAAAAAAAAAAAAATCTTCCTTTCCTGATCTCCAGGTTAGATAAATTCCCTTTCTCCTTATAATTTTTCTTCATAGCTTTTATCATAGTTTTCATGCATTTTCAAGATGACTTAATGCATATCTTTTCCCAACCAGATTGGGACTTTTCCCAGCCAGACTGGGACTTTTCCCAGCTAGACTAAATTTATAATGGCTGAGCTTCTGTTTTTTCATGACTGCATCCATAACATGCAACACTACATGGCAGTGTTAGATATGTGTTTGTTGAATGAATGAATGAATGAATGAATGAATATAAAACACTACATCTGGAGGCCCCTCTCCCCCACTCACGCATGCAGTCTCTCTCTCTCTCTCAAATAAAATAATAAAATAAAAAACACCGTATCTGGCACATAGAAAGAATTCAATAAATTAAAGTACCATTACTATTATTATACAAAGTACCAAGAATCAACTCAAGAGTTATAAGTCACCAGTTGACAATACAAGTGATAGCATGAGGCAGTGTATCAGTTATCTATTGCTGCAGTAATGGTGAGTAACGAACAATTATAAGATGCAATGGCTCTAAACCATACGCTTTTCTTTAAAGTCTGTGTTTCTTCTGGCCACACCAAATATAACCATGGCTTGTGCTGGTGTCGATCTTGGCTGAGCTCTCCCACATGTAGGGGAGTTGGCTCTCAGGGGCGGCACAGCTAAGACCACTGAGCAGCCTGGCTCTGTTCTGAGTGTTCATCCTCCAGCTTGCTGCCCTGCATGTGTTCTCATGGTGAAACCAAACTGTCCTGTGGTCTAGCTCTGGAACACATTGCATTGACCTTAGCGAAAGGCTGGTGCAAAGGAAGAGGAGGAAATCTGACAGTAAATAGTAGCTTTCTTCCTTTGTATTTGTGTTTTAGGCCTGTTTTCCTGCAGCTGCTGATTGTAAACTACGGGTGATAAATGGCAGTAGGTTCTGACAAACTAAAGAGGTGAAGACTTATTTTCTGATTTTCCTGGTAGTATTTTCCAACTGGGCAGCAACCCCCCGACCAACACCCTTTTTTTAAGCTTACTTATTTAAATAATCTCCACACCCAATTTGGGGCTCGACCCCAATATCAAGAGTTACGTGCTCCTCTGACTGAGCTGGCCCCTCTGCAAAGCGCCTTTTGAATTAACTGGGGGCTACTGAGCTGGAGAACAGAAACCGATCTTTTCAAGCATCTCACACAGTCTGAGATATGATGGATACTTGGGTTTTAATGAAAACACTGAGGATCAAATTGTCAGGCTTGTGTCAATGGGCAGTGGCCTCTTGGAGCCTATACTCAAGTTTGCCTGCTGTGTTGCCTTTGAGAGATCATAAGCTCTTTGTGATAGCTTTTTGTTGATTCACTTTTATTTTATTTCTGTCTTTCTTTCTGCCTACACTCCCTTCTTCATCCCTGTTTTTTTTTCTCTTTCCTTCTTCAAATAACCATTCCTTGGGCAATAGTTAAGAAGTTTCTGTTTTTATTTATTGCTCAGAATGTGGTTATTTGTCCCTCTCCTCTCTGCACAAATAGTTTCTCTCCCACAGCATTCCTTAATGAATTCTCATGTACTGGAAACATTTACTCCATAGCTTTGGACATATTTCACTAAGGCAAGGTGGAAAATCATAGACCCTTGTTATCAGTTAATGACCCAGAGCTGGTTATTATGGGAATAAGTATTAAATAGAGCAATCTGCTGTATTTCCCTTTGCAACTCTACTCCCATATTTAAATGTCCGAGAGATTCTTACTACCAAAAAATTATAACAAAGTTTATAAAATATCGGACTTCAAAGAACTTGATTTTACAAATGGGGGAAATTGAAGTTCCAAAAGATAGTATTTAAAAGTGAATGAAAAATTTATATAACTTGTGAACGTGTTTTAGTTTCATACCAGGGAGCCAGGCTCAGCCAATACTTTCATGTTTTTGACACTTCTCCCTGAGGTCAGTCTGTTTCAGGGTCAGCAATGGAAGTAATCAGATTCTTACTTCTCACTCAACCTGGGTAGTGGCTGGTGGTGGCTGAGGCAAATAACTTCTTATCTCAAACATCCTTCTTTTTCCCACATCAAGCTCTGTCCACTTCCTTGACCAAATATGCAAACACTGATATTTTCAATCCTTGGAGGAAGAAGTAGACAGAGAAGCCCACATTGTATCACAGAAATATCTGAATTGACAGACTCCATGGGAAGAACCTTATACACTCAGATGAAAGTAATCTACTTGATACAGAAATCACTGATTTAAATGTACCTGTTTAAGCTTGCAACAAACCCCTTCTGAACTACACATTTAAAGTTGTGAATACCATTTCTAGATTAGACTTTGCTAAACTCTAAAAACACAGAGTAGAATCATCTAGAAAGTAGTTTCTAACTGATGCTTTAGGGACTCTGAATCCATTAACTATAAATTTGTTTTCCAGCAACTATCCAAAGTAGTGTTCCCTACAAAGTAAAAGTTACACTTATTTTGTAACTTATAAAAAGGAAGCCACTGCCATGGCATCAATGAATAAAGGGATAACGCTATTGGATAAAGCCAGGCATTTCTAATTTATAAATAACGAGGAGACCCCGCACCACACACAAGGTTCAGATTAACTTTTTTTATAAGTTCCCAGTCATGTGTTCTCAAAGACCCCATAATACCAAAATGTCATGATCATATTGCATCTTCATTGCACTATTACTATTTTTGTGTTAACATGATTGATAATTGGTATGATGGTAAATGGGCAAAGATTTATTAAATGACCAAATGGCTGAACAACTCAACTGTTACAATCATTGAAATAAGTAACCTGATTATTTACTTAGGAATCAGGCAGCTGAACATATCAGACAAATAACCCTCCCCCCCCCACCCCCCACCCCCACCCAGGAACACCTATATCAGACATTGAGGAATAGGGAGAATTCTCTGGCAGAGATCCCCAATTTTGTGGGCCATGACCCATTCCTGGAGCCTCAGTCTATGTAGTTCTTATTCCTCTACACCCAATTTTACTCTTTATTCTACATTCATCCATATTATTCTTTGTAGAACAGAGATGCTTTCCTTGGCTCCTTTCCATAATCGTTATCCCTATCCCAGCTTCCTTGGGCCTGCCCCAGGCAGTAATGCACATCATTGTCCAACGCCATCCCAAGGCCGGTCACACACGTAGTTTTTCTCTGTTTTGTGGTTTCTTCCTCTTTTTACTGAGTGACTGGAGGACTGGTGGAGGCCTCAATACCTAGAATAGTCTGTAGCAATGGCAACCAGTCAGGAGCCTAGAACTGAAATTTATGTTCCTCTTTCAGATTCCTTAGCACTGCTAGGAATAGTTATGGGAATAGCCTGCAATTGCTCTCAGAACTTTTTGAAGATACTCTTTCCAATTGCTACCTAATGGAAAATGCTGGGTTTCCTACTCTTTATGACTTAAATGTTTGAGTATACTCTTCTACCTCTACGAGCTGGGCCTCCATCCAATATCCTGTCCTAATTACAGATCAAGGTACGTCTCACTTTGGCCATTTGACTATTACTAACAGTCTTTTTCCAGGACTCTTTGTGGATCATGTTAGTAAAGGCCATTTGTTTAGAGAACTGCAGATATCCTTTTTTTTTATGTTTATTTTATTTATTTTATTTTATTTTTGAGAGAGAGAGAGAGACCAAGCGTGAGTGGGGGAGGAACAGAGAGACAGGGAGACAGTGAGACACAGAATCCGAAGCAGGGTCCAGGCTCCGAGCTGTCAGCACAGAGCCGGACGCGGGGCTCGAACTCACGAACCGCGAGATCATGGCCTGAGTCGAAGTCGGATGCTTAACCGACTGAGCCACCCAGGTGCCCCAAGAACTGCAGATATTCTTTAAAGTGCTATGATTAATTGGTAAACACACATGTGCTATTTATTATACCAAACTAACTTTTATCCTTTGACAGCTAATAAAGTCCCCATGACATAACCGTTACGTCAATAGACATTCCAATAGCATTCAACCTACAATTGAATTCAATCTGGATATTTGCCCCACGTATTAAATTGTGTGTGGCTCTGATAAATTAGTGAAATCACGATTTTATTATTTTTTAAGTTAGTTCATGAGTATATGGATGTGAAGGAAAAATCAGTGGAAAATATGTTATTGTAAAAACCACTCTAGTGAATATCTTTTCTTCTTCTTTTTTATTTTTTTTGGGGGGGGGTATACTACATGATTATAAAAGAACTGTAAGACCCAAACAAGATCACACGTTACTGCATATGACCTATCAAAATGAGATTTTGAGAAATTAAATTTCTAGGGTCGTAGATTTTGTGTCAGTTGCAAAGCTGGGATCAGACCCTCACAGCTGTTTGGCAATGGTATATATATAAATTTCAAATTTGGTTCTCTGGCTAGTCATCTTTGCTGTTTCAGAGACCTCAATCTGATTGTAGAGCTTAATGAGGATATCCTTTGCAGTACATCCTAGAACAGAGTAAAAGTCAATAGTACTATACTAAAACCCAGAAACAACAGGGAATTCCGGGGCGTGGGGCACACTCATTGTCTGTCAATGCCATCACAGAAATTTAGGACACAGGTAAAATTTCAGATCTCCTGTCTGCTGGTACAGCCCTGTGCAATAAATGCATTTGAGAAGCGGCGGGTGGTGGTGCCTAAAGCACTGCCTTGATTTATTTTCAAAAAAATAAATTAATAACCCATAACCCCACCCAACAACACTCAATGATTTGGTATGAAAATACCTCTATTTTACCCATTTACATAAAGAATCATCCACACATTAAGGTACACCTGCCACTGGCCCATTAGTGAATCATCACTGCATTAAGAAGCTTTCAATACCCAATCTTTCTAATGTCGTTAGACAACCTTGACCTTCGATTTCTTGCAGTGTGAATAATATTGCATCCTATCTACACAGAACAGTGTAATCATCTTTTCTATTCGTGGCACTAAGACAGTCAACAGTATTTGATACAATCAGCATGTGTCTTGATACGGAAGGCACATGGTGACAAGCCTAACTGAATGTAGTTATTCGGCTGTCATGAAATGCACCTTATGGTGATAAACTTCCACCATAAAATTGGAAGACTATCACATAAACATGTTTCACAAAGAAATACACTAGCAGA
Organism: Lynx rufus; assembly: GCF_022079265.1. Taxonomy (NCBI): domain Eukaryota; kingdom Metazoa; phylum Chordata; class Mammalia; order Carnivora; family Felidae; genus Lynx; species Lynx rufus. Next base: position 17,651,625 of record NW_025814867.1, on the reverse strand, counting down.
ATTCACTGCCGGGTTATTGTTGGAAAACAGTGTTCTATTTATTGTGCTGCGATTTTTACAGTATGTGTCAGTGTTTGGGTGCTCATTACATTTTACAATGAAGTAATTACTGGGTGGTGATTTCTTTATTCTGGACAACAATTCTATCTAATTAGTGAACAATAAATTGAAGTGGTTAGATTAGCGAAATCTGAATGGACATAGCAAGACAGGCTGATTTTCAATGTGTACGAAGCATTGTGTTGTTTTAAATTTACACTCTCAAACTACGTGCACATTTTTTAACTTCATGGTAAATAATTTTTTCCTATGTGCCGGCTCTCCTTTCTACCTCACTGTCTGCTTTTTCTGGTTCCCCTGCTCTCTCTCTTTCTCTAATGTCACCACATTATTAATTAATAAAATAACACTAGTGGTTTGATATAGTATCTGAAGTACACCATTGAGGGTAGGGATATAATCATCATCTGTATTCACGTAACTCCTAAACTGATAATATACAACTTATTTAAAGACATTTGTCCTTCAATTTTATTGTGACCCCGGGAGTGATACTCATATTCCACTGCCTGCTCTCCAGCTCTGAAGGGTAGAAGGAGCTGTTCATGGAATCCATATGCTAGGAAATCAGCCTCACTGATTTTGCTGAGGAAAGGTCTTACAATTTCATGTTCCCCTCACAGAGCTGGGAACTGCCTGTATTTATCTGATACAGTCTTTTTCACATATCATGGATGTCGAAGCTATGTGTTTTGTTGGGTTTGTGCCTCGAAAAATAACCACAACCAACTTCGAATTTTATGCACACCAATGACAGATAAATGCTCCTTTTTAAGGAGAAAACTTAAAAGCAGAGAAAACCATAGGCAGATACAAATCAAGACCAGTAGGAATTGGAGCCAACCATTCCCCTGGTGCCGGGCCATGCTGCCTGCTGGCGGTGTAACCGGGTCTTCTGAATTCCCAGCAACCCCTCAGATGGTAGCCCAAGATGCTAATGTTCTTTAGGTCTGAGGGAGCAAGGGAAGGGATTTTCAAAATTGCTACTCAGGGAGGAGTAAAGGCTGGAATGGAGGTGAGAGGTAAAAACAATAAGAAAAAGAATAAAGCAGGCAAGTAATAATTGAAAGAAAACCATTGTAGCAATACTAACTCAGACAAAAAAAACGGATTTTAAAGCAAAACAATTGCTAGGAACAAAAAGGGGACACTAAATCATCATAAAAAGAGCAATGTACTGAAAATGTATTGCAGTCATGTATATGAACCTCACAGCACAAGCTTAACTATATATAAAATAAACACTGACATGGTTATATGGAGAAAATGAAAAAGTTACAATCATTGTTGGAGATTTTACCATGTGCCTATTGGAAAGAGGATAGAAAAAAAATTGTAAGAATATAAAAAAAATGGCAATTCAAAAAATCTGGGGAGTTAATTGTTGGGGGCAACCACACTGAGCTTCAGAGTTTGGTTGTCAGAGGAAGCTCAGGCCCAGTGCTGTTAGACCATCCAATCTTTTTTTTTTTTTTTTTAGTTTTTTTTAACGTTTATTGATTATTGAGAGACAGAGAGACACAGAGTGTGAGCAGGGGAGGGGCGGAGAGAGGGGGAGACACAGAATCCAAAGTAGGCTCCGGGCTCAGTGCTGTCAGCACAGAGCCCGACGCGGGGCTCGAACTCACAACCACGAGATCATGACCTGAGCTGACGTCGATCGCTCAACCAACTGAGCCACCCAGGTGCCCCTAGACCATCCAATCTTTCAAGAGAAATTGGAATCGGGATTTTCAGGTAAAATCTTCTTCTTGAAAGCATGGCAGGTGAAGACTCCAGCATCTTCCGTGACGCAGTGCGGGCGACACACGCCAGGCCCCCAGCTAGGGTCTGTTTCTGAGGGGACTGATGTCTGACTTCCCTTTCGTACATTTTTTGAGGTTCGAATCTTTGTTTCCACATGGCTGTGTCTTCAATGGTGTTTGAAGATTAAATGAGAAAAAAAAATTCAATGTAATAATGATCACATTAATTAATGATTTATTTTTACAACTTATTTCACCGAATGCTTTATATATATTCATACGATAGAAATTTCTGGTAGTCCCAGGGAGAAAAGTGATACTGTATATACCCTCTCTCCCCTACCAGTCCAAGCTCTTCCTAAAACATGAAGGAAATCTTACTCTTTTGTGCTTCTCCAGTGCCTAGCTCATTAGCACAGGGTTGATAAACGAGAAAATAAATAGTTGGAGTGACTACATTTGTAACTCTTTATAATTATTATAATTCCATTGGCAAACATTTATTCAGCACTTACTGTGTGTCAGATACTGCTTGATTTTTACATGCAATTTATTAATTCCCACAACTACTACAGTTATGTCCATCTTACAGATGAGGAAATCTAGTTGGAGAGTAGGAGCAAAGCTAAGTAACTCAGAGGACCTCCCACAGCTTATAAGTGATGAAGCCAGGAAGGGACTGTGTCTCATAAAAGCCTCATAATACATCACGTATTTCACAAAGACCTCTCCAGTTAATGAAAAGGGAAGTTCTGACTACAGCAAATGTGAAAATTATAATCCCCTCTTTATAATCTCAACTACTTAACTGACATTTTCAGTTAACTCCCTTAAAAATTTAGCAGATATTTATTAAGCCACAAACTGTAAGTCTGGTCCTGTGGATCTAGCCGTGAACAAGACAGAGAAAATTCCTGCCTTCATGGTGCTCATATTCTAGGGGAGAAAGAATAAGTAAACAGATAGGAATAGTGAATATGAAACAGAGATGAAAATAAATGCAGGGATAATATAATTTTAAGTACAAGAATAACAGGGTGCTTTTTCAGGTAGGATGGTAAGGAAAATCTTTCCTGGGAATAGCAGGAGAATGAGTTCCAGAGAGAGAGATAGAGAGAGAGAGACAGACAGACAGAGAGAGAGAGAAAGAGAGAAGAACAGATACAAAAGCATAAGAAGGAGCGTGCTTATTGGTTCAAGAACCAGGACCAATGGTGGGCAAGGGAAGCCAACAGGGGCCAGATCCTGTAAGAACTTCCAGGCCAGAGAAATGATTGAGAATTGTTATTTCAGTGTGATGGTAAGCCACCGGAGGCTTGAGGGCAGGGAAATGACAAGATGTGATACACGTTGTACAATCATCATTCTGGTCGCTATGTGGAAATATGGAGGATGGGGTTAACATGGAGTTCTTTGCATAGTTTGGGGTCATTTATATGGGCCTGTTTTGTCTTTACCTATCAGTAAATTTGGGGAAAGACTAGAAGCCAGAACACTAATAAGAAGTCTTGGGTAAATCCCTTAAGCTATCTAACCTTCTGATTTTTCATCCGTTATATGGATATGATACCTGCTCAGCCTCCTCCACAATATTATTGGATTAAATGAGATAGTGTAAATTTAAGTGGGCATGTATTATACACATGTAAGAAGTAATGCGTATTATTCAGATCATAGTGCTGGTGATTACAATGGCAAAAAAGATAAAAATATGATGTAATGGTAGACTATTTTCGTTTCCACTGTGTACCCAATTTAGGTGAATAGAATGAACTGTGTGCATTTAGTAGTATTAACTCCTTATTATGGGAGTGGACATTATACTTCTTGTATCACAGTAACTCATGAGTGCTCTGCTTGGATTTTGTTGACACAGTCCAAGTACAGCTGAAAAAAAAAAAAACTCTTTTTAAAAACCTCCGTTTCTAAACTCTGAACACTTAGGAAAACGGTCATCAGGTCAGGGCACCTGGGTGGATCAGTCGCTTAAGCATCTGACCTCGGCTCAGGTCATGATCTCATGGTTCACGAGTTCGAGTCCCATGTCAGGCTCCGTGCTGACAGCTCAGAGCCTGGAGCCTGCTTCAGATTCTATGTCTCCCTCTCTCTCTGCTCTTATCCTGCTCGTGTTCGGTCTCTGTCTCTCAAGAATGAATTAAAACATTTAAAAATTTTTTTAAAAATAGTCATCAGGTCACCTACATTATTTTTCTGACCAGTAGCCAACTGTCTTGTGTTTTTTCTCCACCCGCTTTTTTCCCATACGTCTTTTATGAACGGTCTTGGCATCAGGTAGATGAAAGCAGCGGCTCTAATGGCTGAATCGATGTTATGGCTGCTGTTTCCATGCGCTGCCAGTTTGCCCCGAGAAGCTCAGAACGAGGGTCTGACATCGCGTGCAGAAGCAAGGTGTTAGGTCGGAACACGCCCAGAATTTGGAAGTGGACAGGATACACAAGCTCGAACCCCAGTGGGTTTTGCTAGTTTTGTGGCCTTGAGCATAATTTTGAAAGTTCTTGAGTCTCAATTTGCTTAGATGTAAAATGGAGACAGCAGTGTTTGCCGCCGTGTTGGCCCAAGCCTTCGGTAAGACCCGTGTACAGAGCACCGGGCAGATAGTGGACTCGCAGCTGATAGCTCCTGCTGCTCTCCTAGGGGCAAACCTATTTCTCATAGTAGCAGGCGAGGGTAAGGGTGGGAGGCCACTGTGAACTGAAATTGGTTCTGGGTTGGTTTTAGAATTGTCGGAGTAAGGATTGCAAGCCTGCTTCACGTTCTCTCTCTGTCTCTCACCGGCCGGTTTGGAATCACATTTCTGCCCCCTGAAATACCTTAACCTTAGAACCCTTTCAAAGGGTTAAAGATTAAGGCTAGGCAGAGGCGCCCGGTGGCTCAGACAGTTGGGCATCAACTTTGGCTGAGGTCATGATCTCACGGTTCATGAGTTCGAGCCCCGTGTCAGGCTCTGTACTGACAGCTCAGATCCCGGAGCCTGCTTGGGATTCTGTGTCTCCCTCTCTCTCTGCCCCTCCCCCGCTCATGCTCTGTCTCTGTCTCTCTCTCTCTCTCTCTCTCAAAAATAAACATTAAAAAAAATTAAGGCTAGGCAATTATTTCTGGAACAATGTTGAATGAATACATTTTCTCTGAGAGGAGACCTTTATTATTAACTCATAAATATGAATTAACTTTTATAGTGGCAAATTAGGAGCACAGAGAGCAGCCCTTTGAAGACCCAAACTTGTGCCTTGTGAAATCCTGGAATATTGTAATTAAAGTGCCTGCTAGAGGTCATCTCTTATCAAGGACTCCTTAACCTGTTAGGGTGAAAAACATTGAGGCAATCTGTCAAGATCAACATATCTCCCCCGGGAAATGGCTCCTTTATACTTATAAAACTTTATGGATGGTTTCAGGGTGTCTCATGTCCATGTATGAGCCTCATGTTAAAAGCCCACAACCGTTTCAGGATTATTTTTATTTATTTATTTATTTTCCTGATTGGAACAGGAAACTGAGTCCTAGATTCATAGACTCCAGTTGGATCTATAATTGCAGGTTGGATTTCCCAGGAAAGAGACTTTGACGTGGAGCCTTGGAGCAGGATGTTTATCAAGGAATGCTCTTGGGATCAACACCCTAGGTGAAAGGGAGGAAAGAAGCAGAACTGGGCAAAGGGGGAAGTTAAGAAATAACGAATTCTTAACAAAGGCCCCAGATGACTTCATGGGGACCTATGGAGGTAAAATGGCCTTTGTGAGCCATCCCAAGTCGGGCCAAGAGTTACAGCCAGGCTTCTTCATAGACTAGCCATTGGATGCGGACTTCTCTGGGAGAAGCTGCACCCTTCAACTGAAGCAATCCTTGAAAGTGATGACGGCTAAGGCTCTCTGCTAAGATTACTCCCAGAAGTGCGGTAAATAGGTCCTTCCCTCCTGAAGGGAGAATGTGGGTAGCACATCACAGCGCCCACCGTGTGAAGTGATTTGCCCAAGGTCACGCATTATTTTTCAGAGGAGCTGGGATCTGGACCCAGCCTTCAGACTCTTAGCCAGTGTTCTTTCCATTCTAATTTTGCCTCTTTGTCTATTGCTTCTAGTATATTTCATCCCCCTGTCAAAACTTCCAAGCTCTTTACTATTCTCCTTTGAAACAACACTAGCCCAGCATGTTAGGAAGGAACATTTCCTTGAATATTGTCTAAGCTTCTTTGTGTAGACTGTTAAATGTCCTGCTACTCTTTTGCAAGACCAAATAACACCTGCACTTGGAAAAAAAGAACCTAATATTAAATTCCATTACTCAGCTCAGGAGCACAACAGACAGAAAAGGTTCAAAAAGGGGCAATGAAAAAGAATTGAGTCATAACAGGAGTATATAGAGTAATGAGTTTAATTTCCCAAATTCTCAATTTCCACTCTCTGTTCCAAACATGTTTCTTCTCATGCAATTTAACCATAACTTCAGAGTAGCCTTACAGTGTATTGACTAAGAACTAATTAGTGTGTCCAGACCTTTAATGTGTGTCTTATTTGTGAACTGCAACTTTTGGAATTTTTCTTTTTTTCTCTGCAACTTGTCCAAAGCTAAACCACCTTTTCAAATGTCACCCTTGAAGATGAAGCCTTTTGCTGCCGAGGGAAGTCTCACCAATTTCTGATGGCAGGGGGAAAAGCGAATGCATCTTCCTCTCTGCCTTTTTTTTTTTTTTTTTACTTTGTCTACAAGAATCAGTTCTCAAGAAGAGCCCATTGTCTCACTGGGATGGAGATTGGAATAGGCCATGTCCAGGCCTCTCTTATCATCATCGGGTCTATTTCCCTACCGAGTTTTCTTTGACACCCTTAAGAAGAGCTGTTCCGTGTCACAAATAATAGTCTCTGTACTACAGAAGGCTGTACTATCATAGACAGTCAGTATGCATTTGCTGTTAAGTACTGCGGTAGACATTACGAGAGTTCCCAAATACACAGCTTTCTAGTCCTTCTCAGAATACTCGTAAGTGGATGGGTCCATGTAACCATTTCTGGCTAGCAAAATCTTAGCAGAAATGATGCATGTCATTTCCAGACTGAATCAGGAAAAAGCCCATGTGTTGTTCTCCTCTCACTTTTCCTCTGCTCTGGCAATAGTGAAGGAGGCCTTGTGTTGGGATAATAAAATCCCCTTTCCAACCTCCAAAAAGAGACAGCTAGCTTGATCTTTGGGTCATCATTTGGAGAATGGCTTTTCTCAAGAGTCATCTAGACCCACAGTAGACTTTTTAAAAAATATTTTTAATGTTTATTTATTTTTAAGAGACAGAAAGAGACAGAGCATGAGTGGAGGAGGGGCCCAGAGAGAGAAGGAGACACAGAATCTGAAGCAGGCTCCAGGCTCCAATCTGTCAGCACAGAGCCCGACACAGGGCTTGAACCCACCAACCGCTAGATCATGACCTGAGCCGAAGTTGGACCCTTAAATGACTGAACCACCCAGATGCCCCCACAGTGGACTTTGAATTAGTGAAAAATAAACTGTCCCTTTGTAAAGCCACTGAGATTTTTTTTTTGTTACTACAGCGTAGCTTAGCTAATACTAACTAATGTAAGTGATTCCTCTTTTGCCTCATCTTCTTCAAGCACCAAATTTACCAAAGAAATCTGCATATTCCTATACTCTTTCTCTCTGATCCGTAACAGCCTAATAAATGTTGCTATTGTATTCTCAGAGCACACACATGGATCACAGTCTTCACTGCTGCCAACTTATGAAGGAGGGCAATATTTCTTCACTTTTGTAACCCCCAAACTAAGTATAAGCCCAGGCTAGAGTAAGCTTTCAATAGAGGTTTGTTGGACAATGAACTGATAACTGAATATCTTCTGAGGGGACAGTGTGCCTGTGTTTCGCACTCAGGCCTTTTCTCGGTTTGTTTTGTTTTGTTTTGTTTTGTTTTTAATCCTTTACCAGTTCTAGTTTGCCCGTCTTTGCAGAAAGGGCAAGAGAAAGTGTGACCATATCTCAGAGGAACTGAGGCAGGGGATGTGGAATCCACAGTCTCTCTCATCTACCCTCTCTGTGACCGTAAGCAAGTTACTGAGCTTCCTTAAACCTCGTTTTTCTCATCTGGAAAAGTACGGGCCAATAGGGCCTCCTTGACAGGGTTGATGTAAAGATTACCTGAGACAATGCAGATAAACAGCTTAGCATGATGCCTTGCACAAAATACGTGGCATATAATAAATATGATCTATTGAATGTATTTGACCCTCCCTTCCCTGCTGTACCTGTGACTCTGACTTCCAGCTACCACCTCATGTCCCCTCACTACACAGAGATTGTCTCACGATCTGGTGATACCTCATCTCAGTCTGTCTGCTTCAGACAGTGTCCTGTGCAACAAGTCCACTTTCTTCCCTTTAAAAAGTATAGATAGGGGCGCCTGGGTGGCGCAGTCGGTTAAGCGTCCGACTTCAGCCAGGTCACGATCTCGCGGTCCGTGAGTTCGAGCCCCGCGTCAGGCTCTGGGCTGATGGCTCGGAGCCTGGAGCCTGTTTCCGATTCTGTGTCTCCCTCTCTCTCTGCCCCTCCCCCGTTCATGCTCTGTCTCTCTCTGTCCCAAAAATAAATAAACGTTGAAAAAAATAAAATAAAATAAAAAGTATAGATAGTTGTTGGGTTAAATAGAGTGAATCATATAATTCCTATTACTCTTAATTAACTCAATATGTCAATAACTACTATGATACCACCTTAAAAGAACATGCATTTTAGGGGAACCTTTATGGGCATGGCTCAGATGGTTGAGCATCTGACTTTAGCCCAGGTCATGATCTCATGGTTTGTGAATTCAAGCCCCACACCGGGTTCTCTGCTGTCAGCATGGAGCCTGCTTTGGATCCTCTGTCCCCCTCTTTCTCTCCTCCTCCCTTGCTCGCACTCTTTCTCTCAAAAATAAATAAACATTAGGGGCACCTGGGTGGCTCAGTCGGTTAAGCGTCTGACTTCGGCTCAGGTCGTGATCTCACGGTCCGTGAGTTCCAGCCCCGTGTCGGACTCTGTGTTGACATCTCAGAGCCTGGAGTCTGTTTCAGATTCTGTGTCTCCCTCTCTCTGACCCTCCCCCGTTCATGCTCTGTCTCTCTCTGTCTCAAAAATAAATAAACGTTAAAAAAATATTTTAAATAAATAAACAAACAAACAAACATTAAAAGAAAGAGAGAATGTGAATTTTAAGAAGGGATACCAGCAAATCCAGGGCATCTGAAACACAAAGATGGATCTATAATGGCAGAATTCTACTTAAGAGTGCCTGATCTTGGGGGCACTGGGGACAATTGGCGCTGGGGCGTCTCGCTCCTTGGTTGAGTCACACCACGCGGATTGTCACTGATTTGGTTTATGGCTAGAGTTGGTGCTGAGATCAGGAGGTCCCACCATAACCTTATCTAAATGTAAATGATGCAGAGGGACCATTGTTGTTTGTGCATACATTTTAAGAATTTTATTTGCATAATTGGCATATAGATTGACACTGTCCATTCTCAGATAGTTGTCAAGTTAAGCATTTATTATTGCTACATTTCAACATTTCACTAAAAAAATTCTTTCAAAATTCCACGTATTATCGTTGATCCAGATTCTCAAAACCTTAATAGAACCTAAAGCAGAGACTGTATAAGTCACTGGAGACCTTATGGTCAGTAAGTCTTTGTTACACTGTACCCGCACAAAGTTGATGTCAATTCCTTCAACAAAACAAAAATTCCACTGTTCCTTGCTCACTTTCATCCTCCACGTAACCCTTTAGGCTGGACGTCTTCCTTGTGTCTCATGAAGTTCATCTCTGTCTTCTCCATCCTGCGTTGTGGTCTGTCAGATCCACATGGCAGAACAGTAGATTTCCTTGGCTTTTGGCTGCAAGTTCAGCCGATGGGAAACACAGGCAGGATCTGGAAGATGGGGAAAGAGTGAGTCTGAAGCATTTATTTCCATAACTACCTTCCTGCTGGGTGGGTGTGGGGTGATTATGTCCCTCAGTGGAAGGCCAGAGACCTTGGTAGGTGGTCAGCTCCATTTAACCACCTCTTGGGTGTCTGTAACCACTCTCTCTTCCTTGTCCCTTCAGGTCTGAGATGCTAATGCCTCCCCCCATAGATAGTCCCAGGGTACTACGCTGTACAGAGTTGGTTTCTTTAAATACCTCTGTAAATTATAAATTTTAATTAAATTATTCTCAAATATCCCACGGTTTCCTTTCAGGACAATGGCATACATCCACCAACTGACTGTTTATGGGCCCCGGTACTGCATTGTCCAGAGAAACATCTCAGATGAACTTAATCCTTTCCTTCTGAGATCATGGAAATGACAACACATTTAAAATTCCTGGACCAAATTTAGTCATTCTTTTCCTTATTTTATGACATCATACCATCTTTTTTCCCCCTTAGGAGAATGTTATCAGTAGAAGATTTCAGCTTAGCCTAGTCCAGAATTGGAGCAAGGCTTCTAGAAAGTATGACAAATGCACAAGCGTGTCAAGCCGTGACAGTCTCAATGGGCTGAGATTTCAAAAATCTTATGAAAGGGAGACTTTGAAGTGCTTTATTCAAAGGCAGGCAGCACTTTTATCATCAGAGGAGGAGATTCTAATGTGGCCTGATAATTAGCATAGAGTAGGGGCATCCACTCTGCTAAGGAATGAGATGCCATGGCTGGAATGTTCCCTGAACCCAAATGCGGTTGCACAAAGAAGCTAGGCCTCATTCCTGAAATTTATAACCATATTCATCATAGTTTTATGAGATATGGAATCATTTTTTAAAAAGTCTTGAACCCTTATAGAGCTATTCAAATAGCCATTGAGCTATTGGAACTGAAATAGGAGTTAGTTCAAAGTGGCAGTTCATAAATTAGAGGCACGGTTGTTTCAAGGAGAGTGCATACGTGCCATGCAAAGAGGCTGACACACAAGTTTACTAAGTTATTGTTTTGCTCATGACTGTCCAGGAGTTGGGGGGAGGGCTAAACAAGCAGATTTTGACTTTTAATTTTACTTTAGAGTTTAATTAGAGACCATCAGCCATTAGACACAAACAGAATGCACTTCGTGTTGTATAGTCACTTCATTTTTTTTTAGCTTAAACTGTGTACAAGGGGGAAAAAATGAGCCATTAACCAGGCAGATCTTAAGAAATTTCTAGGTTAATAGAGAAGGCCTGAAAACCCCGAATCATGATGTAGTCTGCTAGCTAAGTGCTTTGTGGCATGGACAAATCTAGGAGGGCTAAGGAGCATGGAAGGAAAGTTCCTGACTGTGGGCCTGGGGAGTGTGGCTTGGGCAAAAGCAGGGAAGACCTTGTCAGAGGAAGGAATGTATGAGCTGTTCTTTACCAGACAAGTTGTAATGTCTCAGATGGGCGAGGTCAGGATGGAACTTCTCAGCAGAAGGTACGGGGAGCTCCCTGCTTAAGGAAGCAAGAAAAATCCAGAGAACCTCAGGTGATTCCATAGAGTTGGAGCATCATATTTGTGGGGTGGCATGGCAGATAGTGCCTGGATCTGGGGGGTGGGTATTAAACATCAATCGATCTGGCTATAATCCAAAGGCTAGCAGCCCATGTTGGCAGGCATTCATATGACCTGGCAAACTGGTGAAAGCTCAGGTTACCGGGCCCTACTCTTTGACATTCTACTTCAGTAAGTCTGGGATGAAATTAAAGAATCTACAGTTTTAAAAGCAATCTAGGGACCATATTTCCAGAAATACAACCACAGGAGATGGAAAACCCTAGAAGAGAGTTAAATGGAGGATGACCCAAATAGCTTATCTATATGGACAATCATTTGCCTTTCATTGTGTTCATTTGACCCGTTTTCTTCTGATTTGACCCTTCTTTTTTGAGACTCAAGGAAAGTCTCAAGGTACTACTGTGAATGATATTGTTGAGTGTTTCCGTGGATATATGACCCCCCCCCTCCAGCTGGGCAGCTGAGAGCTACTTCATGTTGCCATTTATACAATTGGTATAGATCCCAAGCAACTCCAAAGTATAACTGGAGAGATTAGCAATATCGAATACACTATGCAATGGGGGAATAAAACAATTTATGTAAAGAATGAACACCAGCCGAAGGGGAGTAGCTATTACCCGGAGATCTGGATGCCTAGCTAGGAGAGACCAGCTTTGAGCAGCTTTAAATTTCCTAGTATCATAAGAAAAGTAGGGAGTCAGTTGAATTCCACATTTTGCATTGTTCAAGAAAAAAGGTATTCATTTGTGAGAGACAAATACTTTCCTGTCTTGAGTTCAAGGAGGGATTTGTATATAGTGATCAAGATCAATTATAATTCCAGAAAAAGTAGAAAATGTATCCCTGTAATAAGAATGTTACTTTTTTTTTTTTTTAATCTCACGTGACTGGCTGAAGAAAAGATCAGGAAGTTTGTAATTACACCTAAGTAATTTTTTTTTAATTTTTTTAATGTTTATTTATTTTTGAGAGAGAGAGAGAGACAGACCATGAGCAGGGGAGGGGCAGAGGGAGAGGGGGACACAGAATCCGAAGCAGGCTCCAGGCTCCGAGCTGTCAGCACGGAGCCCGACACGGGGCTCGAACTCACGAACTGTGAGATCATGACCTGAGCCGAAGTCGGATACTCAACCAACTGAGCCACCCAGGCACCCCTACACCTAAGTAATTTTTGATGGCAATACAAAAGTGAGCCTGGAGAACAGAGTGTTTGGGTTTCTACATAGAATTGCATATATGCAAGGTTTTCTATTTGTTTCTACAAACAATATTACATCTTCATTATTGTTATAATGAAGTTACTCTATTCAGAACCTTAGTCCTAAAAAAGCAGCCAAGGCAGTTGATAGTAGTAAAGATCAATGTCTGGGTATCTTTAGCTTAATAAAATTCAATATCTAATACATAATACAAGTGACCCATGAGACTAGAGGGATATGGACCTATGATAAGCACAGATTTCAGAATGAAACAACAACTAAAAGGAAAATATAATGAAGATAGTAAAGAGACAAAGTAAAGAAGTTTTTATGAGTAAGCCTCATTATAATGAGCAAACATGAAATAACTACAGAGAGGTATCTATAAGCCCCTGTTATAGAGAATGAGATAAATGGGTAGAATATTGACCTGGGAATTTGGAGAACGGTGCTGGTATTTGTGCTGCCTTTGCTGTGTGTGACCACAGTTCGAATTCTGTATGTAGCAGTCTCATTACCTTTAAGACAAAGGAATTAGTTACAATAGGTCAGGATGGGCAAATACAGCCTAGAAGCCAGTTCCAGCCTGTCACCTATTTTTATGAATAAAATTTTACTGGAATACAGCCATGCTGCTCACACATTCACAGCCGTCTATGGCTGCTTTTGTGCTGTAATGACAACATTGGGTGGTTGCAAGAGAGAATGTAAAGCCTGAAATGTTTATTATCTGGTCCTGTACAGATAATGACTGATAACCCCTGCTGTGGATGATTATACAAATTAGTGAGAGTATCAGTTTGATTTCTGTAAGGTAGAACCAAAAGTAACCATGGCTAAAATAATATTGAAGTTGCTTCTCAGTCAAAGGAGTCTGAGCTGGTAGGGTAGCTCTCTTTACAAGGGAGTGCATGACTTTGCCATCTTCTCTGATGACTTCCTGCTCATAATCCAAGATGGCTTCTCTAGCTCTTAATATCACTTCCATATTCCAGACATCAGGAACGGGAAAGGGGACACAGAAGGCACACTGTTCTCTTAAAGGGCATGGACAGGCAGTTGAATGTTCACTTCTATTCAAGTCATACTTTGTAAAATGGCCATATCTACAAGGGAGACTGGGAAATACACTTTTTTATCTGGGGAAGGGGCATGCACCCACCTAAAAATACTATTACTGCATAAGGAAAGACAACACATGTGGAAGGACTAATAACCTATAGATTTCCTTCTACTCAAGCACTATGAACATACAGAATTAGTCTATTTGGGCTGTTACAACAAATATCACAGACTGGGTAGCTTAAACTTAAACAGAAATTTATTTTCTCATAGTTGCAGACACTGGAAAGTCCAAGATCAAGGTGCTGGCTGATTAGTTTTCTGGTGAGAGCTGTATTCCTGACTTATAGAAAGCCACCTTCTTACTGTGTCCTCACATGGCCTTTCCTCAGTGTGTGCACACGGCAAGAGGGAGCTCTCTGGTGTCTCCTCTTATAAGGGTGCTAATCCTATCAGATCAGGCTCCACCCTTATGAGTTCTTTTAACCTTAATTACCTCTTTAAAGGCCCTATTTCCAAACACAATTTCACTGGGGTTTGGAGCTACAGCGTCTGACTTTTGTGGGGGGAGGACATAACTCAGTCCATAGCTTATTGTTTTCTATATGAAATTGACAGAAGGAGACAAGTCATAAATGCTGCAGTAACAAAGAATGGGACTGAGGCTCTGGTCTGTTCACTTAAAGTTACAGAAATATGAGCACCTCCTTAAAAAGGAGAAGGTAGGACTGAACTCTGACAACTCCACAGAATACTTAAAATGAGTTTTGATGTATCTGTTCGGTGAAATGTTTTCTTTTTTACCCACAGTACAAATTATTCTGAAATTACTTTTTTGTTTCAAAAGTTTCCATTAAAAGTTCTTTAAAGGTCACGTCCAGTTGGGCCGAATCCAATTCTGCTCGCTATGGTAATGTCTGGGCAGGCACTGTTGCCCAGTATGTGCCTTGGAAACAAAAAGCACACGTTTGGGGTTCTAGGGAGGATTTCTGCTAAAAGGGTCTATGTATCACCTTTCTCTGTGAAAAGCTAAAGGGTGGTCAAACTCTCGCCTTGGGAATTTTGAGCTGCGTGATATGGCATCAGGAAATTTTTTTTCAGTTTTTTTCATGTTTATTTATATTTGAGAGAAAGACAGAGACAGAGACAGAATCTGAAGCAGGCTCCAGGCTCTGAAATGTCAACACAGAGCCCTATGTGGGGCTCGAACTCATGAGCGGTGAGATCATGACCTGAGCCGAAGTCAGACACTTAACTCCCTGAGCCACCCAGGCACCCCTTCAGTTTTATGTATTAGTCATGATTCGTCTTTTAATCATTCCACTTGGTATTGGGGTATAGTTTTGAGGATCTATTGCCCCAAACTCAGTGGCTTAAAAAACACTAATCATTTATGTGCTCAGGATTTTGCCATTTGAGTAGGGCTCAGCCGTGACCCTGTTCTATGTAGGCTTCTCCACGTAGCTCCTTAAGCTTCCTCCAAGATTGGCAGCTGGGTTCTAACAGGAAGAAAGAAGAAGCTGCCAGTGTTCTCAAAGTCTAGGACTGGAACCTGCATAGCATCACATTTACTAATTCTATCTGTCCAAACAGTCATGGAGCCCAGCCCACAGTCAAGAGGGTGAAAGAAGGACTCCACGTCTTGGCAGGTATAGAAGTAAAAAAACCTCGGGGCTCTCTTTCTTTTTTGAATTTTTAATTGTGGTAAAAATACACAGAACGAAGTTTGCCATCCATTTGAAGGGTGCAGTTCAGTAGTAGTCAGCACGTTCACATCGTTACACGGCCACTCTCCAGAACCTTCTCATCTTCCAAACTGAAACTCTGTACCCATTAAATGACATCTCTCTCTAGCCCCTTTCCCCCCGGCAACCAGCATTCTGCCTGCAGTTTCTAAGTTTGGCTACTCTAGATACCCCATGTAAGTGAAACCATACAGTGTTTGTATTTTTGTAACTGGTTTGTTTCACTTAGCATAGTATCCTCCAGGTGCGACCACATTATAGTGTGTGCCTCCTTACTTTTGGGGCACCTCAGTTGGTTAAGCATCTGACTCTTGGTTTTGGCTCAGGTCATGATCTCATGGTTCATGGGTTTGAGCCCGACGTTCGGCTCTGCACTGACAGTGCAGGGCCTGCCTGGGATTCTCTGCCTCTCTCTCTCTCTCTCTCAAAATAAATAAATAAATATTTCAAAAACTTAAAAAAATCATTTCCTTACTTTTTAAAGCTGAATAACATTTGCATTGCTGGACCGCATTTTGCTTATCCATTCATTTGTCGATGGACATTCGGATTGCTTCCCCTTTTGAGTGTTGTGAATAAGTAATGCTGCTATGAACACGGGTATCCGAATATCTCTTCATGATCTCACTTTCAAGTCTTTTGGGTATTTACGGAGAAGTGGGATTGCTGGTTTATTCATTTTTCATATGAATTTTTCACATATACTATTCTTCAGCCTCCTCTTTTTTTGTTTGATAGTGTGACTAGGACAGCTTTACATTTTAGCCCTGCGGTATACTTGTGGCTATTTTTAATTCACCAACAAGGGAAGATCATTAGTTTGTTATAAACATACATGTTTTGATCATTCTTTTTGTGGGACACTGTTTGGAATTCAGAGGACCTTTCCTGAAACAAAAACATTTTGCAAATGATATTTAGAACTATAATTTTGCTGGAAAGAGTGGAGCATGAAAAGCTTATGAGAAGAGGCTTTGACATCTGAGTTCAAATCACAAGTTGCATCTGAGCAAGTTAGCTGACTGAACCAGGCCCTGGTCTTATCATCTATACAACAGGGATGGTAACAGTACTCATGACAGAGCCTTGAGGGTTAAATAAGATAATGTACCTAAAGAACTCTGCCCAATAAATGTAGTTCTTATCATTGTTACCCACTGAAGATTTATAGTACTGATCAGGGCAGTGGGGTCTCTTAAACCCGGAACTCCCATACCTTAAGCTTATCTGATAATGTAGTCCTCACCTCCTCCGATCTGGTGAAGCAGGATCAACAGGGTAAGAGATTGGGCTGACGACAGCACTTCCCAGAGCTGAGGAGAAAGTGAAAGAACATCATACAGAATGTGTGTGCACAAATGGATTGCATGCAAGCGGTAAACACCTTTCAGACCAGTGTTTCTCAATCTTCATTATCATTTCCCCCTGAAGGGGCCTGCTTTACACATTTTTTTTCTAATTAATCCCTCAAGAAGTTTCATAGCTCAGATATACTGTCTATCTGGTTATGTGCTCTTTGTGTGTGTCTATACATATATATGCATATGTATATGTATAGACACATACACACACATATATAGTATATATATACTATATATAGTATATATATATGTGTATATATATAATATATATTATATATGTGTATTTGTATGTAGTATATATATCATATGTATGTGTGTATATAGTGTATACATTATATATGTGTGTTTAAATATAATATATATATTACACGTGTGTGTATATACAGTATATATATTATGTGTATGTATATATATACACACATATATGTGTATTTTATGTGTGTGTGTGTATATATACATATATATATAAAATCTGTGCTTTATGCATTAAAAGAGATATTTTTCATCTCCAATCAAACTTATTTTCATCCCTATGGGGGCAATATTTCCTGCTGCAAAAGTACATGCCCTTGACTATGCCATCTAAGAAAACCTAAGGAGCATGTGTTAGATTAACCTACCAGGCAATGCCCACTGTTGTCTTTGTAACAAATATAATTAATTATACGATCCACTATATAATTTTTGTCTGGTATCTTTCTTAATTGCAAGCCTCTGTTGGCAGAAGCGTAGTTCTCTTAGTCATTGTTGAATGAATTCTGACACAAAATAGGCAAACCAATATTTCTTGAATATATTGATTAGTAAGGGTTTTAATGTTTAGTAGGGAAATGAAAACAAGATACGTAAAAATGAATGTATTTGCGAGCTTGTTCATTGATGTGCATGAGGAGTAGCAAGAGACAGGAAGAACTGAGGTGTGGCCAAGGTCATTTTCCTTTTACTCAGTACAGATTTAATCGTTCCTGTGAGGAGCTCCCCAGATGAAAGCTTAAGGATGGAACCTTGTCTGGTTCATTGTTAAACACTCTAGACGTTTTTTTGTTTTTGTTTTTGTTTTTAAGTTTATTTATTTATTTTGAGACAGAGAGTGTGAGCGGGGTAAGGCCAGAGAGAGAGAGGCAGAGAGAGAATCCCAAGCAGGCTCCAAACAGGCAGTACACGGCCAGATTCAGGGCTTGAACTCACGAACCATGAGATCATGACCTGAGCCTAAACTAAGAGTCCCACGCTTAACTGAATGAGCCACCCAGGCACTCCTGCTCTACAGGTCTTAACACCATGTCTGCTAAATGGTGGTTGCATATTGTTTCAATTATGAATTAATAGTTGAGATAGAAAGTCTTGAGAAGAAAGAAAGGCATAAGGCTGCTTCCTTTTTTCTTTCCTTTTCCACTTATTTAAAGACACATTTAGAATTGCCTACATTTAGGTCTTTTAAAAGAAGCTTTCCAAAAGAAACATTTTATGTGTGAAGATAAATAATTTCTTATGTAAAATTAATATTTTTTTCAATTTAATACACTAACTTGACCCAGGCATTTTTCTTTTCCTCCTTTCAGTTCATCTAAAACATTATCATGCTTTTTCCTTTTTAATATAAAACAGATCCTCAAGACCCAATTATAACCCCCTTAAAAAGTAAACAGACTATAGGGAGATTAAAAAACAACAACAACAACAAAACTAGAATGAGTTGGATATATCAGTTCTCTTTTCTGCTACATTTTTGTGGCCGCCATGGGAAGACTATAAAAGCTTCTAGGCTGATTTTGGTTGATAAATTCCCAACAACCTCCCCCCTCAAGGAGTGATTGGTATTATGGACAAAAGAGGGTATTTCTTCAATATGTCCATTTGATTTTATTTTGTGAGGCAACTACCTTTGTAAACCACACTAACATGTCAGAAATATGAAACCGTCTTCAGTTCACTGCCCTGTAAAAGATGTCTGGCAAAAAATAAATAAATAAATAAAATCATAAATAAATAAATAAATAAAGCCAGGAACGCCTGAGTAAGTCATTTTATTTTTTATGATTCAGGCCCCCAAAAGGTCTTGAACTGTCAGATTTATTGTCTCTCCAATTTTATGACTTTTAGTTGTATTTATTCTTTGATGTTTACCATCAACTGTGCCTACGTGTGCCCTGGTCTGTGGGATTTCATATTGCTAAATCATTTTTTAAGCTTTAGTTGTAGCTTCTAGTTAGCATCAATCCCCAGAGACATGCCATTAACATGAATCATTTTTGAAAGTATTTGGTGCAATACGAACTCCTTGTTGAGCCGATCACTCATGGCGATGGAAAGAAATGATGACCTTCTCAGAAATACCCATCACGGTTAAATAACCCAGGACAGGACTCAACGGTCAGGGACTTCTGACTGGGGTGCTCACGTCAACTTAATCACCACCCCCAAAAGCAGGAGATGAGAGGTCAGTGTGGCTTCAGGAGGGAAAAAGGAAAAGTAGGGGACAAGGGGAAGGAAAAATGCTGACCCAAACCACAGCCATTTTTTCCTGTTTCTATGAAGGTTATTTTCACAGCAGGTACCTCGGTGACTATCATCAACACTATTTGAATTTATTTTTCTCTAACATTCCATTTTAAACCTCCAACCATGGTTCTTTTTCAAGAAAAATTAAGAGGTTATCTTCTCTGATTTCCCTTCTCTGCTATGCCCCCTCCCCACCTGGTTTTGTTCTCAGCTCAACCTCTATATATATTTAACTGCTCAGCTCATTAGAGACCTGGGGGTTTCATGACTGCCTCAAAAGTTTCTCAAAGAATTGAGTATAATCGCCACCAGTGGTAATTTTTTTCCTTGGCTTATAGCAAGTGTTTAGATATTTTCTTTTTAAATTTTTTTTTTCAACGTTTATTTATTTTTGGGACAGAGAGAGACAGAGCATGAACGGGGGAGGGGCAGAGAGAGAGGGAGACACAGAATCGGAAACAGGCTCCAGGCTCTGAGCCATCAGCCCAGAGCCCGACGCGGGGCTCGAACTCACTGACCGCGAGATCGTGACCTGGCTGAAGTCGGACGCTTAACCGACTGCGCCACCCAGGCGCCCCTAGATATTTTCAAGTCATAAGCCTGTGTAGTGACTTCAGATTATTCTTAAAGGTTGCCATTCTTTCTCTGCTTATGTTTAGTTAAGTCTGGTCTCCAGATCCACCCCTACGCCAGGTTTCTAGCTCCTTCCTCAGATGAATAAATACAAATACACTATATGCTGTGATTAGGGGACAACAGATAGGTATATTCTAATGGAGGGGCTGGAAAACTGCAGCCCACAGCCAAACCCAGGCTGCTGACTGCTTTTGTAAAGTTTTATTGGAGCACAGCCATGCTCATTAATTTATATTGTTTATGGCCACTTTCACTCTGTTGAGTAGTTGCAGTAGAGACTTTATGGTCCTCAAAAACTAGGACATTTACTATCTGACCCTTTACAGAAAAATCTGCCCTTTTAGGTTATAGCTATTCAAACAGAACCCTATTTACTAAATAAACAATAATGGTGGTTTTATTTACTGGGCCCATCTCAAACTCAAAGTTTAAACTGTTGACAAAAATACCAGAAAATTTTAGGAGAAAACTGAAGGAGAGAATTTCTCCTTTTTTTACGTTTATTCATTTATTTTTCAGAGAGACAGAGACAGCATGAGCAGGGGAGGGGGAGAGAGAGAGGGAGAGAGAGAATCCCAAGCAGGCTCCACACTGTCAGCACAGAGCCCAGGGCAGGGCTTGAAGTCACAAAACCAAGAGATCATGACCTGAGCCAAAACCAAGAGTCAGACACTTAACTGACTGAGCCACCTAGATGGCTGAAGGAGATAATTTCTAACTTCACTTTGATTATTTGGTTCTATGCTTTTTGGTGTCCTTTCAGGTTTTTTTCCCTATTTAAATAAATTGTCTCTAAATGGCAAAATATGAAATTTTGTCACGTATATAAACTTTTGGGGATAGTTCCAATTTCTTAGTTTTGGTCTAACTCTTCCTGTATAAATGGACAACATTCAATATCATTTCAAATTTGCCAATTTTTCTGGAAAATGTTTTTGTTGTTGTTGTTGTAATCTGATAAATTGTGAGGTTGAACAGTTTTTCCTATGTTTATTGGTTGCCTGTCCTTGTGCTTTCTGAATTCTCTTCACATCCTTTATTTTTCAAAGTAGGCTTTTGTTGGAATTCTTCACTAAATTGGTTATATCCTTTATTTGTGCTATTAGTATGGATGTTTCTGTCATAATTTATACTCCCCCAATTTAGTTCTCATGTAAGAGGACACAGAATGCCCTGAGCATATAGTTTAATATCTTCTATGTGCTTTATGATTTTAAAATATAAAAAAGTACCTATGGTAAAGGAAATAACCAAGGAGTTAGGAAAGAAACACATATTAAAATTATTAAAAATTAGGATTTTATATCTTAAAAATAAAAGCCAATGTTTCTAATCCACTGAAATTATAAGCAAATCATATTTCCTCTCAACCAAATAAGGAACTTAAAGTTATTTATAGTATTTCCCATGGTTTGAGCTTTGCTTCTTTTTTCTTAAGCTTAAGCATTCTTTAGGGTTCATGTGATTTTTATTTGGCATGATGCAGCATAATTGAATGAGATACTTCCAGATGATAGATGCCTGTGATTGAAAAGAATGTGCTTTCTTTAAATTGTATCTGACTTATGAAGATAAAAGGCCTCTTAGCGTAAGTAGCTTTGCATGTAGTCAGTTCTAAAAAAAAAAAAAAAGAAAGGCAGACTAAGATATTTAGCAGTTCTAGAATATTTACATGGTGAGTATGGGTGTGTGTTTATATGTGGCATGGGAAAAGGGAGAGGCTGTGTGTAAACACACATGTACAGGCACAAGCATGTGTGTGCATGCGCACACACACACAAACACACACACGCACTATAGAGCATTCAGTGCTCCATGGTAAAAATGCATACAGATACCCTACAGATATAACGGTGATTTAGGTTTTTAATAACCAAAAGTAAAGCTCATAGGCAAAGGTAAAGCTTGCTTTCTTTCCTAGGGAAAAATAATAGTAGTTTTAATTTATGGAGGTCTCAAAGAGAATTATTTCGTGTTGACATTATGTCAGAGAACAGGGATATGTATAGTGTATGTGGAAGTTAGTTTCCAATGGCGACCACCATTAATTCCTTCCTTCCCTGTATATGCATGCTGCTGTTCTCTTTGATTCTAGGCTGGCCTTAGTGATTTGCTTGACCAATCAAATGCAGTCAGAATGACATTCTGAAACTTCCCAGGCTACATTATAACAGTCCTCTTAGCTTCCTCCTAAATTCGTTGGAAAGTTGATCCTTGCAATACCTTTTTCCAGAATCCATTCATCATTTTGTGAGAAATCCAAACTACATAAAGAAGCCACATGTAGGCGCGACTGGTTGATAATCTCAGCCACTAACCAGCATCAACTGTCAATCATGAGAAAGAGCCATAATGGATATCCAGTCTGGTTCCTGTTCTGTCTCCATCTGATTGTGGTTTCCGGAGAGCCTCCTAGCTGAGACAAGTCAACATACTAAATTAAAAAAATGAGTTGTCGTTTTAAGCCACTGTGTATTGCAGTGCTGTGTTAAAACAGCAAAAGATAGCTGAGACAGTACAAAATGTTTTATGGTAATGATTTTACAGAAAATATATCAATTGGATAAGTAGGTTTAATATATTCCAGACAGAAAAATTTTCTACCTTCCCAACCTCTACCAAAAAAAAAAAAAATACCTCCCAGACCCAAGGAACATCCTCCTAACTTTCTCAGTGAGTGAGGTCAGGACCAGACCCTGTAAGCTAGAGCCCAGAGTCTGGACTTCAGTGCCTCTCCAAGCATGCATTATTAGTGAAGTTAAGAAATACTAAATTGAATATAAGCTCACAGGGTGATTCAGATGTTTGAGGAATACAGAATTATTAAAAAAAAGTAATAAATTGAATGATTAGAAAATATTTTAAGAAGGAACCAATTTAAAATATATTTAAAAGTGAACAATAAAATGCCAAACTGACTATAATAAGGATCTGAAAATAGAGAAAAGATACAAAGAGGCAGAAATATAGAAAAAAAAAGCCCTGAAGCTTTTTGAAAAGTAAAGAGAGATGCTGAGCAAAATTGAACAGAATTCACAGGAACAATTAGAAACAAGCAACAAAATATAACCCGTTATACTGTTAATGACAAAAAAAAAGTACAACATCTACAAGGAGCAAGTGTCAGACATATCAGTTCTCTGTGGCAATCCTGGATAAAAAAAAAAAGAAAAAGAAAGAAAGAAAATAGAATGAAATTACCAGAATGACAAAGGAGGAATATTTTATCTAGAGTGTATATCCAGATGATGTATCATTTAAATGCAAAGTCAACATAAAAATAAGTTTATTTGTAAAATGCCTCACAGAGTTTTATTTACAAAGCCCTACACCGAAGTGCTCTTTGAAGAAGCTTTCCAGAAAGTATAGAAACATATTTAGATACTATGAAATATACGCAAGTGAGAATAAGCAAATAATTCAGTAAAATGACTGTTTTCTAAAGAGTAAGCAATCAACCAAAAATATATTCAAAACAATGCAGAATAAAAGTTTAGATCAGCACTATCCAATAGAAGTCTCTGAGATGATGAAAATGTTCTATATTTGTGCTACATATGTATATCTATTGAACATTTGAAGAGTACTTTGTGTGACTGGGAAAACTTACTTAAGTTTAAAATTAGCTACATGTGGCTAGTAGCTGCTTTATTAGTGAAGATCTAGAAGGTATCAGCATAGTGAAACTAGGATGAATAGAGAGGTTATAGGTATAAAAAACCTAAGGGAGCTGAGAGCACACAAATATACATCTACCCAGTTTAGAAGAAAAATTAAAATCTGATAAGATTAGGAAATTTAAAGGAATGAATAAAATGTAAGTGTGTGTGTGTGTGTGTGTGTGTATACACTTTTTTTTTTTTTTTGAGAAAGAGAGAGCATGTTCAAGTAGGGGAGGGGAGAGAGGGAGAGAGAATCCCAAGCAAGTTCCATGCTCAGTGCAGAGACCAACATGGGGCTCAATTTCATGACCATGAGATCATGACCTGAGCCAAAATCAAGAGTTAGATAATCACTTAACTGACTGAGCCACACCAGTGCCCCCAAATTTAAGTATATCTTAATAGGTGTAAATAGATGAAGACTTAAAAAGATGTGGCTTTCCAACCAGCAGCTGGAGGGTCAATCAATTTTTATAGAGGATAGAAAAGAAGGTGAAGAAACATGAGAGCATGGTAAATAGAGTTAAATAGAATGTCAAAAAAGTCCCACTATATTGTGGGATACAATACATTGTAAATACAATGTTATTGTGAATATAAAGTTTAAACCCACCATTTAAAGAAATGTTCAGACTACTTTAAAAAAATTCACTGATATGTTACCTATAAGAGGCATATTAAAACAATAATATTCAGAAGTTTTGAAAATTGATAGAAAATGCTAGATAGATAAAAACAAATATAATGCAATCTGGTATAGCAATTTTAATATCACACAATATATAATTTCAGGCTAAAGCCATATAAGTAGAAGAATGATATTATATTGGGGGGGGGGAATAACTTAGTATGTAAAAAAAACAAAACAACAAACCCACTAGTGTATCAAGATGTTACAATTAGTGTCAAGAATCACAAAGGGGAAAGGATAACAAGAAAGGCACTGGGAATACTGGATATCCACATGCAAAAGAATGAAATTGAATCTTTTCTTTAAGTCATATACAGAAACGAACTCAAAAGTTTAAACATAAAACTTCCCGAAGATGACATAGGGAAAAAGCTTCATGATATTGTTTTTGGCAATGAAGTAATGGCTGTTACACTAAAAGCACAGGCAACAAAAGCAAAAATAGACAAGTGGGACTACATCAAACTAAAAAACTTCTGCCCATTGAAGGAAATAATCACCAGAGTGAATGGCAACATACAGAATAGAAGGAAATATTTGCAATCTATGTATCAGATATACAGGAATTCCAAAGTAAAAGTACAAACAACCCAATTTAAAAAATGGGCAAATGACTTGAACAGACATTTCTCCAAAGAAGACATAGAAATGGCCAATAGGTTTATTAAAATATGTTCAATGTCACTAATCATCAGGGAAATGTAAACCAAAGCCAGATGAGATCACCTCACAGCTGTTAGCATGACTGTTATCAAAAATAGGCAACAAGTGTTCATAAGGATGTAGAGAAAAAGGAACCCTTGGATATTATGGATGGGAATGCAAAATGGTGCAGCCACTATGGATAACAGTATAGAAGTTCCCCCCAAAATTTAAAATAGAACTACCATATGATCCAGCAATCCCACTCCTGGGTATGTATCCAAAGAATTGAAATTAGAATCTTGAAGAGATATTGGCACTCCATGTTCATGGCAGCACTATTCATAATATTCAGGATGAGAGAGGAATTCAATGAGAGAGGAATGGATAAAGCTAATGTGACATATACATACAATGGAATATTATTCAGCCTTAAAAGAGAAGAAATCCTGCAATATGTGAAAATGCGGATGAATATTGAGGACATTTGCTAAGTAAAATAAGGCATTATAGAAAAATACTGTATAACTCCTCATATGAGGTATCTAAAATAGTCAAATTCCTAGAAACAGGGAGCAGAATAGTGGTTGCCAGGGGTTGCCAGAAGGATACAATGGGGAGTTACTAATCAATGGGTATCAACTTTCACTAAGGAAAGATGAATCACTTCGAGGATTTTCTGTACAATTTTGTTTGCCTATAGTTCACAGTTCTGTATTGTACACTTAAAAACCTACTGAGAGGAGATCTCATGTTAAGTGTTCTTACCACAATAAAATAAAAATAAAGAGGTTGCAATGATCGTCATGAGCATATACACAACTAACTATGGCTTTGAGATACAAAAAGCAACAAATGATAGGGATGCCTGGGTGGTGCAGTCGGTTGAGTGTCCGACTTCGGCTCAGGTCATGATCTTTCAGTTGACAGGTTTGAGCCCCGCATCAGGCTCTGTGCTGACAGCTCAGAGCCTGGAGCCTGCTTCATGGATTCTGTCTCCCTCTGTCTCTGCCCCTCCCTGGCTTGTACTCTGTGTCTCTCTCTCAAAAATAAATAAAAAATTAAAACAAAAAAAATTTTTTTAAAGCAACAAATGATACAGAGAGAGAATCCCAAGTGATAATCACATCCAGAGTGCCAAGATTGTGGCTTCTCTTAGCATTCTTCCATAAAAGGAACCAAGGTCCTTGGAGAAATGACTTATGCTAGGAATGGGGAAGGAAATATACAAGACGTAGGGCCGCAAAATAAGAAAGTGCTTTAAACATCCCCAAAATGAAACAAACAAAACCTGCCCCCACTGATGTGGGTTTGTCAGGAAGCCCAGAAGCCAAGTAAAAGAGTCTCCAGTGGCCAAAGCTGGAAGAACTAGAATGACAAAAATCAAGTAATATTGGATTATTATGACAAGTATAAAATAAATACCCATGAGTTTATACTGCTATAAACAAATGATTGAGTAAATTAACAAAAGGAAGAGTCACATATTCCATGCAGAACAATATCACATAATTCCAAATAATTTCTGTAGAAATATTGTAACGGTACGGTGGAGACACCCGACAAACTCTACTTCAGCCAGGTGATCAAGGTCAATATCAACAGTCATGCATCACGTTGATGTGATGTGATGAAAATGTCACTTTACGCTGTGATCTTCCTCCAAAAAATTCATAACCCCTGACTAATGAGACAAAATCCAATAGAGGGACACCAAAACTGTGAAGGTCATGAAAAAGAAGAAAGTCTGAGAAACTATTAGTCTGGAGGATCCCAAAGAAACATGACAAATGAATATAGTGAATGCTGGGAGAGGAAAAAAGGCATTAAGTAAAAACTAAGGAAATCTGAATGAATTATTTAATTAATAATGTATCAATATTTGCTCATTAAGTATAGCAAATGTACCATACTAATGTTAAGAATAGGGGAAACCGTGTATAGGGATATGTGGGAGCTCTCTGTGTGCCTCAATTTGTTTTCTGTAAATCTAAAACCATTTCTAAAACCTACGTCTATTAAAGAAAGCAACAAATAACAGTTCCACTGGGTAAAGCAAGTATATCACAAATTTACTTTGGAAACTTTCAACACACATTCGAGGAACTTATATATCAAGCAGACAGATATTAACCAACGTGCACGTGCAGAATAAAAAGAAAAAAAGAGACTATGCATATTTCGTGCACTCGTGGAATATTCATTAAAATGTGACCATACGCTGGGCCACAAAGGCTCAATCTCTAAATGGTGACATAGCACAGGATTCACCTCCAGACCACCTCCTTCTTCGTGTTTACTCCTCTCCTGAGCGTCTTCGAGTTCTCATTGTCTTCAAATTCCAGCCATGTGCTGGTGCTGTGCCGCAGGGTCTCTCCCCTAAACTCCAGACTTCTCTATCTGCAGCATATTTAGCAGCCACACGTATTTTTCTTTTTTTAAGATTTATTTCTTTTGAGAGAGAGCATGGGGGAGAGGCTGAGAGAGAGGGAAAGAGAGAGAATCCTAAGCAGGCTGCTTGCAGTCAGCGCAGAACTCAATGCAGGGCTCGATCTCACGAACCGCGAGATCATGACCTGAGCGGAAATCAGGAGTCAGACGCTTAACCAACTGAGCCACCCAGATGCCCCCCCACCCACAATACACACTTATTTTTCTAATAGACATCTCGAAATTGGCAGGTCCCCAAACCAAACCTATACTTTCACTCCACAAGCTCCTAAATGACATCATCCTTCCAGTTATTCAGGCAAAAAGCAAAACAAAATAAAATATACCCACAAACAAATGAAAACCTCTTTACCTCACACACACCAAGCAATGCTGTCGGCCCTAATTTCAAATTTCAGTGGCACACCGAAGTTTGTCAAAGAGGATTTCTTTTTAACATCCCTAATCTTCCTGACGAAATTGTTTTCAGTAATAGTCATTAAATAAAAAGATAAAAATAATGAAGTAAAAATAATAATAATGGCCAGAAAAAGTGCAGTGATTTCTTTTTCTTTCATTGAACTTCATATATAAATTTATGCCAAAAATATTACAAGTTAAAAAGTAAAGAATAAAACAAAAATTATAGTACAAAAAGGGAAAAACAGATTACTACTACTCAATTGACTGAAAAAGACAACGAACTTATATCTATGTATATTTTTTGCATTAATGAAGTTTCGTCTCGACTTTGGCAAACTCGTCAGTCCCTTCAACAAAGTTGATTTTCTTCATCTATTCGTGTTTAGTAGAGTAGAGCCTGATTTGCTCATCTTCCTTCATAGTTGATTAAAAAACACCTCATAAATTTAAATTACATGAATTAATAAGTGCACAAGTGGTCACGAAAGTCTTCAAGATAGAATCCCATTTCGCAATAAAGCCCAGAAATTTTAAAGGCAAAAACTTCAAGTGGTCACGCCGAATGACCGAATTGAAGTGATTCAAGTTCTGTTTTTTCGTCTTTATAATCACCGCACTTTTGTTTATTTCCGATCTGTTGTTTAACTGCAGGAATAGGTGGGCCACTTTCCCACCCAGGGATGGATACAGGAAGGACTCGGAATTGAGCACAGGTGGTTCCTAAAATGTGTGTGCAGGTGTCCTTTCAAAACCAGAGCAGACAGCTGAGTCCATCCACGTTTGCTGAAACCCAATTGTGTCACAGAGTTCTCTGAAATAACTTCCTTCTGACACATAATGTTTGTTAAAGGATAAGAAATAAAAACATACTCAACTGATGGGGCACCTGGACGGTCAGTTGGTTAAGCGTCTGACTTCATTCAGCTCAGGTCATGATCTCACAGTTCGTGGGTTCGAGCCCCGTGTCGGGGTCTGTGCTGACAGCTCAGAGCCTGGAGCCTGCTTCACCTTCTGTGTCTCCCGTTCCCTCTGCCCCTCCCCAGCTCATGCTCTCTCTCTCTCTCTCTCTCTCTCTTTCTCTCTCTCTCTCAAAAATAAAGATAAACCTTAAAAAATATTTTTAAAAATACTCAACGTTGAGAAGCTCACAGGCATATTATCAAAACTCAGGTGGACTAGGACAGTTGTTTAGAATTTGAAATAACAAAGGACTTTTCTCTCACAGAAGTATTTTATCCCTGGCATTGTTTAAAATTGCAGGGTCAGGGGCGCCTGGGTGGCGCAGTCGGCTAAGCGTCCGACTTCAGCCAGGTCACAATCTCGCGGTCCGGGAGTTCGAGCCCCGCGTCGGGCTCTGGGCTGATGGCTCGGAGCCTGGAGCCTGTTTCCGATTCTGTGTCTCCCTCTCTCTCTGCCCCTCCCCCGTTCATGCTCAGTCTCTCTCTGTCCCAAAAATAAATAAACGTTGGAAAAAAAAATTTAAAAATAAATAAATAAATAAATAAAATTGCAGGGTCAGAGTGACAATAAAAAGCAGACTGACTTTGAGTCAGTTTTAATGTGATTTTTGAATTCTCTATAGACAATTCCCCCACTTTATTGCCTGTACCTGGAGCATTTGGCCTCCACCACGCCACTCTTGGGATGCCAGGACAGATTATATCTAGAATCCAACTTCTCTCCACTCCTAGTGATACTGGCTCAGTCCGGGAAGCGATCATTTCTTATCTGGATGATTACAGCTGCATCCTAACTGTATAAAGCCTCTCCCTCCCCCTTATCCGTCTGAACACAGCAGAGGACATGATCTTCTAAGTGGAAGTTAGACCAGCCGCCCCTCTACTCAAACCCAAAATGGGATTGCATCTCATTCGGAGTAAAAGCCAAAGAAAAGACAAGCCACAAACTAGAAGAGCAGGTTTGCATATCATATATCAGCTGAAGGACTTGTATCCAGAATGTATAAAAAAATTCTCTGTATTTTGCCATAAAAAAAAAATCCAGTAAAAAAGAGGCAAAAGGCTTGAATAAACAGTTCACCTAAGAAGATATAGAGATAGCAAATAAACATACGAAAAGATGCTCAACCTAACTGGTCATTATAGAGATGAGAACTAAAACTACGACGTGACGCCACTCCATACCCATCGGAATCTGGGTGACCATCCCCTGTGTCAGCAGGGATGTGGAGCCACCGGAACTCTCAGAACCTGCTGCTAGGGCTGCAGGCCGATACAGCCCTACTTTGGAAAATACTTTGGCAGTCACTTCAGCAACTAAATATATATTTACCGTGTGACTCAGGCATTCCACTCTTAGTTATTTACCCGAGAGGAATGAAAATGTATGTCCACCCAAACGCTGCACGTGAACGTTCACAGCAGCTTTACTTGTTCTTAGCAAAACCTGGAAGTGACTCAGATGTCTACCAAGAAGTGGATGGGCAAACAAAGTACAGTCTATTCGTGTGATGCAACAGCAAGTCATAGAGCTATTGAAAGACACGACAATATGGGTGCATTGCACAATAATTATGGCGAGTGAAAAAAGCCGCATACAGAAAAGAGAACACAGTGTGTGATTTTAGTTGTGCAAAATAATCAAGAGTGGAAACTAATCCATGGTGACAAAAAGCACATCAGTGGGGGCCTGGCTGTAGGGTGGGGCTCCCACACAGACTTCCTTCTGTCTCCTGGGGTCCCGGCCCCTGCCAGAACCATTGCCACCTTGGTGGCTGCTGTTTCTGCCACCAGTCTGGACCAGCTGACTCGTGGGCGCCCAGGGCAGCCCAAGCCACCCCACTCACACTGCTGTGTTTATGCCACAGTCGTGGGCCCGAGTGCATACCCGTGTGGGCTGCGGCTCGACCACTACTGAATGCAGCCGGTGCCGACTGCCATTGGGTGTATCTCCTCTGCTCACATGCGTGCTGCATTATCCCATCTGACTTCACCTGCAAAACACAAGTTCAAAGATAAAATGATGGAAGAATTTCCAGATGGTGATAGGAGAGCATTAAGTCAAGTACAGAGCCCCTTTGACTACAGAAGTTGCCTAAACATGAAGCCGTTCTGAATTTTATGCTGTGAAGGAAGATAGATTCATCATGCACTCTTGAAAAAGAATGAACTGGTGCGCACATCCTGGAGTAAACCTGATGTTACTTAGATGTACAGATTCAACAACC
This sequence comes from Lynx rufus, assembly GCF_022079265.1. Lineage (NCBI taxonomy): Eukaryota > Metazoa > Chordata > Mammalia > Carnivora > Felidae > Lynx > Lynx rufus. The sequence continues at coordinate 17,620,761 of NW_025814867.1, read as the reverse complement.
CCATAATTCTCCTCTGCGTATATAACTCAGAAAAAATCTACTCTGGACCCATAAAAAACATGTATGAGGATGCTTTTTATAGCATTACATATAGGAGTAGAGAACAGGAAGAAATTGAGGCATCTACCACCACGGAATGAATGAATGAATGAATGAATGAATGACAATGGAAGCATGCTATGGAGCAATTAGAAACAATGAACTAGGTCAGTGGTTCTTACCCTGGCTGCTCAGTTGAGGAAATTTTAAAAATTCTTAGTGCCTAAGCCCCTATACCTAAATTAATTGGTCTAGAGTGGGGATCGATATTTTAAAATTCCCCAGGTGATTTTAGAGTTGAAAACCATCGAGTAAGATGAGAACACTGTAATGTCCATACACATTAAAAACATTAAAATATATCTTCTGTATTTTCCATTATTTAAAAATTTAACCCAGGGTATATATAAATCAGGGACGCACATACAGATACACACACACACACACACACACACACACACACATCCCAAAAGATGTTTCTCTAGAAAAAAAATATATTTTTTATATTATATATTATATTATTATATATACATAATATCCAAAAACATATCAAACAGGGTAGCATGATTGTTAGAGAAGAGTGAGTATTATAAGGACATGTTGAGTATCAATGGAGGGAGTAAATGAGAAAGTAGATTTATCCAAATTGGATAAAGGAGTTTAATTTTCTGGACCTAGGTATAAAATAAGTAATAATAGTTACTAAGGACTGGCCATGTTCAAGACATTATTCTTTCTAAAGAAGTGCTTTAATTTTATTATTTCATTTACTCCTCACATGACTCTGTAAGATAGGTACTGTTATTATCTCCATTTCACAGATGAGGAAATGGAAGAAATTCAATGACGCCTGCAAAATCACCAGGCTTGGTGCCTGAGCCATTGTGACCTCAGGCAGAGGGCACTAGAGTTCTGCTATTAACCACTGTAATTTACTGCTAAGAAAGTGCAGGGGGGGGGGGTGGCGGGGGGGGAGAAGAAAGAGAGAAAATGAGAGATAAACATTCCTCACCTTTTATTTACTGTCAAGTAAATCTTGGACAAACCAAGGTTAAGCAGTTAGCAACTAAAAGTGAAAGCTGAAAAGTATGTGTTTAGGACAAAAAAAAAATTATGAGAAAATGGCACTAATCTGAGCATAGAATTATGGTTAGAAAGACTAAAAATCCATGAAAGATAAAGAAGGCAGAAAGTAGACAGACTTCGTGGGCAAGAGTAGCACGGAGATGACATACTCTTCTCAGTGCATCATATAAGGGAATATAGGAGGTCAATATGTTTTATTATGGACGATGTGAACCTTCCTCCTCGGGATTAAAATAGTATCTGCGGGGTATCCCCACTGTAAAGTTCCTGTTTTCCCCTTTGTCAGTAGTAACTATTCTGGGGGATATACATAGTGATTGATGGGGATCCCTGCTTCTGATCAAATGTTCACCTCCTTATTTGAGCATTCATCAGAGGACCTCGTCTATTATAATATTCTCAGTTTTCTTCATTCCTTCTACACTTAGTAATTGGAATTCTTCTGCAAAGGAGAGCTATTCCACTTACTTAATTACTTGCCTACAAGCTTACTTCCAAGTTTACCTACCGACATCAGTGTGGCTTTGTTGCTACTTATTCTGTAGGTTATATTGCAATAATATTTTGTTTTGTTTTGTTTTTTCAAATTATTCCAGCTTTGGCCTTTGAGAGTTCTTCCTGGTTGTTTCCTGGGCCCTTTCTACATAGCTTATCTTTTTGTAAGCACTTACTTAATTTCTGACACAAGGTACACCAGGCTTATCTAGTGTGTTCTGAAACCCAGACCTGAGTCAACTACATACTAAGGTGTCTTGAAACCTTTATTTAGAAACCAAGATCTGGGAAGTAGATATGTTCATTCCTAGTCAGGTGGAGCTGCTTCTAGCTTCTCTCAGCAGCCAGAGTTAGACTGTGTGTGTGTACTAATCCGTGAGCACACACGCATCTATATTGAGTTCAGTACCTATCTGCACGTACAGTAACAGTAATAAGCAAGAATTTATATTGATACTTCCCATTTCAATCCAACAACATCGAGTTCACTTCAGCTTTCCCATTCCTAATTTTAACTTCATTCGACAATGAGAAGCCTAAAGTATATTTACTTATTTGTTCAACTCTGATTTTTCATAAAGTAGTTCCAGAATTCCCAGCCCAAACCTTAGTTAGGAAGAGAAAAATATTACCTTGAATACAATAATTGTGTTCAGTTCTTTTTACATTTTACCTTATACCACCTAGTTTGGCTTCTTTCACTTAGCAAAATGTATTCATGATTCATTCAGGTTTTTTCATGTATCAGTAATTTATTACCTCTTATTGCTAGATATTGCTTATCCATTCATCACTTGAAGGAGATCAGGATTGTTTCTACTTTATGGTAATTAGGAATAAAACTGCTATACGGGGCGCCTGGGTGGCGCAGTCGGTTAAGCGTCCGACTTCAGCCAGGTCACGATCTCGCGGTCCGTGAGTTCGAGCCCCGCGTCGGGCTCTGGGCTGATGGCTCAGAGCCTGGAGCCTGTTTCCGATTCTGTGTCTCCCTCTCTCTCTGCCCCTCCCCCGTTCATGCTCTGTCTCTCTCTGTCTCAAAAATAAATAAAACGTTAAAAAAAAAATTTAAAAAGGAATAAAACTGCTATAAACATTCACATATAGGTTTTTATTTGAATGTATGTTTTTTTAATGTTTACTTATTTATTTTGAAAAAGAGAAAGAGAGAGCACACACATTAGTTGGGGAGAGTCAGAGGGAAGGAGAGAATCCCAAGCTGGCTCCTGCTGTCAGCACAAAGCATGACATGGGGCTTAATCTCATGAACTGTGAGATCATGACCGGAGCTGATATCAAGAGTCGGACCCTTAATCAACTGAGCTACCCAAGCGCCCCATGAATGTATGTGTTTTTATTTCTTTGGAGAAAATGCCTCAAAGTAGGTGTAATGGATCATTGGTAAGTATATGTTTACATTTTAAGAAATTGCCTTTAAGGGGCACCTGGGTGACTCAGTCGGTTAAGCGTCTGACTTTGGCTCAGGTCGTGATCTTGCATTTCAGGAGGTCAAGCCCCACATCGGGCTCTGTGCTGACAGTGCAGAGCCTGGAGCCTGCTTTGGATTCTGTGTCTCCCCCTCTCTCTGCCCCTCCCCTGCTTGTGCTCTCTCTCTGTCTCTCAAAAAATGAATAAATGTTAACAAAAAAAATTTTTTTTGAAGAAATTGCCTTTAGAAAAGTTGGAGGTGGGGGTGCCTGGGTAACTCAGTCAGTTAAGCGTCTGACTTTCGCTCAGGTCATGATCTCACCGCTGGTGGGTTCCAGCCCTGCGTCAGGCTCTGTGCTGACAGCTTGGAGCCTGGAGTCTGCTTCAGAATCTCTGTCTTCCTCTCTCTCTGGGCCCCTTCCCCAACTTGTTCTCTTTCTCTCTCTCCCTCTCAAAAATAAAATAAATATTTTAAAAAATGCCAAATTGTTTTCCAAAATGACTTTGCCAATTTTCAATAGTACATCAGAGTTTGAGTTACTCTACATCCTTACCAGCACTTGATGTTATAAGGACTTAAAATTCTAGCTATTTTAATATCATTGTGATATCAATGATTTAATATCAGTGTGATTTTTAATTTGCACTTTCCTAACGTGATTAATGATATCAAGCATATTTTTATGTATTTATGTCCCACTCGTATATCTTCTTTACACTGAAGTCTGTCCAGAAATTTTGTCCATTTTTAAATACATCGTTTAATTTCTTCCTGTTGAGTTAAAAAAAATGTCTAGATGCAATTTATTTGTCAGAATTGTAGTTTGGTTTGCAAATATTTTCTCCTTCTCCACGGCTTGTCTCTTCCTTCTTTTAACAGTGCCTTTTGCTGAGCAAAAAGTGTTAATGTTAATAAATACAAATTACTGGTTTTCAAAAAATTTTTTGACTCATGCTTTTGGCACTATATTTAAGAACTCTGCATAGGTCAGTGTCACAGTTATTTTGTTATGTGTGTTCTTTTTAAAAAAAATTTTTTTTAATGTTTGTTTATTTTTGAGAGAGAGAGAGTGTGTGTGTGAGCCAAGAAGGGGCAGAGAGAGAGGGAGACCCAGAATCCGAAGCAGGCTCCAGGCTCTGAGCTGTCAGCACAGAGCCCGATGCAGGGCTCCAACTCACAAATAGTGAGATCGTGACCTGAGCCAAAGTCAGATGCTTAACCAACTGAGCCACCCAGGTGCCCCATCAGCTTCATTTCTAAGTCTGGTTCTGTTGATTGCTTTGTCTCTTGGCAATGTATTGTTTTGTCTTGCCTTTCTTTATGTTACATTTTTTTGTTTGTTTGTTTGTTTGTTTTTGAAAAAGAGACTTCTCTTGTTGGACAATAAAGAGATAAATAACTCTTAGGCCTGCAAATGGGCATGATGCCTTTCCTCCTGCTAGGCCTTTCCCTCCCACCCTTATAGTCATTTTAAAAACACATGTTTTAAATTAATCCAGCCAGGAATTGAAATGTATTCCAGCTTTTTGTTGTTGTTGTTGTTTGTTGTTGTTGTTGTTGTTGTTGTTGTTGTTTTTGTTACTCTCAGTGCTCCACAGGCTTCAAATTCCTTTAACCGTACTTTCTGTTTTGGGGGGGGGGGCTGGTTTGCCAGTAAGTTTTACTTAATATCTGCTTCATCCTCAGCTTTAGATCTTTGTTTTGTACCGTGCTTCAGAGGGTCTCTGTCTCCATATTTTTTCAACTACTCCCGCAGGATTCTTTTGTTGCTTTTCAATTTATGCTTGGTGGTCCATGTTGTGGTTCAGTCTCAATCAGAGCAGGCAGTGTGTCTGCTGGTCTCAAGCGGAGCCCTCACCTGTAGTTCTAGAGCCAGCACACATGTCCCCAAGGGTAGGGGGCTTTAGTTTCTTTTTCCTTTCCCAGGGTGCAGTGGGTTTTCAGCATTTCCCTCATGGTGAGAGTGTTGGCTTCACTTCATAGATGATAGATTTTTTTTTCCATAGAAGATACAGAGAGGGAGTTTGGGTTAGACATGTGCTTCTCCCATAGTGGCTGTTGTTTCCTCTCCTAAGCCTTGGACATTACTCAGTGCAAGGCCTCCTCTCCTTGGGACACTTGCCAGTCATTTTTGTGAGATCATAATGGAGTCTATGGAGGAAATCTTGAAAAACGAAGGAACTCCTTTATATCTTCATCTTCTATGGCCCCAACAGTCTCTCACCACCCCCTACTCAGGCTCTACAAATCCATTAATTGTTCTAGCTTCATTCTTCTTACCAGTGTCCAGATGCATCTGTCCAGGTAAACAAGTACTGAAGCCTCACCTCTCCCCATTTGTCTTTCATTAGATTTCAGCTGATTGGTTTCCAGAAACATCACCTTTCTGGTATGTTCAAGAAAAGTGAGGAACTTGCCATGTGTTTGGCGCTTTTTTCATGCCAAGCTTGGGAATATAGATGTTCCCAGATTTTTACACCCAAGGGGGAACCTAGAAGTTTCTTGATAATTTTAGGATAATTTCTAAAGTTAGGTTCATACTAGGATAGGTACAGCCCCTGAGAAGACAGCAGTTGTTATTGGAGAATGAGTTTCTACAGAGCTAGATGAATAGGGCCACAGCTGTGCGTGTTTAAAAAAAGATGATAAGGTTCTTCCACAGAATAAAAAGTGTTAATTTTTTTATCCTTTTTCTTTTCCTCGTTTCTTTTTCTCTTTCTTTCTTTCTTTCTTTCCTTCCTTCCTTCCTTCCTTCCTTCCTTCCTTCCTTCCTTCTGAGACAGACCAAGAGAGAGAGCATCAGCAGGGGAAAGGGGTAGGGGAGAGAGAGAGATTTAGAGAGAGAGAATCTTAAGTAGGCTCCATGTTCAGTGCAAAGCCTGACTCGGGGCTCAATCCCATGCCCTGGGATCATGATCTGAGCCAAAATCAAGAGTCAGATGTTCAACCGACTAAGCCACCCAGGTGCCCTTTTTTTGTCTTTTGACTATAAAAGGTTGTAAGACATACTGCACTGCACCATCATGAAAAGAAGAGAAAGACTAACCAACACTTTTGCATAATATAGGAAAGCAGAGAAAAAGTCCTTGAAGAAGTGAATCCCTCTCTTTAAAATATACCAAATGTTCAAATGTACCTGGTTTTGCCTTGTATCTACTATTATTTACATTCTCCTTGAATGACCCAGTCACATCAAAATCATTACTGAGTAATGTAAAATTTCATGTTGATTTCATAGAGGAGAAAGAATTTTCCTTGTACATTAAAATTATATTTATATTACGTTACTCAGTCTGCACCAATCCCACTACACAACTGTCTTGCTTGGTCCCTATTGTTATCTGAATTTTCTTCAAACAGCACTTAATATCTTCTCTCTTAGGTGAAACGATTCTGTTCTGCTTTCATGTGTGAGACCCACTGACCACAGTGCTCAACAATCAAAATCCCTCCTCTCCACTTTTTAAAAGACATTTTGTTGACTATATATTGCCTCCAGTATGCCTTTTGGGTTTAGACCTGAAGTCATTTAATAAAGGATCTTTTCCAAATACACACAGGATTTTTCTTGGGAGGAATTCTGGGTAATAGCTTTATCTGTATTATTACAGATATATGATGAGAATTAGGAACTCTGAAGAAATAAAATAAACTTGTTATCCCCAGGATCTGGCTTGTATAAATGGAGGAAATAGGCTCTGTCACGTGGTATGCATATACTAATAGCTGGCTTAACATCAAGGTCACCTGTTGGAGGTATAAGGAACTGATCTGTGCAGTGGTTTAATGAGTGTCACAGATTCACGCATGGAGTATGGTACCTAACAGAGGAAGCAGACCAGTTTAAAATTTCTTCTCATTGCCAGCAGCACAGGGGATAATTTCCTTTCAAAAAGTTTTATACTGATGCACAGCTAGCTACCAGAAACCCCCGCACATACACATCTCATTTTTTCTCTACAGTTTTCAGCATTGGGGTCCTTTTTACTCTTTTGTACAAAGTTCTTTGTGCTCTGTGAAAGAAAAATGTTACAAATACACACGGTAAAAATAGCTTAGTAAAAGGTAACGATTGACATTCAAGGTTTAACAGCCTTTCCTTCCTCTAACATCTTGCAAAAGATGTAACACTGCATCATTGGCCCAGTGACATACCCCAAAGCATTTGAATTTTTTAAAGAAGGTCTTAGAATAAAAGAAAGTCACTCTGCATCATCACTTGGGATTGTGGTATTTAAAGGTCATCAGAAAAGCATCTTCCTGACACATAACATCAATGGCAACCTCTTGGTATATGAGCTGATGATAATATGTTGTTAAAAGCATTGTGTGACAAATGGAAATAAGAATGTTTGTCATCAAATATTTTCTGCTGCTTGTACAAATAGAAAAGATAAGGTTCATGGTATTTATTCTTCTGTCTCCTAGTATATGTGAGCATTCCTATCAGAATTTTATCTTTATAGAGAGAGGTATTTCCTATAAAGATATAATAACCTTGAGTGGAGTTTTTAACCACTGGTAAGGTAAATTTTAGTGTTTGTGACTGTCAGAAATAATAACGAAGTATACTTCTGGCACTAGAGTGACAAAGAAAAAGATGTAAAAATTAAAAAAAAACAAAGCAGGTGCCTGGCATCCCATGTAATTAGGCCTTGCCCATGGGCTTCTGGATGATATGACATTACCTTTATAAAATCATCTGTAAGCACTTTTACTTTTGTGAAAATGATAAACGATAGAAATTTTTAGAGATCTTTAAAGATGAATCTATGTGCTTTACAAATATATCAAATGGACAATTGCTATAGAAATTAGGTAAGTTAAAAGATAAACAGTTTTGGTGTATCTTCTTTGAGCAAATTTTTAAATTTTTGTAAGTTCTATTTTTTTTTTAATGTTTGTTTATTTTTGAGGGAGAGAGAGAGCATGAGCAGGGGAGGAGCAGAGAGAGAGGGAGACACAGAATCTGAAGCAAGCTCCAGGCTCTGAGCTGTGAGCACAGAGCCCAATGCGGGGCTCGAACTCACAAACTGCAAGATCATGACCTGAGCCGAAGTCGGACACTCAACCGACTGAGCCACCCAGGCGCCTCTGTAACTTCTATTTTATATGTAATATAGTTTATTTCTCCAGTTAAAATCAGGTTGGAACAAGCAGGTTGTGAAATCTCGTGTTCCATAAGGGTCATCTGAGCAAATTAAAATGGAGTTTGGTCTCCATGATTCAAATTTTCCAAATGGGTAAGTCATTTAAACTTTCTGTAGTGTGAAAAAAATACTTGCAGTATGAAGCATTTAAATTGGGTGTTGATTATTAAGGACAGTTCTAGGTTTGAAAACTCTGCAGTTTAATTAGAATCTAAAATATTGTTTAATATCTCATTATTTGATACTTTCCCTAACATACTATTTTTTTTCAATTATTCACTACTCTGTAAATACAGGTTGTAAAACTGGCTGACATAGTCTAGGTACTGAAAGAAGATATGTAACAAACTCCAAAATTTAATTGAAGAAAGCTAAATGAAGGACATATTTTAAGGGGCATGAGCTGGGTGGGGTAAGAGAACAAACATGGAATGGTCAAGAACCCTACATGAGACCATTGCCACCCCTAGGATGGAAAGCACAACAGTGAGAGAGAAGCATTTTAGGAACCCGAAGGGAGCTCAGAGCTGCAAATAGAAGGACACCCCCTCCATCAAGAGCTATAACCTTGCTACTCATCCCCTGCCAGAACCACAGTAAGGAAGAGATGGTGAAGGGGATAAATATTCCAACTTTGGTTTCCCCTCCACTTTCCTTTGGTCAACCCAAGTGGGAACATAAGTGATGTAGTCCATACATTTCGGCCACCATGGGTGGAAAACAAGAGAGAAAACGGTGGAAAATGGATATAAGAGAAGACGACAAATGGATATTTAAATATATTATCCACATATGAATGAGATCACAGATGTGCGTGCGTGTGTGTGTGTGTGTGTAAGAGAGAGAGAGAGTTCTCTTTGATGTCAGTTTGATTTTTCTGGGTTTTTTTTCATGTTTATTTATTATTTTTGATAAAGAGCACGAGTGGGGGAGGGGCAAGAGAGAGGGGGAGAGAGGATCTAAGGTGGGCTCTGTGCTGACCACAGTGAGCCTGATGTGGGGCTCGGACTCACGAACCATGAGATCATGACCTGAGCTGAAGTCGGACACTCAACGGACTGAGCCACCCAGGTGCCCCTCCCTTTGGGTTTTGACCTTGACGTCTCCAAAGTCCTTTGCTCCACCTCACTTAGCCACCACTCTCAGAGTCATACCCAAGGGTTTTTCATTATCAGTAATGGCCCTACTTCTTATTCCCATTTCAAGCACTCCAGTGTTTAACCACCTTGTCCTATATTTCTAATATGCGTACTCTAATATGCCCCCTGCATGAGTTCTCTAATCTCATGAAGACCTAATATGACCTCATATGACATCCCCCCCAGGTTAGCTTCCTCTTCATCGGGTTTAGATTCCAAAATTGTCATTATAATCTCTCTTTTTTTAAACACCTTGAACATCCTTGTTTCCTTCCCCCTTTATTATATGTAACTGGTAAAGCCCCAGTACTTGTTGAAACCAGACTCACATCCAAACTGACTCATCTGAATACTAATGAAAAAATATCACACAACTCATATGACTAGTTTCAATTTATGGCAATGACCATAAAGCTTTAATAGGCACTCAAATAACAAAAAATAACAGAAAAACAAAACTATGAATAAATGTGTAAAAAAAAAAAAGTCATACTTTTCTCATATACTAAGAAATCTGGAGGCAAGTAGCTAATTCTAGACTCAACAATGTCAAGGTGCTAGGCTGATCATTATCCCAAACTGGGCTAATCCTCATTCCTAGACCATGGACTGGGAGCGCCTTCCTTGAAATCAAGTCTTCTCCTTTTAATTCCGGAACAAAGAATGTTCTGTTAGCAAAGATAAAGGATATGGGAATGACTTATGTGTAGAAACATATAATCAGAGCAAACAGATTCTGGTGCAAGTATGTTATAGTTCTTTGCTTGTGGGACATGCACGCATATGCACTCTCATATTCAGATCCACGGCAACTAAGTTTGGGCAGTGTATAATAGCTGTAGCAGAAAGCAAGAGTAAGAAATTCTGAGAAATCATGACAGTCTATACTTATCAGCACCTACTTTTGGTCCTAAGTGCTATAGGAAATATGAAGAAATTATTTCATATATAGAATTTGAATCTAGATAATCATCTTTAAAGGCAATCTTCTAGTTCATGAATCTATGTATTACGTTAGCTTATTTTTCTTCCTTCAAAATGTGTGAAATTCACTTGCTAATAAATACTATTGATTTTTTTTAAAGTTTATTTATTTATTTTGAGAGAGAGTGGTGGGAAGGGGCAGAGAAAGGGAGAGAAAAAATCCCAAGCAGGCCCCTGCTATCAGCCCAGAATCCATCTCTGGGCTCAACCCCATGAACCTTGAGATCATGACCTGAGCCAAGATCAAGAGTCAGATGCTTAACCAACTGAGGCACCCAGGTGCCCCCAAATGCTATCGATTTTTAATAAAATTTATCTAGTTCATTTAAAGTATAATTAATAGACAAATCTATGGAAGTTCCAAATTGAACCTCTGTGAATGCATTTACTAATTGTTAGTGCTCTTTGTAGATAGAGCTAACATCTACCCATCTGCTATAATGAGCATATTGTTTTATGTATCTCGTATAATATTAAGACTGCAAAGCATAAGAGACTCTTAAAAACTGAGAACAAACGGAGGGTTGATGGGGGTGGGAGGGAGGGGAGGGTGGGCGACGGGTATTGAGGAGGGCACCTTTTGGGATGAGCACTGGGTGTTGTATGGAAACCAATTTGACAATAAATTTCATATTAAAAAAAAGACTATAAAATACTTTGTTAAAATTGACGATAGCTGGGAAAGACAGCAGAATCTCCTTAAATTTCAGTAATGAGAATTACTCATCCGTACTTAGTGGCAAGTGAATTTTCACTGGTACCAGTCTTTGCTAACTATATCCCATGTCACCACTTGCTATCAAATTAGAACTAAGTCTAAAGCAAATGCTAATTTTACAGAGGGAGCGTCAGGCAAAGGGAACAGCTCAAGTAGAAGTATGGTATCAAAGTGCATCACTTGTCCCGAATTCTTACAATAAGTGAATATCAAGTAAATGTTACTCCCTCTCTTGACAAAGATTTGTAACCCATAATTACATTGATACATGTGCTATGTCAGGGGCAGCAGTGAAATTCATAGTATTTTTATGTGAAATGCACTGTTTTATTGCATTAATTCACATTTAATGTGTACACAGTAATAACCATAAAGTATGATAACCAAAGTTATATATTTTCTTCAGAACATTCATTTAGAGAGCTTTCAAAAGAGTCTGAGGAAATTAAAATATCAGTCAGTTTACCTGCAGGATATAGAGCAAAAGCAGAAAGCAGTATAATATCTTTTATAAGCCACCTGTTCCTCCTCATATAATGTTCTTACTTCTGGCTGATAAAATACAATCGTCATAACTCTGTACATATTTTTTTAACTATGGTACACAAAACAAAGGTTTCTAGAGTGAAGGAAAATATACCTCCATCAGTAAAACTGCATTACTCACATGATTACAAGCAGGAGGCTTGGAGGTATGAGAAAGCAGTGAAGGCAGAAATCCCAAAGCCCTTTGTTGGTAATGGGCCACAGAAAGATGACGTCCATAAAAGCATGAAATCTCTTATAAGAGGTAGGAGAAACCCAGGGAGTGTTGAGAAATAACAAATGAGTTGGTATCCAGAAAACAGAACAAGAATGAAAAATCTTGGGGCCATATCGAGGGCCAGAAGAATAAAACAACACAGCAGGATATAATGTTCTAAAATCTGCGAAAGAACAGACCGAGAAAAGCCAATGTAAGCTTTGTTGAACACAAAATGGTTCTAGAGATACAGGAGGCTGCCTGTGCCTTTTCTTTTCTTAATCTCTTATTATTTGAATATTCTTGTATACATAAAGCTGTTCTAGTATACATAAAACTGATTATTCCAAATTAACGCATACTTCAAGACCCGATGTATATCCTGTATCTTTCAAGTCATGACAACCATAGCACCTACTGCTTCTTCTCTTGGTTGAATTTCTATTACCTTCATATTATTTATGCATTTTGTTCATTAATTTATTCTTTCATTCTTTCCACATTTTTTTGAGAGGGAAGGAGGGAGAGAGAGAGAGCGAGAGCGAGAGGGCACATGCACCAGCAGGGAAGGGGCAGAGAGAGAGGGACAGCGAAAATCCCAAGCAGGCTCTGCACTGTCGGTGTAGAGCCTCAACTGGGATTCACTCCCCTGAACCATGAGATCGTGACCTGAGTTGAAGTCAAGAGTTGGACGCTTAACCAACTAAGTCGCCCAGGTGCCCCTCATTTTTTCCACACTTTAAGAAGCATTTTCCATAGGTGGAACAGAGCTTCAGTTTATCACTGAATCATGTTTTATCTAAGACATATAGAGTGGTAATATATCTACAACTGCATTTTTTTTCTTTTGTCGATGCTTAAAGCCCTTTGAAACAGAAATCATGCACACACTATTTTTAAAGATTTAACCACAAAGAAAGGTACAACACAAAGAACAAATTCTCTTTCCTCACTACCGCCTTAGTCTCCCTCATCAAAATAATCAGTCATTATTTTCTTGAATGTTCATTTCGAAAACAGAACATACATACTGATATATGCTTTTCTAAAACTGTATTTAAAAATCTAAAGAAATGGGAAATAAATATATATACATACACATACACATTCATATGCTCTCCTGTACATTACATTTTCCTCTTAAGGCTCTGTTTCGGAAGTTGAACTGGCTTTAAACCATCAGGCACATCTTGGGAGTTGGTCTTCATCATCAAACCCATTGCCTCTCCTTCCTGGATTCACAGCCAGGCTACCTTTCCAGTATTCCCCAGGAGTTAAGTGTGGCCAGTTGAGTGAGTTCTAGCCAGTGAAATGAGGGTTGAAGTCACGTGTGCCACTCCCGTATACAGCCCATAGAAATATCCACGTGTGAGCCTCTCCTCATTTCCCATGTGCCAGCTGGATGGTAATGACCATGGAAACCAGGTATTGGTGATGGCAGAGGCTCCATCAGCCTGGTTGGACTGCAAGGAGCATATCACCTTGACCCCTTCCCCTGCTCCTGACTAGGACATTCTCATTGGGCTGTAACATGAGCAAGAAATCAATTTCATTGGGTTAAGACACTGGTTAAGTGTCACTGGTTAAGACATTGGGTTAGGCATTTGAATTGCTAGCAGCGTGTGTTATGAATTATATTATGAACAAACTTGGACATATGTCTTTATTTCTGAGTATCATCATAAGGTAAACTTGCAGCAGTAGAATTGTGGATCACAAGTACATAATTTAAAAAACTTTGGTACTGGGGCACCTGAGTGGTTCAGTTGGTTAAGCATCCGACCCTTGCCTCGGGTTGTGGTCTCACAGTCATGGTCTTACAGTCAGTTTTGGGATGGAGACCCACGCCAGGCTGGGCATGGAGCCTGCTTGGGATTCTTTCTCTCCCTCTTCCTTGCCCCTCCTCCGCTGTGCACACGCGCTCTCTCTCTCTCTCTCTCTCTCTCTCTCACTCTCTCTCAGAAAAAAAAATACAAATAAAATGAATAAAAATTTTGGTACTTTATAGCTATGTCAACTTTTATTTTCAATGATTTGTTTCTTTCACTATTGTTTAAGCATGGCTCCTTCTTCACATCTTCTTGGACACTTAGGTATTATAAAATTATTAATACTTTTCAAATATATTGGTGTAAAATAGATTTAATTGTTTAGATTTGCATTTTAAACATTTTGAATGGGATCATGTGTATTTTCATGTGGCTTTGGCCATTTGTATGTCTTTTCTATAACCTGATAGCTCATACCCTTTGCAGAGTTCCCTAAAGGGCTATTTGTCTTTCTTGTGTTGATTTATAACAGAAATATAAGCTTCCTAAAAGAGATCTTGTCATAAATTTCTTGGTTTAACTCTCGGCAGAGGAGCTAAATACGTTTGAGCAGCTTTTACATAATTAAAAAAATATTTACAGTTTTGCAATTGTTACCACAATTGTATAAACAGTAATCTTCTGCATTCTCTGGAAGAGGAAATAGAGACTGAAGAGAGTTAAATGGCTTGCAATGGCCAAATAACCACTAAGTGGTAGAGATGTGTAAAGACATAGGATCTCCAGCATGAGATCCTGTGCTTTTTCCAGTACATCACTAATGTTGATCGGGTGATTTTTCTGAACACACCTACTAGCTTGCTACCCCATATAATCATCATCATTATTATCCATCATCGACCATTGATTATCAATTACTATCAAATATCCATACATGGATGTTGCTAGCAAACTGAGTAAAATGGCTTACAAAGGGGATTCTTTATAGACATCTACAAAAGACCTTTAAAAATACAGTATTTTCTAAGAATATGTCCAGTGAGATCTAGGTAAATTTTTAATAATTGTTTAATGTTTATTTATTTTTGAGAGACAGAGAGAGACAGAGCATAAGCAGGGGAGGGGCAGAAAGGGAGGGAGAGACAGAAGCTGAAGCATAGCTCCAGAATCTGAGCTATCAGCACAAACCCTGACGCAAGACTTGAACCCATTGACCATGAGATCATGACCTGAACTAAAGTCGGACACTTAACCAACTGAGCCACCCAGGCGCCCCTAAAAATAAATAAATTTTTTTATTTTTTTTAACACTTATTCATTATTGAGAGACAGAGAGAGACAGAGCACGAGCATGGGAGGGGCAGAGAGAGGAGGAGACACAGAATCCGAAGCAGACTCCAGGCTCTGAGCTACCAGCACAGAGCCCGACGTGGGCCTCGAACCCACGAGCAGTGAGATCATGACCTGAGCTGAAGTTGGACACCCAACCGAGCCACCCAGGTGCCCCAGCCCTAGGTAAATTTTTAATAGCCACTGGTTGATTCCAGATGTTATAAAGATTGAAGAAACTGGTGAATCCTGTATAAGTCATTCATAATCCATATGAAAGCATGTTTTATGTATACTTTATGGTAGGTGCTCAGGATACAGTGAAGAACTTTTACCTTTCTGCCCTGGAAGAGTTTATATACTTCTGGAGAAAATTCAGAGGCAAAATTACCACTGAGATACAATCCAGTATTCCTTTTCTATGGATCTGTATAGAACATGGTGGGGACCCTCAGAAAGGAGTTGGTCATTGCATTTGGAATTTCTGAGACCATGTTCAGCCAAGAGATAACACTTGATCCAGATATCGGCGGATGAGTAGATTTCCCACACAGGAGAATTTAGGTGCTTTGCTGAAAATCGGGCTATTGTTTTGATCATTAGTTATCACCTATGTCAGACAAAATGTCCTGAAACACACAGGGCTAAATATAGTATGACAGTAGTATCAGAAACCCCTTGGCAGTATTAGTTCCCAGCATTTAGGATTTAGAAGGGGACAGAGAATTCTATTTATAATTTGCAGGTTTCCAGAATCGAAGGGACTCAAATATTTGCCAAATTGAATGGGTTTCTGAGATTCATAGACACTCTTCTTGGGGCTAACCAGAATGTAGGGTGATAAGTGCTATGTCATTAGCTATACCTTCTAATGAAACAGAATCCATTTGGAAGGGAAAAACTAATAGCAAGGAAGACATCACAAACCTCCCAGTGACACTTGTTCTTGTTAGTGGCTCTCAGGAGGTAAAGACAGAAATCACGAGTGGCAGAAGGTAGATGTTCACCAGTGATTTACATTTTCCTTACCATCTTATCATTCATGATGTAAAGCTATCAGGGGGAAAGTGGCTCCCCAGCCAGGGGCTACATATCCCAGTCTCCTTTGCATCTAGGTGGGACCATATGGCTCATTCTCAGCAATAGAACATGTTTTGAAGTGATATGCATTACTGCTAGTGCCCTTTGCACTTAAGAACACGTCCATCCAACTTCTAGCGCCTACATTTCTTTCCATGAAGACTTTGTCCCCCAGAGCCTGCTTTGCCCACTGACATAAGCAGGGAGGAAGTGCAAAAAAAAAAAAAATCAGCATCCCATGGAAAGAGCTATAAACAAATGTCTGACAAGATTGGTATAAACCAATCTTCCTCATCCCTCAGGTGGGATAACTCTGGGTCGTGTGATTCACACTGTGTCTCAGAATTTCTCCAGGAGAATCAAGCTCTGGTGGCCCACAATGGCACCTTGTTTGACAGTATGCCCCATATTAGTTGCCTTTTCTTTCCAGTCTCACTTCCTTCATTCCCCCAGCAGCACTGAATCCCTATCTTGGAGTCCGCTTCTGGACAGTACAAACTAAGATAATAAATTTCCCCTAGATCCAATGTTACTTTCTCTTATTTTCCTCTCTGGATTTGTTGGAGTACAACCTCTAGTAGCTTTCTAGAAAGTACCAATAGAAAGAACAAATTTTGAGATCTTCTGTGTCAAAAAATCGTCGCATTCTGGATTTATAATTTAGCTATCTGCATAAAATGATAAATATTACATTATATATAATAGCTATTATATAAAATTATTACAATTTCCAAAATTATTGTCCTCTCACCTTCCAAATGTATTATTCCATTGTTTTCCAGCTTCCAGTGTTATTCTTGAGAAGATCAATATCATTATAATCCCTCACTCTTGTATGCAATTTGTTCTCTTTATGCAAGATTCCAGAATCTTCTCTTTAACTGGATTTCCTACAGTTTAATGATGTGACTTGATGTTGTTTATATGATTGCTTATTCATTCATTTTGATCTGTGCTCTGAAGGAGCTCTTATAAACTATTAACTCCTTCAGATCTGCCAATTTTTTTTATATCATTTCTTTATAATTTCCTCCCCTTTCTTCTTGTTTTCTCTCCCTGAAACTCTCATTATTTGCCTGTTTGAATTCCTGGCTAGTTCTGAAATTTCCTTCATTTAAATTTTTTTTCATCACTTATTTATGAGACAATTCCTCAACTCTATTCATTAATCTCTCTATTATTTTAAATCTGACATCATACGTTTGATTTTAAATTTCTACCATTAAAACCAGAAGTCCTGGAATTATGATATCTAAATATGTGTGTTTCAAAGGGAGGATCCCTGAAGAGGAAATAAAAACGTGTTTTCAGGTGCACACCTCCTACAGACAAAGATTCAGTAGCCGCTGTTCCTCCCCTTGCTCACTTTACTCCCAGCCCCCCAAAATTGTTACTGTCCATAATAGTGATAGCTGTCAGTCTAGTCAGGAAGATGGAAGTCATTCCAGTCATTTCAAACAGAAGGAATTTAACAAATGGAATTGTATATAAAAGTGTTGGAAGGACCAGAGAATCAAAGAGGGAAAGAGTGAGATGTTATTCAGAGGTTAGTGCCCGAGAGGTACTAATATCTAGATTAGGACACCTCTAGAGCTTAAGCGACAATAGAGTCCGTGCCGTTTCATGGAACCCACATGGGCTGTGCTTCTAAGGGTGCCAGGGTGTCATTGGTATCACAGCTATTGTCAAAAACTGCCACCACTGTTGCTCTGCAGGAAGCCAGGAGTTTGTGCTCCTGCTGACTCCGTAGGACCCCTGGAGCCCAGTCTTGCTGATGCTGTTGGAATTGCTGCTGAGACTTCTGGAGCCCAGAGTTGTTTATTTCTGCTGTTACAGTTGCCATAAACATGCCACAAACGTAGCACCTGGCAGTCATCTGCCGTTGCTTGCCATGTTACAGCTGCTGCAATCAGAATCAATGAGCCCATCTTTCTGAGGCTTTGGGGATTCTGCTGCCGCCACTTCCAGAGACAGAAGCAAAGGAAGGAAGAAAGACTTATCCCTTCCCCTGTCTTTTATTTTTCCACCAGTATCTCCCAATGGTTAGCAGAGGCTAATCACAAACTAGCTGGCAAGAGAGTTTGGGTAATACTTCTTTGAGGCAGGAAAGGGAAATGGAGCTGAGAGTCAAAAGAGAGATAACCAACATCTAAATTTCCTGTGCGCTAAGTAGATACAAGACTACATTTACATTATCTCATTTAATCCTCACAATATCCACTGAAAGTAGGTACTTCTTGCCCACATTTTATAGGGGAGCAAATAGTCTCAGATACGTTGAACGGCTTGCCTAGGGTTGCAAAGCTAGGAAGATGGTGGCTTTGGACTCTAACTCGAGTCAGTCTCATACTAAACCAAGTCTTGAAGTCTTAACCATTTGCTTTTTACAGACTCTCAGTGAACTACCCTTCGCGCTTCCCAGCTGCCCCTGGCAGTGTGGTCATCCTGCGCATTGGTGATCACACTGTTGGACTATTGTTCTTCTCTCTTTCAGACCAAGGAAAGTCCCTTCTGCTCTTTACGAGCAGCCTTTTCACACATGACAGCCTAAGTTACCCAACAATTTTCTTGACCCTTGCTATTCCAAGTGGAGTCTGTGTATCAGAACCTGGGAGGTGTTAAAAACGCGGAACCTCAGCTTCCCTCCATCCTATCTCAGCCTATTGAATCAGAATAGACATTTTAACAAGAACTCCCGTTGATTCGTATGTTTTCTACAGTTTGAGGAAGGCTGCTCTCTACCTCATTTTTCTCCTATACCATGGGGAAGAGAGATGGCGCAGTGGGAATCATGGTCTTATGGCAAACTTGAAATCACTGTCTCCTTGTAAATTCTGCCTTGACCTTTAAATGGGTCCGGTCTGCCAGAATTTTTCTTCATTTTACTGGATTTTCTTTCAGTAACCACATTGTCTCTGTGGTTGGTCTGGCGTGTTTGGGGAATCCCATTCCATCCAATGATCTGATCCCAAGTGTTCACTAGTCTAAGGTCTCTTTTGGAAGTCCCTGAGCCTCATAGAGACCTATACAACCTTCTAGATATAATGTTTTTGCTTCTGAGTATGGTAGAATGGAAGAGAATCACACCCTCTAGTATCTAAGGCAGGAGGAAACTTATTCTAACTATAACACACTAGAACACACAAGCTATTCCCTTTCCCCGTCTAATTCCCACTCTAATTGCACTATTCATTCCCTATAGACAGGAAACAGATGGTTGTGAACCGGCAAGCAAAGAGAAATGCGAGAACATGTCCTCAACAGCTTTCATTCTCTTCTGTTTCTTGTTCTTTTATCTGTTCTGCACGTAACACCAGTCCTCAAGTCCTGACTGCTCCTCCACTGTGGGTGACAGAATGACTACATTCTGCTTGTGTGATTACCTCCACTTGGTTTCTGGAAGCTGCTGCCAAAATTCAGACATCTAAAGAGCATGATATGAATAGACTTTTCAGGAAAGCGATAGTCATGTTCTCAAGCAATACATCAATGTTTATTCTGTTTCTTGAACAGCTTCTTAATGCTCATTGAAGTTTATTAGTCACTCTTGTTCTCAGTTGATTAAATTGGTTTGTAGTTGCCTCCAAGATTATATTGACGGATATTCCTCCTTACAATTTAATAGCAACATTTTTGCAGGGGATGAGCTGACATGATAAGACAAATGGAAAAAGTGAATGCATCACACTGTATAGATCTGATTCATTTTCCCTTCTTTCTCCTTATTTATTTCTTCCATGGTTGGAAACCATATGAACAGGATGACATTCGATTTTAGTAAGAGAACTATTATTTGTGATTTATAGTTTCATATTTTTAAGGTAAACACAATAAATATAAAAATAAAAGTTACTTGGTGTAATTTGTAGAGCGACTACATTTTATGAGTTAACTGCTGTAGGCTACATTATGACAAGCACAAATTAAAAGGATATGGAGGAAAAATATAAGACTTTCGGAAAAGTATTTCTGCTTATATGTAATTGGTTCTCTTTAAATATGGACATTTCTGAGGAGGAGGAAGTATGTAAGACCTGCAACAGAAGAAAGGCTGTTTGTTGAGCAATTCTGATTTAATTTGTTCAACATAGTAGATTTGTTACAGAATCGTTGATAATATTTGTCAGGATATAAGGAAGAGACAAAAATCATATAACCTTTAGTAGGATAGAACTATTTTGTCTGTTCTTGTGGTCTTACAGTCACTTTCAATCACTGTACTTCAAGATTAGGTTGCATATTGTGCTGTGTGGAGAATTGAGCAACACTCCAAGTCAGGCATGACTTTCTCTGTATTGTAGTAGGTAGACATCTGCAAAAGGTATATGAGTGGTTGCTTCTCTACTAAATACCATGAGCGGCCCGAAAGGTAGACATGGTTCGCCTCATTCAGCATTTTGCCTTTCTCTGGGGTGTTGATCTGGTGCCCACATTAGCAGAGTTTGTGTCTGCTTGGCCCAAGTCCCCAGCCATGGCAGCTTGGTGTGGAAAGCCCCACAACTTGTGACCGTGAGTATGGTTTTATACATTCTTCTCCATTGATTCTTCTCTATAGAGGCACATATGGTTTTACAGATTCTTCCCTGTCTCGGGATCAATGAATCCTTTTTTCTCCAAAATAGAAGAATTTAAATAATTTGACTTAAAAAAGAAAAAAAAAATCAAAACCCTGCCATTTAGGCGTCATGGGGATCACCAAACGCAACGTGGTATCCAAACCCAATGTACGTCCTACAAGAGCAAGGATTTGTTCATTTTAGTCACTGTTGTATCCTCTGTGCCTACAGCAGAGATTGGCGTATGGTGGGTACTCCATAAATGCCTGTGGAAGAAATGAGTGAAAATGAAGCAAGGGTTGTTTAACATTCTTGGCTAAAACCAGGAACAGGATGTATGAGGTAACCTCTGTAAATAAGAGAGCGTGTGTTCTGCCTTTTTTAGTAACTGGGATGAGAAGCATTTATAATTGCCTTCCTTGTAGGTGTGCCGAGAGGATTATTCAGGTGCTTTAAGTACTACAGACTTAGAAAATGCTCCCCTCAATTGAATTCTGCTTAATTGGTTTATTCTGTTTGCTAAGTTCTTAAGGGTATGAAGAAATACTAGACCCTCGTAAGGCCCTTAAGGAGATTATAATCACATTATTACTCTGATATATTTACCCCTATAAGCACTCTTTCTCCACCACCTCACTCATTCCTCTGTTCTCTCTTGTGGGGCTGGAACAAGATGGATAAGAGTGCCAACCTCATTACCTTGTGGGCGGTGGGGGTTCTAACAGAAAGGTGAGGACGGAGGGGTCCCGAGCCATGTCAGATCGGCTTACCTTATTGTAGTAGTGGACAAAGTAGAACCTGGAAATAAGGTACATTTGTCCATCGACTGTACAAAAATAAAAATAGGAAAACAATCTTAAGATCCATAGCTGGTAGATCTAAAGAAAGGTAGCGAATGCCTGGAAATAATTCAAAGAGAAATGTCCAAAGTAAGGTGTTTAGTAAAGAGCATGGGCTGATATTCAGGGACAAAGGTAGTAGCTTACAGTTGCCATCCATGGATGGACAGTATTAACACATCATACACTTAAAAATGTGACTTCTCCTCTCATCAGTACAAACTGTCCCTCCATGGGTTTCTAGCAACATTCCCAATGCAATAGTCGTTTCTCTTTTGCTCCCATCCCTTATTTCAAAAAACCTCTTTAACATTTCCTTTTCATGTCTTCTCACCACCACATAATGACCCTCTGTAAGATGACTGCCAAGTTTTCTTTGGTCAAAAATTAGCTCTTAGGCTTCCAGGTAAAAATGATTAGATGAGAAAATGCATTTACCTCCCATCCCTTCATATTAAAGTTGTGGTAAAAGGTATAAAGCTAAGATAAACTGACAAGAATGACGAGAATGAAAGGAGAGCTATAGAGGATAAAGACATCTGTTTATTACTGTCACTCAAAAATGAGGAAGCCACTACCCTGAATGCATACAGGAGCTCCAAAATAGTGTAAAAGACAGTCTTCTCAGCAGAATCCCAAGAAAAGATTCACTACATAGAGCAGAAATGAAGTATGTTGCTAAAATGAGGGGAGATAATTAAAAGTCCGAACAGGCAACTCCCACCTCCATGTATATCCTGCAGAAGTGGAAAATAGGCACCTGGACAATTACACCCAGACCAAAAGATCAGGAGAATATTTTCTGCAAAAAAATCAGAATAGCGGCGCCTAGGTGGTTCAGTTTGTTGAGCGTCCAACTTTTGATTTAAGCTCAGGTCATGATCTCATGGTCCTGAGATCCAGCCCCACATAGGGGTCTGTGCCAAGCATAGAGCCTGCTTAGAATTTCTCTCTCTCTCTCTCTCTCTCTCTCTCTCTCTCTCTCTCCCCCTCCCTCTCTGTCTCCCTTCCCCTCTGCCCCGCCCCTGTGCATGTGCATGCATGCATTCACTCTCCCTCTCTCTTAAAAACAAAACAACAAAATCAGAATGAACCTTAGATATATACAATGTGAATGTTTAGAAGTCCCTTCCCACTCTTGCCTGTGGAATGGGCACCAGAGTCGTAATAGATTCCTCCCTACCTTCTCTCTCTGAGAAGCCTGCCTTAACAAGTTCCACCCAAGTCCCCACAGCTAACAGCCAAGATTCTTCCATCATTCAGACCTATGATTAGATTGCCAAGGCGACAGAACATTTGAGGAAAGCCTGGATCAGAATAAAGAGACTGACAACCTGACCCAAGAAAACATTTTTATAATTTTAATTAGTATTCTCAAAGAAGTTTTAATAAGGCAGTACATCCATAAAACAAGAATAAAATTGTCTTTAAAAGTTAAAACACAAGAAAGAGCTTCTAGAAGTTAAAAAAGAGATTCAAGAATATTTAAAAAATTAAAACTCTGTAGAGATTTTGAATGACAAAAATATGATATCCCTGAATATAGTTATGCATATGAAACGGAATCCCTACTTGCTAGCATATACAATAATAAATTGCATATGGCTTAAAGACTTAAAAGTAAAATTAAAATGTATTTAAGGGGCGCCTGGGTGGCTCAGTCGGTTAAGCGGCCAACTTCAGCTCAGGTCATGATCTCGCGGTCTGTGGGTTTGAGCCCCACATGGGGCTCTGTGCTGACAGCTCAGAGCCTGGAGCCTGCTCCGGATTCTGTGTCTCCCTCTCTCTTTGCCCCTCCCTCGCTTATACTCTGTCTCTCTCTGTCTCTCAAAAATGAGTAAATGTTAAAAAAAAAAGTATTTAAATTGTTTGAAGACAACTTAGGAGTAAAACTCTGTGACTTAGAATATATGTTGATTTCTTAAACCAGACCCCTCTCCTACTGTCAGTACCACTATAGCAAAGTATCCATAATGGACAGTTTGCATATGCGTTTCTGGAAGATTTTCTATTCATACAATATATTTGTATGCATATACATACACTCACTCATACACTCCCCCATGTGTATAGATCTCTTTTAATTTATTCAGACTATATGCATTTTGTGGGCCTTGTTTTTGTTTATTACTTAATAATATAGCTTAGTGATCTTTTCATGTCAATACGTATTGATGAACCACATTTTTAAAAATGTGGTTAAATAAGATTCCATCATGTATGTGTCATACTTCATATAACTAGTCTCTTATTGACTCACGTTTATGTTGTTTCACATTTGTGGTGTTACCAACTCTTCTTCAATGAACATCTTTGTAAATGTATAATGGTAACATTTTACAATTATATTTCTAGCTGTACAATTGCTGGGTTAAAGGCTCTGTTCATTTTCAATTTGTATAGCTACGGCCAAGTTGCCATTCAGAAAGCCTACACTGATGTATGATGTGTATGAGATTAGTTCTCACTCTCTCTGGACCATCATCACTCTTTAATTTTGCCAACCTCTCCTCCCTTCCCGTCTCCAGACAGCCACTGATATTTTTGTCAATGTAGATTAGTGTTCATTTTCCGGAAGGGTATATAATGGAGTCATAGAGTATGCGCTCTTGTAACTAGCCTCTTTCTCACAGTATAATACTTTTGATATTCTTACATATTGTTAGGTAAAAAGGAGTCCGTTTCTTTTAATGCTGATTATATTCCATCACCCATGCTCACTGCATTTGTTTCTCTCTTTGCTTCTTACGGATATTTAGGTCCTTTCTAGTGTTTCGTTATTGTGAACAGATACAGCATGAGCATTTGCATATGAGTTTTGTGTGGTAACAGGTTTTTATTACCTATTGGTGACAGGGTGAATAGCTAGGAGTTGAATAGCTGTAGAATGCACGATGTAGAATGTACGATGGGATATTATACGTTCACATTTAACTTTAGAAGGAGCTGTCAAACAAACTTCCAAAAAGCATGTGTCATTTTGCATTCCCATTAGCAACATGTGAGCCTCTAGTTGCTTCGGCATTTGCCAACACTTGGTATTATCCATCTTGGAATGTTGTGTATCTTACTGTGGCTTTAATTAACAATTTCTGCCTGATTAATTCTGCTGAGCACTATTTTATGTGCTTAGTAGCCATTTCTATGTCTGCTTTTGTAAAGTTTCCATTGAAATCTTTTGTCTATTTTCATCTTATTAAGGTCGAAGAGCTCTTCATATATTCAGAGTAGAAAACTTTTGTCAAGTTACATACATATAATATTTATGATATTATAGAATATGTGATATTTTCCATTCTATGGCTTATCTTTTTTATTTTCTTGTTAGTATATTTTGAAGAGCAAAATGCAAGCTCATTGACTCCTCAGTCATCTCAATTCTGCTATTAAATCATTTCAATTCTGCCAATGAGTTTTCTATTTTAGATGTCATGTTTTTCTCTTGTAGAATTTTTGTTTGATTATTGGATACATGTTCTTTTCCTATGCTAAATGTCCTGTCTTTTCGATCATTATATTTTCCTTTACATCTTTCCTTTCCTTATACCTGTTAGAAAGGTTTTGAACTCATTACTTAGTAATTGTGACATTTGAATTATGTTGAAGTTTTCCTCTTTTGATTATATTTTCTCTTGAGAGTAAGTTATATTTTCTTGGTTTTGTATATTTTGATTTTTTTTGGATTCTATCCTTAACATTGTGAATATTATGTTGGAAAGACTCTTTCCAAAGAGTGTTGATATTTTTGTTTTAGAAATCAAATTATTTAGGGGCACGTGGTTGGCTTATTTGGAGGAGCATGTGATTTTTGATCTCAGAGTCATGAGTTTGAGTCCCACATTGGGTGTAGAGATTACTTAAATAAATTAAAAAAAAAAAAGAAACAGAAATCAACTTGGTTAGAATCAAACTAAAAACTCTGTCTTATGTATGGTTGGTAGCAGATCAAATTTTAGTTATATTCCTATAATGTTATCAAAAATTTACATTGAAATTCTCCCACAAATGCATAATTTAGGGATAGCCAGAGACTTAGACATAGTTTATGTTCAGAATTTGAAAATTCTTTCCTGGGGCATTCTCCTTTCTAGGATTTTGTCTTCATTTTCATATGGCTGATTTTTCCCTGACTGTTTGATTCTGTGGGATTAAAAAATGACAGGTTTCCTGCTAGAAATGTAGTGGCCCCTTGTCATATCTTATTTCTTGTCTGTCCACAGGCAAAACTATAACAAACATGAAAATTTATGCCATGCCAGTCACTTCTTCCAAGTTTCATTTCCCCTACAAAATATACTTTAATTTTTTGTTTTACTTTCCAGAGGATGAAGGCAATTGATTGGAATTTTGTTCACGGTTTATAGTTGTTTTCTGTAGACGAATCAGTCCCTTAGAAGCTTCCTTAAGAATCTGACTCCTAATTAACTTGGGCTGAAGTCATCCAAGAACAAAATATAGACACTCTCGTAACCCATGTATGTGTAACTCTCACACCCAGATTCTCTATCCTTTATATAAAAGCAACCCCATCAGGACTCAAGTTATCTCACAGTACTCCAGCAAAGGGCTGCTGAGTAAGTAATATTTTTTTGTTCAAGTTCTAATCAGAGTTGTCTGAGTTACAGCGCCATCTTTCGGTAGCTTATCTTTATTTATTTATTTTTATTGCCGATAGCAAGTAACTAACTAACTGGTGAGCCTCTTCCTGAAGGTCTCATCTGACTTAACTGAGAGGACAGCACCTATGTTACTCAGGGATTTTTTTTTAAGTTTATTTATTTTTGAGAGAGACAGAGAAAAAGCATGAGTGGAGGAGTGACAGAGAGACAGGGGAGACCAAGAATCCCAGGCAGGCTCCACGCTGTCAGCACAGAGACAAATGAGGAGCTCAGACTCATTAGCCATGAGATCATGAGCCAAAGTCAGATGCTTAACCAGCTGAGCCACCCAGGCGCCCCTACTCAGAGATTTTAGCAAAGACTAAAGAACAACTGTCAATAACATATACATATTTCTAAAGTAAACGAAAACAAGTTTGGAAATAGGAAATCTACCAAAAATTTTTTTTTTCTCCTAATATCTCATTTAGCGCAACTGATTTAAAGGATGCAATCCAGGATAAAGTCACAGCTGATAGTATTTTATTTAAATAATTTGTGATTGGTCTTTGTGATTACATTTTCTCAGGCTCCAGTTCTCACAGGGGAGTTAGAAAAGTTTGTAATAATTGCATCATGCTTTGCATGTGTCTATACCTGAGGAAGTATTGGAGATTATTGAACCAACTGCTCACATTTTCTTTTATTGCAGTTCTCTTGCACTAGGGATTTCAAACTGACAAGAAGTTTGTAAGATTTTATTCTTTTGGAGGTGAGTGGAGGAGTAGGAAGGGATAGAAATGTGGTTTTCTTCCGCACATGTGGCCATTAATGAAGTCATTTCACAAGTGTACCTGTGGGACTATATTACGTCAATTTCATTCAAGCCAATCAATACACTCTCCCCGTCTCCTAGGTGTTCATTGTGTTTTAAAAGCACTACCTCTGAGCAAAAAGGCGGTGCTGCTGCCTCTTTAAACTAGTTAGTTGCTCAACAGAGGTAGAGTTCCAAATAACGTTTATACCCTTTTGGTGGAACACCACACAAGGGACACTTGTGGCTTACGTTATACACTTTATAAATGTGGGGCAGAGATGTGACAAATCCGCCATGGCTCTTTTTCACTCTCAAAATGCTACCCTATGACTTGGCATCGTGGGTTTTGTCCATATTTTTAGATGAATCTGAGGAAAAAAATGTTATAACAGGTCGTAGAGCTCTTTGTATCTTTCATTTAGGGGTCGCATGTATACATACCACACATTAAATGTTGTTTGTACATTTGGAGACCTCTTCCAAGAGCATTTGCATCATTTTACTTTAAAAAAATATATCAGAGGCCAAGCCATAGCCATCCTTCTCAGAGTGAGTCTCGTCCACAGAACATGTCTATTTGCTTGATCCTGAAGAGAAAGAGCTAGTCAGAGCCTGGTCCATCATCCACCGGTAGGTGGTGATTCAGAAGGCGTTATCTTGAGAGAGGGGGCGTGGTCAACAGCTGCTGAGGGCAAGATGCCTCACAAGAGACATGCCTGTATTTTCCTGCCCTGAGAGATAGATGCAAGTAATTGGTAAGGGAGATACTTACCAGTAACAGAAAAAGAGGCTTCCCACTTTCCTGTCCACTTATCGTTCCTCATTCAGTCCTGCCCCATCTTGCCCAATGATCGCATCCTCACGGTGACGAAATGGAAGAGTTTATTCCTGTGTCTCTGCCTGTGTCCTGTTCTAACTCACACGTGACCAGAGAACTGGGGGTGGTCTGGAAGAGTGGTGCTACCTTGGCATTCTCAGAAACCTACCGCTGCATTTCAATCCGCCCCTGCTCTGTGCTAATGTGTTAAACGGAAGTACCTCTGATGCTGCTACAGAGAGCCTTCGGCTTTTATACATTGCCAAAATGATAAGTAGTAAGTTTTAGTCATTAGGCTCAGGGATCCAGAGACAAATAACCAAGTTATTTGTTACACCTGGCCTGGTGTGAGATGTGGTGGGACAAAAAGGAGGAGAATAGTGCTGTCAGTGTCAAAAGCCTGAATATGACTGAAAGATGGGTGTCATATTGTTTCCCTCCTTTGAGAAGGGAGCTGAAATGAATACATAAGTGTTTAAAAGTGGAAGAATATTTATGCATGCATAACAAAAAAGATGTATAATGGGCTAGCTTAATATTGTTACTAAAATGGTTAAGCATACTTATTTTTTAGATTCTTCTTTCCTTCCTTCTATCTTTCCAAAATATCATATTCATCACGCTACACTCCAACTCAAGAATTTCAGAGGATCTATAAAATCTGGAATGAAATACTGAAACTCTAAAACCGGGCCAGCCACAAACTACCTCAGTTTACCTTCATATATGTACTTCCCTTTATGAACCTTACGTTAACAGTTTGCTTTAATTAAATGTCCCTTGTACTCTCACCTGGGGACATCGTGTCTATTTCTATCCCGGAGCCCCCTTCTAGGACTTCTCTGTCATTTTTCAACCAATCCAAATCTTATGGGCAGCAGAATGCTGGAAGCTCTCAGTCAAATAGACCAGATCAGATCCTGACTCTACCCCACCGCCTTTGGACCTTGGGCAAGTTACCTAATTTGGCTAGACCTCAAGCTTCTCATATATAAGATGGAAATCATAATGATTAATAATGCTGAATGAGATCATGCTTATAAAGTAGCCCAGTAAAGGGACTGGCACACAGTGCTTAATGAATCCCAATTTGTCTTCTTTTGAATTGAGAATAAATTCCACCTCAGCTATAAAGACCACTCCCTACCTCCCACCTTCACTTTAGACCCTGTTAATTTCTCCAACTATGTTGCCCTAGGGCACCTTGTGTCAGGTACATTCATTTCTTTTAACTTAAAAAAAAGGAATCTTGGGTTCTACTGAACAGCAAAAATCATGTCAAGTGCTTCACATAAGACTTGACACATAGTAAGTGCTCCATAAATATTTCTGTGGCCACTGTAGCCATGGCAAAGGCAAGAGTCACTCATACCCCTATGGTAACAGATTTTTCACTGATGAATTACATTTGTTCCTGAAAAAAAAAAAAGTGGCAGTAAGGAGTCACGGCTAAGGGCTCACCCTCTGGACACAGACTGCCTACATTAAAATCCCAGCTCAACAATTTCCAGCAGGGTGACCTCTGGCAAGTTGCTTCACCTCTTTTATTCAGGATGACCATAGTAGTTATCCACCCATAGGTTTGTTCTGGGGAGTAATGAATTAAAATGTAAAGAGATTGTAAACACCTAACAAATAGAAGTGCTTTAAATGCATTCGCTATTGCGAACACATTTTTTAGCCTAAAACACCAAAAAGTGTATAGTCATACTGATCTTACCATTTTATGTGGAGAAAGTGAAGTAAAAAATGGCACAGGATAGGTCTAACACAACGTCTGGAGCACAGTAAAACTCTAAAATAACTACTTCTGGGGGCACCTGGGTGGCTCAGTCGGTTAAGCGTCCGACTTCAGCTCAGGTCATGATCTCACAATTTGTGAGTTCGAGCCCCGTGTCGGGCTCTGTGCTGACAGCTCAGAGCCTCGAGCCTGCTTCGGATTCTGTGACTCCCTCTCTCTCTCTACCCCTCCCTTGCTCATGCTCTGTCTCTCTCAGTCTCTCAAAAAATAAATAAACGTTAAAAAAAAATTTTAAATAACTACTTCTGTTCTCCTTATATATATCTTTAAGTATATTTTTATTTATTTTGAGAGAGAGAGAGAGAGAGAGAGAGAGAGCAAGCAGGGGAGGGGCAGAGAGAGAGGGAGATAGGATCTCAATCAGGCTCTGTGCTGTCATTGCAGAGCCCAGTGTGGGGCTCAAACTCACGAAACATGAGATCATGACCTGAGCCAAAGTCAAGAGTCAGACGCTTAACTGACTAAACCTAGATAAAGGTTTAGTCATATTCTGTTTATCTTTTCAAAAAACCAGCTCTTTGTTTTGTTGATCTGTTCTATTGTTTTTCTACCCATTATTTTATTTATTTCTGTTCTGATGTTTGTTATTTCCTTCCTTCTGCTAACTTTGGGCTTAGTTTGTTCTTCTTTTTCTAGGTCCTTGAGGCATAAATTTAGGTTGTTGATTTAGGATCTTTCTTCTTTTTTAATGTAGGCGTTTACTACATAAACTTCCTTCTGAGAGCTACTTTTGCAACATTCCATAAGTTTTGGTATGTTGTGTTTCCAATTTCATTTGTTTCAAGATTTTTTTTTAAATTTCCCTTTTGATTTCTTCTTTGACTTATTGATTATTCCGGAGTGTATTGTTGTGTTTCCAGACATTTGCCAATTTTTCAGTTTCCCTCCTGTTACTGATTTCTAGTTTCATACTGTTATGGTCAGAAGGCATTTGATATGATTTCAGTCTTCTCAATCTGCTAAGTCTTGTTTTGTGACCAGCAAGGTTTGGAGCAAATCCTAGCTCTACTACTTGCAATCTGTATATTTAAGGTCAAGTAACTGAACCTTTTACTTCTAATGATATATCTGTGAAATGAGGTTGATAATAGTTCCTACTATAGAAATTAATTAAGACTACACATATTTATAACGAACGTAATGCACTCACTGTATTAGTTGTGACAATGTGGGAGCTATGCAAATGAAAATTCTAATAAGAAAAAGAACTCATTCTAGTGCAGTGGGTTTCAGTTAGGTTAGATTGCCTGAAACACAGACTCTAAGATGGAGGTTTGCCTGCAGATAGTTTATTAGGGAATCATTTGGAGTCAATACCCATGGGGGAGTGAAGGGAATAAGTTTGGATAAAGTGGAGCTCTGATTCATTCTCAGTA